>NC_047084.1:399485462-400085462 GCF_902459505.1 Geotrypetes seraphini | reverse complement strand
TCCTTCTTAAGGTACGGCGACCAATATTGGACGCAGTATTCCAGATGTGGGCGCACCATCGCCCGATACAACGGCAGAATAACTTCTCTCGTCCTGGTTGTAATACCCTTCTTGATTATACCCAGCATTCTATTCGCTCTCTTAGCGGCCGCTGCGCACTGTGCCGTCGGCTTCATTGTCATGTCCACCATTACCCCTAAGTCCCTTTCCTGGGTACTCTCATTCAATAACATCCCTCCCATCGTATAGTTGTACCTCAGGTTTCTGCTTCCCACATGCAGTACTTTACATTTCTCAACGTTGAACTTCATCTGCCATCTCGTCGCCCATTCCCCTAGTTTATTCAGGTCTCTTTGTAATTCTTCGCAGTCCTCTTTAGTCCGAGCTCCACTGAATAGTTTGGTGTCGTCTGCAAATTTTATTATCTCACACGTCGTCCCTATTTCTAGATCATTTATGAATATATTAAATAGTAGTGGCCCGAGCACCGAGCCCTGCGGAACACCACTTGTGACCCTCTTCCAGTCCGAGTAGTGGCCCTTCACCCCTACCCTCTGTTTCCTACCCGCCAACCAGTTTCTGATCCATCTATGCACATCTCCGTCCACCCCATGGTTCTTCAGTTTCCGGAGTAGACGCTCGTGAGGCACCTTGTCAAAGGCTTTTTGGAAATCTAGGTATACGATGTCTATGGGGTCTCCTTTATCCGTCCGTTTGTTGATTCCTTCGAAGAAGTGCAATAAGTTAGTTAAGCACGATCTCCCCCTGCAGAAACCATGTTGGCTTGGTATCAGAAGTTCATTTCTTTCCAAATGTTCATCGATGTTTTCTTTTATCAGCGCTTCTGCCATTTTCCCCGGAACCGAGGTCAGACTCACAGGTCTGTAGTTTCCCGGGTCACCTCTTGATCCCTTTTTGAAGATGGGCGTGACGTTGGCTTTAAACTAAGAAGAAGGGGAAAGCCGACAGTCGACCAAGCGTCGACGATTCGGAAGAAGGTATCCCATGAAGATACTAGAGGGAAAAAAGGCTGGGAAGAAACAATGGTCAAATTACAGGAGTTGACTAACACAGAAGAGGAGGTTAGAAGTATTGTAGCACAAGAGAATAAACTAAAGACCGAAGCACAGGGAAAGGAAATGAAGACAAGAAAATACCAGGATCTAAATTGCATATATACTAATGCAAGGAGCCTAAGAAACAAAATGGGGGAATTGGAATCCATGGCCAATGCAGAAAACATAGACATCATTGGAGTCTCTGAAACATGGTGGAATGAAGAAAACAAATGGGATACAGCACTGCCAGGGTACAAGCTCTATCGCCAGGACAGGTCAGGACAGAAAGGAGGTGGAATAGCCCTATACATAAAAGAAAGCATACAATCGACAAAAATGGACAAAGCAGAGACGACCAACAACCTGGAATCGCTATGGGTTTCCTGGAAGGAAAGGGCCTGAAATAAAGATGGGTCTATACTATCGTCCACCCGGGCAAACCAGAGATATAGATGAAGAAATGGAAAACGAGATGAAGCGTGAATGCAAAAGTGGTAACACGGTTATTATGGGAGACTTCAACTATCCTGGGATAGACTGGAGTCTTGGAAACTCAAAATGCGCTAGGGAGACAGAATTCCTAGAGGTTATACAAGATTGCTTCATGGAGCAGCTTGTAAGAGAACCGACGAGAGGAAATGCCACTCTGGATCTAATCTTAAATGGGTTAAAGGGACCTGCAAAGGAAGTGGAAATAGTAGGACCGTTGGGAAACAGCGATCATAATATAATCAAGTTCAAGGTCGAAGTAGGAATACCGAAAGGAAATAGAACCATTGTGACAACTTTCAACTTCAGGAAAGGAAACTATGAAGCAATGAGGATAATGGTAAGGAAGAAACTTAGGAACACTTCCAAGAAATGGCAAACGGTAGAACATGCCTGGTCTTTTTTCAAGGACATGGTGAGCGAGGCGCAAAATCTGTATATCCCCAGATTCAGAAAGGGGTGCAAAAAGAGTCAAACAAAAGACCCGGCATGGATAACTAAAATAGTGAAGGAAGCGATAGGCAATAAGAAATATTCATTCAGG
Source organism: Geotrypetes seraphini (assembly GCF_902459505.1). Classification (NCBI taxonomy): domain Eukaryota; kingdom Metazoa; phylum Chordata; class Amphibia; order Gymnophiona; family Dermophiidae; genus Geotrypetes; species Geotrypetes seraphini. Next base: position 400,083,371 of record NC_047084.1, on the reverse strand, counting down.
AAATGGAAAAAGGACAAAACTGAGGACAACTGGAAAGAGCACAGGAAGTATCAAAAAGAATGTCACCGTGTGGTTCGAAAAGCCAAAAGAGAGTATGAAGAGAGGCTAGCCAGGGAAGCTCGAAATTTCAAACCTTTCTTTAGATATGTTAGAGGGAAGCAGCCAGCCAGGGAGGAGGTGGGACCGCTGGACGATGGAGACAGGAAGGGAGTGGTGAAGGAAGAGAAAGAAGTAGTAGAAAGACTTAACATGTTCTTTTCGTCTGTGTTTACAAATGAAGACAAATCCAACATACCGGAACCTGAGCAAATCTTCAAGGGAGATCAAGCAGAAAAATTAACATCCATGGAAGTGAGCCTGGAAGACGTACGCAGGCAGCTAGAAAAACTAAAAACTGACAAATCCCCGGGTCCGGACGGAATCCATCCTAGGGTTCTGAAGGAACTAAAGGAGGAGATAGCGGAACTACTGCAGCAAATTTGCAATCTATCCCTGAAAACAGGCGTGATCCCAGAGGACTGGAAGATAGCCAATGTTACGCCCATCTTTAAAAAGGGATCATGAGGTGACCCGGGAAACTACAGACCAGTGAGTCTGACCTCAGTTCCAGGTAAAATGGTGGAAGCACTTATAAAAGACAACATTGATGAACATTTTGAAAGAAACAAACTTCTGACAACCAGTCAACATGGTTTCAGCAAGGGGAGATCGTGCCTAACTAACTTATTGCACTTCTTCGAAGGAATTAACAAACGGATGGACAGAGGTGACCCCATAGACATCATATATCTAGACTTCCAAAAAGCCTTTGACAAAGTACCCCATGAACGCCTACTTCGAAAACTGAAGAACCATGGGGTGGAAGGAGATGTACATAGATGGATCAGAAACTGGTTAGCGGGTAGGAAACAGAGGGTGGGAGTGAAGGGCCACTACTCAGACTGGAGGAGGGTCACGAGTGGTGTCACGAGTGGTGCTTGGGCCGTTGCTATTTAATATATTCATAAATGATCTAGAAACAGGGACGAAGTGTGAGATAATAAAATTTGCGGACGACACAAAACTATTTAGTGGAGCTCGGACTAAAGAGGACTGCGAAGAATTGCAAAGAGACTTGAACAAACTAGGGAATGGGCGACGAGATGGCAGATGAAGTTCAACGTTGAGAAATGTAAAGTACTACATGTGGGTAGCAGAAACCCAAGGTGCAGCTATACGATGGGAGGGATATTATTGAAGGAGAGCACCCAAGAAAGGGACTTGGGGGTAATGGTGGACATGACAATGAAGCCGACGGCACAGTGCGCAGCGGCCGCTAAGAAGGCGAATAGAATGCTAGGCATAATCAAGAAGGGTATTACAACCAGAACAAAAGAAGTTATCCTGCCGTTGTATCGGGCGATGGTGCGTCCTCATCTGGAGTACTGCGTCCAATATTGATCGCCGTACCTTAAGAAAGATATGGCGTTACTCGAGAGGGTTCAGAGAAGAGCGACACGTCTAATAAAAGGGATAGAAAACCTTTCATACGCTGAGAGATTAGAAAAACTGGGACTCTTTTCCCTGGAGAAGAGGAGACTTAGAGGGGATATGATAGAGACTTACAAGATCATGAAGGGCATAGAGAGAGTGGAGAGGGACAGATTCTTCAAACTTTCGAATAATAAAAGAACAAGAGGGCACTCGGAAAAGTTGAAAGGGGACAGATTCAGAACGAATGCTAGGAAGTTCTTCTTTACCCAACGTGTGGTGGACACCTGGAATGCGCTTCCAGAGGATGTAATAGGGCAGAGTACGGTACTGGGGTTCAAGAAAGGATTGGACAATTTCCTGTTGGAAAAGGGGATAGAGGGGTATAGATAGAGGATTACAGTCCAGGTCCTGGACCTGTTGGGCCACCGCGTGTGCGGACTGCTGGGCACGATGGACCTCTGGTCTGACCCAGCGGAGGCACTGCTTATGTTCTTAGCTTTCTGTAATGTTGCAAGTGCAATTTAGTAAGCATTCTGTTAAATCTGTTTATAAAATTCTTTAGAAAAAGAGATGGGTAACATTCTCATATGGTAATGTATCAGTGGAGCTGTCATCATTTTCAAATTGTGAATCCTACCCTACCAGAAGAGATATAAAGGGCACCATTTCTCACGCAACCCTTGCATTTTAGAAAGAACTCATTTTTCATTAGTGGACATAGTGTCCCCCACAGTTTGCAAAAGCATTACTTCTAAATATTTAACCTTTAGGTTTTCAGATGAATGGAATATGGATCTAATAAAGATTTCACAAAATGAACATTTAATGGTAAAACTTCAGATTTACTCCAATTGATCTTATATACAGAAAAGGTTCCGAAGGCATCAATCAACTGTAATAAAGCTGGTACAGATATTTCTGGTTCCATAAGCTATAATAAAAGATCATCAGCATAAGCCAAGATATTATACATACCATTTCTGTAAGATATTCCCTTAATGCTACTTGATTGTTTAATAGCTAGAATACTAGGTCAAATAGTAGTGGGGAGAGCGGGCAACCTTGTCTGACACACTGATAGATAAAACTTTTCAGTAAGAGCATTATTAATACATATTTTAGTATTGGGATGGCTATATAACGTATTAATCATATGTATGACACCTGAGGCCATACCAAACCATTGCATCACTTTACACTTCCCCCTCTGAATCCGTGGTTTCATCATCCGTAGATTCGGTTATTCATGATTTTTTTTTTTGAGGGGGGATATAAAGAAAAAAGCTTCATTTCAGACCTTCCCCGCCACCCTCTCGCCTCTCCCCCGGGATCCCGGCCTTACCTGGTGGTCTAGGGATTTTGGGGCAGGAGCGATCTTCCTATGCTCCTGCCCTGTGCAGATCGCCAATAGGACTACGACGGGAGCTCACGGCAGCCATTTCCTATTGGCGATCTGCACAGGGCAGGAGTGTAGGAAGATCGCTCCTGCCCCTAAAGCCTGCTAGACCACCGGGTAAGACCGGCACAGGCTGCCCAGCCCAGAGAGGAACAATCTTCGCTCTATCCGGCCCGACACCAAAACAGGGAAAGAGGCGATCGAAGCACCCGCACTGGCCCCTGCAAACACACAACATGCATGGAAGGAGGCGATCAGAGGCGGAGACACCAGGTAAGGTCTGGGGATGGGTCAGAGCCGGCACAAAGTTATTCAGCTCTGCCCCTAACCCCCACAAATACCGAGGGAGAAGTGTATACATAAAGGACCATTCTACCCTGTCAAATGCCTTCTCTGCATCCAAGGACACAGAAGGCCGGTTTTTCCATTGTTTTGGCCAAGGACATAAGTTATAATGCCAGACGGGTATTGTGAGAAGAATGCCTACCAGACACAAAGTCCATCTGATGCATACCTATTATATTAATTAATACCTTAGCCAGACGGAGGGCCTGAACTTTGGCCAAAAGTTTACCATCTAAGTTTAATAAGGAAATAGGTCTGTAGTTGGCCACTAACATTGGGTCCTAGTTTAGGGAGAGCCACCATGAGTGCCTCAGCCATTATCCCTGAAATACAGCCTGCTGATAAAACAGTCTGATAAAAATGTAACAATTCTGGCATCAAACTTTCTTGTAAAGTTCTTAAAAATTCAACCATGTACCCATCATTCCCTGGTTACTTCCCATTTTGTAAAGACCCCAATGCTGTCCTGAGTTCCATTAACGTAATGGGAGCATCCAGAAATTGTGCCTGTTCCATTAACTTTGGTCCCTTTAACATAGCCAAAAATCCTTCCTCTTGAAATAGAGTAGGGTCATATTCTGAAAAATATAGGTTTTGATAAAACTGTAAAAATTGGTCCATAATATCTTTCTGATTAACAAGTAGTACACCTTTATTATCTTTAATAGATGATATCCTTTACCAGTTGTTTTTTTTGTTTGTTTGTTTTAAGGTGATTTGCCAGTATTCTTCCAACTTTATTAGTGCCTGCATAGTACACAGCATTATTTATAAAAAGATCTTGCACGCCCTATGACTTAAAGCAGAATTGTATTTAAATTTTATGTGTAAATATGTTTATTGAACAAGAATGGAACAGTAGCATACAGTGAATCAAAACTTTTTCCTCCATACCATCACAATACCCAATCCCCCCCCATCCCCCCCTCCCACCCCACCCAGGCAGCAGCAACTAGAACCCATATAAGAAGGAAACAAAAATAAACAAAAAGCATCTCAAGCATCCCAGAGTTGTCTACGAACATAGGAAGTAAAGGTCAAACCAAAAGAATACCAACATTGACGAAAAAGTCTGCCTGTCTTGGCTGACATGTCCACAATGTCTCTACGCTCCAGCAACATTTGCTGCAGCATTAATGCTCTCCACTGTTGGATAGTCGGGGGTTGAGAAGAAAGCCACTGCAGCAGAACACACTTCCTCCCCAGCAGAATTGTCCTCTTGATAAAGGCCGAACAGCCCGGCTTGGGCGGGTGGAAACGAATCTGTAGAGTAATGAGGAAACTCGGATGCAGTCTCCAGGAGCACCCCCATAACTGGGCCACAGCAGATACCAAGTGCAACCAAAAGGCAGACACCAATGGGCAGGTCCAAAACATATGTCCAAAAGACGCCATGGGTTGTTCACATTTACCACAGCCGTGCTCCGCACTAATCCCCATCACATGAGCTCTCTTGGGGGGATAAAAAGCCCGCAAGAGAAATTTATAATTGCGTTCCCACTCCATGGAAGATAAGCGGAGGGCATTCCCCAAGCAAAGTCCCCTTCGAATCATGTCGGCTGTGATAGGCACCTGCAAATCCATCGTCCATTTCCTGGCCAAGGTCGGAAAATCAATATCTCCCAAGCAGTCCAGAAGCAACCCATGATACAATTTCAAGGGTATCAGGTCCTGTGCTGTCAGTCCAAGAACTTCGTGTAGTTTAGTGAAGTTCTCCTCACACAGTACCGCCGGTGTCAAGGTCCGCAAATAATGCTGTAATTGTCTGTAGGCAAACCAATCAACTGCGGTAAAGTGGAACTGTGCGGTTAGGTCTGTGAAGGAGAGAGGAAGTCCCGTGTGTTGAATAGCCTGGGAGATGTACTGAAGTCCCACTGACGTCCATCGGCGAAACGGTCCAGAATCCAAGCCAGGGGTAAAATCACCATTGCCAGCAATGGGCAAGTAAGACGTCGCCCTGTGGTTGATCTTCAACAGTCTGCATAGGGATTTCCAAGCCCTGCGCATGGCCGGCAGAAGTGGATGAGAGCTAAGCTGTGGCAAATCCGGCAAGTGGAGAGCATGTAATAAATAACTGAAATGGTAGGGTTGAAAGCAATAACATTCTATCTCCGGCAGAGAAAAATATTTAGTATCACAAAACCAATCATGGATATGTCTGAGCTGGCAAGCAAGGTTAAATCTGGAAACACTTAAAAGACCCAACCCCCCTTTCCTACGAGGTAACGTCAATTTAAATAGAGAAATCCTAGCCCGCTTCCCCTGCCAGAGATATGCATTAAGGTGGGAATTGTGTTGAGATACATGAGCTGGGGAAAGCATGACGGGGAGCATCTGTAGTACATAAAGCCATTGGGGCAGGATCATCATGTTGTAGAGGGCAATACGGCCCGAAAGGGACAAGGGAAATCGCCTCCAGTTAGAAAGAGTAGACTCCGTGCGACGGAGCAGAGGCAAGATGTTCGCAGCGTACAGCCTATCCAGGTCCCGAGGTATAACCACCCCCAAGTAACGCAAGGAGGAAGAAGCCCATTGTAAAGGAAAGTCCCCTAACCAATCCTGACGTACTGCCTCTGAGGTTGGTAAGGCCAGAGATTTCTGCTTGTTAAGAGTCAAGCCAGAGTAAAGGTGAAATTCGTCAAGGATGTCTAACGCCCGAGATAGGGATCGATGAGGATCCCCCAGAGTGAGTAACAGGTCATCCGCGAATGCCAACACCCGTAGCTGGGCAGAACCCTCAGACAATCCTACAATCTCATCATCTCTCTGGAGAGTACGCAACAAAGGGTCCAAATACAACAAGAAAAGCAGCGGAGAGAGCGGACAACCCTGTCGCGTCCCCCTACCCACGATGAAACCATCGGAGCGTACCCCATTAACCATTATCGAGGCCGAGGGATCTGTGTAGAGCGGTCGGAGCAATGCCAAGTAACTGTCCGGCAGTCCCATATGCTGTAAAACTTGAAATAGATACTGCCACTGAACCTTGTCAAAGGCCTTTGCCGCGTCCAATCCAACTAGCAAACCCGGACATTGGGTATGTTGTGCCCGCGAGAACGCCATCAACACTCTCCGAACATTCAAAACCGAATGCCGCTCCCGGACAAAACCCACCTGCTCAGGCACTATGAGGGAAGGCAACAAAGGTGCTAACCTATCAGCCAGCACTCGAGCTAAAATTTTTACGTCAACGTTCAGGAGCGAAATCGGCCGGTATGATTCGATCTCGGTGGGCGGTTTAGATGGCTTTGGAATCAATGTGATGAGAGCGTCATTCGCATAGCAGGGAAATGCACCACAGTCACGAACTGCCGAATAATAATTCAGCAGGGGCTCCCCCAGGACCGATGATAAGATCTTATAGAACTCCGGAGAATAGCCATCCGGTCCCGGAGCCGTGCAAGTCTTCAACGTTTGTATTGCTCGCAACACTTCTTGTGTGTGTAAGGGCCTATCTAGTCGAGATTTCTGAGCTGGTGATAATTTAGGCATCCCCGCATCCTCTAAGTAATCACACACATCAGGGCCCATATAGGGACCCGGGGAAGCATAAAAGGCCTCAAAATAATTTTTAAAACAATCTGCAATTGCCTCTGCCGAGGTCAATATGTTCCCCGAGTTATCTCGGATCATAGGAATATATCTAGAACCCGACCAGCTCTTAGTTACAGATGCGAGCAACTTCCCCGCCTTGTTACCGTGCTTATAAAATCTAAACTTTCTATAAAACAACAGTTTTTTTGTGCGTTCATGGATGAGGGTATTTAACTCAGCCAAGACCGTTTTATATATATCGTTAGCGGCCACCGACGGGGAAGTCAGCAGGTCACGTTTCAACTGCTGCGAATGACGCTCAAGTTGTACTATGCGCTGTGCAATACGTCTGGTCCTAGAGGCAACGTAAGCTACAATATCACCACGCAACACCGCTTTAGCAGCATCCCAAAATAGAATAGGTTGTTCTATGTGCTGCGCGTTGAAAGAGCAATAATCCTCCCATTTGTGCATTAGAAATTCCCGAAAATGAGGGTCTGCATGCAAGTACGCAGGAAATCTCCAACCCATCCCCGAGTTCACAGGGCCTCCCACTGCAACATCAAGCCAGATCATATGGTGATCTGACACCTCAAGGGGGCCAATGGCAGCCTCCGAGACTCGAGCAAACAGCGTCTCAGATAAAAGCGTATAATCAATCCTGGAGAAAGAACCGTGGGCTCTGGACTGGTGAGTGTAATCTCTCTCCGTGGGGTGAAGCAACCGCCAAGGATCCACCAGTCCCAGAGCTCGACAGAGATAAGGGATTCCCCTGGTCTGTCTCCCAGATGGCGTCCCTGAACCTCCAGAGCGATCCACGCCCGGGTCCATCACCTGATTCAAATCACCTACTACTATCAGGGGACAGTCCGAGTCTTTCAAACAAATATTAACCAGGTTTTGAAAAAAGGAATGCTGATATTTGTTAGGGCCATATCCCACCAAAAGTCGAAAGGGCCCCCCAGGTCCAACCACCCGCACCAAAAGATAACGACCCTGCGAGTCACGCCTCAGAACCTGGACTGTACACTGCAGGCCCCTCCTAAATAGAATCGCCACCCCCGCCCTCTTTCCAGGGGAAGAGGCATAGTGCAGGTCTCCAACCCAACCCCGGCGCAATTTCTGATGTTCTACATCTGTAAGTCTAGTCTCTTGCAGACAGGCTATGTCTGCCGAGTGATGTTTCAATTGAGACAGAATTTTTGTGCGCTTGGCAGGGGAAGTGATGCCCGATACATTCCAGGAAAGTATACGCAACTTCCGGTCACCCATCAGGGGCCAACACCAGACTCACCACAGCTAGCAAAGAATTCAGTAAACGGAGTCCTAGGGCGCCCAGCCCCACCCCAAGACTCACACCCACACGCCATGCATACAGTCACACCAATCTGAAAGAAAAATGACCCACGACAACCCTGAACAAGAAAAACAAAAGAAACTAATATCATAGTTGCTGCCACCCAGGACCCCCCCTCTCCCCAAATCCCCCCAACAGCCCCAATCTTCCCCCACATGCGGGAGCTAGGAGGTCACCAGAGATGCCCCGTCCAGGGCCGCCCCGCCCCGCTCCATCAGAATGTGCGCCCCTGAGGGCCCCAAAGAACACGGTCCCCCTTCTAATTAACCAAAACTAGCAAATGTCACAAACAAACCACATTGCATGATGAACATCAGTTCAGTCAGTCTGCTCCCAGATCTGGGTTACCAAGAAGCTTGATGAATGCCGCCGCTTCATCCGGTGAATGAAAGGATTTCCAGATCCCATTACGCTGGATCCTCAATATAGCTGGGTAGTTGAATTGAAATCTTTGCTTTAGCTCCGATAGCTGTGCACACAAGGGATAAAAAGGTTTTCTCCTCTCCTGCAGGGCCGTGGAGTAATCTTGGCTAATACGAATCGGTGAGCCATCATATTTCAAAGTGTCTTTCTTGATTCTGTACTGTTGTAGTATCTCCACTTTGTGTCTGAAGTTCAGGAGCTTTAATATAACCACACGTGGTCTGGCTTCCAGTCCCGGGCGTGGGCCCAAACGATGCGCTCGTTCAATGCGCACAGGCCCCGCAGCAGCAGAAATCGGGAGCTCCTCTCGCAGCCACCCCTCCAGCAATTCCGGCAGCGAGCGATCCGAGAGCGTTTCCGGGACACCCATCAGGCGCAGGTTCGAGCGACGGGACCGGTTCTCCAGGTCGTCCAGCTTGTCGGCTTGGGCTCGAACCTGCGCCTGCAATGCAAGGAAGTCAGCACTCTGGGTGTTACCTGCGTCCTCCAGGGAGGAAACCCGCTGCTCCAGCTCTGTTGTACGAGCCGACGCTGTTTCCAGCAGCGTTTCAATGTTGGTGATCTGTGCCGTCAACACCTCCAATTTCGGTCCCAAGACCTGGGCAAGGGCCTCCATTATGTCGCCCAACGCGGCTTCTGTGAGGTTCGACACCGCCGCCGCGGGGCTCGCCGCCATTTTAGCGTCACCAGGCCGCACCCGATCTCGGTCTTTGCGCGCCGATTTCGCCTGCATCAGATCCCGGGAGCGAGTCAGGTACTTGTCCATACACCAGCGCTTGCCTAATCTGCGGCGTGCACACAACAAGGGGGGTTCAAATGTCCGTTTTCGGCGAAAAGTCGGCAGGGCAGCCCCGGAGCGAGCGAGGAGACGTCCTCACGCGCTCATGACACCACGTGACCTCTGTATTTAAATTTTAATCCCATAAGCCTAGTGACCACCCTCGCATCCCATCTTGTAACCAATTGTGCTTCCAGACTGGCTATTTCCTTCTTTAAAATCCCCAATTCAGCTAAAGCTACTTTATTTTTACAGGCCGAATAAGCAATAATATGACCCCTAATAGTTACTTTAAATGTATCCCAGATTATCTGCTCTGATTTGTTCATTTGAAAAAATTATTAGATTTTCCCCTGAATTTCCCCAATGAACTGAGGATCAGTAAGTAAAGCATTATTAAAACACCAAATAGGAGAGGAGTTAGATATCAATGCCACTTGAATAGTAATCCAAATTCCAGCATGATCAGAGAGAAGGATATCATCTATTTCTACCTGAAGAACTTGATGTAACAAATGATTTGATATCAAGAAATAATCAATCCTAGAGAGGGACTGGTGAACATGAGAACAAAATGTAAATTCTGTATCGCCTGGAATACTGATATAGTTGTTCTGTACAGATGGGTTTATACCTCACTATGATCAGCAGGTGGAGCCTGAGACAAAATGGGTTTATTCCTCACTATGACCAGCAGGTGGAGACTGAGACAAAAACTTGTAGTATATTAGCTGAAGCTCCATCTAGCAATCCAGTCTTTCTCAGTCTCCAGCAGTTTGAAGTAGGAAAAATCTGGCTCCATCTGTTAGGCCTGTTGGAATTTATTTTAGGACTCCTGGTCCCCTTTTTAGTGCCGGATGGAGCTTGGACGGGTTCTGTTTCGGGATCTGTCTGACCTCAGGAGTGTCAAACCCAGCGAGTCTTGTGCTGGGTCCCTGGCCCCCTTCCTCCACCTCCTCATATTTTTGTAGAGGGCCTCAGCTGGCAGCCTGGCCCCCTGGTTGGTCAGGTCTCCAGCTTTGAGAGCCGTGGAGTCTATTCTGGGAAAAAAAATAAAAATCCTGAGGCTGTGCTGGTCTAAAGGGCTCTTTCCCTTTAAAAGTACTGTATTTTACCGTTTGTTTGTTTTTTTTTCTGTTAACTGGCACTTTTATTCTAGCTAGGTCGTGTCTGGAGCAATGAACACTTTTACAAGGGGAAAAGTGCTCATTGTAATCCAGCCACGAGGAACTCGCGGCTGGCCTGTTTGAGTGAGGCAGGCCGCTGCGAAGGGGAATCCTCATCGGCATCGGGATCCCCTTCGTGAGTGCTTCGTGGCCGGCAGCTGTTTGCAGGGATGCCCACCAATGGTCAGGCAGAAAGGATTCCCTTTCTGCAAAGCAGCTGGGAACTCTCTTTACAGCTGATACCGGCTTGCCTGCTTTAGCAGCTGAGGCGGTTTAGGCTTACTAGCCACTGCAGGTCTATGGAGCTTATTTTTTTGGCAGTTCAGCTCCATTTTGGGTGGGAATCACATCCATTTTTGTTTAGCCTCAGGTGACCTCGCCCCTATTTGGTGATACAGGTGACAGGTTGTTTGCTGGGTCCCCTGCTGTGGCAGTGAGTCCCATGGGGCCACTAGAGTTTTTCTCCCCCTTATTTTACATGTTTGTATTTATTGCTGTAGGCGGAGGTCCTGCTTCTGCCCCGGTGGTCTCGGGGGAGGGGGGGTTACCCTCGACATCCTCTGTGGGTCGGCCCCATTCAGTGGCAGTGCTGTTCCCCTTTGCTCCTCTCGCATCTCTTGGGACGCTGTTGGTTTGAAAGGAGCACTCTTTTGGTTCTCAGGACCTGGACCCTTTGGGGAGCTCTCCAGGATCCTCTGGGGATATAGTTTTTCCGCTAGTGGCAGCTTTGCACTCCATCAGATAGCGCCGATGCTTCCATGGGGCATGTTTTTCGGCAAACTGAGCTCCGTGAGATGCTTTTGCCAGTCTCCTCTTGTGTTCTGGTCCGAGGACACTGTGTTGGAGCCCCTGCGTGTGGTGGACCCCTTGCTTTAGGGGATTCACCCTGTTTCCCACTCTTTCCCTATGCATCAGGATCTTTGGGATATTATGCTCGCAAAGTGGCAGGTGCCAGTGGTACCTTTTTGCTTTATGCGTTCAGTGGCCCGCTTATACTGCATCCCGGAAGGGGATTGGTACTCTCTAAAGTCCGCCGGTGGGGGATGTGGTGGTCTCGGCCATCTTGAAGTGGCATATAATGCCTGTGTAGGGTGATTCTGCCTTGAGGGACCCTGAATAACATAAGTTGGAGTCTCTCTTCATACAGAGTTTTGATGCGACAACTCTGGAAGTCCGGGTGGCGCTGTGTTGCGGGCTGGTTGCTCGGGCATGTTTTCACTGGGCCAAGTGTATCCTTGTCCGTTAGTTTGTTCCTTGGGACTTAGTAGAACAGGAAGTTGCCAAATTTGAAATGGGTGCATCTTATCTATAAGTCTATGGCTTTTGGTGTGGCAGCACGTCGTACCTTGTGGCTTCGAGCAGGGTCGGCAGATGCGGTGTTCAATTCCCCTTTAGGGGTCTTTCTTGTTTGGTGAGGATCTGGACATGTTGGTTCAAATGCTGAAGTGTCTTGTTTGCCTGAAGACAGAGCTAGGCCACTGGCACGAGGTGGTACTGCTTGCGGGTGTGGGTGTGATTTCCACTGTCTGCCCTGGGCGAGGGGCTTCTTCTTTTCTGACCCCCTGGGCTTTCCAGAGGCTGATATTTCTAATGCATACAGTCTTTTTAAGGGGCCCTCCGTGGTGCTGGTGGTGCCCCTGCTAGTTCCACTGCAGCCTGTCCTGCCGGCACCTGCTCTAACTCCGGTAGGCTGTGCAATTTTTATCCAATGTTGGCAGAGATCATGTCCGATCAGTGGGTACTGGAGGTGATTCTGGACGGTTACATTTTGGCTCATTCTTTGCCAGGTCATTTTCTTGCTTCTCCCTGTCAGGCAGCATGCAAGAAGCAGGCTTTTCACCAGACCCTTCAAGGATTGCTAGATTCAGGAGTGGTATACAGGCAGGTTTTCGATTTACTTTGTGATGCCAAAGCACGAAGGGACTTTTCGGCCCATCTTAGCTTTGAAAGGGTTCCACAGGGCTCTCCAAGTTCTGTCCTTCTGAATGGAACTCTTCGGTCTGCGATTCTGGCGGTTCAGCCAGGGGAGTATTTGACTTCTTTCGTTTTGACAGAGGCCTGCTTTCATATTCCAATTTGGGCCTCTCCATCGCTTCCTGCCCTTTGCAATCTTGGGGCAACACTATCAGTTTTGTGCGCTTCCTTTTGTCTGGCCATGACTCCGCGGACATTCACCAAGGTTTTGGTGGTCATTGGGCGGCGTTGCACAAAGGGGCATTATGGTTCTTCCCTACCTGGACAACTGGTAGATTCAAGCAAAGTCGTTGCAGGAGAGCACCCAGGTCACGGCTCGGGTGGTGGATTTTCTGCAGTCACTGGGATGGGTTGTCCACCTTTCCAAGAGACGGTTAGACCCCTCAGCGCCTGGAGTATCTAGCAGTTTTGTTCGACATCTTCTTGGGGAAGGTTTTCCTCCCAGAGGCCCGGGTATGCAAATTGCAATCTCAGTTTCAACTGCTTATGGTGATCCGGTGTCCTCGGGCACAGGAATTCTTCCAAGTCTTGGGGTTGATGGCGGCATCCCTAGACATAGTGAGGTGGGCTTGTGCCATATGTGTTCTCTTCAGTATGCTCTTCTTTGTATGTGGTCGCCTCAGAGGCACAATCTAGATCATCCGGTCCCTCTGTGGGGCTTGGCTCACTGCAGTCTTCGTTGGTGGTTCCAGATCTCTCATCTAGTGCTAGGGGTGAGTCTGGATCAGCTGCAGTGGACGGTGCTACTCAACTGATGTCAGTCTCCTTGGTTGGGGAGCACAGTGTCTAGGGCACCTGGTCCACAGATCATTGTTCTGGAGACCGTAGCTATTCGTCTAGCGCTGTTAACCTTCCGGTCCTTTCTGATGAGCAAATCAGTCAGGGCTGGGCAGAGTCTCATCTTCAGGACATCTCGGTCTCCCACATTGCAGGTATAGAGAATGTGCAGGTGGACTTTCTGTCATCACATCCTAGATCCCGGAGAGTGGTGTCTAAGCTACACAGGATTTCAGTTAATAGTGCAATCTTGATGTCAGCCCCTCATGGACCTGATGGCCTCTAGTGTCAATTCCAAAACACCCTGCTTCTTCAGTCGTTGCATAGAGGGTCAGGCTGAGGGGCTGGATGCTCTGGTTCCCTCATGGCCAATGGAGGGTCTCTTGGATGTGTTCCCTCTGTGGCCATTAGTGGGCTGATTTCTCCACGTTCGACATCCAGGCCTGTTGATTCTGGTGGTTCCAGATTGACCCAGGCGTCCTAGGTACATGGACCCGGTGAGGCATCAGGTGGCGGATTCTCTTCCTCTTTCAACCGACTTTCGGTCTCAGGGCTCCATTCCATTGTTCAATCCAGGTCCCTTTTGTCTTATGGCTTGGCTCTTGAAAGGGACTGCCTAGATAAGACGTGGGTATTCAGATAAAGTGATCTTAACCCTCTCAGAGACTTTCCACTTCTCGGGCTTTTGTGTGGGATTTGGCGTATATTTACGGAGTGATATGCTGCGCGTGGAGTGGTCTCTTTGCATGCTTCCTTGCCTAACATCTTAGAGTTCTTGCAGGATAGCCTGGACAGAGGCCTGGCTTGGTCTTCTCTCTGGGTTCAGCTTGCGGCCTTGTCAGCCCTTCATGGGTCGTTGAAAGGTCAGCATTTGACTGCCATTCCTGATATGATTCGCTTCTTGTGGGCTGCCAAATTACTCAAGCCTCCCATGCGACTCTGTTCCTTCTTTGGATCTTAATTTAGTCCTGTCTGTTCTGGTGCGTGCAGCCTTTGAACCTTTGGGTGACTGCTCTTTGAAGGACCTTACTCTTAAAGCGGTCTTTCTGGTGGCAATTACATCTGCTAGGCGTGTTTCTGAGCTGCAGGTTTTCTCTTGTAGGTCTCCCTTCCTTGAGTTCTCTAGGGAGGTTGTCTTGTGACCTGTTCCTTCTTTTCTGCCCAAGGTAGTTTCTCCTTTTCATGTCAATCAGGCAGTGATCCTCCTGGTGTTGAGTAGTTGGGAGGGATCTTCTGAGCAGAAACAGTTGCGCAAGTTGGATGTCAGTTGGGTCATTCGCGCTTATGTTCAAAGGACCCAGGCGATCAGGAAGTCAGACCATCTCTTTGTTCTTCTGACAGGTCTTCGTCAGGGGGATGGCGCTTCCAAGACTACCATTGCGCGCTGGATCAAGGAGACTATTGCTTCCGCTTATCTTCTTCAGAAAAAGCCTGTTCCTGAATTTCTCAAGGCTCATTCCACTCGGACAAGCAGCTTCTTGAGCTGAGTCTTCTTTAGTGCTTCCAGTGGATATTTGCAAGGTTGCCATTTGGTCTTCTCTGCATTCCTATCGTGTGGATGTTCAAGTGTGTCGGGACGCGGTGTTTGGTGAGCATGTTCTGGTGTCGGCCCTTTGGGGGTCCCACCCTTGATGGGTACTGCTTTGGTACATCCCATCTGTACAGAATAACTATACTGGTCTACCAGGCGATACATAAAGAGAAATTAGGTTCTTACCTGCTAATTTTCTTTGTTAGCCTGTAGACCGGTATGGTTCCAAACCCTTTTCTGTCTTTGTGCGGTGATTGTGGGTTTTTGCTCATGTGCAGACTTTGAATTTTTCTGCAGGTTCTAGTATTTTTCTAGGGCTGGGGAGATATAAAAACAGCAGCTTTGGCTTAGTTGGTGAGCTGTGAGGACACTTTCAATGCAGGATTCCAGTTCTATACAAGTTCCAACAGTTGTTACTATGTGTTTGTTGTTCGGAGTGTTTTTGCTGTTCTCAGTATTTTCCTAGGTTCTGTTTGGCTATTCAGCAGACTAAATTGCTAGAGGGAGCTTCAGCTAATATACTACAAGTTTTTGTCTCAGTCTCCACCTGCTGGTCATAGTGAGGAACAAACCCATCTGTACAGAACTAAACCGGTCTACAGGCTAACAGAAAAAAAATTAGCAGGTAAGAACCTAATTTCTTCTTCTCTAACTATTGGATACAGAATTCTTCATATGTCTTTCAATCCATACGTTTGCAGCACACTCTCTTATTTGATACACTAGAAGCTCTCACAAATTTCCAACTTAAAATGGATCCAGGACAGCATTGAAATCACCTGCCACAATCAAATTAGATAAATCATGCTAGTCTAAAATCATACTCTGCAATTCTTTATAAAAGGGAGCATTATTAAAATTGGGGCATAAAGATTCAATAAAGTTAGTCAGATTTTGTAATTGCACTTTAAGATACACCCATCAACCTTTAGGATCTGCACACACTTCCCCCAAATCCTAAGAAACAGACTCGCCATGCCACCCTTTTTGGCTTCCGCTGCAGCATAAAAACAGTGTTTAACCCAGCCACCCTGTAATTTAGCAGATTTTGTGAAACTCAAATGAGTTTCTTGAAGAAAATAAACATTTGCCTTTTGTCTTTTTGTTTAATAAGATGGTTGAGGCCATTGACATTTAAGGAAAATATTTTAAACTAGTGTTTAAGCCCGTTAGATTAACGGGTTAGATTAACCCGTTAGATTAACGGGTGCTAGATGACCGCCTCTCCTGCTTTTGAACCTGGGCAGGGGCAGAGGCAGAGCCAGGGCGGGAGGGAGTGACGGTGGGAGAGCAATTTCAAAGCCTCGGAAGCGGCGGCTCCTTGACCAATCCGTGCTTACAACGTCCCCACACTCGTGGTCTGGATGGCTCCCCCACCAAAGCCCTTCGCAGTGTCAGCCCCTCCCGCATCCGTCCCCGCGTCCCAAGCCTCACCGAAGGCCGGCTCCCATGAAAATGGTGCCCCTCTGTTCAAAGCCGCGGCGGCAGCCTCCCTCAAAACACATTTCAAATCTGACATATTGTAATCACAAAACAGAAATTAAAATTATTTTTCTTACCTTTTGTTGTCTGGTCATTATTCATATCATGTAGGGGTCCCAGGCTATGGTTGGCTTTTGATAACTAGTTTGCCAGGGCCCCTTCTTTCTTCTTCCCTCCCTCCATCCCTGCAGCTGAAGACAGGCACCTCCCCCCAGTGGTCTGAGATAGGAGCGAGCAGTTAGGAGAGGGTCTGAGGGCAAAGAGGGGCTCAACAGCGCCCAACCACCTTTCCTTCCCTCCCTCCATCAGGTGCAGTGAATCCACCAATGTTAAAAGGTGCCGCGTCGAAATCGGAGGCCTGCCACTGCCGTAGCACGTTCCCCTCTGCCTTGGTCCCGCCCCTTCTCTGACATATGGGACCGCAGCAGAGGGAACGTGTTCCAGTGGCGGCAGGGCTCCAATTTCAAAGCAGCTGCTTTTAACATAGACGGAGCTGAACTTACCTGATGGAGGAAGGGAAGGAACGGTGGGGTGAATTTCGGCAACAGCAGGAATTGTTTGGTGGGCCAAGCACTGGTTTCTTTAGGCAGCTCCGGTTGTTTACTTGAATTCAATGTGAGCTGGGTGAGGAAGGCCGCCGCAGCCTCGCGGCTAGGTAGGGGGACAACAATGGCGCTTATGCTCAAGCCCCTGCTGCAGCTCCTCTCTCGATCCTGGTATGGTTCGAGAGGGGAGTCGTGGCGGCGGCTTGAACATAAGCGCGATTGTTGTCCCCCTACCTAGCGGCGAGGCTGTGGCGGCCTTCCTCACCCGGCTCTAACGGCTGGCGGCCGGCGAACCCTAATGCTGACATTGAATCAAAGTAAACAACCGGGGCTGCCTAAAGAAACATGGTAATCATATTCTGTTCTGAAAGCCCCCGCCGCAGCTCCTAGGCGGTTGAGGGGAGAAGGTTGTGGTCGGAGTTGCTAGGCTGCAGCGGATGTGTGAGTTGCGAGTGTGGGGCCTGTAGCGGCGTGAGGTGGAGAGCAGGCTGTGGTAACATAGTAGGCGTGTATGCACACTCGTGTTTCCGCGACGGGATCAGGGAACACGATTTTTTTAGTGCACATGCGCGTCCTACCATTTTATTATATTAGATGGCATAAGATTTAAAATAATAGAAAACTTTCATCCCAGTTCTCATCCCCACACATTCAAACCCCTGCCAGACATACATACTCCAGAGAACTCCAGTCACACTAGAACTTTCATTACTTACCCCCATAACCTCCACCCAAAAAAAATCAGCTTCCCTATCCCCCTATCTTCAATGGTGAGCATTGGTCTCAAGCAGTAGGCCGTTCTCATGGTGGCCAATCCAGGTCCCTAATATATGGCCAAAACCCAAGGAGTAGCAACATTCCATGTTACCATTCCAGGGCAAGCTGTTGCTGATGGTAGCCATCGTTTCATGATAATATAATCGCTGCTTCAGGGCTCTGAGAAAACATTAGCACTGTTCTACTTCCTACCCTGTCTTTCCTGAACAGATTATAGTCCGGTATAACTATATCCTAGTCACGGTTCTCCATGAACCACATCTCTGTGATCACCACTAAATGCAACTCAGCCTCTAGATCTAGAATCTTGTTTTCCATACTTTGAACATTAGTATATACTGCTTTCCAGACATTGCACCCCAGTGTTCTCCCCAGAAATTTTTTCCAGCCGGGTGGCATGGAAAAGTAGCCGGGTGGGGCGGGACAGGGAAATTTGGTGGTGGGGAAAATTAAGGGCTCCTTTTACTAAGCTGCAATAGTGTTTTTAGCGCGTGCAGAATTGCCACGCTACACGGCTAGAACTAACACCAGCTCAATGTTGGCGTTAGCGTCTAGTATGTGCGGCAATTCTGCGTGAGCTAAGCGCGCGGTAAAACCACTATCGCAGCTTAGTAAAGGGAGCCCTAAATGTGTACTATTTGTATTAGTTAATTATTATTAGTTATTTTCCAATGCTCAATATGACTGCCTTTCTTAAGGTCTGACACTTGTTCCATAATATATATATAAAATTTAAGAAGTATCCAATTCTAGAAGTGAATAATTAGATATTTACCCTCTTTCAAATGGTATAGAGCAGCGTCTCTCAAACTTTTTAAACTCCGGCACACTAAACGGAGCAAATGTTTTTTTGTGACACACCAAATGCAGCAAATGTTTTTCATGGCTGGAAAAAATTTCAGGGGAGAACACTGATGCCGTTAGTTTTCAAGGTCCAATCACGTCAAAGAATGATGCTTATCTGGGCATTTGTATAATAAAAAGAATGGATAAGATAACATGAGAAGTGAAATTGTCATGAATCAGAGGGATACATACCCTGTAGGTCCTAAAAGCAGGCTTGTAGATTAGACATAAACTATGAAGGCAGTGGCATACCTAGCATATGTATAGCTATAAACAACTCAGATATATTGAAAACCAATGTATGTAGAACCGACACTTTCAATTGGAGACTAATGTGGTCATAAGATGTTATAGTAATGAAATTTTGCAGAGGCAATGAGAAACCAGTAACAGCTCCAAATTAGCTCAAAAAGAAGGAAAAAGCTTCAGAAAAGGCCCTCCCACCGCCACAAAGGTGGATATAAAGGTGGTTAAGCGATAACCTCACAGGCAAAACCTTCATTTAAAAGTGAGCATTTGAGCAAAAAATTGTGCTTCACATATGCAAAATCACTGATAGAGGAAAAAACCACTTATCTTGAGGCTGATCGGCACACCGACGGAGGCCAGCGTTTCACCGACAGGCTACATCAGGGTGTGACCCGACCGATCAGTCTACAAAAAAAAGAAGAGAAACAAAAGGAACTTAGCAGTTTCACATTAAGTTAAAACTTCTTGCTATAACAATGCAAAAACGTACCTTGTAAAGAGCGAAAACAAACGCTTCAAAAAAGTCCAGAAAATGGCTCCCATGGAGCGGCTCCGGAGTTCTGGATTTTAAATCTTCCCGGTGGGAAACGTCACCACCGGAAGTGAGTCAAAAAAATGACGTAACAGCTGAGATGGAGAATCTGACAGGATAAGCCAGCAAAAATGTAAATATTTCTTATTTCTTACAAGTAGAATAATGGGAGCCATTTTCTGGACTTTTTTGAAGCGTTTGTTTTCGCTCTTTACAAGGTATGTTTTTGCATTGTTATAGCAAGAAGTTTTAACTTAATGTGAAACTGCTAAGTTCCTTTTGTTTCTCTTCTTTGTTTTGTAGACTGATCGGTCGGGTCACACCCTGATGTAGCCTGTCGGTGAAACGCTGGCCTCCGTCGGTGTGCCGATCAGCCAGATAAGTGGTTTTTTCCTCTATCAGTGATTTTGCATATGTGAAGCACAGTTTTTTGCTTAAATGCTCACTTTTAAATGAAGGTTTTGCCTGTGAGATTATCGCTTAACCACCTTTATATCCACCTTTGTGGCGGTGGGAGGGCCTTTTCTGAGGCTTTTTCCTTCTTTTTGAGCTAATTTGGAGCTGTTACTGGTTTCTCATTGCCTCTGCAAAAAGACTCCAGACGAAAAGCAGACTATAGAAAGGAAACCAGAAAAGACCAAACCCATAGTACTAAGATCCAAATGCTAAAATCGGACATGTCCATTACGAAGTGACGTATGGATCACCACTAATTATAACGAGTGAGTCTTTAAAATATGAGACGGTAACGGATAGCCAGACCTGGTGAACGGAAGTTACAAATACTGGAGCCAAAACCAGAGCACCGTGATGAAACTTGAATATGGATACCTATTTATACTTTTGAGTAAAATTGCGATAAGAACATGTCATAGAAAAGAATAAATAATGTGTAAACTAAAAACCAAGAACAGCATATTGTAACACCGAACTCAGAATTAATGAAATAACATGCTAAAATAACTTAACCTCCCCTCCCCCCTAAAATAGGGCATATACATACTTAAAATGATGGCTGGTTACAAACAGTATGCCTAGACTATATAGACCTAAACAGGGCAAAAGTAAACGTATGGGAAATGAACAGCTGATAATACAGAGCGTATCTTGAAAACATAAGCCGATAGTAGCTCAAAGACAAGCCAACCGTGTAGATGAAAAGTGAACCTGGGAAAGATCTAAATTATTGTACAAATGAGCTTCTATTAAAACCAAAGAATAAAACCACAGCACTCGGGAAAGTAAAAAAGGGAGAGTAAATTGGACTTACCAAAAAGGTCTCTGCACTGATGAGATAAACTCGTACGCAGAATAAATGTGAACATACGACAGTGGGGCTATGATATTTGATCCGTTGAAAGAGGTGCCAAAAAAGTGTCGGCAGTGGATTGAATGCACACTGATAGGGGAGGGGCATCGGGCTGTTAAAAAATGCTGCTTTAATAAATAAATGAAAATACTGGTGAAAAACTAAATAAAAACCCAAAACCATGATAAAATGCCGAACCTGACTGCAAGTGGTAGTGAAAGTAGCATAAGGCACACATAGTACTGTTAGTGCCAGAGCTGCTTAGAAAAAAGAACTGTTCTGTACATGAGGAGAAAAAAGAAAGAATGAGGTGATAAGATGTAAAGTGCTGGCCCCTCACTGCACCACTTGATAAAACTAAGGAGCGATGTTCTAGAGCAGGGGTGCCCACACTTTTTGGGCTTGCGAGCTACTTTTAAAATGACCAAGTGAAAATGATCTACCAACAATAAATTTTTTTTAAAAAACCACAAAGCACACTGTACACAGAGAAAATGTTAATAATCATTCCTATTCCGGGGTTTTCTCAAAGAGGTCAAAGCAGATGACTCTATGCACTGTCACCTCACTAACAACCATACAAAAATAAACAAATATACCCCCTCCCTTTTTACTAAACCACGATAGCAGTTTTTAGCGCAGGGAGCTGCACTGAATGCCCAGTGCTGCTTTTGACACTCATAGGCTCCCTGCGCTAAAAACCGCTATTGCGGTTTAGTAAAAGGAGACCATAGTGTAAAATATAGACAGCAGATATAAATTCAGACACATTTTGATCAGTAAATTTAAAATAAAATAATTTTTCCTACCTTATTGTCTGGTGATTTCATGAATCTCTGGTTGCACTTTCTTCTTCTAACTGTGCATCCAATCTTTCTTCCCTTCTTTCAGCCTGTATCCTTCCTCTCCTCCTGACCTCATTCCCCTCCTCCCAACTTTTTCTTCCTCTCTTCCTGCCCTTTCTTTCTTTCTGTTTCTCTTCCTGCCCTCTTATTTTCTTTCTCCTTGCCCTCCCCCAAGCCACTACCAATGTCACTGCCGTGCTACCCATAGCAGCTCAACCAACAGACCGTCATCCTACTATAGAGAAAATAGATGATCCAGAAAGACAATGTCCAACACATAAGAAACCATATCCTCTTCTGAAATGTTGAGGGTTCAAGGAGAAAACCATAAGAGAATGAAAAGAACTGCTGAGAAAATACATAATCAGCTATAAGTGTTGCTTTTCACCCAAATGGCTAAAGAGTGTAAAGCAACCATTTAAGTGCACAGTATGCGACAGTGACCAATACATCAGTGCCTTACACCTTAGCAGGACCTCTCCAAAGACCCTGTCCCAGAGTCAAACCATGACAAGGAGAGAAGGGTATGGAGCAAACATCATTGAACGCCACTACAAACTTCAGTGTGGTGAAGGCCTCAGTGAGAGGTTGTGCACCAAGATATGTGTGGCAAAGGAGTATCCTAAAGAGCAACTAGAAAAGGCAGTGAAAATATATGTTTTCATCGATGAATAAAGTGACCAGTCCCTGGCACGGACAGAGTTCTTTGATTTGTTTAACATTTAGGGAAACAACTCCTCTACCACCTCAGAACCTGTTTAGGAAGGTGGGGAGAAAAGCGAGTGGATAGAAGCGATAGATGGCAGCATCAAGAAAGATCTTCCAACTCTAATTGAGTGCAACCAGATATCTGGGAAGAAATCTCTACACTTGAGGTTGCACAACATCACCCTCATTTGCAACCAGTAGTAGAACACCTGTACAAAAGCCAAGGTTCTGCTTTTACTAGGAAGAGACAAACCAGCCCTGGTCAGAGCTCTTGAGTTGAAGGTGGGACCAGCTGATACTCTATATGCTTATTGACTCACATTTAGATGGGTAATAGTAAGTGATGTCTGCCTCAATGGACTGGGGAGACCAAATGTAGATGTGTACAAGATGTGCATCTTGACCAATGGGTGCACCACCTCATTCAAGTCTTGTCAGAACCATCTGCAAGTAAAGGAAGTCTACAGTTAGAAAGAACCAGAACCTAGTTCAATCATCTACCAAAACATTTCACCACCAATTCCAGAAGATCTTCTGGTTGATAGTGTTTCAGATCACCAAGTATGATGATAAACCAATTCTGTAGAGGATAGAGAGTTCCTGAAAATCATGGACCAGAAATTCTTTCCGTAGAGGATAGAGAGTTCCTGAAAATCATGTACCAGAAATTCTCTAGGGACGAGTCCAACAGTTGGGTGGCCCTTTACCCTTTTAGACACCCAGAACATAACTTTCTTTTTTTAAATTTTATTTATTTATCAAAATTTTCAATTTTTACAAGCATATGTTTTGACAATGAAAATAGAGTTACAAATTGAAAGAAATTATAATAAAAATCAATACCAACCAAAATTAACATTTAGTAACTCTATTAAACCTCATTATATAGGAAATTAGAAAACTAGGGCAAAATGTTGAAAAGACAGGAAATAATTCGAAAATAATATCAAAAAAGACTAGATTACAATAAGCGGATATGTTAAGCCTCTTAAATTCCAACTTAATTCGCATTTGAAGGGGTAGAGATAGCTATTGGGGCTGGAGGTTTCCTTGCTTCCAAAAAATTTTTCAAGTGTTCAGAATTAAAGAATGCAAAGGATTTCTCCTCCATTTTAATAATGCATGTGTATGGAAACTGCAGGAAAAAAGTCCCTCTGAGGTCTAATACCAGGGGTTTAAGTGCCAAAAAGGCATTTCTTCTCTCTTGAGTGGACCTACAAAGGTCAGGAAATATCAAAACTGAGTTATTCATAAATTTTTCATCTTTAAATCTGAAATACATTCAAAATATCCAATTCCTATCATATTATAATGCAAACGTTGCAATTAGGGTTGCTGTATTTGAAATAGATTCAGAGTTCTCCAGTAAGCCAGTAATATCTAAACTGGCCTGCTGGTTTTGCCTCGAAGGTAATTTTTTCAGTGGGCTACCCAAGGAAATATAATATGCTTTTGTTATTGGGGGCATGGATTGAGCAGGGATTTTCAAGACCTCTTTGAAATATTTCTTTAACATCTCAATTGGTTGTAAAATAGAAGATTGTGGAAAATTCAAAAACCTTAAATTCAAACGTCTCTCATAATTTTCCAGTCTCTGGTGAATATTCAAATTATCCTTTACCAAAACTATTTGAACTTTCTTAACCCCTTCTTTAGTTTCACCAAATTCCTTTACTTGGGAGTCCACTTTTACTGTAAAGTCCCCAATTTGTTAGTATAAGTTTGTACCACCTCTGGGAGTTGGAAAATCCTATCTAAGCATTCAGTCAATTTTTCCTCCATAACCAAAACAGCCTCACATACCTTCTCCAAAGTTATTTTCTCTGGTCTTTTCTTCAACTTGGTGGAGCTCTTAATCCCAGTATCTGCAGTGTTGGCTACTATGTAGTCAGACCTTGGGAACAATCTACCCGACCATCCTCCTACTGCTCCTTCACAGATTTCCCCAGCTGGTTGTACCACCTCTTGAGAAAGAGAAGAAGGAAACGATGTCCCAGGAACAAAGCTTCCGTCGGCAACCTCTCCGGTATCCACGGGGCTTCCCATCGACTTCTCAGCTTCACTTCCGGGTTGAAGTGGAGTCTCGCGGTCCTCGGGGCTCAGCGTGGCTTCTGCCGTGCTGCGGGCGAAATCCCCTGTCTGCTGCTCACCTCCTCCCCGTGGACTTTCAGGCTTAACCGGTAAGAGAAAGCTCTCCAGCTTCTGTTGTATCGACATTGGGGAGGGAGCCGGTTCAACTGGGAACAAACGCGGCTTCCCTTTCCTCTTCACCATGCTATTCTTCGGCGGTGTCCGATGCTAGTCAGAACATCCTCTCACTGAACTTCACCGCCATCTTGCCCCAGAACACAACTTTCAAACAATATCTTGACTCGCTTCACTGCAGAGAACCCTGTGAAAGCTAGCAGAAGGGAAGATAAATAGAGACTAACAATGGGGTCAACTGAAGAAAGTGAATCAGATGTATCCCAAGAAGGAATGGCTACTGAAGAAAGGGTAAGTAAAGATCAGCTCTGAAATCTACCCTATAGGAAGCAACCAATCTCTATATAAAAACCGTGAGTACACGACGGAGAAATAACAAACCCCAGTGGTTCTCTGCGGAGATCTCGGAACTCGTAAAACAGAAGAAAAGAGCATTTGTATCCTACAAACAGTCACAACGACTAAAAGTCAAAGAAGCCTATCTAGAGAAATCTAGAACTGTCAAAACAGCGGTCAGAAATGCTAAACTCTTGATGGAAGAAAAGTTAGCTATGAATATTAAAAAAGGGGATAAATCCTTTTTCAGGTATGTTAATGATAGACAGAGGAATACAGACGGGTTAGTGCGCCTAAGGAAACCCGACGGTACCTATGCAGAATTGGACTCCGATAAAGCCAAACTACTAAACAAATACTTCTGCTCAGTCTTTACCTGTGAGGTGCCGGGATCCAGTCCACAGCTGAAAACAAGGGAGAGCTCAGGAGACCCATTCAGGAATTTTGAATTTACTACCAGCAGCATCTACCAAGAATTATCAAGGCTCAAAGTGAACAAAGCCATGGGACCAGATAAATTGCATCCCAGAGTGCTTAGGGAATTGAGAGATGTCCTGGCAGAATTGTTAGCTGCGCTCTTCAATCTTTCCCTGAGCACGGGTAAAGTTCCATTAGACTGGAAAACAGCTAACGTCATTCCTCTTCACAAAAAGGGATGCAGGTCAGAGACTACAAATTACAGGCCGGTAAGTCTTACATCAATAGTGTGTAAACTTATGGAAACATTGATTAAACATAAATTAGATATGGTTCTGGATGATGAGAGGCTGAGGGATCCCCACCAGCATGGATTTACAAAGGGAAGGTCCTGCCAATCCAATCTAATCAGCTTCTTTGACTGGGTAACAAAAAAACTAGATAAGGGAAAGTCCCTGGATGTAGTGTATCTGGACTTCAGTAAGACTTTTGATAGTGTCCCACACCGTAGATTATTGAACAAGATGAGCTCGCTGGGACTAGGAGAAACATTAACTGGCTAAAGACTGGCATGGGTTAAAGTCTGGCTCAATGGCAGACTTCAAAGGGTGGTTGTAAACGGTACTCCCTTCGAAACGTCGGAGGTGTTCAGTGGAGTACCGCAGGGCTTGGTCCTGAGCTCGGTCCTGGGTCCAATCCTATTTAATATCTTCATACGGGATCTGCCTCAGGGACTTCAGGGTAAAATTGCATTATTTGCCGATGATGCTAAATTATGCAATGTAGTGGGCGGAGGTACCGTACCCGACACTATGACACAGGACCTACTTTTACTGGAGCAATGGTCTACTATTTGGCAGCTGAGCTTTAATGCCAAGAAGTGTAAAGTTATGCACCTTGGTAGCGGAAACCCTTGCAGAACCTACACTCTGAATGGTGAGACCTTAACTAGAACTGTTACAGAACGGGACCTGGGAGTAATCATTAGTGAAGATATGAAGGCTGCCATTCAAGTGGAGAAAGCTTCATCGAAGGCTAGACAAATACTGGGTTGCATCCGGAGAAGTTTCGTCAGCCAAAAGCCCAAAGTGGTAATGCTGCTTTACAGGTCCATGGTGAGACCACAACTGGAATACTGTGTTCAATTTTGGAGGCCACATTATCAAAAGGATGTGCTGAGAATAGAGTCGGTTCAGAGATTGGCCACTAGGATAGTCTCAGGACTCAAGGATCTCCCATATGAAGAATGTCTAGGTAAGTTGCAGCTATACTTCTCGAGGAACGCAGAGAGAGGGGAGACATGATAGAGACGTTCAAATATGTTATTGGCTGTATGGAGGTGGAAGAAGACATCTTTTTCCTTACAGGACCTACAGCGACAAGAGGGCATCTGCTACAAATCAGGGGTGGGAGATTTCGGGGTGGGAGATTTCATGGTGACATTAGGAAGTATTTCTTCACCGAAAGGGTGGTTGATCGTTGGAATGATCTTCCACTTCAGATAGTAGAGGCCAACAACATGCTCGATTTTAAGAATAAATGGGATAAACATGATAGTGCTTAGGGGAGTGGGTTATTCGAATGGGCCGATTTGTTGGACCAACGGCCCTTTTCTGCCGTCATACTCTGTTTCTATGTTAAGAGAGAGTTGTTTTTTTTTTTTCAAAGAAACCACTTGCAATATCATTTTCACTAAGGGTTGAAAAAATAGAAGTAATAGAATGGTCAGTAAGAGTGTACAGCAAGCAGTTAAGATAGGAAGTACTAATATCCTGATGCAATAAGAACGTAAGAATAGCTTTACTGGATCAGACCAATGGTCCATCAAGCCCAGTAGCCCATTCTCATGGTGGCCAATCCAGGTCACTAGTACTTGGCCAAAACCCAAGGTGTAGCAATATTCCATGCTACCGATACAGGGCAATAACAGACTGTGGACTTTTCCTCCAGGAACTTGTCCAAACCTTTCTTAAAACCAGCTATGCTATCCACTTTTACCACATCCTCTTGCAATAATTTTGAAATATGAGCATGTTTAGCTTCTTTTAACTTATTAGAATAGTAACTCATCTTATTCCTCACCTCTCCACAGAAACCAAAGCCCTCAATCCAAATCAAGGAAAACAAAATTTTTTTTAGCTTCGCTCCCACGCATCCCTAATTACCAGTCTACCAGCTTTCTTTATTTATCATACACTTATACCAATATTAGGTCTGTCAGAAACAAAGCCAACTTCATAAGGGATTTTATCACGGAGGACAACTTGGACTGTATGTTCCTCACTGAAACTTGGCTTCCTTCACCTGAGGACCCTATTATCAAAGACCTCTGTCTACCAGGCTATAAACAACAAGTGAGGAGGTGACCTAGCTCTCATAGTAAAAGACTTCCTCCAAATCAATTTACTGAAGTTTGAACAGCACAACAACATTGAAATTTTGGTGGGTCAATTGTCTAGCCCTATTCTAAATACTTCTCTTTTATGTAACACCTAAAAACTGGGTCAGTGTAAAAGACCTTTTTCAAAATTTCAAGTTTAAGAGCTCTCTCTTCTCCTTACTGCATATTATTGGATGGCGTTCTAACATCTATCTTTTACTTACATGAGAGCAAGCAGGATCGGGAGGCAGAGGGGAGGAAGCCGGATCTGAGAGGAGAGACAGAAGGGCAGCGAGGCAGAGGGCGGAATCCAGCGAGGAGGGACAGAAGCCTGATTGGGGTAGCGGCGAGAGAAAGCTCTGCCGACCCCCACCGCATCAGAGGTCACTTCGGCGCCCGGGCTCCCCCTTAAAAGGCAGGAAGCCAGAGCATGAGGCAGACCGCAGCGGCGTTCTAACATCTATCTTTTACTTACAGGAGAGCAAGCAGGATCGGGAGGCAGAGGGGAGGAAGCCGGGTCTGAGAGGAGAGACAGAAGGGCAGCGAGGCAGAGGGCGGAATCCAGCGAGGAGGGGCGGAAGCCTGATCGGGGTAGCGGCGAGAGAAAGCTCCGCCCACCCCCACCACGTCAGAGGTAGCTTCGGAGCCTTGAGAAGGAGCCAAGAGTCCAGGCAGCACAGCAGCAAATTCAAACTACTAAAAAAAAAAAAAAAAGTACTTTTCTTCTATTCTCATTCTTTTCTTTTCTCTCTACTCTTTCAGCTAGCTACACGCGGGGCACACTCCAACACACCGAGGAACTTTAGGTACGAGAAAAGAGAAATGGAGGCAGCAGAAGCCCAGCGAAGCTTCCCAGTATACTGCATCGGGTGTCATATGTATGACTACCTTCCCTCCAGGAGACAGGCGTACATATGCAGTCGATGTCAGGAACTGGATAGCCTAAAGAAGGAGGTCGGGAGACTACAGGTCAAGGTCCAGGAGCTGGAGGGACTCTGCACCATAGAGGAACCATGGGCAATTGAGGCAACTGAGGATACCACCAGAGAGAGCCACATCAACGAGCAGGTTAGAGAGCTCGAGAGATTCATCGAGGAGGCCTGCAAGATGATAGAGGCACAGGATCACCAGCAATTCAGAAGGGAAGAGATTCCTGAGGACTGGAAGATAGCAAATGTTACACCTATCTTTAAAAAGGGGTCAAGAGGAGACCCGGGAAACTATAGGCCGGTAAGTTTGACATCGGTTCCAGGCAAGATGGTAGAAGCACTGATAAAGGACAGCATCTGTGAGCACATCAAAAAAAATGGGCTGATGAAAGCGAGCCAACATGGCTTCTGCAAGGGAAGATCGTGCCAAACAAACTTACTGCACTTCTTTGAGGGGGTAAACAGCCAGTTGGTCAAAGGGGAACCTGTAGACATCATTTACCTTGACTTCCAAAAGGCCTTTGACAAGGTACCCCATGAGCGGCTACTTAGGAAGCTGTGGAACCACGGGGTGGAAGGGGACGTACACAGATGGATCAAACACTGGTTGGCAGGCAGGAGACAGAGGGTTGGAGTGAAGGGTCACTACTCGGGCTGGAGGAAAGTCACGAGCGGAGTTCCGCAGGGGTCTGTACTTGGACCGCTGCTGTTCAATATATTTATAAATGACCTGGAAACGGGGACGAATTGTGAAGTTATAAAATTTGCGGACGACACTAAACTCTGTAGAAGGGTTAGAACTACGGAAGAGTGTGAGGACCTACAAAGGGACCTAAACAAACTGGAGGAGTGGGCGAATAAATGGCAGATGAAATTCAATGTAGGGAAATGCAAAGTCATGCATATAGGGAGAAAAAACCCGATGTTCAGCTAACGTAGAACAAAATCTTTTCCAGAGAAAGGAAAATGGTAAAACCAGAGGACATAATTTGAGGTTGAGGGGTGGTAGATTCAGGGGCAATGTTAGGAAATTCTACTTTACGGAGAGGGTGGTGGATGCCTGGAATGCGCTCCCGAGAGAGGTGGTGGAGAGTAAAACTGTGACTGAGTTCAAAGAAGCGTGGGATGAACACAGAAGATTTAGAATCAGAAAATAATATTAAAGATTGAACTAGGCCAGTTACTGGGCAGACTTGTACGGTCTGTGTCTGTGCATGGCCGTTTGGAGGAGGATGGGCAGGGGAGGGCTTCAATGGCTGGGAGGGTGTAGATGGGCTGGAGTAAGTCTTAACAGAGATTTCGACAGTTGGAACCCAAGCACAGTACCGGGAAAAGCTTTGGATTCTCGCCCAGAAATAGCTAAGAAGAAAAAAAAAAAAAAAAAAAATTTAAATTGAATCAGGTTGGGCAGACTGGATGGACCATTCGGGTCTTTATCTGCCGTCATCTACTATGTTACTATGTTACCAAATGGGGGGATTAGTATTAGAGGAAAGTAACCTTGAAAGAGATTTGGGTGTACTGGTGGATACAACAATGAAGTCAACGGCGCAATGCGCAGCAGCCGCGAAGAAGGCAAACAGAATGTTGGGTATTATTAAAAATGGTATTACGACCAGAACAAAAGAAGTCATCCTGCCGTTGTATCGGGCAATGGTGCGCCCGCACCTGGAGTACTGTGTTCAGTATTGGTCACCGTACCTTAAGAAGGATATGGCAATACTTGAGAGGGTCCAGAGGAGAGCGACACGAATGATTAAGGGCATGGAAAACCTTTCATACACTGAAAGATTGGAGAGGCTGGAGCTCTTCTCCCTGGAAAAGCGGAGACTCAGAGGAGACATGATAGAAACCTACAAGATCATGAAGGGCATAGAGAAAGTAGAGAGAGATAGATTCTTCAAATTTTCAAAACATAAAAGAACAAGAGGGCATTCGGAAAAATTGGAAGGGGATAGATTCAAAACAAATGCTAGGAAGTTTTTCTTTACTCAGCGGGTGGTGGATGCCTGGAATGCGCTTCCAGAGGACGTAATAGGGCAGAGTACGGTACTGGGGTTTAAGAAAGGATTGGACAATTTCCTGTTGGAAAAGGGGATAGAGGGGTATAGATAGAGGATTACTGCACAGGTCCTGGACCTGTTGGGCCGCCGCGTGAGCGGACTGCTGGGCGCGATGGACCTCGGGTCTGACCCAGCAGAGGCATTGCTTATGTTCTTATGTTCTTATGGAACCAACAGATGGAGGACAGAACCCACCAAAAGCCAGGGGGGAAGGACCTTGCGGAGGAACTGAACAGGCAGAGGAGGCAGAAACTCATCAGAACCCAGAGGAAGGATTGGAGGATCAAGTCACTGATGCGGACCTGAGACCCAAGAGGAAGCTGAGAAAGGGGAAATCTGCAATCGTGGTGGGAGACTCAATCCTGAGAGAGGTGGACAGTCACATAGCAGGAGGCAGAGCAGACCGACTAATGACATGTCTGCCAGGGGTGAGGACAAAGGACATCTCCAACAGAATCGAGAGAATCCTGGAGGGAGCTGAGACAGAGGAGACAGCAGTGATAATCCACGTTGGAACCAACGATGTCAGCAGAAGGAACTACAACAGGACTACACTGACCGAGCAGTTTAAGATCCTGGGGAGGAAACTGAAGCTGAGGACAAGGAAGATAGCCTTCTCAGAGATCCTGCCAGTACCGAGGGTGGATGCAAGGAGGCAGACCGAGCTGCAAGCAACAAACGGTTGGCTGAGGAGATGGTGCGAAGAGGAGGGTTTCCACTTTGTACGGAACTGGACAACCTTCCTGGGGAAAAACAAGCTCTACAGGAGGGACGGACTGCACCTGAGTACGGCTGGGACGAAGATGCTGGCACGCAATATCCAGACCGGCATAGACATGGCTTTAAACTGAGGACAAGGGGAAAGCCGATAGTCGATCTGACCTCGACACATCGGACTACAGTATCAAACAAGGATACTGAACCGGGAAAAGGTGATATAGGGCTCGAGACTGAGTGGACATTTGTTGGACAAAAACCCAAAGACGCAATGCAGGGGCCCAAGAAACTAATGAAACTAAACAGCGGGAAAAGGAGGAAACAGCTGAATCCAGAGGGATATCCAAAAATGGGGAAGCAGGCAGAGGACGAAATAGACACACCACAGGAGGGGGATGAAGACGAAACAGACACACCACAGGAGGAGGATGAACGGAATGAGGCTCAGGGACTGGCAGCCCGTGAGGGGGTCGGCAGGAGCACCAAACCACGAGGAAAACCAACAGAAGGTAAACAACCGGGACTTAAATTGCCTATACACAAATGCTAGGAGCCTAAGAACCAAAATGGGAGAGCTAGACGTTATAGCCAGTAAGGAGGTCCTAGACATAATCACAGAAACATGATGGTCCGAGGACAACAAATGGGATGTGGTCCTACCAGGGTACAAACTCTATAGGAGGGACAGGACACACAAGAAGGGTGGAGGAATAGCGCTGTATATAAAGGACTCCATTCCTTCAACCAGGATGGAAACAACATTAATGGCGGACGGCTTGGAATCACTATGGGTTAAGCTGACAGGAGGAAATGGAGCAGACATAAAATTGGGACTGTACTATCACCCACCAGGACAACCGGAAGCAAACGACCAGGACCTGGAGGCCGAATTGAGACAGGTATGCAAAAGCGGAAGTGTGGTGGTTATGGGGGATTTCAACTACCCTGGAATAGACTGGAGCATTGGAAACTCAAATTGCACGAGAGAAACAAAATTCCTGGAGGCGGTGAGGGACTGTTTCATGGAACAGCTGGTCACGGAACCAACACGAGGAGAGGCCACTCTTGACCTAATCCTCAACGGGCTAGGGGGACCCGCAAAGGAGGTTGTAGTACTAGCGCCACTAGGAAACAGCGATCACAACATGATCCAGTACAAACTAAAAATAGGAACATCAAAGGTGAAAAGGACCATAACGACAGCACTCAATTTCAGAAAAGGAAATTACGAGGCCATGAGGAAAATGGTAGGAAAGAAGCTCAACAACAGCTCAGGGAAGATGGAAACCGTAAAGGAAACCTGGGCCCTACTCAAGGGCACGGTGCACAAAGCACAAAACCTGTACGTCCCCATGTTTAGGAAAGGGTGCAAAAAGAATCGAACAAAAAACCCGGCGTGGATAACAAATGCAGTGAAAAAGGCGATAAGTGACAAGAAAACATCTTTCAGAAAATGGAAAAAGGACCAAACAATTGACAACCAGAGGGAGCACAAAAGGCACCAAAAAGACTGTCACCGAGTGGTTAGGAAAGCAAAAAGAGAATATGAGGAGAGACTGGCGGGGGAAGCAAGAAACTTCAAACCATTCTTCAGGTATGTGAAGGGGAAGCAACCAGCCAGGGAGAAAGTGGGACCATTGGACGATGGAGACAGGAAAGGAGTGGTAAAGGAGGAAAAAGAGATAGCCGACAGGTTAAACAAGTTCTTCTCGTCAGTCTTCACGAGAGAGGACACATCCAATATCCCAGAACCCGAGGAGATCATAAACAGAGACCATGATGAAAAGCTGGTCCAACTAAAGGTAAGCCGAGAGGATGTCCTCTGACAGATAGACAGACTGAAGAGCGATAAATCACCAGGTCCAGACGGCATCTGGGAAGATGGTTGAAGCACTAATCAAGGATAGCATAGTGCAACACCTGGAGAATCATGACCTGATGAGAGCTAGTCAGCATGGCTTCAGGAAGGGGAAGTCATGTTTGATGAATTTACTTCAATTTTTCGAGAAGGTGAACAAACTAATCGACAACGGAGACCCGGTGAATATAATTTACTTGGACTTCCAGAAAGCATTTGACAAGGTCCCGCACACAAGGCTTATAAGGAAACTACTAAGCCACGGAATTGAAGGGGACGTACTTAGATGGATAGGCAAATGGCTAGAGAATAGATTGCAGAGGGTAAGCATAAATGGGAAATTCTCGGACTGGGAGAAGGTGACTAGCGGCGTGCCCCAGGGCTCGGTTCTTGGGCCCATCTTATTCAATATCTTCATAAATGACCTTGAAGAGGAAACAACAAGTATTATAATCAAGTTTGCAGATGATACAAAACTATGTCGGGCAGTTGGGTCACAAAAAGAAAGTGAAGATCTCCAGAAGGATCTAAATCAGCTGGAGGAATGGGCGGAAAAGTGACAAATGAGGTTTAACATAGACAAATGCAAGGTGAGAAAAATAAGGAACATGAATATAAAATGTTAGGTGTAACATTGGCCAAATCCGATCAAGAAAGAGACCTGGGGGTACTGATAGACAGGAACCTGAAGCCGTCGGCTCAATGTGTGGCGGCGGCAAAGAAAGCAAACAGAATGTTAGGTATGATAAAGAAGGGGATCACGAGTAGATCGGCGGCCGTTATAATGCTGCTTTACAGAGCAATGGTCAGACCACACTTGGAGTACTGTGTCCAACACTGGTCTCCATACCTAAAAAAGGATATAACCCTGCTGGAAAGGGTGCAGAGGTGAGCCACGAAGCTAGTAAAAGGTATGGAAAATTTGAGCTACAAAGAACGACTCGAAGGACTGGGACTGTTCACCCTCGGGAGGAGGAGACTGCGAGGAGATATGATTGAGACTTTTAAAATACTGAATGGATTCGATAAAATTGAGCAAGAAACACCGTTGTTCACATTGTCAAAAGTGACACAGACAAGAGGTCATGGACTGAGGCTGAGGGGCAGCAGGCTCAGGACAAATGTCAGGAAATTCTATTTCACACAGCGAGTGGTGAACGCTTGGAATGCTCTCCCAGAGGAGGTGGTGACGGAGACTACTATTCTGGGTTTCAAGCGTGAGTTGGATGCACACCTCCTTGCAAATCACATTGAGGGATATGGGTAATCAGGGTCTCCATCTGGGAGCACCTGGCATGGCCTCTGCGTGTGCAGGTCGCCAAAATAGATGGACCTAAAGTCTGATCCGGTGAAGGCATTTCTAGTTAGTATTGAGGTTCAAGAAGGGATTGGGCAACTTTCTGAAGAAAAGGGGATAGAAGAGTACGGATAGAAGACTACTACACAGGTCCTGGACCTGATGGGCCTCCGCGTGTGCGGACTGCTGGGCATGATGGACCTCTGGTCTGACCCAGCGGAGACAATGCTTATGTGCTTATCCACCCAAGGGAACTAAAAGAACTGAGAAACGAAATAGTGGAAACACTTCGCCAAATCTGTAATCTATCCTTAAAAACTGGGGAGATCCCAGAGGACTGGAAAATAGCGAATGTCACGCCCATCTTTAAGAAGGGATCAAGGGGTGACCCGGGAAACTACAGGCCGGTGAGCTTGACCTCGGTCCCGGGAAAGATGATGGAACCACTGGTTAAGGACACAATCTGCGAACACATAGAAAACAATGGACAACTGAAGGCGAGCCAGCACGGCTTCTGCAAGGGAAGGTCGTGCCCTACAAACTTACTGTACTTCTTTGAGGGATTAAACAACCAGATGGATAAAGGAGAATCCATAGACATCATTTACCTTGACTTCCAAAAAGCCTTCGACAAGGTACTTCACGAATGACTATTTAAGAAGCTGTAGACCACGGGGTGCAAGGGGATGTCCACCGATGGATCAAACACTGGCTGGCAGGCAGGAAACAGAGGGTTGGATTTAAGGGCCATTACTCAGACTGGCAATGGGTCACGAGCGGAGTTCCACAGGGATCGGTGCTGGGACCGCTCCTGTTCAATATATTTATTAACGACCTGGAGACTGGGACGAAATGTGAAGTTATTAAATTTGCTGATGACACCAAACTCTGCAGCAGGGTTAGAACCACGGAAGACTGTGAAGACCTGCAAAGGGACCTGACGAGACTGGAAGAGTGGGCAAAAAAGTGGCAAATGAGTTTTAACATAGAGAAATGCAAGGTCATGCATGTAGGGAAAAAAACCCGATGTTCAGCTACAAAATGGGGGGATCATTGCTAGGGGTGAGCAACCTTGAAAGAGACCTGGGGGTGATGGTGGACACAACATTAAAAGCATTGGCACAGTGTGCGACAGCCTCAAAGAAAGCAAACAGAATGTTTGGCATCATTAAAAAGGGTATCACAACCAGGACGAAGGAAGTCATCATGCCGCTATATCGTGCAATGGTGTGCCTGCACCTGGAGTACTGTGTCCAGTACTGGTCGCCATACCTCAAGAAAGACATGGCAGTACTTGAGGGGGTCCAGAGAAGAGCGACTAAACTGATAAAAGGTAAGGAAAATTTTTCATACGCTGACAGGTTGAAAATGCTGGGGCTGTTCTCCCTAGAGAAGCGGAGACTTAAAGGAGACATGATAGAAACCTTCAAAATCCTGAAGGGCATAGAGAAGGTAGATAGGGACAGATTATTCAGACTGTGGGGATCCACAAGTACTAGGGGTCACTCGGAGAAATTGAAAGGGGACAGGTTTAGAACAAATGCTAGGAAGTTCTTTTTTACCCAGAGGGTGGTGGACACATGGAACGCGCTTCCGGAGGTTGTGATAGGCCAGAGCACAGTTCAGGGATTCAAGAAAGGTTTAGATAGGTTCCTAAAGGATAAGGGGATTGATGGGTACAGATAGAAACAGAGGTAGGTTATAGAAATGGTCAGGAACCACTTCACAGGTCATAGACCTGATGGGCCGCCGTGGGAGCAGACCGCTGGGCTCGATGGACCTCTGGTCTGACCCAGTGGAGGTAACTTCTTATGTTCTTATGTAGCACTGATAATTTGGTCATCGAACTACTCTCCTTCCTGAAAAACTTGGCTGCCCTTATGTTCCACACAAGTAAAAGGACAACATTGTCCATCCTCTTCCACACAAGTAAAAGGACAACATTCTCCATCCTCTTCGCAGAGATTTTCTCTGGGTTTCAGGCTACAGGCACACTCTATCTACTGCTGCTCTTCCTGCCTGACCTGCCTGTGCAATCCAATTATGCCAGGGAGCTGAAGGCCCTCTGCGGCTAGTGGGTCAATTCTCTGAGTTTCAGCCTGCCTGGATGCAGTTGGGCTACAAGCTGGATTTGCCCATCCTCTTTCAGACTAGTTTGTGTTTTCTCCTGTCAGGAGCCCAGACACAGTGAGCTCACTCCAGGCTGCTGATCAGCGCTTGATGGATATTGCCAAGAGAACATTCGGGTTCATACAGATAATCTATTTATTTTATCGTTCCTAAGAGAGGAACAACAGATTGGAGACCGATTCTGATTTTGCAGCACTTTCATCCATCTCTCAAGCTTCCTCGGTTCTGGTTCGTGCTTACCGCAATGGCTCCAAGGGAATTTCTGGCCTCCCTGGATCTTACGGAGGCAAATTTGCATTTTTCCAGATCACCGCAGGTTTCTGCGGTTTCATGTACTGGATCAGCATTGTCAGTTTTTGGCCCTGTCCTTTGGACTAGCGGCAGGAGAGATGGACATACACCAGGGACACAAACCTGCGGCTGGAGAATCAAGAGACGATAGAGAGTTCAGCAGTCGTGGGGGACGCCATCATCAGACAAGTCGACAGCCACATAGCGGGAGGAAGACTGGATCGGCTGGTGACCTGCCTACCGGGAACCAAGGTAGAAGACATAGTGAGCCATATGGACAAGATCATCGACAGTGTGGAAGAAGAAGATACGGCGGTAGTGATCCATGTGGGGACGCACAATGTGAGCAACAGGAACTACAACGGGGAAGTACTGAAGGACCAGTTCCAGATGCTGGGAAGGAAGCTGAAGACCAGAACGCAGAGGATAGCATTCTCTGAGATCCTGCTGGTACCCAGGGCTGATGAGAAGAGGCAGATGGAGCTGCAAGCAGTTAACGCATGGATGTGGCGCTGGTGTGAGGAAGAAGGATTCCATTTTGTGCGCAACTGGACGATGTTCTGGGGAAAGAGCAAGCTATACAGGAAGGATGGACTCCACCTCAGCAGAGACGGAACAAGGCTACTTACAAGCAACATCAAGAGAGAAGTTGAGAAGTTTTTAAACTAGGAAGAAGGGGAAAGCCGACAGTCGACCAAGAGAGAGAGTCAATGGTTCGGGTACCGGTATACCCGGAGGACGCCGTGCAAGAAGATAGAGGGAAAGGCTCACCGGCAAGACAGATCAAAAAGGAATGAAATGAAAGAAAGGAATAGGCCGCAAACTGAAATGTATGTACACGAATGCAAGGAGCCTAGAAATAAGATGGGTAAATTAGAAGCTATGGCACAAAAAGATAACGATGACATCATAGGCATCATGAAAACATGGTGGACTGAGGAAAACGTCTGGGACACAGTGCTACCAGGATACAAACTATACCTCAGAGACAGAGTGGCTCAAAAAAGGGGCATTGCCATATACGTCAAAGATGGAATTGAATCTACTGGAGAGAACACACCACAACTGACGGATAAGTTAGAGTCTCTATGGGTCAAAATTCCAGGAACAAATGGAGCAGAAACGAGGATACTACTACTGACCAGGGCAGTCCGAAGAAATTGATGGAGAAATGACGGATGAGATTAAATGCAACTGCAAGGGAAGCAACACAGTTATCATGGGTGACTTCAACTATCCGGGGATAGAATGGAACCTCGGCACCTCCGGCTGTGCTAGAGAGACCAAGTTCCTGGAAACTGTAGGTGATTGCTTCTTGGAACAACTTGTCAAGGAAAACACGAGAGGAAATGCAATTCTGGATTTAATTATAAATGGGCTGCGAGGACCAGCACAGAATGTAGAAGTAGAAGGGACGCTGGGAAACAGCGATCACAATACGATCCGCTTCAACCTGGAAAAAGGGGTGAAACATCGGTCTAGAACGACGGCCATGGTGCTAAACTTCCGAAAATGGAATTACGAAGGGATGAGACGCATGGTGGGGAAGAAGATTAAGAAGAGGATAAACACTGTAAAAACGCTAGAGCAAGCTTGGTCTCTTTTTAAGGATATGGTCATTGAGGAGCAAAATCTATATATACCATGTATCAACAAGGGATCAAAGAGGAAAAAGAATAAAGAACTGGCGTGGCTCACTGTAGAAGTTAAGGAAGCGATCAGAGACAAAAAAAACCTCATTTAAGGATCAAAAATGGATGAAAACTAGAATAAGCATAAGCAACATCAACGCAGGTGCCATAAGGCAGTAAAAGGAGCCAAAAGAGACTATGAGGAAAAAATAGCCAAGGAGGCGAAAAACTTCAAGCCGTTCTTTCGATATATTAAAGGGAAACGACCCGCGAAGAAAGCGGTGGATGACCAAGGAGGACAAAGCAATCGCCAACAGACTGAACACATTTTTTACGTCTGTATTTACCAAAGAGGATATACACAGCATACCGGAACCCAACAGGCTATATGCTGAAAGTGAAAATGGGAAACTGTCAGGGTTGACGGTCAGTCTAGAAGAGGTATGTAGGCAGATTAATAGGCTTAAAAGTGATAAATCCCTGGGATCAGATGGCATCCATCCAAGGGTCACCAAGTAACTGAAAGGAACCATAGCTGAACTGCTTCAATTAATTGCCAATCTGTTGATCAAATCGGGAAAGATTCCGGAGGACTGGAAGGTGGCGAATGTTACGCCGATCTTCAAAAAAGGTTTGAGGGGAGACCCGGGAAACTACAGACCGGTGAGTCTGACCTCGGTACTGGGAAAGATGGAAGAGGCGCTGATAAAGGACTGCTTCATTGATAACCTTAACGGACGCAGTCTGATGAGGACCAGCCAGCATGGTTTCAGCAAGGGCAGATCTTGTTTGACAAACTTGCTGCACTTCTTTGAGGGAGTAAACAGGCAGGTGATACAGTCGACATTGTATATCTGGACTTTCAGAAGGCGTTCGACAAGGTTCCGCACGAATGACTACTTCGGAAAATTGCGAGCCATGGAATCGAGGGTGAAATACTCACGTGGATTAAAAACTGGCTGGAGCATAGGAAACAGAGACAATGGACAATACTCGGACAATACTCCGACTGGAAGAGCATCACTAGTGGGGTGCCGCTGGGCTCGGTGTTTGGACTCGTGCTCTTCAACATCTTTATAAACTATCTAGACATAGGTACAACGAGCGAGCTGATTAAATTTGCAGATGATACGAAGCTATTCAGAGTGGTGAAGATGCAGGAGGATTGCGAAGACCTGCAACGTGACATAATCAAGCTTGAGAAATGGCCAGATGAGGTTCAACGTAGATAAATGCAAAGTGATGCATGTCGGTAACAAAAATCTCATGTATGAATACAGGATGTCCGGGGCGGTACTTGGAGGGACCTCTCAGGAAAGGGACTTGGGAGTTATGATCGATAAGTCGATGAAGTCGTCCACGCAATGTGTGGCGGTGGCGGCGAAAAGGGTGAACAGAATGCTAAGAATGATAAAGAAGGGGATCATGAACAGATCAGAGAAGGTTATCATGCCGCTGTACCGGGTCATGGTGCGCCCTCACCTGGAGTACTGCGTGCAGCACTGGTCGCTGAACATGAAGAAGGACATGGTACTACTCGAAAGAGTCCAGAGAAGAGCGGGGTTGGAGGAGCTGCCATACAGTGAAAGATTAAAGAAACTGGGCCTCTTCTCCCTCGAAAAGAGGAGATTGAGAGGGGACATTGATTGAAACATTCAAGGTACTGAAGGGGATAGACTTAGTAGTTAAGGACAGGTTGTTCACCCTCTCCAAGGTAGGGAGAACGAGAGGGCACTTTCTAAAGCTAAAAGGGGATAGATTCCGTACGAACGTAAGGAGGTTCTTCTTTACCCAGAGAGTGGTAGAAAACTGGAACGCTCTTCCTGAGTCTGTCATAGGGGAAAACACCCTCCAGGGATTCAAGACAAAGTTAGAGAAGTTCCTGGTGAACAAGAGCGTATGCTGGTAGGGCTAAGCTCAGTTAGGGCGCTGGTCTTTGACCAGAGGGCCGCCGCGTAAGCGGACTGCTGGGCATGATGGACCACTGGTCTGACCCAGCAATTCTTATGTTCTTATGAAGCCTCCATTTGAACCAATGTCTATGGCTCATGTGAAATATCTCACTTGGAAAGTGGTGTTTCTTATTGCCCTCACATCTGCTCGAAGAGTCTGTGAACTTCAAGTTTTAGTTGCTGATCCACCTTTCACAGTTTTCCATCATGACAAGGTGGTCCTCCGTACTCATTCTAAATTCTTACCTAAAGTGGTTTCAGAATTTTATCTCAACCAATCTATTATACTTGCAGTGTGTTTCCGATGACCTCATTCTCATCCTGGAGAATCATACTCTGGACTGTAAACATGCTTTGGCCTTCTACTTAGAACGCACCAAACCATAGAGATCTGCTCCTCAACTTTTTGTCTCCTTCGATCCGAACAAGTTGGGACTTCCAATTTCTAAGCGTACCATCTCCAACTGGATGGCTGCATGTATTTCTTTCTACTATGCCCAGGCTGGGCTGCATCTACAGAGTTGAGTCACACAGCCCACAAAGTCAGAGCCACGGCGGCTTCCGTAGCTTTTCTCAGATCCACTCCTATTGAGGAAATTTGCAAAGCTGCCACATGGTCTTCGGGTCATACTTTCACCTCTCATTATTGTCTGGATGTTTTCTCCAGACGGGATGGCCATTTTGGCCAGAGAGTATTACAAAATTTATTCTCCTAAGTTACCAACACTCCCACCATCTCATTCTGGTTAGCTTGGAGATCACCCACATTGTGAAAATAGGCTGCCTGCTTGTCATGGGATAAAGCACAGTTACATACCGTAACAGTTGTTATCCAGGGACAGCAGGCAGCTGTTCTCACAACCCACCCACTTCCCCTGGTTGGCTTCTCTGCTAGCTATCTGAACTGAGGAGATGCGTCATGTGCTGGGCGGGAAGGCACTTGTGCATGTGCGGTGTGGCAGACTCAAAACTTCAAAGTTTTCTATAAGCAAGTCTGCTTGCGAGGCTGTCCACATCTGAGCTCTGTGAATGATGTAACCCACATGTAAGAATAGCTGCCTGCTGACCCAGGAAAACAACTGTTACCATAAGTAACTGTGCTTTCTAGTCACTCTGTCTTGGGACCTTAGAGTTTCTGAATGTCAGGTGTCATGTCGACACCCTTTACTCCGAAATTCTGATGGCTGACAGTTCCATCCATTTTTATCGAAGATGGTTTTGGCTTTCCATGTCCATCCGAAGTGTGTTTCCCGGTTGTTCAGCTGACGGGTTCCAATCATCAGGATCATCTGCTACAGAAGTTGGACATGCGAAGGGTGTTCTTGCATTATTGGCGGGTCTTTAATGAGTTTCACTTTCTGGCCACCTGTTTCTGGTAACTCATTTTATTATGCGGGGTTCTCCCACTTCTAAGGCTACGATCTCTAGGTGGATCCTTAGAGCCATTTAGTACACTTACATGGGGGACTGTTCCCTTTTTCTGTTAAGGCGTATTCTGCCACTAGATTTACAGGGTGGCAATGTAGTCTTCTCTTCACATGTTTGCCAAGTTCTACAGAGTGGAAGTTGCAGCTATACTCACTCGAGGAATGCAGAGAGAGGGGAGACATGATTGAGATGTTCAAATATGTCACGGACCGTATTGAGGTGGAAGAAGACATCTTTGTTCTTATAGGACGCACGACAACAAGAGGGCATCCATTGAAAATCAGAGGTGGGAAATTTAATGGCGACACCAGAAAATATTTCTTCGAAAGGGTGGTTGATCGCTGGAATAATCTTCTACCACAGGTAATTGAGGCCAGCAGCGTGCCAGATTTTAAGAAAAAATGGGATAGGCATGTGGGATCTCTTCATGGAGGAAGTTAGGGGGTGGGTCATTAGAGTGGGCAGACTAGATGGGCCGTGGCCCTTTTCTGCCGTCATTTTCTATGTTTCTGTGTCCTTTGGGTCCTCGGTCTTAAGGCTGGCGCAACAAGCCCACCCTATCTTTGTTGGGGGACTGCTTTTGTACGTCCCTATGGTCTAGAATATCTCACCTATTGCACTGGAAAAGGAGATTATGTACTTACCCTGGTAAGCTCTTTTCCAGTAGATAGGTGAGACAGTCTAGACCCCCCCCCGCCCTGTCCTTGCTGTGCCTGTTTCAGCTACTGATTTCAGATTTTAATCTCCTTCTGCTTATCCAGTCTATTTCTTGGAGACCGGTCATCCCTTTGGGAGTTAAGGAGATTTTGTGCATATGTATGATCTGTCGTGGGAATAGTTCTGAACTCCTTTGACGCCTCTGTTAGCGGTTAACAGTACTGTTTCATTGTTTTATCAGAACACTAGTTTAGCCTGTCATTACAGGTGCCTCTACCCAGGGTAAGTACATAATCTCCTTTTAACTCACTAATCCCTGCATCTCGATCAGACATGACCTTTTACCATCCCAACCTGGTCTAATTATTTATTCAAAAAATATATCCAATCTTACTCGCCGATTGATCACTCTCTTCCCACTCTCATGTCAAAGGCATCTAATAAATTCATGTCAGATCTTTACCTTTGTCTATCCGACTTGTTAACTGAAGGAATATTCCCTGAAAATAGAGGGCATATCATCATCCATCCCATCATTAAAGACAAAAAAAAGCCCTCTTCTGAGCCAAGCAATTACAGACTTTTCATCAAACTTATGGAAGATGTAATGCAAACACAACTTATGAACCATTTAGAACATTTTCAGCTGCTTCACGATTCACAATCAGGCTTCAGGCATTCCTTTAGCACAGAGACATTCATTGCATCAATAACCAGGGTCATTCCACACTAACTACAGTTTTTCAGAATGATCCCCACCTTACCATCTCCAATTTCATTGAAACTTGCGACATAGATGCTCTGGCTTGAAAAACTAAGCCCTTCAAAGTTTCAACCTTGAAAACATGAAATTCATATAGTAAGAGTTGCCTAAGTAGAGGCCCTAAAATTTTTGCATGTGTCGTACGAAACAAATGGGCAACTTCAAGGACCCCCTGTATTCAGAGTATTGATATCATCAGCCTGAAATTTAATTTACATGTACAACTTTTGTACTTAATAAGCTTTTAGAGTTTCAAAAGTCTAGACTCTTCTAATGCCTCAATGCTAAAGTTGGCGAAAAATTCACTAATTTTTGGCTTCATCTTTGGGGTGCCATAGATTTGTAACAAATTTAAATGGTTTCTTTTTGTGTGGTACATCTGATCAACTACTGATTGTTATTCATCTGTGGCAATTTCAAGACCTACTTATGTTTATTTGCAAATATATTGCAAGTCAAACAGAGCAGCAAAAATATTAATAACAAATTTTACCCAGTTTTGAAGCCTTGTATTTCAGTTTTAACACTAGCAATCACTTTGGTTCAAAAACCGTTGGATAGAGCAACTTTTTTCTCTACCAGATATCAAATTTTCAGGAGGGTGTTTCCCTGAAAATAAGACAGTGTCTTATATTCATTTGGGGCCCAAAAAAGGTACTAGGTCTTATTTTTGGGTAGGGCTAATTTTTTCATGTACATAATCATCTCTCCCTTCTTCTGCTTCACCCCAATTCTTCCTCTTTGCTTTCCCCCACATGTGCAACATCTTTCCTCCCCTCTTAACCCATCCTCTTGTACATTCTCTATGCAACATCTTTCTATCCATCCAACACTCCTATCCCCCTGTGCAGTAGAACCCTTTGCCTAACTTCCATCCCTCCCATCCCCATGTGCAGCAGAACCCTTGCCCAGCTTCCATCCTTCCCTCCCTCCCATCCTTCGTGCAGCAGAACCCTTGAGCACCCGCTGCCGCCCCCGCCGTGCAGCCAAACGCCGATGACCCTCCATCCTTCCCTCCCAACCGATCCCCGCCGACCACGACTATAAATATCTTGCTACAGAGGAGTGTCGGACCAGCAGCACTCACAGGCTGCTTTGTGGCGCTCCTCTCCAGCAAGGTATTTATGGTCGCAGTCAGCGGGGATAAGTTGGGAGGGAAGGATGGAGGGTCAGCGGGAGTTCGGTAGTTCAGCTGCACGGCGGGGACAGAGGAAGCACAGCTGCCTAGGACTAGGGCTTATTTTCAGGGTAGGGCTTATATCACATGACACCTTACTACCGACAGTTGTACTGGCTACCGATGGAAGCACGTGTAAAGTTCAAATTAGCCTGCCTCTGCTTTAAAGTACTTTACGGACTAGCCCCTAAATACATAACTGACCTTTTCTCCTTCAAAACCAACAGACACAAGAGAATCTCACATTTGAACTTCGTGTCCCCCCAGTTAGAGGATGTAAACTGAAAAAACACCATGATCACCTTCTCTCACATCAGCAGCATTATGGGGTAAAGATCTAGAACAATTGCTTTCGCCCAGTACTTATGAGGAATTCAGGAAGCGCCTAAAAACAC
Organism: Geotrypetes seraphini; assembly: GCF_902459505.1. Classification (NCBI taxonomy): domain Eukaryota; kingdom Metazoa; phylum Chordata; class Amphibia; order Gymnophiona; family Dermophiidae; genus Geotrypetes; species Geotrypetes seraphini. The sequence continues at coordinate 400,038,698 of NC_047084.1, read as the reverse complement.
ATCTGTTCCTAAAGTATCTAGACAGCTGACCCGTACATCTCCTTCTCCTCAATAACGGTTCTCTTGACCTATTAACCACTATCTTTCACTTCTTAAGTTCAATCAATTTGTATCCTTCTTTGAATCTTTTGTAAACCGCATAGAACTTCACGGTACTGCGGTATATAAACTGTTATTATTATTATTATAGAGGCAGTCCCAAATCTTCTTTCTTGATTGAGTATAGCAGACTCAATTATTTCTTTTGAAACAAACAAAAATGTGATTTTTGTCAAATTTTGGGCACAAAACTCAGGTCACTTGGTGAAAGAATTTGATTTTATTTTAGCTTGCACTTGCTGCTAACCTTTTAGCAGTTCCACCAATTCCATCGCAGGGAGACTTACCATGGCTTGTGCCAAAGAAATTCCATTCAGCATGAATACCAAAGTCAAAATAGTGATAGCAGAGATTAACAAAGTTTTAAAGTTTTTGTATTGTGCAACAGAGTCATCTTATGTACTTAACAATGACAGAAAGTAAGCGTTTTATGTGAAGAATCAACTTCCAAAAGAACCTGAACTGCCACTGTATCATGCCTTAAGCTGTCACTAATGATACAAACACTCATGCATTGAATTTCACTGTTAAGGTGGAAATAGACAACAAAAGGGTGCAAAAGTGGCTTGGCTATTTTCCCAGTGGAAACCCTGAATAGCATCTTGAACAACAAAGGAATAATTTTCAGCAAAATTCATTAGAATAACAAGTTCATCAGGATTAAAATTTTCTTTGACTGTTTTCAAGTAATGTACCTGTTTGAAATGGAGTATTTCATTCATTTCTGGTCTCTTTATCTCAAGAAAGTTATAGCGGCACTAGAAAAGGTTCAAAAAAGAAAGGAAGAGGAGCTTAACAAGATGGCATCCTGAGGGTGCTCGTAGAATGCCATCGAATATTACCTTTCACCTATAGTGAAGTTTAAGTCAAAGTCCTGGGTTTTGCCTTCAGTGCCCGGGTCGCAACTGCAGCTTGCTGGCCCAATGGATGTTTTTGTTGAGCTGGGGCCTAAAGAAGTTCTGGTGGAGATGACCTCGGCTAGCAGTGAAAGCAGGTCGGAGAGCCCTTCAGTCTCTCGCAAGGCAGTCAGCTTTACGCCGGAAGAGCGCAGAACGCCGGCAGGGCCACTCCCCCACCCAGTGTTGCTAGACACAGGGAGAAAATGGAGTGAGGCAGTCGCATCCATAAGCTGTGTAGAGGAGGAAGAAGAATGGGCAGTACGGAGAGTGATGGCTGCTTCAGTAACATAACTGCCACCGCGTGGAATCTTGGAATTGCAAGAGGGTCTGCTAGAACCCCCATTGACATCTATTTCTTCAGGTACTGTGAAACCTAAAGATCTGGAATTGAAAATTTAAATTGCTCCATTACAGAAGCTCCCATTTGGGAAGCAATTTCAATGTTACAGATATCTTTGGGTTCTCAATTACAAACACTAGCCACTCATTGTTCTGGGATACTTTTGGATTCTTTAATGTTACAACAAAGAGTAGGAAAATTGGAGAATAAATCATTGGAGCAAGAAAAAAAATTTGGAAAGTTTGGGTGTACAAAATCACCTTCTAATGAAAGAGAATGGTAACATTAACTTTAAGTTGGAAATACTGGAAAATATGACAAGATAGAATAATTTAAGATTGATTAACTTTCCTATATCACCTACTATTTCAGCAATGGAAATGTTTAAAAAGTATCTTCTGGAGATTTTGAAAATCCCGAAAAACTCATTTCTACCTATCTCAAAGATATACTATATTTTGATGGGAAAAAAGAAAACTCCGGAAGAACAACAGGAACCAGCAATTGATTTATTGGACTAAACAAATTTATTAGAATCCTCAGGAATAGATCAGATTAGTTTAGCTACACTTTTTGTTCAATTAGCTTTTGACTCTGAAAAAGATTGGCTCTTGAAGATGTTTTTTAAACATAAAGATATACTCTTTTTTAATCAAAAAATTAGAATGTACCCAGATGTGTCTAGGCAAACACAAAAAAAGAGGAAACAGTTTTTGCTTTTGAGACCCCAGGTCTTAAAACTAGGAGCTACTTTTTTGTATTAAGATTTCCATGTAAATGTTTGGTTACTTTTAAAGGAGCAAGGTAACATAAGAACATAAGAATAGCTGTTGCTGGGTCAGACCAGTGGTCCATCGTGCCCAGCAGTTCGCTCATGCGGCGGCCCTCTGGTCAAAGACCAGCACCCTAATTGAGACTTAGCCCTACCTGCAAACGTTCTGGTTCAGCAGGAACTTATCTAACTTTGTCTTAAATCCCTGGAGGGTGTTCTCCCCTATGACAGACTCCGGAAGAGCATTCCAGCTTTCTACCACTCTGGGTGAAGAAGAATTTCCTTATGTTCGTACAGAATCTATCCCCTTTCAATTTTAGAGAGTGCCCTCTCGTTCTCCCTCCCTTGGAGAGAGTGAACAACCTGTCCTTATCTACCAAGTCTATTACCTTCAGTACCTTGAATGTTTCAATCATATATTTTCTTTGATTCTTCACAGCTATCTAGGTTTGTTGTGGATAATGGTGTGGTGACAGCAAGTACCCCTATCAATAGACAAGAACAAAGCTCGTAGTTTAATTTTAGGCTCACTTTAGGATGTCTGTCTGAATGCCTTAAGAGTTTTCTTGTAAATGTTGCTCTGATGTATTAGGATTACTCCTCCTTCAAGTATTATTGTGGGCTAACAAACAGTTTAACGACTTATTTCTTTTTCCATTGCCTATTTACTATTATTGAAGATACTGTTGATTTCAATATGATTTTTGTTATCATGAAAATGTGAAACTCAATAAAGAGAATAATAGCAAAAAGGTTCAAAGAAGAGCGACCAAGGAGGCCCTTGAAGTTGCCCATTTGTTTCTTACGACACACACAAAAATTTTAAGGCATTTACTAGGCACTTCTTACTACATGAATTTCAGGTTTTAAGGGTGAAAGGGAGGCTGCTAGCCCTTTCACTGCTTTTGAATGACCAGAGCGACCAAACTTTTGCTGTAGTTCAAAGATATAAATTTAATGAAAAATAGGGCGAGACTAAAACATATTTATCGACATGTGGAGACTGATGAGGAAAAAGCAAATATGTTAAACGAATACTTCTGTGTTCACGGAAGAAGATCCTGGAGAAGGACCGAGATTGTCTGACAAAGTTACACACGAGAATGGAGTAGATACCGTGTTGTTCACGGAAGAAAATGTATATGAACATCTTGAAAAATTGAAGGTGGACAAAGCGATGGGAATGGATGGGATCCATCCCAAGATATTGAGGGAGCTCAGAGAGGCTCTGGCAGGTCCTATTAAAGATTTGTTCAACAAATCTTTGGAGACGGGAGTGGTTCCTGGGGATTGGAGAAGAGCGGATGTGGTCCCTGTTCACAAAAGTGGTCACAGAGATGAAGCGGGAAATTACAAGCCGGTAAGCCTCACTTCGGTTATTGGAAAAATAATGGAAGTGTTGCTGAAAGAAAGGCTAGTGAACTTCCTAGAATCTTAAAGGGTTACAGGATCTGAGGCAACATGGCTTTACTAAAGGTAAATCGTGCAAAATGAACCTGATTGAATTTTTTGATTGGGTGACCAGAGAACTGGATCAAGGACATATGAGAGATGTAATTTACTTAGATTTCAACAAAGCCTTTGGACATGGTTCTTCATTGGAGGCTCTTGAACAAACTTGAAGAGCTGAAGTTAGGACCCAAAGTGGTGAACTGGATTTAGAAACTGGTTGTCTGACAGACGCCAGAGGTTGGTGGTTAATGGAATTTGCTCGGAGGAGGGAAAGGTGAGTAGTGAAGTCCCTCACAGAGCGGTGCTGGAGCCAATCTTGTTCAATATGTTTGTGAGCGACATAGAAGAAGTAAAAGTTTGCCTTTTTGTGGATGATATCACATTTGTAACAGAATAGACACTGAGGAGGGAGTGGAAAACTTGAAAAAGGATTTGAAAAATTTAGAAGAATGGCCTAATATCTGGCAATTAAAATTCAATGCAAAGAAGTGCAGAGTAATGCATTTGGGATCAGAAATCGGGAGGAGCCATATGTGCTGGGAGGTGAGAGGCTGATATGCACAGATGGGGAGAGGGACCTTGGGGTGATAGTGTCTGAAGATCTAAAGGTGAAGAAACAGTGTGACAAGGCGGTCCGCGCCTGCAATCTTACCTCCCTGCTGCTGCTGCTAATCGCCGACAAGAATTCTTCTTTCCGACGTCAATTCTGATGTTGGAGAGGACATTCCGGGCCAGCCAGCTGTTACTACCGTGGCTAAAATCCACACTATAGTTTTGTAAAAGAGAGAGGGGTTAGTTTGTGATTACATATTCCATACTAGGCGAAAGTGTTTTCTGTGTTCTGTATGTTTGAAAGACATGTTTTTTTGTTAGGATTGACTGCAGGATTGATCTGTACTAGTCTGGCTTGTTTAGTTTTACAATGGGTGTATTGATGTACTGCTCACTGCAGTATGTAAGATGCTGCCTTTTCCTAGGTACTTATGTGTGACATGTGGCTTGTTACTAAAAATCATATTTATCCCAGGACAAGCAGGCAGGTATTCTCACAAGTGGGTGACGTGATCCAACGGAGCCCCGATGCGGACGCCTCACAAGCTGTCTTGCTTGAAGAAACGCGAAGTTTCGAGTTGCCCGCACCGCGCATGCGGGAGTGCCTTCCCGCCCAGCGCAGGGCACGTCTCCTCAGTTCTTACTTTTCCGCGGAGCCGAGAAGTCCGTCTTCGACTCTCTGCATGAAGTGTTTTCACTTGTGCCTTCTTTCAATCCGCGGTTTTGGGTTATTTTTCTCAGAATCGCTGGTTTTCGTCGTTCTTTTCTTGTTTAAAAAAAAAAAATTTCTTCCGTCCGTTCGATCGGGCAGGCCACGTGTCCGCAGCCCCGCGGCTTCGATCTTGCGGCAGAGCTTTTTCTGCCTATGTCCCGGCCTGCAACCGGCTTTAAGAAGTGTTCCAAGTGCCAGCACGCGATTTCCCTGACGGACCCTTATCGACGCTGTCTTCCGTGTCTTGGGCCTCAACATCTACCGAAATCGTGCCGGCCTTGCTCAACACTTACGTCCCGTGCTTTCAAGCGTCGTTGCATCTTGTGGGAGCAGCTTTTCAGCATGGAGTCTTCAATGGAGCTTTCATCATCGAAGGGTGCTTCACCATCGACCTCATCCGAGGCTCTCCCGGCTTCCACATCTTCTGCTTCGAGCCTCCTCAAACCTGCCTTGTTTGTACCGGCTCTGTCTTCGATGCCAGCTGCGGTGCCTTCCTCTGTCTCTTCAGGTCAGATAATGCAGCAGCCCATTCCCCCGATAGTGCTTAAAGTGCCCAAGGCTTCTAAGTCCAAGCATTCTCACACTGCCTCGAGGGTGCACGGAGCCCCTGCAGGTGGTCCCGTTGGAGACGCGGATCCATCCTTGCCGTCTTCGTTCTAGACCTTATTGGAGAAGCAATTCATTCAGCTCTTTACCACAATGGGTCCGAAGCCTCTCTCTCAAATCATAGAAACATAAAAAATGACGGCAGAAAAGGGCCACGGCCCATCTAGTCTGCCCACACTAATGGCCCACCCCCTAACTACCTCCATGAAGAGATCCCACATGCCAATCCCATCTTTTCTTAAAATCTGGCACGCTGCTGGCCTCAATTACCTGTTGTGCAAGATTATTCCAGCGGTCAACCACCCTTTCGGTGAAGAAATATTTTCTGGTGTCGCCATGAAATTTCCCACCCCTGATTTTCAACGGATGCCCTCTTGTTGCCATGGGTCCTTTAAGGAAAAAGAGATCCTCTTCCACCTCCATACGGCCCGTGACATATTTGAACGTCTCGATCATGTCTCCCCTCTCTGCGTTCCTGGAGTGAGTACAGCTGCAACTTACCCAGTCGTTCTTCATATGGGAGATCCTTGAGTCCTGAGACCATCCTGGTGGCCATTCGCTGAACCGACAACTCTCCGCACATCTTTTTGGTAATGTGGCCTCCAGAATTGTACACAGTATTCCAGATGGGGTCTCACCTTGGATCTGTACAACAGCATTATGAGCTCGGGCTTACAGCTGACGAAATTTCTACGGATACAGCCCATGATTTGTTTAGCCCTGGATGAAGCTTTCTCCACTTGATTGGCAGTCTTCATGTCTTCGCTAATAATCACCCCCAAGTCACGTTCTGCTACAGTCCTTGCTAGGATCTCACCATTTAGGGTGATCTCACCATTTAGGGTACGCGGAGCCTGGGCATGCGGAGGTCTCCCGCAAGGTCGAGCCGCTCCTGTGCCTCAGTCGTACGCACACTCTCTACAGGGAGCAGAGTCTCTGTGAGTGTCTGGTCTGGCATCGCAAGAAGCAGAGTCTTTGCCCATGCCTCCATTGGAACCTATACACTCGATGCTAGGAGCAGAGTCTTTGTGAGTGCCTCCATTGGAACCTGTACACTCGATGCTAGGAGCAGAGTCTTTGTGAGTGCCTCCATTGGAACCTGTACACTCGATGCAAGGAGCAGAGTCTTTGCGAGAGCCTCGAGGTTCTTCCACACAACCACTTCTGCTTCGTTCCACAGCCTCCAGCCCCATCCATTCTCTGGGGGCTTCGGTGGGGACCCACTCTCCTCAATTGTCGAGGCCCGCTTCGAGGCACAGCGCACATCATCGATCAAGGCATTCTTCGACGCATTCATCCAGGCATGCCTCACCTCATCGGAAGCAGCCTTTTCTTCAGTATTCCCCACCGTCTACTTCAACCCTTCCACTTCCGGATCTCGAGGACCCGGTGGGGTCTTTTTCTCCATCTAGATCTCTGTCTTCATTGGAACAAACTGCCTCGACGTCCTCGAGTCCCTCTTGGGGCCAGGCTTTGGCAGATCAGCTGTCTTTTTCTTCTTTTCTACATCAGATGGCAGCTGATTTGGATATTCAACTGGACACTGGGTCCAAATTTTCCAAGGAGTATCTCGAGACCATGCATCTCCCTCAACCTCCTGCTGAATCCCTCAAGCTTTCTCTTCACAAGCTTTTGGATCAAACTTTTGTCCGCTGTCTGGAAACTCCTTATTCCATTCCAGCTGTTCCAGGGAAATTGGATTCCAGATACAGAACTGTCCATCACAAGTGCTCAATTGTCTCATCAATCCCTTCTGGTGGAATCTTCTTTAGAGCGTTCTCACCCTTCTCAGGTCTATGCCACTGTTCCCCCGGGAAGGGAGGGCAAAACGATGGACAGATTTGGTCATCGCATCTACCAGAACTCCATGATGACCTCCAGAGTCCTTAACTATAATTTTCATTTCATCACCTATTTTGAGTTTTTTCTGTCCATCCTTCATAAGTTCATGCCCTATTTGGATTCTCGGGCACATTTTGAGTACCAGGAAGTCCTGGCATCATTGTCCCAACTTCAACTGCAACTTCTTCAGTCCTCCTATGATGCCTTTGATTTGTCTGCTCAGGCTACTGCTTGCTCGGTGGCCATGTGACACCTGGCATGGCTCTGTACCATCGATATGGACCCAAATCTACAGGACCGGCTGGGTAATGTCCCTTGCGCTGGCACTGACCTTTTTGATGAGTCCATAGAGGCAGCTACCAAGAAGCTTTTGGACCATGAGAAGTCTTTTCAATCTATTCTCCGTCCTAAGTCAAAGCCAGCTTCTCCTCGTCCTTCACGCCCGCCTCTGATTTACCAACGGCGTTTTCCACCAAAACAGGCTCATACCATTCGTCAGCCTGTCAAGAGGCAACATCCTCAGAAGCAGCAGAAGCCTCAGCCTTTTTGACTGTCTCCTAAAGAGTATAACTTCAGTCATTCTGCCCTTTCCCATTTTTCCCCCTATCGGAGGTCGCTCTCCATCATTTTTATCACCGATGGACGACTATTATCACCGACCTCTGGGTTCTTTCCATCGTAAGGGAGGGATACTCTCTTCAATTCCATCAAGTTCCTCCAGAACATCCTCCAAGAGAGTATCCTTCCACCTCTGCCCAGACCGCCCTTCTTCTTCAGGAAGCTCAAGCTTTGCTCCAGCTCTGAGCTATTGAGCCGGTTCCTGTGGCTCAACAGAACAAGCGATTTTACTCCCGGTACTTCCTTGCTCCGAAGAAGACGGGCGATCTCTGTCCTATTTTGGATTTCAGGGTGCTCAACAAGTTTCTGGTCAGAGAAAAATTTTGCATGCTGACCCTAGCATCTCTGTATCCCCTCCTCGAGCAAAACGACTGGTTATGCTCTCTGAATCTCAAGAAGGCCTACACACATTCCCATCCATCTGGCCTCCCGTCAATACCTCAGATTTCAGGTGGGACATCTTCATTTTCAATACCGAGTGCTCCCTTTTGGCCTGGCCTCATCACCCAGAGTCTTCACCAAGTGCCTGGTAGTGGTGGCCGCAGCGCTCAGGAACCATGGTCTTCAGGTGTTTTCCTACCTAGAAGACTGGCTCATCAAGGATTCCACGTCTCAAGGAGTCGTCCTGGCGACCCAGCGGACTATCTGGTTCCTGCAGAGTCTGGGGTTTGAGATCAACTTTCCAAAATCCCATCTCCAACCTTCTCAGACTCTTCGATTCATCTGAGCTGTTCTGGATACTGTCCAACTCAGTGTTCCTTCCTCAACAACATCTGGAAGCTCTTCTCCATCTTTGTCATTTGGTGTCCTCTTGCCTGTCCATCTCGGAGAGACTCATGATAGTTCTTCTAGGCTACATGGCCTCTACAGTACACGTGACTCCTTTTGCCAGACTTCACCTCAGAATTCCTCAGTGGACCCTGGCATCTCAATGGACGCAGATTTCCGACCCTCTGTCTTGACACATCCAGGTCACTCCTGCTCTGACACAGTCTCTTCGCTGGTGGATGCTCTCCTCCAATCTATCCAGAGGCTTACTGTTTCACACGCACCCCCCCCCCCATCAGAAGGTTCTCACGACCGACTCTTCAACTTACGCTTTGGGGCTCATCTGGATGGTCTCTGTACTCAAGGCTATTGGACCAGTACGGATCGTCAGTGCCGCTTCAATCTCCTGGAACTCAGGGCAATTTTCAGTGCTCTCAATGCTTTTCAGCATCTACTTCACGACCGTGTAGTCCTCATTCGCACGGACAACCAAGTCGCCATGTATTATGCCAACAAACAGGGAGGCACGGGATCGGCCTCCCTCTGTCAAGAAGCTCTGAAAGTTTGGGATTGGGCAATTCGCCACAACACCTTCCTCAAAGCTGTCTACATTCAAGGGGGTGGATAATGCCTTAGCGGACAACTTAAGTCATCTCCTACAGCCTCACGAATGGACTTTCCATTCCACGCCCCTTCATCACATTGTCTGTCAGTGGGGAACTCCTCAGATAGATCTCTTTGCAGCCCCCCACAACTTCAAGCTGCCTCAGTTCTGCTCCAGGATCTACACTCCTCATCGAGGCAGATGCTTTTCTTCTGGATTGGACGAATCTCTTTCTATATGCGTTTCCTCTGTTTCCTCTCATTCAAAAGACTCTAGTCAAGCTGAAGTCCGATCATGCCACCATGATTCTGGTTGCTCCTCAGTGGCCCAGACAACCCTGATACTCCCTTCTACTTCAACTCAGCAGCAGGGAGCCATACCTTCTACCAGTTTTTCCCTCTCTGCTTACACAGCATCAGGGATCTCTACTTCATCCCAACCTGCAGTCTCTGCACCTCACAGCTTGGTACCTCTCAACATAACTCCTCTCCAGTTTTCTCAAGCTGTGAGGGATGTTTTGGAAGCTTCACGGAAGCCTGCTACTAGACAATGCTATCACCAAAAATGGACTAGATTTTCTACTTGGTGTTTTTCTCATCATCAGGAGCCTCAGCATTCCTCCTTATCTTCAGTTTTGGACTCTCTTTTGCACCTTTCTCTTTCTGGGCTCAAGTCTACTTTGATATAAGTCCATCTTAATGCAATTGCTGCTTTCCATCAGCCTCTTCAAGGGAAACCTCTCTCTGCTCATCCTATGGTTTCCAGGTTCATGAAAGGACTTTTCCATGTCAATCCTCCTCTCAAACCGCCTCCTGTAGTTTGGGACCTCAATATTATTCTTTCTCAGCTTATGAAGCCTCCATTTGAACCCATTGACAAGGCTCATCTGAAGTATCTCACTTGGAAAGTGGTGTTTCTCATTGGCCTCACTTCTGCTCGACGAGTCAGTGAGCTCCAAGCATTAGTTGTGGATCCGCCTTTTACAGTGTTTCAGCATGACAAGATGGTTCTTCGTACTCATCTGAAATTCCTTCCTAAAGTGGTCTCCGAATTTCATCTCAACTAATCCATTGTTCATCCAGTGTTTTTTCCAAAACCTCATTCTCATCCTGGAGAATCAGCTCTTCATACTCTGGACTGCAAACGTGCTTTGGCTTTCTATTTGGAATGCACCAAACCACACAGAACTGCTTCTCATCTTTTTGTCTCTTTTGATCCGAACAAGTTGGGACGTCCTATCTCTAAGCGTGCCATCTCCAACTGGATGGCAGCTTGCATCTCTTTCTGCTATGCCCAGGCTGGATTACCCCTTCACAGTAAAGTCACAGCCCATAAGGTCAGAGCAATGGCAGCCTCTGTGGCTTTCCTCAGATCTACACCTATTGAGGAAATTTGTAAGGCTGTTGCTTGGTCCTCGGTTCATACCTTCACTTCTCATTATTGTCTGGATACTTTCTCCAGACGGAATGGACAGTTTGGCCAAACAGTATTGCAAAATTTATTCTCCTAAGTTGCCAACTCTCCCACCATTCCACTTTGGTTAGCTTGGAGGTCACCCACTTGTGAGAATACCTGCCTGCTTGTCCTGGGATAAAGCAGTTACTTACCATAACAGCTGTTATCCAGGGACAGCTGGCAGCTATTCTCACATCCCACCCACCTCCCCGGGTTGGCTTCTCTGCTAGCTATCTGAACTGAGGAGACGCGCCCTGCGCAGGGCGGGAAGGCACTCGTGCATGCGTGGTGCGGGTGATTCGAAACTTCAAGTTTCTTCAAGCAAGACTGCTTGTGAGGCGTCCACATCAGGGCTCCGTTGGATCACGTCACCCACTTGTGAGAATAGCTGCCTGCTGTCCCTGGATAACACCTGTTACGGTAAATAACTGTGCTTTTTTGTACAGATGAGGGGGGGTGTCAAAGAATGATGGGCCCCGGGTGTCACATATGCTAGGTATGCCACTGCTGAGGGGCTATATGTATGTGACTGATAACAACCAGAGACAATAATAGCAAGATCACTACTTTTCCTATCCTGGAGGATTTGCTCATTTTATATTTAGTTTTATTTGCAATTTTGTGTAATTGTCATTTTTATATCTGGTATGTTTATATACCACTTAAAAACGGCCAATGTTAGACATGTTGGGGCCCAGGGTAGAAATTAAGAAGGGGGCCCCCAATTCCTCTGCTCCCTGCCCCTTCCTACAGTTTCACCACTTGCAAATGCCCTAATGTTCCTTTCTTCCTTCTTTCCTTCCACCACATGCCCTTCCATCCAGCACTCCTCCTTTCATTTTAAAAATTAGCTGCTCCAGGGGGCCCCTGTGGGCTGGGATGTCCATCCCTTCTTCACACAGTTCCGAAAACCCCCTCGCCTTTTAAAATGGAAAGGGGTTGCTTGCACGACAACAATTCTTTAGTGCTGTTCACAGAATCCTTGGTGATCTTCCCCTGCTGTGGTCTGCCAAGTGGAAACAGAAAGTTGTGTCAGAGGGGGGGGCAGTCTGTGGCAGGGCAGCAGTGTTGAGGAGTATGTGAGCAGTGCTAGAGAATATCACTGCTGCGCTTGCAACCCCTTTCCATTTTAAAAGGCTGAGGGGTGGGGTGGGGCTTTAGAATAGGGTGGAGAGAAGAGAAGGGCATTCTGGCCCTCATGGGCTCCTTGGAACTGTGGGGCCCAGGGCAATTGCCCTGTTTGCCCTCCCCCAACACTGGCCCTGCTTAAAAAAAAAAAGATGAAGGATTATAAAATATAGAGAGAACAAACATTCATTTGGAAAGCGCAAATTAAAGGCCTTAAGTTCTAGTATTCTAATTTGATCTGATTTTTTTTTTTTTTTTTATAACAGCCATGACAGAACAATGCAAGATATTGTTTACAAACTTGTGCCAGGCCTTCAGGAGGGTAAGTTTGTTATGCCTAGAATTTTGGTTATCTGTTTTATTGGTTTGTAATTAAATTTTATTGTTTTCCAATGCAACAGGAACAGAGATCCTGAACTAATAGGTAGTCACCCTGAAACCGAGAGTTTCCTTCAGAAGCTGCCAATCATCTTCTTCAGTGGCCCCCACCTCTCCTCATAGAGGGATGTGTTGTAGCCCCTCAGTCTTCACTTCTGCAAGCGAGTTGAGAAGTTATCTTCTGATCTGCTATGCTGCTCCTCGTAGTCTCTTGGATGATCCTGAGAATGGATGCCAGACTATGACTTGGAAGGTCACTGCAACGGCATGCAGTTCAGGGGACATGGTTGCCCTCTCAGAAGAAATGGTTGAACCATCTGGAGTTGTGAATCATTTGGCTAGTGGTTTGGAGCCTGCAAAACACTCTGGAGGGCCAAGCAGTCAGGGTCTTTCCAGACAATGTCATGGCAGTGACTTATGTTAATTTATTTAGCATTTACAGTATATACCACTTATAACCTAAGTGGTGTACATTCAGGTACTCAAGCATTTTCCCCTATCTGTCCTGGCAGGCTCACACTCTATCTAATATACCTGGGGGCAATGGGGGATTAAGTGACTTGCCCAAGGTCATAAGGAGCAGTGTGGGATTTGAACCCACAACCTCAGGGTGCTGAGGCTGTGGCTCTAACCACTGCAACAAGTGTGTTCCATGGAGACTAGAAGCCCATTAGCTATTTTGATGGGCAGAGATTTACCCACTGGCACTCTAAGCCACTCATGTAGCAGGAGTAGAAAATGTTCAGGCCATCTACCTGAGCCGGCAAACCCTAGCCCCTGTCCCAGAGAGCACTCGAAAGCATTGTACGGCAGTGGGGGTGCCCAACATTTGATCTGATGGCAACAGCAACCAACAAGAAAGCTGAGAGGTTTTTCATTCGAAGATATGAACCTGGAGGCACAGGCATGAACGCTTTAGTACAACAGTGGCTCAAGACAGGACTGCTGTATGTTTCCTCCTTGGCCCAATTGACCCTTGATAGGGTCATTCGAAGAATAGCGGTCCACTCGGGTTTCGTGATTCTTGTTGCCCCGGATGACCTTGGTATGTGGATCTAGTGCATCTGAAGAAAGACAGGAACCTCAAGCTCCAAGTTCCTCCAGTGCTGCGCTCTCAGGGTCTGATTACCCTGGAATATCCGGAACACTTTGGACTTACGGCATGATTCTTGAGCGCTCATTGCTAGAGCATAAAGGCTATTCAGAGGTAGTTATTGCAACCCTTCTTTGGTTCAAAAAAAACAGCAACAGTTTCCATCTATGCTAAAACTTGGAGGAGTTTCCGAGACCATCCGCCAGCGAGACCGCCTTTTCCGATATGGAACTTTAACTTGGTTCTGAAGGCTCTCTATTAGGCACCGTATGAGCCCTAATAGGAAGCATCACTTATGGACCTTACAGAAAAGATAAGTCTTTTTGGTGGCTATTAGCTCAGCAAGAAGGGTTTCAGAGCTGCAAGCTTTGTCCTTTAGAGAGCCGTTTCTTTTTGCCTAAAGTTGTTTTGGCCTTACATGTTAAAATCAAGAGGTCCAGTTGCTCATATTCGGTTTGACGGGTTCCAGAAAAGAAGAAAAGATTTTGCAGTTGCTAGATGTCAGGAGAGTTCTTCTCAGATACCTCAAAGTGACCAAAGAGTTTCAACTGTCCGATCATTTGTTCATCTTAACAAATCCAAGCCAGCGCAGAAGACCGACTTCCATTTCAAGATGGATTCGCATGACGATAGTTTCAGCATGCATCAGGAATGGAAAACAATTCCCGATCTTATTGAAAGCACACACCACTAGGGGAGTAACAGGTTCCTTGTGGAGTCCTGGGTGGTGCTGGCCAAGGAGATTTGTAGGGTGATGATATAGTCCACCCTCCATACTTTCAAAAAATTTTACAGGGTTGCTGTAGGGCTTACCTGGACATAGCTTTTGGGTCCTTGGTGCCGGCAGCAGGCTCCTCTGTCTCACCCTCTAGGGACTGCTTAGGTATGTCCCTTTCGTTCAGAATCTCTGCTCCTGTTGCATTGGAAAGAAGGATTAAGTTCTTACCTCAATAATTATCTTTCCTATAAATGGGAGCAGATATTCTGAAGTCCACCTCTCAAGTGTTACTGTCGCCTGCTTCCTGTTTTTAAAGAGTACAGTGCTGGACTGCACTGTCTGCCTCAGAAAAGTATGTATTAATAGCTGTTTGAATTTCCTTTTCAAGCATGGTCACAGAATGCTGAGGCTTCTGAAGTCTATCCAGAGTTGGATGAAACTCCTTAACCGTTAGTGCAGGTTGCATTCAGATAGTTGGCTAATCATGGTAGGTTTACATCAGACATATCAAGCTCTGGCCTGCTGTGTATTAAAAGTTGGCCTACCAGACATTTACCTTCTTTTACTTTAATCTGGCCACCGGCACGAACCGCTGCCTCTACTGCTCTTCACAAGTGTCTGCCTTCGCCTGGTCTCCTCTTCAAAGCAGCCTGCTGAGGATCACCAGCCAGCTGTAGCGAACCTCATAGGCTGCCATCAACCTCGGTAGCACGTTCCCTCTAACGCGATCCTGTACGTCAGAGGAGGGGCGGGACCGCAGCAGACGAAACATGCTACTGAGGTCGACGGCAGCCTATGAGGTTCGCTACAGCAGCTGGTGATCCTCAGCAGACTGCTTTGAAGAGGAGACCAGGAAGCCAGGATGGAGGGAGGGTAGGAACTGCGGGCCAAATGTGAAGGTGATACTGGGAAGAAGAAGGGAAAACATGCAGGCTTTCGGGACGGGGGGTGGTCCCTGGTGTAGAAGTACCCAGAGGGAGAGAAAAAGGGGTCCAGACATGCATATGCCGGATTGAGGGGGGGGGAATAAAACAGAGGCAAGGGAGAGAGATGGTGGACAATGGGATGGAGGGGAGGGAAGGAACAGAAAGGGAGAGAAGTTGGACACAAGGGATGATGTGGATAGAGATACTGGATAGGAGGGTAGTTGGGAAGAGAAAGGAAGAGATGGTAGACCCTGGATGGTGGGGAGGGAGGGAGAGATTCTGGGAAATAATTTTATTTTCTGTTTTGTGATTACAATATATCAGATCTGAAATGTGTATCCTGCCAGAGCTAGTGTTAGACAGCGAGCATGAACTAGGACCTAACAGAGAGAGGAAAAGTCTTTTTTATTTATTTTGTTTACACCACAGAGCCGGCATGGGGTTGGAGAAGTTGTAATCCTGTACTTCTAATAAGACTAAGCCTTAGTCACTTAGGGCTCCTTTTTTTAAGGTGCGTATTTAGCACGCACTAAATCATAGAAACATAGAAGCATAGAAGTAGACGGCAGATAAGGGCCACGGCCCATCAAGTCTGCCCACTCCAATGACCCCACTATCTATCTTTGCGGATAGATCCCACGTGTCTATCCCATCTGGCCTTGAAATCTGGCACGCTGCTGGCCTCAATAACCTGAAGTGGAAGACTATTCCAGCGATCAACCACCCTTTCAGTGAAGAAGAACTTCCTAGTGTCACCGTGCAGTTTCCCGCCCCTGATTTTTCACGGATGCCCCCTTGTTGCCACGGGACCCTTGAAAAAGAAGATATCTTCCTCCACCTCGATGCGGCCCGTGAGATACTTGAATGTCTCGATCATATCTCCCCTCTCTCTACGTTCTTCGAGTGAGTAGAGCTGCAACTTCCCTAACCGCTCCTCGTATGGGAGCTCCTTGAGTCCCGAGACCATCCTGGTGGCCATTCTCTGGACCGATTCCAGTCTCAGCACATCCTTGCGGTAATGCAGCCTCCAGAATTGCACACAGTACTCCAGGTGCGGTCTCACCATGGATCTATACAGTGGCATAATGACTTCAGGTTTACGGCTGACGAAATTCCTGCGTATGCAACCTATGATTTGCCTTGCTTTGGATGAAGCTTACTCCACTTGGTTTGCAGACTTCATGTCTTCCCTGACAATCACCCCTAAGTCTCTTTCTGCTTCAGTTCTTGTCAGGATCTCGCCATTTAGGGTGTAAACCTTGCATGGATTTCGGCTTCCCAGGTGCATGACTTTGCATTTTTTGGCATTGAAACTGAGTTGCCATGACCTAGACCAGCGCTCCAGTAGAAGTAGGTCATGCATCATATCATCTGCCATTGAATTTCTGTCTGTTGTGCTTTTGCTCACTACATTGCTTAGTTTGGCATCATCGGCGAATAATGTTATTCTACCTCGGAGCCCTTCTGTCAAGTCTCTTATATAGATGTTGAACAAGATCGGGCCCAGGACGGAGCCCTGTGGCACTCCACTTATCACCTCTGACATTTCGGAGGGGGTGCCATTCACCACTACCCTCTGAAGCCTACCTCCAAGCCAGTTCCCAACCCATTTGGTCAAAGTGTCGCCCAAGCCTAAAGAACTCATCTTGCTCAGCAACCTGCGGTGTGGTACGCTATCAAATGCTTTGCTGAAATCCAGGTAGACGATGTCCAGGGACTCACCAGCATCCAGCTTCCTCGTCACCCAGTCAAAGAAGCTGATCAGGTTGGATTGGCAGGATCTCCCTTTAATCAGTTAACATACCTTAATAAAAGGACCCCTAAGTATCTTAATTAAAAATTTGGCCCGCGACTTAGCCTTTTTTTCAGATTTTGGCCCCCTTATGTAATTGAGTTTGACACCCCTGGTTTACATCATGTGGTTTGTGCATGGTACAGAGCAGGGTTTTCCTTGTGCCCCTCCTTTATGTGTGTTATTTGTTAGTTACCTCTGGGAAGAGAGATGGAGCTGTGCAAGATGATTGGTAGCTTCTGTAAGGAAACTCCTGCTTATAGGAAATAAGATTATTTAGGTAAGAACTAATCTTTATTTTTGTCATCTATCCTATTTTTCTTGTTATAGTTTAGAGCTTAATGAATAGCATATTTTACTATTCAGCTGAATACGAATACTAAACAATAATAATAATAACATTATTCGTTTATACCGCCACAATCTTGCGACTTCTAGGTGGTTTACATTCAAGAGAGCTGGACATTCTCGATTTACAATATGTAGAAGGAGTACAGAGTACAGGGACTTGAGAAGTCAAAATTACAAAATGTGCTGTTTGCTAAGAATTTCGGAGCAGACCTGTAAAGAAAAGTCACAGCTTTCAGAAAAAAAGAAAAAAATGAAAATTACAATATACAGTTTGTTTAGAGATTCAAAAAGACAGCAAAAATTACAATATATAGTTTGTTTAGAGACAGCGAAAATTACAATATATAGTTTGTTTAGAAATTCGGGGGGGACATATTAGAAGAAAGGTCCTGAAATTTCAAATGCTGCTCGTTTAGGATTTCAGAGGGCATTTTGAAAAGAGACATTGAGCTTTAACATAACATATACTTTATATACTCAAATATAAACCCACTAGCGTTTAAGCCCGTTAGATTAACGGGTGCTAGAATATATGTGAAAATTACTGAAAACTTAATGTGAGAGCTTTAATATCCATCGTATGGTTGATTTATTTAAAGTTTTTATATTTTTCCTATTTGTTGCATACTTTGTGCTTAATAAATTGTTTTTTTGTCCATTTTTTCTGCAAATCTGTATAAGTCTGAGTGTCTGTGTGTCTCTCTCTCCTTGTCCAGTGTTTCTTGTGGTTTTTTTTCAATGTCTCTTTAGATCCCTGTCCAGAAATTCTGAGTGTCTTTGTCTCTCTCTCTCCTTGTCCACTGTATTTTATTATTATTTTTTTTCAATCTGTCTCTTTAGCCCCCTGTCCTTCTGTGAGTGTCTGTGTGTCTCTCTGTCCTTGTCCTCTGTGGTGTTTTTTTGGGGGTTTTTTTTTTTTAATCTGTCTCTTTAGCCCCCTGTCCTTCTGTGAGTGTCTGTGTGTCTCTCTCTCCTTGTCCAGTGTTCCTGTCCTTCTGTGAGTGTCTGAAATTTGTTTTGACAACTGTGGAAGCAAAGAAGAACGTACATACCTCTTTACTTCCATTCAGGTTAGGTTGAGCTGCCACATTTGTTCTGGGAACATCACAAAGCTGTCTGCCTGTATTTCTCCCCAGCCAATTTCCCTCCCTCTCAAGTCCCTGTGCACCACTTGCCAGGGCGCATCCTCCCACGATCCCGGTCTGCATGTTTAGGTGTGGCTGTGAGTTCGGGCTCTTCAAATGAGCTGACAATTAGGTGTGTGTGTGAGTTCGGGCGATTTCAGGAGGAGCTGGTGCTTAGTTGTGCCTGTGCATCCATGGTTTCTGCCACCACCACCTATTTAAAGCGGCCTGCTGAGGTTCGCGGCCGGCTGTAGCGAACCTCGCAGGACGCTGTCCACCTCAGTAGCATGTTCCCTCTGACGCGATCGCGTCAGAGGGAACGTGCTACCATGTGGAGAGCGGCCTGAGAGGTTCGCTACAGCCGGCCGCGAACCTCAGCAGGCCGCTTTGAACATGAGCGGTAGCGGCTGTTGCGGGAGGGAGGGGGGGGAGATGTTGACGTGCAGGCCGCTGTGAACAGGAGCGGCGGCAGGACCATGAGGCGGGAGTGAGCTGTTCGGCTTCCCCTATCTGGTGAAACCGCCGTGTCGAGGAGAGCCGGGAGTGAGTTTTTCGACTTCCCCTATTTGGGGAAACCGCCGTGCCGAACTCAGCTGCGCGTCGGGAGTGAGATGTTCGACTTCCCTTATCTGGGGAAACCGCCGTGCCGAACTCAGCTGCGCGTGGGGCCGTAGTAAGCGCGGGGCATGCTGCACTCTTGGCGGCCACGGACATACGGATCATGGAAGCACGCCGATAAGAATGCGCATGCGCCGCCTACGGTTTTATTATATAGATAAGAATAGCCTTACTGGGTCAACCAGTGGTCCATCTAGCCCAGTAGCATGTCCTCACGGTGGCAATCCAAGTCTCTAGTGCCTGGCAAAAACCCAAATAGTAACAACATTCCATACTACCGATCCAGGGCCATACGAATATACCCCCTCCCCCCAAAAAAGGGGTAAAAAAAGATTGACTCTAATATAAACCAAGGATTTATATTCAAGTACTTGTAATCCTCGCCTTCTTCTCTTCCCCCCTCTCCAATTCTTGCCTTCCTCGAGGTGTTCTGTCATTCCTGTCCTGGCAGGCATCCCCAGGCAGCCAGGAAGTGTGATGCCTTCCATGTTCTATCCTGGCTGATTCTGCACCACTCCTTCTGGACCAATCACAGGCCTGATAGTCCAGCAATGAGCCAGGACAGGAGTGATTATCCTATGCCCCACACATTCTTGCTATTGAAAAAGGCTGCTGCAATAAATATACAAATTAAATTATCATAAGTTTCATTTAAAAGTCTTCAAAGTGGCAGGCAAGGCACTATTCAAGAAAATTTTTTTAAAGCTGCTATAGAAATGAAAAGAGAAAATCTGTTCATACATATGATAATTATTTAATAGATGTAAACAAAATCCTCCCTGAAGGCAGGGCTAAATTAACGAATAGGCCCGAAATGATCAGGGGGGCTCTCCAGTGCGGTGCTTTAGGCCCTTAACCTTGCTGGATTTGCCGGCAGCAGCATTGTTGTTGTTGTGGGCCCCCCGACCCTCCTATCTCTCCCTCCCACGCAAACCCTGCCAACCCTCCCACTGCGAGATGACCGACCGACAAACCTCCCTTCAGCAGCGTTGATAGCCGCAGAACTCTAAACAGGCTGCTTCACAGCTTTCTTCTGCTGGTGATTCCCTCTGCTGCATCATTTATGATGTCATCAATGACACGGCAGAGGAAATTACTGGCAGGAGAAAGCCGCGAAGCAGCCTGTTTAGAGCAGTGCTCTTCAACCACCGGTCCATGGACCAGTGCCGGTCCACAGAAATTTCCTGCCGGTCCACAGGGCCGGCATGTGCATCAGGCCCAAAACAGTGTTCTTCAGTCGCCGGTTCGCGGTGCAACTGATGCAGCGTTATTTTCGGCCCGGCTCCCTCTTCCTCACTGACTCTGCACAAAGCCACGGGTAGTGGCTTCTACGCACGTCCTGCGCCTGAACTGGAAGCCTTCTCTCTGATGTCGCAACATCAGGGGGAAGGATTCCAGATGGCCCACAACTTAGCTCAGTGTTCTTCAATCGCCGGTCTGCAGACCGATGCCGGTCCACAAAATAATTCTTTTATTTCTGCCGGTCCATAGGTGTAAAAAGTTTGAAGAACACTGGTTTAGAGTACTGCAGCTGCTGACACTGCTGAAGGGGAGGTTTATCAGTCAGTCATCGCGCGGTGGGAGGGTCAACGGGGTTCGTGTGGAAGGGAGAGATAGGAGGGTCAGTGGGGGTTCCGGCGGGGGGAGGGGGGAGAGTAAGCAGTCTGTCCCGGGTGCTCCAAGGCCTGACGTCATTAACTTCTTCGGATAGCAACAGCGTTTACAATTCACTTCTGTTGTCGGCTTTGGGCCTTCCTCTATGCTGGGTCCTGCCTACTTCCTGTTTCCATGAAGGCAGGTCCCGACAGAGAAGAAGGCCCAAAGCCGGAAACAGCAGCTTATTGTGAATGCTGCTGCTGCCCAAAGAAGTTCATGACACCAGGCCTTGGGTGATAGCAGGAGGAAAGGGAGCAGAGGGGGAGAGAATTACTTTCATTGCACCCACTGGAGGGAGAATGAAGATGAGGGAGGGAATGAAATGAGTTGCTAGGGCTTGGAGGGAAGGAGGAAGGTATGCCAGACCAATGGAAAAAGGAAGGGGGAAAGGAAGGAGGAGATGTCAGAGCATGGAGGGAAAGAGAGAGATGGAAGAAAAAGAAAGGAGAAAGATGCCAGGGAATCAGGGAAGGGAATATGCCAGACCGTGGGGTGGGAAAGAAAGAAAGGAGAAGAGAGAGATGCCAGAGCATAGGGGAGGGGGTGGTGACAGAGAGAGAAAAATGGAGAGGTGGCAGAGCTGAAATCAATCGTACAAAGGAGAGAAGGGGCACAGGATAGACAGTTTATGGAAGGAGCATAGAAAGAGGGAAGATGCCATATGGAACAGGGAGAAGGTAGACAGTGGATGGAAGGGGCTGATGCTGCGTGGAAGACAGAGAGGACTGATGCTAGCTAGAAAAAAGAGAGTGAAGACAAGATGATTAAAGCAGAAACGACAAAAGGTAGAAAAAATTTTTTGTTGCTTTAGAATAAAATAATATTGTAGTTGTATTGATAAAACTTTTATAATCATAAAATAAGGTAATCTTTTTATTGGACTAATTTTAATACATTTTTTAATTAACTGTTAACTGTTAGAGACCAAAATCCCCTTTCTCAGGTCAGGACAGTATAATGTAACAGCAGTATACTATATTGACCTGAAAGAGTCTATGGCCTCTGAAAGTTAATTGAAAAATGGATTAGTCCAATAAAATGGTATATTCTTATTTTCAATTTTTGTTTTATTTCTTTTTGTTAATTTGTAAAGTGGTGATTGTTTGTCAGTTTCTTCAAATTTACATCTGCTATATTTATATTTTGCAGACTATTAGGGGGCTATGTGTCATTGTTTTTGTGGTGTTTCACTGTATGCAGTTTGGCTTCTTGGAGGTTCAGTTTAACCTTTATCTACATATTTCTATTTTTAGTTTGTGATTACTTATTCCATACTGTGTGAGGGTATAGCTGTGTTCTGTGTGTATGAAAGACATCTTTTTTTGTTAGTGTTGACTAGCCTTGTTTGGCGAAATGCATTGGGCAAGGTTCTTGGAAGCACCTTGAATAAACCTGATTTGAATCTCCTTATTTTCTGCCGATATTTTGTTTCATGTTGGATTCTTTTGTGGACTGTTTGCCTTGTTGTTTCATTACAAGTTAACATACATGGAATGGAACGTACTAGAGGAGTTACAGATTTGGTTGTTTATACATACATATGGGTTACAGTTGGTCAACATAGAGAGAGGCAGTTGAGAGGCGTTATAAACTTGGTTATTAATATAGATGTATATTTCAGATAGTATTACTGCTTTACAATATACAGAATTTGAACACTTTTATATGTATGGAAAGGGTTCAGAGTTAAAGTCTTGGGTAAGTAGGTGGGAAGGGAAGGAAAGGGGATTTGTTCAGAGATGTTTGGGGGTTGCATAGAAGAAAAAACTGTGCACTGGTATGCTAATCTTGTTTGCTTTGAATAAAAAAAAGAAAAGAAATACAAGTGGAAATTAAGTGAATAAGAAAACAGATACATGGGGATGGGGGATGGGTGTGGGCAGGGGAGGGGGCGTGGCAGGGCCAAGTGGACCCAGTATACATGTGTACCTAGGGTAACGTGACCATTTATTTTTTCATCAAAATGGGACATCTATTAATTGTCAGTCCCGCCCCCAGTCTCGCCCCCAATTTCTTCCATTCATTTTTCATGTACACATAATGTCTTATTAATTCATAATGGTAACCATAAAATTTTAAAAAATCTACAAAGCACACTATACGAAGAGAAAATGTTAATTATCATTTATATTTGGGGAGTTTCAAAGATGTCAAGGCAGATGACTTTAAAATATGCAATGTAACCATTGGCACTACTTAAACTTGTTTAAATGAAGAACATCCAATATCTCATATAATCAAATGCAAGAATTTATCTCACATTCATGCCGCACTTCATTCATCCAACATTACAGCTTGTCTTACTGGTGGCCCACTGAGGACCAGTAAGACAAGCTGTAATGTTGGATGAATGAAGTGCGGCATGAATGTGAGATAAATTCTTGCATTTGATTATATTTAATACATGTAATATCACCTTAGTGACTATAGAAAAATAGACAAATATAGTGCAAAATTAGACAGCAGATAGAAATTCTCAAAACTGACACATTTTGATCACTAAATTGAAAATAAAATCATTTTTCCTACTTTTCCTGTCTGGTGATTTCATGAGTCTCTGGTTGCGTTTCCTTCTGATTCTATATCCTTTTTTTCATTTCTTTCTTTCTGCACTCAGGCCCAACAATTGCCCCTTTCTATTCCCTCCCTCCTTCCTTCCTATGTCCTTAGTGTCCCCAGTGCCTCCTTTCTTTGCCCTCAGTGCCCCTTCCTATGTCCTTAGTGCCCTCAGTGCCTCCTTCCTATGTCCTTAGTTCCCCCAGTGCCTCCTTCCCATGTCCTTAGTGCCCCTTCCCATGTCCTTAGTGCCCCCAGTGCCTCCTTCCTATGCCCTCAGTGCCCCTTCCTATGTCCTTAGTGCCCTCAGTGCCTCCTTCCTATGTCTTTAGTGCCCCCAGTGCCTCCTACCCATGTCCTTAGTGCCCCCAGTCTATGTCCTTGTGCCCCTTCCTATGTCCTTAGTGCCCCCAGTGCCTCCTTCCTATGTCCTTAGTGCCCCTTCCTATGTCCCCCTCACTGCCTTCCAGACTTTGTCCCACCCCAACCTCCAAAGCCAACCTGCCTACCTAATTACCTCCCTCCCTGCTGTGCCAAAACCAGCCTGCTTGTCTGCCTACCTCCTTCCCTCCCTGCCACGCAAAAAAAGGGGTTTATGACAGATTTTTGAGCTTCAGGCTGGACTCAGAGGATTTTTTTTTTTTATTACTTTCTAGATGAACAAAACAGCATGTTATTCAAGCAGAGCACACATTCAGAGATCAGTTAGTGGAAATTGTGTATAAGTGAGAAAGAAGCTCTCTGCCATTGATTTATTAAGACACACTGGGAATGGTGCGTAAGAGCCTGGTGTGTCTGCTCACCTCAGAGCAGAGTGTTCACGTCCTCTCGGGCAGGCAGGTGCTCTGTCCATTTCAGTTGCCTTCTTGCAACCCGTTTGTTTAATGTCTGTTTTTTATGTTTTCTTATAACTTCTGTTCCCTATCCTTTTTTATTTTTACATTTTTATTATTATATTTTTAGTTGTACACCACTTAGATTTATCTTGGTTTTATTAGCAGTATATCAAATAAATTGAACTTGAACTTACACCAACTACAGCAAACTGAGGCTAACCACAAAAGCTTCCTATAAACTGATAAATCTGGACAGTGAGTGGCTCTAGCTGGAGAGGCAGCCTGATCTTGTTTACTCCTTAATCTGTCTACAAGTGCGAGTTGCCATGGCTGGGTGGTGTCTCTCCTTTGGGAAACATCCTTACTTGATCCATGGTCTGTGATTTCATAAACCTGCATTTCAGAACTGGCTCCTTCCTTCCCCTCCCCCCCCCCCGGTCCGCCGCCGCCACTGCTCTCCTTACCTCCCTGCTGCTGCTGGTAATTGCTGCCCAGAATCCTTCTTCCCGCTGTCAATTACTAGCGGCCTCTGTGTGGGGGAAGTTAAAAGCACACCGTGGGCTGCTGCTAGGGGGAGGAGATATACTGCTGGACATGGGGAAGAGAGAGGGAGAGATGCTGGTAAATAGGGGAGGAAAGAAAGGGAAGGGAGAAGAGGTACTGCTGGACATGGGGAAGGGAGAGGTAATGGTGCTGCTAGACGGAAGGAGGGAAAGGGAAGGGAAAATAGGTGCTACTGGACCTGGCGGAAGGGAAAGGTACTTCTGGACTTGAAAGGGAGGAAGGGAGAGGTGCTGCATGCTGGAGGAGAGAGTGAGATGGTACATGGGGAGAGAGCATATTAGTTGTGAGTGGGTTGGGAGAGGGAAGGAAGGAAAATTGTTTCAGAAGAGGTGAGTGATGAGGGAGAAATGGACATAGAGTGGAAGGATAAGGAGAAATGGTGCATGGGGGCTGCATGTTAAATGTGAGTGGAGTTGGGGAGGTGAGAAGGAAGGAAAATTGTTGCAGGAGAGATGAGAGTGGTTAGAGAGGAAGATATGGGGTGGAGGGGAGGTAGACATGGTGCATGGGGAGAGAGCATGTTAGTTGGGACTGGAGGGCAGGAAGAGAGGGAGAAATGATACACTAGGGGGAAGATGACTTGAAAGGAGAGATGTCAGATTTGGAGAAGGGTGAAGGAAGGAGGGAGATGTCAGATCATGGGAAGGGAGGATGGAAGGAGAGAGCGATGCCAGACCAGGGAATGGAAGGGGAAGGAGGGAAGAGAGATGCCAGATTTGTGGGAAGGAGGGAGGAGAGAGATGTTGGACCACTGGGAGGAGTGAAAGAAAGGAGAGAGATGCTGGACCATGGGAGAGGAGAGAGAGAGAGGAAGGGAAGACAAAACATGGAAAAGTAGATTTTGAGAAAAAAGCAGAAAATGGAAAAAAGTTGAATGTTAAAAGTTAAGTTAATGCAAATATGGATGCAGTACAGAAAGTGAAGGAAAGAAATATGGATGCAGTACAGAAAGTGAAGAAGGAGAGAAAAACAGTCATTAGTTAAGAAGGCCCTGGAAACAGAGTTAAGAGCACAGACAGAAGGAAGTGCAACCAGAGACTGAGAAAAGATGATTAGAAAAATAAAATCACCAGACAACAAAGGTAGGGAAAATTATTTTATTTTCAATTTACTGATTGAAATGTCAGTTCTGAGAATGTATATCTGCTGTGTATATTGTGTGTATATGAAAAATGAATGGAATAATAAGACAGGAAGTGACGTCACGCCACGGAATGGCTGCTTGAGCTGGGAGCTCTGTTAGGGCTGAGCTGTTAAAAGTGCATAACAGCATTATGAAAAGTTGCTTTTGGGTGAAAAGTGCACGGCTAGATTCCTGGGAGAATGGAGACCAGGAAGAAACTTGACAAATATCGATGCGAGGCGATAAATCAGCGGAATCGAGCGGAGGATCACAGATGAGAGGAAAGGAAAAAATGGAATTCGAGGTTGAGGAGATTGCTAGTGAAAGCCTTAGTGATGCGGATGTAACGTCCCATACATTGCACTCCTGGTTCCGCGATTTGAAAACAGAGTTAGTAGGAGTTTGCCAGGATTTAAAAACAGCTATGGTGGAGCTCTGGTCGGAAGTGGCCGAGTTGGGCGGCCGCGTGGCAGACACGGAGGAGCATGTGTTGGGGCTGACTCAGGACATGGCCCTGGTGTGTTCAGAGGCTGAACAGACTGTGTCCACCTTGTGTGACTTGCAGAACCAGGTAGAGGACCTGGAAAATCATTTGCGCCGCTGCAACCTAAGGTTCAAAGGAATCCCCAATAAGGAGGTGTACAGAGACTGTGCTTCCCTGGTGTGCAAGATTTACACGGATTTACTCACAGAGGTGGACGGTTCCCCACCTGCACAGATTGTTGTGCAGGCTCATTGGAGATTGGGGCCAGCTAGAAGTGTGCGACCTAAAGATGTTATAACATGTTTTGCTGATTTTGGGATGAAAGAAAAAGTCTGCAAGCGGCTCGATGCAAGCAAGAGTTCAGGTGGCAAAATGTGTCCGTGGGCATTTTTCAAGATTTAGCATGGGCTACCTTACAGAAGCGTTGCAATTTTAAAGATGTTACTCAATTGTTGCTGGCTGAGGGTCACAGATACCGTTGGCTCTTTCCCTTCGGGGCCTGGATCATGATTAATGGAAAATCTAAACGGGTCTGTGAAGTTGAGGAAGCTTGGGCTGCTTTGAAAGACCTGGGATGTAAAAATGTGCCGGACCTGCCTGCATTGGAGTCTAGGAAGGCGGAGAAGAGGCCCATGGGCTTATGGTCTATTGTCGGACTATCTGGTAAAAAGCCATTGAAGGACACCATTTGATTGGGCCTCTACCTGGCAATTGGGTGGCCTGCAGTTCAAGACTCTGGTGATCTTGTGGGACTTAGCCACTCCTGCCAGAGCAGTTGTGGTAGACTTTGACCTGTTGGACTGCGGACTTGGGAAATTCTTTCCTGGGGTGATCCGGAAGGCCTGCTTTCCAGAAGTCTCATATTTTGTGGGGAGTTTTGTATTTGCTTACGTTGTATTGGTTATGTTTGCATTCTGTGGTTGTGGGAGAAATCTGTTTGAGTGTTGGGGGCGGGGGGGGGGGGGGCAACGGAACAGCTGATTGTGGGAAACTTGAGCTGCCTTATGTGGGGGGATCTCACTTCTTCATTCTGACTTTATTGATGTTCACATATATATTTTTAATACCTAATATTTTATCTTTTTTTTATCTTTTTTTAGATTTATTGTAAACCGTCCAGATATTTGTTTTATGGTCGGTATATTAAAAAACCAATAAACTTGAAACTTGAAACTGTTTGGACAGAGGGCCGGCCGGTTTTTTTTTTGTTTGTAGGGGGGTAGAAGTGGAGGGACTGGAGTGAGGGATGGTATAAGTGGTGGTGGGGGAGGGCTTGTTCTCTTTTGATAGGCTCGTGGAATGTTAATAGATTAAACAATCCAGGAAAACAGAGTATTGTTTTCCAGGAATTGCATAAAATGAAATGGGATATCTGCCTGCTGCAAGAGACCCATTTAAGACCAAGGGATGAGCGGTTATTGCGTACTTCTCAATATGATCAGCACTGGGTACACCAGGCCAAGGGCCCACAGAAGTTGGGGGAAATAGCTATTTTGGGGTTGTGGGGTTGGTGGTGGATGATGTTTATAGGGATGCTGATGGTAAATGTTTGGCTATAAGGAAATTTGATTACTATCATTAATTCTGCTCAATCTTATTATTCTGGACTAACTGAAGGCCTTGGACCATTTGCTAAGGAGGCTATATATTGTGGTGGGGACTTTAATGTTTGCAAGGATCTTTCTTTGGATCAGAGGGGGTCGGGCCATTCTTGGTATAAATTTTCTACATTTCATGCAGCAGTTGAGGTTAGTGGATTGTTGGTGACTTCTTCATGGAACTCAGCAGGACTGTTTTCACTTTTCTCACGCTACTCACACCTACACTAGAATTGATGTATGGGCTCATCGAAATTTATGAGGATTGGTTCAATGGGCAGAGATTGAGGGGATTCAGATTTCTGATCATGCTCCTGTGTGGATAGTATGTACGGGACAGGTTGGTAGACGGTTTGGGTGTTTAAATGAATCACTTTTAGGGGACCCCAAAATTTTGCAAGAGGTAGGGAACATTATTTAGGACTATCTTCAGGTGAATGATAATGGGTAAGTGGGGATGCTGTACTACGGGATGCGTTGAAAGTGATGCTCCGGGGAGTTTTTGTTAAATAGGGGGCATGTAAAAATCAGGAGAGGGCACAGCGATCCTTGGGCCTGTGGGAACGGTTGTTGGCTTTGGAGTGGCAGCATAAAAACTATCCCACCTTTCAGCTTTTTGAGGACCTCCAAAAAAACTAAGTTGGACCTCCATCAACTGCAACTTGAGGATTTAGAATTTAAGAAAGCGCAACTGAAGCAGGCTTTGTTTGAATCTGGGAATCGATCTAGTGCAATGGTGGCTCATTTTTTACGGGCGAGGAGGGTATCCACTACAGTGAGGTAGGAGTCCGTTACTGGGCAGATCAAGATATTCACAAGTTGTTTGTACATTATTTTGGGACTCTGTACAGACAGGGTCCATCGGGTAGTGTTGGCAGAGGTAAAGGAGTTTTTGGACTCGGTTCATCTTCCTAAGTTGTCTTCTTTAGAGACAGTTTTTAGTCCTGCCAGTTACAGAGGGGTAGGTGGCGGAAGTTATTAAAAGATTGAAGGGGTAAATCTCCGGGGGTCAATGGCTTTTCAAATTCTTTTTATAAGCACTTTTGGGAGCAGGTGGCTTCATTATTGGTGAGGGTATGTAATGGGGTAAAGGATGGGGGGTTGCCTTCTTCTATGGTGCTGTTAAAACCAGATCCTGAGCTCTGTGGAACATATCACCCCTATCGAGGTCAAAATTTTGGCTAAGGTATTTTGCTATGTCAATGTCAAAATTTTGGCTAAGGTATATTGGCTTTGAGATTGGGGAGGATGCTTCTGGGACTCATTCATATCGACCAGTCAGGGTTTATTCAGTGGCGCCAAGTGGGGAATAACATTCACAGGACTTTACATTTGGTGTGGGAGACACATCACAACTTCCTAGTAACATGGTTATCATGCCGCTGTACCGGGCCATGGTGTGCCCTCACCTGGAGTACTGCGTCCAACACTGGTCGCCGTACATGAAGAAGGACACGGTACTACTCGAAAAGGTCAAGAGAAGAGCGACTAAGATGGTTAAGGGGTTGGAGGAGCTGCCGTACAGTGAAAGATTAGAGAAACTGGGCCTCTTCTCCCTCAAACAGGAGATTGAGAGGGGACATGATCGAAACATTCAAGGTACTGAAGGGGATAGACTTAGTAGATAAGGACAGGTTGTTCACTTTCTCCAAGGTAGGGAGAACGAGAGGGCACGCTCTAAAGTTGAAAGGGGATAGATTCCGTACAAACGTAAAGAAGTTCTTCTTCACCCAGAGTGGTAGAAAGCTGGAACACTCTTCTGGAGACTGTTATAAGGGAAAACACCCTCCAGGGATTCAAGACAGTTAGACAAGTTCCTGTTGAAGAAGAATGAGCGCTGGTAGGACTAGTCTCGATTAGGGTGCTGTTCTTTGACCAGAGGGTCGCCGCGTGAGCAGACTGTTGGGCATGATGGACCACTGGTCTGACCCAGCAGCGGCAATTCTTATGTTCTTATGTTATCTATTGATGCCGAAAAAGTGAGATGGGATTTTTTATGGGCTGTCATGGATAAGATGTGGCTGGAGGGAGGGTTTGGACAGTAGATTCAGGTTTTTTTTGGAGCTCCGGGCTTGTATTAATATTAATGGGTCTTATACAGACTTTTTCCCCATAGAACGAGGTACTAGGCAGGGGTGCCATTATCCCCCTTGCTTTTTGCAATTTACTTGGAGCCGTTAGCCTGCTACATTCGGGAATGGGGGATGTTAGAGATATTCTTCTGGGGGGGAGGGAACATAAGTTAGCACTTTTTGCTGATGATATTTTGTTTTATGTGAGGCATCCAGGGCTTACCTTTCTGGTTCTTTTTGGAGATGTTTAGGATGTTTAGTGTGCTGCCTGGGCTTACGGTCAATATGGACAAATCTGAATTTTTAAACATTTCCTTAAAGGATAGCGAGGAATGGAGATTGATGGAGTTTTTTTCCCTTTAAGTGGGTGCGGGGACATTTGTGGTATTTGGACATTCAGATTCCGCGTGATCTTTCTCGCTTGTATGATCTTAACTATTCTAAGATAGTGCGTCTGGTGTGGGCCGATTTGCAGAAATGGCAGGGGTTCTGGTAGTCATGGTGGGGCTGCATTGTGGTTATTAAAATAAATGTTTTGCTGCATTTGTTGTTTTTGTTTCAAACCTTACCTTTTCTAGTGCCCAGGGGGTTGTTAAAGGCCTTACATAGGGAATTTAGGACTTCTATTTGGCAGGGGAAGCACCCGAAGCTTGGTTAACAGGTGCTTTGGTCAGCGAGGGAAGAGGGTGGTAGGGCAGTACCAAATCTCTTTTGGTATTATTTGGCAGCGCAGCTTTGCTTTTTATTAGAATGGGCAATAGCAGCTTTTAAGCCTGGGGTCCAAATAGAACAAAGCTATGTTCCACATTGTACATTGCAAACTTGGTTATGGGCTTCTTATTCTAACCAGGAGAGGCTACAGGGGGTGCATAATCCATTATTTTTACATTTAGTCCAGATCTGGGGGACCATACAACATAGAGATCTGCGTCGTAGGGGGCTCTCTACTTTGTCACCTATTAGAGAAAATCCACAGTTTCTAGTGGGGACAGAATGGGGTGATTTTCGTAAGTGGGAGGAAAGGGGTATACTGTAGTTACTTGTAGTTACTTTTCGGGATGTGCTCATTGGGGGGCATATACCTAACTTTGCTGAGTTAGTTGATTGGGAACCAAAGTTCTGAGGGGATTTCTTTGCTTATATGCAGCTTCGCCATCGGGGGGAACCCACAGGGGACGGAACACCTGGAAAACTTATGGGTTCTACTAGGTAAGGTGCCTAGGCCAATTTCAGTCCTTTATAAGTATTTGAGAGGACAGGAGCTGATTCAATATCCTTTTCGGCTGAAATGGGAACGGGATTTACAGCTATGGTTTACAGAGAAAGACTGGACTCAGATTTGGTCCCCCAAATACTCAATTTTATCAAAACTAGTCTCACTAGAAGTACCTTTCCTAAACAATGGAAAGAAGCAATTGTCTTTCCCATTATTAAAGACAACAAAGTCAGTGCAGCAGAGATTTCTAACTAGAAACATAGAAGATGACAGAAGAAAAGAGCCACGGCCCGACAAGTCTGCCCACTCTAATGACCCACCCCCTAATTTCTTCCTTGAAGTGATCTCATATGCTTATTCCATTTTCTCTTAAAATCCAGCACGCTGCTGTCCTCAATTACCTGCAGTGGAAGACTATTCCAATGATCAACCACTCTTTCGGTGAAGAAATACTTCCTGGTGTCACCATGAAATCTCCCACCCCTGAGTTTCAACGGATGTCCTCTTGTCCTTTAAGAAAGAAGATATCCTCTTCTACCACAATATGGCCCGTGACATATTTGAACGTCTCAATCATGTCTCCCCTCTCTCTATGTTCCTCGAGTGAGTATAGCTGCAACTTACCCAGCCATTCCTTATATGGGAGATACTCGAGTTCTGATACCATCCTGGTGGCCATTCGCTGAACCAACTGAATTCTCTGCACATCTTTTTGATAATGTGATCTCCAGAATTGTACACAATATTCTAGATGAGGTATCACCATGGATCTGTACAACGGCATTATAACTTTGGGCTTCCGGCTGACGAAACTTCTTCGGATACAACCCATCATTTGTCTAGCCTTGGATGAAGCTTTCTCCACTTGATTGGCAGTCTTCATGTCTTCACTAATGATCACTCCCAAGTCCCGTTCTGCTGCAGTTCTTGCTAAGGTCTCACCATTTAGGGTGTAAGTTCTGCTTGGATTTCTGCTGCCAAAGTGCATGACCTTACGCTTTTTGGCATTAAAACTTAGTTGCCAAGTTGAGGACCAATGTTCCAGTAAGAGTAGGTCCTGCATCATACATTTGGGCACTGTGCTTTTACCTACTATGTTGCATAGTTTGGCGTCATCTGCGAATAATGTAATTTTCCCTCGAAGCCCCTGAGCCAGGTCCCTTATGAAGATATTAAATAGGATTGGAACTAGAGAGTTGCGCGGGGACAGAAATCCCACCCGTCCCCACCCGTCCCCGCCAAAGTCCCACCCATCCCCACCCGTTCCCGTGAGGAATCCCACCCGTCCCCGTGAGGAATCCCTCCGTCCCCACCCGTCCCCGCGAGGAATCCCCTCCGTCCCCACCCGTCCCCGCGAGGAATCCCCTCCGTCCCCGCCCGTCCATATAAACTTCAGAAATAGTTATTTCATTTAATTATGCTACTGAATTAAAGGCTCTGGTAGAAACCCATTTACAAATAAGCAAAAAGACTTTATTAATTTGAAAATATTAATTGGGAAGAATACATACTTTGCAAATGGGTTTCTACCAGAGCCTCTAATGTTTATAAATTTTTATCAACACAACTAATATACTACTTTATCCTGAAGCAAAATAAAAAAAAAGAAATATAATTCTTTTCCTACCTTTGTTGCCTGGTTTCTGCTTTCCTCATGTTCTCATTCAATTCCTTCCATCCACTGTCTCTCTTCCTTCTGCATCTTCCATTTGCTCTGTTACTGTGCCTCTCCCTTTCTTCCCCCTTCCAAATTGGTCTGGCACCCATACTCTCCGCTCCCCCCATAGTCTGGCATCTGTCTTCTTCCCTGCCAGCGTCTTCTCCCTACTCTCTCTTCCCCATTTCCTTTCAGCGTCCTTCTCCCCCCATCTTCCCCATGTCCTGTCAGCGTCCTTCTCCCCCCTCTGTCTTCCACATGTGCTTTCAGTGTCCTTCTCCCCCCTCTGCTTCCCCATGTCCTTTCAGCGTCCTTCTCCCTCTCTGTCTTCCCCATGGCCTTTCAGCATCCTTCTCCACCACCCCCCCGTCTTCCCCATGGCCTTTCAGCGTCCTTCTCCACCCCTTTGTCTTCCCCATGTCCTTTCAGCGTCCTTCTCCATCCCCTTTGTCTTCCCCATGTCCTTTCAGCGTCCTTCTCCACCCCTTTGTCTTCCCCATGTGCTTTCAGCATCCTTCTCCCCCCTCTGTCTTCCACAAGTGCTTTCAGAGTCCTTCCCCCCCCGCCCTTCCCATGGCCTTTCAGCGTCCTTCTCCACCCCTTTGTCTTCTCCATGTCCTTTCAGTGTCCTTCTCCACCCCTTTGTCTTCCCCATGTGCTTTCAGCATCCTTCTCCCCCCTCTGTCTTCCACAAGTGCTTTCAGAGTCCTTCCCCCCCCGCCCTTCCCTTGGCCTTTCAGCGTCCTTCTCCACCCCTTTGTCTTCCCCATGTCCTTTCAGCGTCCTTCTCCACCCCTTTGTCTTCCCCATGTGCTTTCAGCATCCTTCTCCCCCCTCTGTCTTCCACAAGTGCTTTCAGAGTCCTTCCCCCCCCGCCCTTCCCTTGGCCTTTCAGCGTCCTTCTCCACCCCTTTGTCTTCCCCATGTCCTTTCAGCGTCCTTCTCCACCCCTTTGTCTTCCCCATGTGCTTTCAGCATCCTTCTCCCCCCTCTGTCTTCCACAAGTGCTTTCAGAGTCCTTCCCCCCCCCCCCGCCCTTCCCATGGCCTTTCAGCGTCCTTCTCCACCCCTTTGTATTCCTCATGTGCTTTCAGCGTCCTTCTCCCTCCTCTGTCTTCAAGTGCTTTCAGAGTCCTTCCCCCCCCTCCTCCCGTCTTCCCCATGGCCTTTCAGCGTCCTTCTCCCCACTCCTTCTCTACCGCCCCGGGTGCAGCACAGCCGGCCAGGTCCCCTTACTTTTGTGGCACTTCCCCGACCGACTGACAACAGCCCCGGTCCGACAAACCTCCCTGCCCTTAACTGCGAATCTAAATTACCTTATTACAGCTGCTGTAAGAAGATAATTTAGATTCGCGGCTACAGGGCAGGGAGGATTGTCGGACCGGGGCTGTTGTCGGTCGGTCGGGGAAGTGCCACAAAAGTAAGGGGACCTGGCCGGCTGTGCTGCAACCGGGGCGGGGTGTGGCGGGGCGGACCGCCCCCTCCCTTGGTAGCCACTCGAACCGCGAGGCTACTCTCCTCCTTACCTGCACTGCCTGCAGCACAGAGCCAAATGGAAGTCTTCTCGACGTCAGCGCTGACGTCGGAGGGAGGGAGGGCTTTGTTTAAGCCTTCCCTCCCCTCCGACGTCAGCGCTGACGTCGAGAAGACTTCCGTTCGGCTCTGTGCTGCAAGCAGAGAAGGTAGGGAGAAGAGCTGCGTGACTGAGTACATCCAGCCCCGCAGGAACCCCGCGACCCTCGGAGGCGTCCCCACGGGATCCCCGTGACCCAAAGGGGGAACCCGCGGGATGCCCGCGGGTCCCGCGGGATTCCCGTCGTCCCCGTTCCCGTGCAGCTCTCTAATTGGAACCCAGACCGAGCCCTGCGGCACTCCACTGATCACTTCCGGAGACGTTTCGGAGAGAGTACCGTTCACCACCACCCTCTGAAGTCTACCACTGAGCCAGTCTTTTACCCATGCAGTTAACGTTTCTCCTAATCCCATCGAACTCATCTTGCTCAATATCCTGCGGTGTGGGATACTATCAAAAGCCTTACTGAAGTCCAAGTACACGATGTCTAGGGACTCCCCCATATCCAGCTTTTTCTTTACCCAGTCAAAGAAGCTGATCAGATTGGATTGACCTTCGCTTTGTAAATCCATGTTGATGGGGATCTCATAGATTCTCATCATTCAGGATCGTATCTAATTTGTGTTTGATTAGTGTTTCCATAATTTTACTCACTATCGATGTGAGACTCACCGGTCTGTAATTTGCAGCCTCCGTCCTGCATCCCTTTTTGTGGAGTGGAATGACGTGAGCTGTTTTCCAGTCCAATGGGACTCTTCCTGTACTTAGGGAAAGATTGAAGAGCGTGGATAACGGTTCTGCCAGGACATCACTCCTTCGTGCGCCTCCTAAGTGCACCTCTACTCTGTCCTCTTATAACCTTTACTGTTTAAGTTTTCTATTTTTTCTGTTAGTTAAGTTATTCACTAACATGTCCCCCTCCCAATTCCAAATTCCTGTCTGCTGGGGCCATCGTCCCGGGACAACTCTTAATAACATGTCCAATTCAGCCCCATTATACACCAATCTCGCTCCAATACAGGTAGTTGATACATCTAATCCATCACGCACAAACCTTATGAGAAATGGACTTATCAACTCCAGGTCTCTTAAATCTAAACACCATCTTATTCTCGATATTATTCTAAAAAATAACTTCGATTTTTTATTCATTACCGAAACCTGGTTAAGTAAGGGCGAGGAAAGCTACTTGTCCTTTTCTTGTCCCCCGGGCTATACTTATCAGTTTAATCACCGACCTCTAAAAAAAGGAGGGGGCTTAGCCGTAATTTATCGCTCCACCATTCTGGCTAACTTTGAATTTTCCTCCAACAACAGCAGTCCTGTAGAATATTTGGAGGTCAGATGTAAAGCCTCCCCTTCTTCAAATTTTCTACTAATATACGTCCCGCCACCCGTCAGTGTCTCGGTTTTGACCAACCTTCAATCTGTCATTTTGGACTTCTGCGTTACTTCAGTCAATCCTGTCATCTTAGGTGACTTTAACATTCACTTTGACGATCCCAGCAAAGCTTCTACATCAGAAGTCCTTACCTTTTTAAAAGATCTGGATTTATACCCACTAATAACTAGTCCCACTCATATTGCTGGCCATACCTTAGATATATGGTTTTAACATCTACATTTCAAAGGAATAACTTTCAATCATTAGCTATTACACCTGTCTCTTGAACAGACCATTTCCTAGTCTCTTTTCAATTATTAAACTTTAAACATCAAAGCACCTCAAAGCCTAAAACAATTACCACCAGGAATTACAGTAAGCTGGAAGCTGCAGAAATTTCATCTAACTTCTGCCTTTCTTTTGAACAACTACCCAAGTCTACCATAGAAGAAAAAATGTCTGCATGGAATCAATCCATCAGTAATATGTTAAATTCTATTGCTCCAGTAGTAACTTTCATGATCTCAACCAGAAAACAGAAAAATCCATGGTACTCTCCTAACCTACACCTATTAAAAAAAACAATTATGTCCTCTTGAACGAAAATGGAGGCACAATAAAATCCTGCCCAACTTTAACAAATTTAAAGAACACGCTGCGTACTATAGATCTGAAATCAATAGAACTAAAAAAGAGTATTATACTAAACAAATCAAGAAGGTGAAAAACTCTTCCACCTTATACGCAATTGTCAAATCTTTAACAACAAAGAGAACAGAAATGAATAATTCCAATCTCATACCCTCAGCACACGCCCTTGCCACTTACTTCATTGACAAAGTTCAGAAAATCAGAGACACCTTTCCGCCTAACGCTACTGCAAGTTACACTGTAGATAAAGTAGGTTCTCATAACACACCTAATCTGTCCTACTCAAAATGCTCCTATTTCACCCTCCCTAGTCTGGAGGAAATACAAAGATGCACCAACTTACTTAACTTAAAAGGGACTAGCACAGAGGTCATTCCCCCCTCCTTTTAAAACGATTTTTTCCCATCTTCGGTCCCTACCTGATCACTTCAAGTTTATCATCCGGATCCCTACCTAAGACTTGGAAACAATCAATTATCTATCCAATCATCAAGGATCAAAACACTAGTACCCAAGATTTGTTCAAATACCGTCCCATAGCAAATATACCGTTTTTGGCAAAACTCACAGAAAAAATAATTTTCCAACAAATTTCAGATTTCGTAGAGAAAACTAACGTACTTCACCCCAATCAAACAGGTTTCCGCCATCATCATTCCACAGAACTTTCTCTGTTAAGTCTTACTACTAAAATACCATCTCGATCATCACCAATCTGTACTGCTCATTTCCTTAGATCTTTCCTCTGCTTTCGATACCATAGATCATAGTTTACTTCTAATGCGACTCCAAGAAATCGGCATATCTGACCAGGTTATGGACTGGTTTGTTTCTTACTTTACAGATAGATCTTCAAAAGTCATCTTTAACGGCACATCTTCTGAACCTTTTTCCACCAAACACGGAATACCGCAGGGATCCATTCTATCACCATTGCTTTTTAACATCTTCTTATCGCCCCTACTGACGGTTGGCCAATCCATCGGATTTACCACGTTTGCATATGTGGACGATGTGCAACTAATTCACCCTATCGACCTTAACAACATAGACGAAGTTGCCTCCATTAATCACAAATTAGAAAAGATCAAAACTTGGTTAGACTTGAATAAACTGTCACTTAATATAAACAAATCAAAACTCATGATTTTTCCATTATTTCCATTTTTCCATGATTTTTCCATTTCCTTTTAAGGGCATATTTTAATATTTTAATATTTCAATATTTTAAAATTTCAAAAATCTTAAATTCCTAAATTTTGAAAATTTAAAATATAAAATAAACTGCTATCTTACCCTAGCCTTCTGTACTTTCCTTTTATGTTTTGCCTTTTCTATACAAATTGTAGTTCTTCCCCACTTCCCTATTGTTTGCATAGGTCCGTACGTCTGGGTTTTATTTTTTTTTTTTATACTTGGATTCTCTTCCAGTACCCCCTGTTTTTATCTGTTTTTATAATGATGTACATTTTTTCTATGTATTACTACATTGTAAACCGCTTAGATATTTGATTAAGCGGTCTAAAAAATCTTTTAACAAACCCTGTGATGTAGTTTGTCTGGCCCCATGGCTTTGTTCACTTTGAGCTTTGAAAGTTCATAGTAGATGCTGCTGGACGTAAACTCAAAATCTCGAAATGGGTCTTCCGAGCTTTCCCTTGCCTGTAGCTGTGATCCCGGCGCCTCGCAGGTAAAGACTGAGCAGAAGTATTCATTTAGTAGTTCGGCTTTATCGGAGTCCGATTCTACATAATTCCCGTCTGGTTTCCTAAGGCACACTATCCCATTTGTGTTCCTCTTTCTGTCACTAATATACCTGAAGAGGGATTTATCCCCTTTTTTAATGCTCTTTGCTAGATTCTCTTCCATCTGGAGTTTGGCCTCTCTAACTGCTGTTTAGACTTGGCCAGATAGTCTTCTTTAGTCTCTCGTTTCCCAGATTGTTTGCAGGAGATAAATGCTTTTTTCTTCTTTTTTATGAGGTCCGAGATCTCAGCAGAGAACCACTGAGATTTATTGTTTATCCGCTGTTTACTTACTGTTTTTATTGAGAGGTTGGTTGCTTCGTGTAGGGTAGATTTCAGAGCTGACCACATTACCTCTACATTATCAGTTGCGGCCTGGTTTTGCAGCGCCCGATAGACGAAATCACCCATGCTTTTGAAGTTAGTGCCCTTAAAGTTGTGGATGTGTTAGATCTAATGAATCCTTTCCTGAGGTGAAACCACACCATGTTGTGGTCACTGGAGGCCAACTTATCGCCTACCGAAACCTCTTGACACTTTCTCCGTTGGTGAGTACTAGGTCCCGTATTGCCTGATCCCTAGTGGGCTCCAATACATGTTTGAGTTGTGCTCCCTTTATGGAGGTTAGTAGCCTTCTGCTGCCGCTGGTCGTAGCGGAAAGTTTGTTCCAATCTGCATCAGGCATATTGAAGTCCCCTAACAACACCGTGTCTCCACGCAGAGTGATGGTCTCTTTATCTTCGATTAGTTCTATATCTATGTTTTCCTGTTGTCTTGGAGGTCTGTATACAACACCAAGATACAGGCATTTATCATTCCCCCTGGCCAGGTTCACCCAAAGGGATTCCCCGGTGTACTTGACGTCTGCGATCCTGGTAACTTTGATGTCCTCTTTAGTATATAGTGCTACCCCTCCTCCTGTTTTGCCCTAAGAACATAAGAACATAAGCAATGCCTCTGCTAGGTCAGACCTGAGGCCCATCATGCCCAGCAGTCCGCTCACGCGGCGGCCCAACAGGTCCAGGACCTGTGCAGTAATCCTCTATCTGTACCCCTCTATCCCGGTATAGCCATATCCCACCCATGGGAATCCGTGAACCAGGTCTCGGATATTGCTACCACATCTAGGTCGGCGTTCCTCATTTCTGTTTCTAATTCCAGAATTCTATTGCCTAAACTGTGGGCATTAACATACATAGCCCTCCATACTTTATGTTTATACTTTCTGATTTCATTGAACAAACAAATGTCCTCCACCCTAATCAGACAGGTTCCGTAAACACCATTCAACTGAATTATCCTTGATAGAGTTAACCACTAACATCATTTACCAATTAGATCATCATAAATTAGTTCTAATTATTTCATTGGATTTATCATCAGCCTTTGATACTATAGATCATCAATTGTTAATCCATAGGCTTTGCTACATAAGGATCTCTGATCAAGTGTTAGACTGGTTTAAATCATATTTTAAAGATCGTTCCTCGAAAGTCCAGTTTAATGGTTCTACCTCTCCAATGACTATGGGATCCCACAAGGTTCCTTTCTTTCCCCTATGCTGTTTAATTTAATCTTCCTCGCTCCACTTATCACATTAGGGCAATCCATTGGGTTCTCTATCTTCGCCTACGCGGATGATATTCAACTTACCCATCCTGTTGATTTGGACAACCCTGCAGATATCTCGTCTATTAATTTGAAACTGGAACAAATCAGCCATTGGTTAAGCACAAATATGCTAGCCCTCAACATCAGCAAAACCAAAGTTATGATTTTCCCAATCAAGGAAGGTCTTAACCTTCCCTGCCCCATAACAATAAAATCATTGTCTGTTCAGATAGTCACTTCTATTAAACTTCTCGGTGTTAACTTTTGACGGAAAACTCTCTTTCCATGAACAAATAAACAAAAAGTTAACAAATAGTTAAGAAATGTTTCTACCATTTTCGAATGATTAGATCTCTTGCCACCCTATTAGATCAATCATCATTAAATATTCTTATTCATTCGCTCTTTATTTCATACTTGGATTACAGTAATGCACTATACAAAGGAATCACTAAGAAAGAAATAAAATGTCTTCAAATTATTCAAAATACTGCCATTAAAATTATTTCTAAAGCACGTAAATACGATCATATCGCACTTCTTTTGATCAATGCTTACTGGCTTCCTATAGATCATCGAATTTCCTATAAAATAATGTTGCTGACTTACAAGAACTAAACTTCCAGCCAACCTGATTTTATTAACAGGCTATTAATCCCCCATACCCCCCATATCCCCCATCGTACATTACGTTCATCTAATCAAAACTTGCTATCCATCCCCTCTTTAAGATACATTAACACTATGCGCACTAGCATCTTTTCTGTTATGGCCCCTACCATCTGGAATTTAGCACCAAATTATATAAGAGAAATTACATCCCTTAATAAATTTAAAAGTAACTTGAAGGCCTTTCTTTTTAAAGACGCATTTGGTGTATAATAGTCCTTCTAAGGATGGTAATGGAAATCTGTTTTACATTACTCTAGACTATTTATATCTTCTCCATCTTGTATCAGTAAGTTAATGTTTGTCAGTGCGTTTGATTGTTTGTAGCATTGTTTGTAATTTGTTTTTAATGTACGTTCTTATCTTATTATATTTTGTTTTTATATTATGTAAAACTGCTTTGAATTTTAATAAGGCGGTATATCAAATTTTTAAATAAACCTGAAACCTGATTTTTTTTTTAATTTAAATTTTTATTATTTTCAATTTAAATTTCAAGTACCGTATTTGCCGGCGTATAAGACGACTTTTCAGTACCTTAAAATCCTCCCCAAAGTCGGGGGTCGTCTTATACGCCGGGTACTGTTTACTAGAGAGCTGCACGGGAACGGGGATGACGGGAATCCCGCGGGACCCGCGGGCATCCCGCGGGTTCCCCCTTTGGGTCACGGGGATCCCGTGGGGACGCCCCTAGGGTCGCGGGGATCTCGTGGGGACGCCCCCTAGTGTCGCGGGGATCCCGTGGGGACGCCTCCGAGGGTCGCGGGGTTCCTGCGGGGCTGGATGTACTCAGTCGCGCGGCTCTTCTCCCTACCTTCTCTGCTTGCAGCACAGAGCCGAACGGAAGTCTTCCCGACGTCAGCGCTGACGTCGGAGGGGAGGGAGGGCTTTAACAAAGCTCTCCCTCCTTCCGACGTCAGCGCTTACATCGGGAAGACTTCCGTTTGGCTCTGTGCTGCAGGCAGTGCAGGTAAGGAGGAGAGTAGCCTCGCGGTTCGAGTGGCTACCAAGGGAGGGGGCGGTCCGCCCCGCCACACCCCGCCCCGGTTGCAGCACAGCCGGCCAGGTCCCCTTACTTTTGTGGCACTTCCCCGACCGACCGACAACAGCCCCGGTCCGACAATCCTCCCTGCCCTGTAGCCGCGAATCTAAATTATCTTCTTACAGCAGCTGTAATAAGGTAATTTAGATTCGCAGTTAAGGGCAGGGAGGTTTGTCGGACCGGGGCTGTTGTCAGTCGGTCGGGGAAGTGCCACAAAAGTAAGGGGACCTGGCCGGCTGTGCTGCACCCGGGGCGGTAGAGAAGGAGTGGGGAGAAGGACGCTGAAAGGACATGGGGAAGCAGAGGGGGGAGAAGGACACTGAAAGCACATGTGGAAGACAAAGGGGGGAGAAGGACGCTGAAAGGCCATGAGAAGGGCGGGGGGGAAGGACTCTGAAAGCACTTGTGGAAGACAGAGGGGGGAGAAGGATGCTGAAAGCACATGGGGAAGACAAAGGGGTGGAGAAGGACGCTGAAAGGACATGGGGAAGATGGGGGGGTGGTGGAGAAGGACGCTGAAAGGCCATGGGGAAGACAGAGAGGGAGAAGGACGCTGAAAGGACATGGGGAAGCAGAGGGGGGAGAAGGACACTGAAAGCACATGTGGAAGACAGAGGGGGGAGAAGGACGCTGACAGGACATGGGGAAGATGGGGGGAGAAGGACGCTGAAAGGAAATGGGGAAGAGAGAGTAGGGAGAAGACGCTGGCAGGGAAGAAGACAGATGCCAGACTATGGGGGGAGCGGAGAGAAGAAGATGGGTGCCAGACCAATTTGGAAGGGGGAAGAAAGGGAGAGGCACAGTAACAGAGCAAATGGAAGATGCAGAAGGAAGAGAAACAGTGGATGGAAGGAATTGAATGAGAACATGAGGAAAGCAGAAACCAGGCAACAAAGGTAGGAAAAGAATTATATTTCTTTTTTTAAATTTTGCTTCAGGATAAAGTAGTATATTAGTTGTGTTGATAAAAATTTATAAACATTAGAGGCTCTGGTAGAAACCCATTTACAAATAAGCAAAAAGACTTTATTAATTTGAAAATATTAATTGGGAAGAATACATACTTTGCAAATGGGTTTCTACCAGAGCCTTTAATTCAGTAGCATAATTAAATGAAATAACTATTTCTGAAGTTTATAGGGACGGGCGGGGACGGAGGGGATTCCTCGCGGGGACGGGTGGGGACGGAGGGGATTCCTCGCGGGGACGGGTGGGGACGGAGGGAATCCTCACGGGGACGGGTGGGGACGGGTGGGACTTTGGCGGGGACGGGTGGGATTTCTGTCCCCGCGCAACTCTCTACTGTTTACATGCCCTTACTTTACATGCCCTAACATCTCCTTCCTTACCTCCTTACGGTGCTTACGGTACTAGTAAACCTGCCGGGACATCAGCGGGGCCATGGTGGGACATCAGTGTGACAAGGGTGCCATCTCCTTCATCCTGCGCAGCGGGAACCAGTGGCGCTCTGGCCCCACCCCTTTTCTCTTTACTACGTCTCTCGCACATGCGGCCGTGTGTGGAGTCTAGCCCTTAAGGAAGTTGCGGGGGCGAACAGGAGGCTTTTGAAGGCTTTTAAAGGGAAACTGTCATGCCAGCAAACTTGCTAGGGACTTGCCCGGCACTTGCTCTCTCCCTCTATGTGTTATCTTCCTTCTATCATTGACAGTTTCAGTTTGGTTAACAGTTTAGAAAACAAATAGCATGGCAGCTCCCATGGGTTTATTGTTCTATTCAGCTTTAGTGAATTAATTAAAATTGTTGAAATAAATTCTGATGTTCTTTTAAGTTTTATTTGTTGTGCAGAAGATGTGCGGAAGAAGTCTTATATGGCGAGTATATAACAAACTCTATATTTTAACTGTAAAAGTTGGGGGGTCGTCTTATACGCCCAGTCGTCTTATACGCCGGCAAATACGGTATTTCACTTGTACAGAAAGCAAGAATAGAGTAGATATCAAATACAATACTAATATAAATCCTACATTAACAAATATACTATTTATGTTCAAGTCCTCAAATTAGATCCAAGAATTAAAGAAAATTAGCGAAATTATAAGGAAAAATAGTAATAATATTTAAGAAACTGACCTGAAACCTGATTTGTGCTGAAGTGCAGAGAGTGTCTCACTGCATATTGGTACAATATGGAAAATGCATATAAAATTTTAACATGATGGTTTTTAACACCGGAGTGCTTACATATGTACTTAATATTTTCTGGAGGTGCGGGATGGATCCTGGTTCCTTTTTATATAATGGTGGGATTGTATGATGATTAGTTTTGGTTGCATGTTACTAATACTTTAACTCAGTGGATCCAGTGCAAATTCTACCACAGGTTTGTTTGCTGGGGCTACACAATGTTCGAGGCTTCCTTGGCAGACTA
Source organism: Geotrypetes seraphini (assembly GCF_902459505.1). NCBI lineage: Eukaryota > Metazoa > Chordata > Amphibia > Gymnophiona > Dermophiidae > Geotrypetes > Geotrypetes seraphini. The sequence continues at coordinate 399,995,025 of NC_047084.1, read as the reverse complement.
AGCTTGTGCATATGGGTTTGGCTGCTGATAAATGTCTAATTGCAAAGTATTGGAAATATACGGCTGTTGCTTAAGTTCAGCCAATTGGTCCAGATGGAATGTTTTGCTGCAAAGCATTATGGTCTTTATGAACAGCAGGAAAGATCTTGGAAGAAAATTTTTCAATATGTTTAATTCTATCTGTGAGCAGAAGTAGGGGTAGGGGAAAGGGGAGGGGTGTGATGGGGACCTCTCTGAAGAACCAACTGAGAGGTCGGCACACGGAGTTCAATATGAGTTTGGGGAGGTGAGGATAATATGGATGATTGTGGGGTTGGTATTAGGATGGGGATAGAGATGACACTGTTTCTTTGTGTACTGTGTTAATGAGCAAAAGGAAGGAGAAGATAGTATGGAGGAAGATCTGTCACTGACATTGTTTCTTTTGGCTCTCCTTAATTGTATGCTGTGCTATATCTCTGTATTGCTGGAGTGTACAGTATTGTTGACTTTTATACTCACAAAATTCTAATAAATTCTAATAAAAATTTATTGGAAAAAAAAGAATGGAAGAAATTGCATTACAATTAGTAATGGGGCAGAGCTTGGGCAAGGGGTACTTGGTTGATATTTGTTAGTCTTAGGGGCTACTTGGCTTGAAGAAGTTAAAAAAACAGGATTAGAATATAAAATTTGATTTGATTTTAATTTATTTGTTTGATATACAGCTAAATATAATAATGTGTTAAAGTTCTTACACTTAAAAAAAGTAATACAGAAAAACATAATTAATCAGTAATAACATTAGTCATAATTTCTTGCATCTTGATCATATTCCTTAAACTTATGATTTAATCTGAAGAAGAAAAGGAGTAGCCTAGTGGTTACAGCAGCTGCCTCAGCAACCTGAGGTTGTGAGTTCAGTTCCCTTTAGCTCCTTGTGACTCTGGGCAAGTCATGTAACACTTCATTGCCCCAGGTACAAAATAAGTACCTGTCTAAAATATGTAAACTGCTTTGATTGTAACCACACAGAAAAAGTGGTATATCAAGTCCCATTCTCTTAATATATTAAAATCAGTTAGTTAAATCAAGAGAAGCCAAAACTGTTCCTGAACAGTTGGGTTTTCATAGCTTTGTGCTAAACAGTATACCTGAAAATCACATGAAAATCAGTTGACAACCCATTCCAAAGATGAGGTCCAATAAAACAAAATACTCTATTTCTGGTACATTTCTCCCTCCGGACCGCGAAAGGTAAAATACCGCGAATATCTTCTGGTCCAGCTCTGACCCACCCCCGCCTCCCTCCCGCCTTCCCCCCGGCATCCTGGCCATACCTGGTGGTCTAGCAGGCTTTCGGGGCAGGAGCGATCTTCTAATGCTCCTGCCCCGTGCAGATCACCAATAGGAAATGGCTGCTTTGAGTTCCCGTAGTTCTCTCAAGACTATGGCGGGAGCTCACGGCAGCCATTTCCTATTGGTGATCTACATGGGGCAGGAGCGTAGGAAGATCGCTCCTGCCCCGAAAGCCTGCTAGACCACCACGTGAGCCCGGGATGCCGGGGGGGAAGGCTAAACTATGGGAGGGTTTCTTTTTTTCCCCCTCCCCAAAAAATCACGAATATGTGAAATTGCGATTGCCAAAACCGCGAATGGGGAGGGGGAAGTGTAGTTGTTAAACTTACATGACTCAGTGATGGAAGTTGTAATATCTCTTATTTGCATTTCAATGCTGTTAGTAAGTTTATATTTGAAACTGTTTCATGGTAGTTCTATTATGTTTCAGTTTACTGATTCTGACTTTACCTCACTATTATAACAAAATTGTAAGTTTTATGTTGAATGTTTTAAGTTGGGTGAATCTCTTCATAAAGGTGGTTAATAAATCCCAATAAATTAAAAAAGAAATTTATCTACCAAGAATATCTGGGCAAGCTAAACCAAAATACCTTGTAAACAATGCAGAGAAGCTTAAAGGAAGTGCTAGCTGTGATTAGCAACCAATGTACATAAATCAAAATTTGTGATTAAATAATCAAATTTGTTCTTTCCATCTACCAGCTTTGCAGCAGTATTAAGAGCCTTACTGAGTCAGACCAATGGTCCATCAAGCCCAGTAGCCTGTTCTCATGGTGGCCAATCCAGGTCACTAGTACCTGGCCAAAACCCAAGTAGTAGCAATATTCCATGCTACTGATCCAGTGCAAGCAGTGGCTTCCCCATGTCTTTCTCAATAACAGACTATGGACTTTTCCTCCAGAAACTTGTTCAAACCTTTCTTAAAACCAGCTATGCTATCCGCTATTCGATTCACCCTGTTGAATCAATTTTTCGATTCGATTCATTTTCAATGACACAGCTTTTTAAGTTTAAACATTTTATTTAAATAAAGCAATATCAAGGAAATTGGGCGGCACTACCACATTCCCCCTCCCCAGCCCCCCTCCCCGATTCTCAGCTTCCCTAGAGCATCCCCAAAGAAAGGACCCCATATTCCCCCTCCCCAGCTCCCCCGATTCTCAGCTTCCCCAGGCTCAGAGCATCCGCAAAGAAATAGGCCTCATATTACCCCGTCTCAGCCCCCTCCCCAATTCTCAGCTTTCCCAGAGCATCCCCAAAGAAAGGACCCCATATTCCCCCTCCCCAGCTCCCCCAATTCTCAGCTTCCCCAGGCCCAGAGCATCCCCAAAGAAATAGGCCCCATATTCTCCCTCCCTAGCCCCCTCCCCAATTCTCAGCTTCCCCAGAGCATCCCCAAATAAAGAGTCTCCATATTCCCCCTGCCCAGCCACCCTCCCCAATTCTCAGCTTCCCCAGAGCATCCTCAAATAGAGTCTCCATATTCCCCCCTCCCCGATTCTCAGCTTTAGCTTCCCCATGCCCAGAGCATCCCCAAAGAAATAGGCCCCATATTCCTTCTCCCCAGCCCCCCTCCCCAATTCTCATCTTCCCTAAAGAAAGGTCCTCAGCTTCCCCCTTCCCCCCAATTCTATGGCCTCAGGAAAAGAAGAGAGCACTGCAATGGAGAGATCCTTTACTTATGTTGAAAGTTAGATGCGGGGACTTGAGAGAAATGCTTTTGGGAACAAGCCAGCCAAGAGCCACCAACTACAAAAAATGAATGCGCTTGCAAGTTGCCATCGCTGCCACCGCCATGGATAGCACACTCGCTTTTCTTTCTCCTGCACTCATTGGCTGTGAGCACCTCCGCCTCCCCCATCTATTTCCCCAGCCCGCCACCCAGGGAGATGGGCTTTAGCTACTCCATGGCCGCCACCGGCGCCTACAGGGGAGTTAAGTCAAGGGATCACTCACTTCCTGGAGAGAACCCACCCCTTGCTCCCCCCAGCCCTGATCGTCAGCTCCCAGGTTTGCCTTTCCTGTTGCCTCCGGCTCTTTTGCTTTGACATGTCTGCATTAGATGAAGGACTCCGGCAGCCACGGCAGAGGGAAAGCCTGAAAGCAAGCGGGTCTCAAGGGGGCCGACCTTTGTATCGGTGAGTTTGATTTGGGCAGCACTACTATCCGTTCTTACCACAACCTCTGGCAATGCATTCCAGATCATAACTACCATATTTTTTGCTCGATAAGATCCACCTGACCATAAAATAAGATTTTGAGGAAAACAAGAAAAAACATTCTGAACCAAATTGTATACTAATATATATCCGGCATCTTTAAATTGCTACCCCCCCCCCCCCAAAAAAAAAAAAAAAAAAAATCAATCATCACTTTTAAAATAACATAAAACTTTATATACCTCAAAATTCCTTTCGGTTCAATGTGGTTATAAAAATATAAGTAGAACAAGAAGAAAAAAAATTTTAACAATGGTAATAAGTAAAAAAAACAATTAGCATGAAGTAGAAGGCACTTAGGTAAATTAGGATTACAATATAGCTAGAGTGCCTAAGAAGTAGTACTACAAGCTATATGTTAAAAGAATGAAAGATAAAATAACAGGTAGAAAAGCAAAATACCCGAGAGGGAAGTATAAAAGAGAGTGACAGTCATTCGATCTTAGAAGATGGGATGGCAGGCCGGCCACAGAAGATCTCCCAATGTTGGACCCCATAGACTCCAGGCTCCTGATGAGAGGGAGTAGAGTCAAGACTGCCATTGCCAGCAAAGGAACAGCTGCAGGTTGAAAGTCAACTGCTCCTAATAGAGCCGATTCGCCGCTTGGTTTCGGTTCTTTTGCATTGGACTCAGAGCAGGAGGTGAGACCAGAGGTGAAGAAATAATGCCACTATCAGGCAGAGGCCAAAGATCCGAAGCAGGCCACCACACAGCAGGAGAGCAGAGCCAAAAGGACTCTCCTCATGCTGCAGGGCCGCAGGTATTTACAGGTGTACAGCTCCGCCCCTGCGCAGATGACCATCCCCACTGCCAATACTACTTCCCCCTCCATCACCTCTTGTTACAAGAAACGGGGTGGGATGGAGCCCACCGAACGTTCTGTCCGCATTCTAGACATCCCATCAGTGCTGACAGGGTTGACAGTTGGAACAGGAAAGATGGCATTTTCCGCCTAGCAGCTTTTTGGCCATTGTTGGAGCTATTTAGGAAGGAAAGTCGACCCCATCCTCCCTCCTCATGCCCACACACACGCTAGGACCCAGGAATAAGGAGACGAACCAGAGGCTTGGCGATGATCTCATTTCCCCCTATCTGGAAACAGCCCTAGCTGTCAGGTGTTTTGCCTGGGCGCCTAGTGCTTATCCTTCTCCCCCCACTGAACAAGGCACTCAGAGTGGAGAGGGCGGAGCTCATGCTTGGTGTTCATCACTACCTGCTTATCTCCTCCATTGAGCTGAGTCTCCTCCATTGATACACAACCCCCACAATGCTCTGCCCTCAACCCGGTAAGCATTGGAGGATTGATGAGAAAAATCACCCGGCAGAAAGGAAAGTAGAAAGTAGAGGGAAGGGGGGTTCCATTCACTTCATAAGACGTACCCTTATTTCCACCCACTTTTTTTTTGTTTGGGGGGGGGGGGGGAAGTGCGTCTTATGGAGCGAAAAATACAGTATTCTCTGAGTGAAAAAAAATTCATCCTATTGGTTTTATAAGAACATAAGAATAGCTAATTGTAATCTTTTTAGGCTGTTTTTTGACAATCCTTGATATAACTAATTACAATAATCTAGTCAACTGGAAATTTGGTGCATAAACAACTTTAATTAGGTTAGATTTTGACAAGAAAGGTCTCTGCTGGCTATTACGTTTCATCTGAAAAAACCCCAAGATTTAACCAGAGCAATTATCTGTGAACTGAAGGTTAGCAACCTGTCAAAAAAACAAACCAAAAAACAAACACAGTACTGTAAGCTCTTTCAAACAGGGAGCCATCTCTTGCATATTTAATGTACAGCTCTTCATGCATCTAGTAGCACTATAGAAATAATAAATAGTAGTAGTAGTATTTCATTGAAAGAGACAAGAAAATATATTAAAGCTTGGGGGAAAATTCTAGGGGTTTTTCCCATCATTTCAGCCACATAACTGAAGATTTATTAGCATTCAACAATGGTTCTAGAGAACCAAACCAATGATACAAATAATCCAATTTGATATTCAAATCATTATTGCTTTTGCTTGATTGTCTTTCATTAAAAAAATCAGTTGGATATCATCAGCCAAAAAGTAGAACTTTCAAAGAATATAGACAGTGGTGTAAGATATATAACTTTTCTGGCCAGAGTTCTGCAGGAGTAAATATTTGATGAATTGGACAGACTAAGTTATTCATTGTAATGACAAGATTTAAACTAGGGTGGATTTGATTTAAATCACTGGTCATAGTTTTCTACAGACTTATTCTTGCTGGTATAATCTTTAATATTTATAAGCAGATGTCATCAGAATATCAATATACTGCTCAAAACAGCCCACTACTGTATAAAGTTCCATCTAATATTTTGTAGGAGCTTTAGCTTGGTTTTACCCATTCTTTTAAGAGCTACTAGTGCAAGTTGATTGTTAACGGAACTATTTAGTTTCACATTTTATGATAGCTTTTGCTGCTACTTCCTGTAAGTATTTTGCATTTTCTGAGGCATAACTTGTTTCTGCATTAAAAACCTGTTCTTCTGTTGTTCAAACACATACAACAGGATCATTGTGGACATTTCTCCACCCATCAAAACTTAAGAAAAATTTAAACATTGCATAAATATACAGCCTCATGCTACATAATTAAAAACTAATCCTTATTTCCAGTGGAAAAAGAACATGAATCTTGACAAGTGGGATATTCACTTCTACCTGTAAGTTTTCGCAGAAGGAATCTATAGCTTTTCAACACCCCCCTCTTTTGTCAGTGCGCAGTCCCCATCTCCTCAGTTTTTCTTGCTGCAAGAGAGTTGAGAAGGTATCTTTTCTTCTGCTCTGCAACTGATTATTTTTGAGTTTTAATCCAAAGTGCTAGGTTTCATGATGCCCCAGAGGTTCCCAGGATTTCCGGGACAGCTGTACCTACTCTAGTTCAGAGAGCTTTAGCTGGGGTGGGAGGCAACCCTTTTGCAGGGCACCTACCTAGCTGGCCTGCACTAACACTTAGGATAGCTCAGGATCTGTTTCCCTGGGAGCTCAGATTGCCCCTGATTTATCAACTGCTTGAGCTTAGGTTGAGTGGCTCTGTTTGTCCAGAGGGCTGTAGAGGGTGCCGGCTGTGTCCATACTGAAGATATGTGAGGAGCTAGTGGGGTTGAGGGTTTCAGGCTCTCAGAGCTTGTCTAAAAGATAGCTCAAAGAGAAAAGCTTCTGGAGGCTCTTATATGCTTGGCCTGAGGCAGGAATCGTCTTCTTTGTCTAACTACAGTATGAGCCAATGCAGGCATAGCACCAAGCAATTCTGTGAGTACCATTTATGGGAAAATTCTGGGTGATTCCAAAATGGTAGTTTTGAGGGTTTTGGGGGACTTCCTCTGGGTCCCCCACCTCCAAAAATCACTTCCATTAATTTTTTGAACTTTTATTCAGCACTACTTTTGCTGCCAAATTGCTGCTGCAGTGGCCATCTTGGATTTCCTGATTTTAATTTATAAGCCTCTATCTGCCTCAGAACACAATGATTTTACTAATAATCAATTTTTATCCCAGGACAAGCAGGCAGCATATTCTCACTTATGGGTGATGTCACCGGAGCCCTGGTACGGCCACTTTAAGAACTTGGAAAGTTCTCGATGGCCCGCACCGCGCATGCGTTAATGTCTTCCCGCCCGACGTAGGCACGCAGTCCCTCAGTTTCTTAGTTTCCGCGGAGCTAAGAAGTCGCGTTTCAACGGTTGTTGAAAATTTTTTGCTGCCTTCCCGCTGGTGCGGCATATTTTTCTTCATATTTCTTCATTTTATTTCATTCTTTTTTATTTCGGTTCGTTTTACTTTTTTTGCAGCTCCGGCCTAGCGGTACCGATGCAATCTTTGGATGATAAAATTAAGGAGCAATTGCAGCTCATTCTCCCTGCCCCCGGCTCCCCCGGTGCCGATCCAGTCTGAGACTGTGTTATCGGCAGCAACCCTCGCAGCCCTGACACCGATCTTCACGGAGCCGGTGCCTCCTGCCATCCTTCCGCAGAGGGTTTCTTCAGTAATGTCTGCTCCAGAGTTGTTGTCGAAGCCAGTTTGACACCTTTCTTCGGCCCATACCTCTCCTGACTCGATGCCGGTCAGATCAGGTAAATTGGTGCGGAAGACTAAATATATTGAGTCCTCAACGCTGGGTTCCCGAGACCGTCTCCCACCGGTACGGGACTCGGATCTTTGGGGAGATTCTGAAGAGCCACTTGTCTCAGATGATGAGGCCTTCTCCGATGAAGATCCTTCATCCCAAGAACCTGTTCCTAAACCAGAACAGACTTCTTTCTCCAAATTTTTGAGGGAGATGTCAGAGACATTTTCTATCCCTCTGGATCTGATTCCAAAAAATCTAAAGCATTTTTGGATGCTTTGGATTTTGATCAACCACCTAAAGAGTTTCTTAAGCTCCCTCTTCATGATATTTTACGGGAGACTTTTTATAAAAATCTGGAAATTTCTTTAACTGTTCCTGGTGCTCCTCGCAAGCTTGACGCCCTCTATAGAGTAATTTCTATTCCGGGTTTTGAGAAGCCGCAACTTCCTTATCAGTCCCTCCTGGTGGAGTCCACTCTGAAGAAGTCTGCAGGGGCCAGTATGTATGCTTCTGTCCTTCCTGGCAGAGAAGGTAAGACTATGGACTGCTTTATATCAAAATGCCATGTTTGCCAACCGGTCTGGCAATTATGCTTTCCATTTCTCATTTTATCTCAAGCACTTGGTTCAGCAGGAATCTGCTCTTCAGAAGTATCTTCATGAGCGCAAGGTTCCTCTTTTGCATCAATATACTTCCAGTTTATTGCAACCGCGTAAATTTTTGGTCCACTCCATCTATGATACTGAAGGATAAGGGGTTGAGGGGTACAGATAGAAGTATAGATAGATCAGGGACCACCTAACAGGTCATGAACCTGATGAGCCGCCGCGGGTGCGGACTGCTGGGCACGATGGATCTCTGGTCTGACCCAGCGGAGGCAACTTCTTATGTTCTTATGATACCTTTGAACTTACATCTCGTGTTACTGCCATGGCTGTGGCTATGAAGCGCTTAGTTTGGCTTTGAGTGTCTGAGTTGAATGTTAACCACCAAGACCGCTTAGCCAATGCTCATTGTTTGGGCGATGAGCTTTTTAGGGAATCTTTGGACGTCACCACTCAGAAGTTATCCACTCATGAGATCAGGTGGGACACCTTGATTAAAAACAAGAAAAAACCTCCACCTGCTCGCCCTTTCAGGCTGCAGTCTTCATATCAGCAGCATTTTGCTGCTTGCCTTTTCCAGGCTCCTCAGTCTTGACCTCGCAAACAACGGCAGCAACAACAACTTTGGCAACAGCAGAACAAGCAACCTAAAGCTGCACAGCCTTTTTGACATGTTTCTCAGGGACATAGCCAGTCTTCCCATTTCCTCGCCTTCTCTTCACCGCATCGAAGGTCGACTTCAGTTGGTCATCGATCATTGGGAACTCATCACCCTCGGACCTTTGGGTTCTCAACATCATTCGTCAGGGTTACTCTCTAAATCTTCAGACTCTTCCGCCAGACAGTCTTCCAAAAGAGTATGCTTCACACCCTGCTCAGTCCTCTCATCTTCTTCAGGAGGTGCAATCCCTTCTTCTACTCAATGCCATCGAGGAAGTACCTCTTGATCAACAGGGCCAGGGGTTCTACTCCCATTACTTTCTGGTCCCCAAGAAGACCGGAGATCTCAGACCCATATTAGATCTTAGAAACCTCAACAAATTTTTGGTGAAGGAGAAGTTCAGGATGTTATCCCTTGTGATTCTTTATCTTTTCCTCGATCAGAACGACTGGCTATGCTCCCTAGATCTCAAGGAAGCCTATACACATATACCGATTCATCCGGCTTTCAGGAAATACCTCCGGTTTCAGATCAATCGTTGTCATTACCAATGCAAAGTTCTCTCCTTCGGCCTAGCATCTTCTCCCAGAGTATTCACGAAGTGCCTGGTTGTGGTGGCCGCATCTCTCCGTTCATATGGCCTTCAGGTCTTTCCTTACCTGGACGACTGGTTGATCAAGGCTCCCTCATCTCAGGAAGTGGTCCAAGCAACATCTCAGACCATTTCTTTCCTTCAGCTGCTGAGATTCGAAGTCAACTTCCCCAAATCTCATCTCATTACGTCTCAGCGCCTTCAATTCATTGGAGCAATCCTAGACACTACTCTCATGAGAGCGTTCCTTCCATCAGATCGTCTTCAGATGCTCATACATCTCTGTCAGCAAATGCTGCCACTCCAAACCATCTCTGCCAGGCACATGATGGTTCTTTTGGGCCACATGGCTTCCACTGTTCATGTCATGCCCTTGGCAAGACTTTATCTGCAAACTCCTCAGTGGGCTCTGGCTTCTCAGTGGTCTCAAGCGACAGATCGTCTTTCACAGCACATATCTGTGACATCGTCTCTTCTGCACTTGCTTCAGTGGTGGTTGACCTCTTCCAATCTTTCCAGAGATCTTCTTTTTCACTTGCCTCTTCATCAAAAGATCATCATGACAGACGCATCTCCTTATGCATGGGGAGCACACATAGAAGATCTGCAGACTCAAGGTCTTTGGACTGCAAAGGAAAGAAAGTTTCACATCAATTTCCTGGAACTCAGAGCGATGTTTTACACCCTCAAGGCATTTCAACATCTTCTCTGCCCTCAAGTCCTCTTCCTTTGCACGGACAATCAAGTAGCTATGTACTACCTAAACAAGTAAGGAGGTACGGACTCTATCCTGTGTCAGGAAGCACAGAAAATTTGGGCTTGGGCGTCAGCTCGCAATCTATTCCTGAAGGCTGTCTACATTCAAGGAGAGAAGAATTTACTAGCAGACAACCTCAGCAGAATTCTTCAACCTCACGAATGGACTCTCAACTCTGTAACTCTCCAGTCCGTATTTGCTCAATGGGGCACTCCATAGGTGGACTTATTTGTAGCCCCTCACAATCACCAGTTGCCCCAGTTTTTCTCCAGACTTTACTCTCCTCTCCATCTGGCAGCAGATGCTTTTCTTCTGGATTGGACGGGTCGGTTTCTATATGCCTTACCTCTTCTTCCTCTCATGTTGAAAACTCTGTTCAAGCTCAAATGGGAAGCAGCCACCATGATTCTCATTGCTCTATGGTGGACCAGACAATATTGGTTCTCCCTTCTCCTTCAACTCAGTTCCAGGAAACCATCCTGCTGCCAATATTTCTTACTCTGCTCACTCAGAATCAGGAATCGCTTCTACATCCCAATCTGCAGTCTTTACACCTGACAGCTTGGTTTCTCTCTGGCTGAGGTCCTCTCAAATTATCCTCTCTCAGCCTGTTTGTCACATTATTGTTGCCTCCATGAAACCGGCCACGCAACAGTTTTACCAACAGAAGTGGACTCTGTTTTCTTCCTGGTGTCTTCTTCATCATGATGATCCAACTTCCTTGGCAGTGGAATTGATGTTGAATTATCTCCTTTTTCTGTCTGACTCTGGTCTTAAATCTATATCCATTAGAGTCCATCTCAGTGCTATTACTGCTTATCATGAACCAGTACAGGGAAAACCTCTGACTGCTTATCCCTTGGTAAACAGATTCATGAAGAGGCTTTTCAATGTGAGCGAACCTCTCAAGCCTCCGCCTGTAGTCTGGGACCTTAATGTTCTTTCCAGTTTGATGAAGCCACCATTTGAACCTATGGCCACAGCTCATCTCAAGTTTCTTATCTGGAAAGAGGTTTTTCTTATTCCTCTCACCTCTGCTAGGAGGGTCAGTGAGTTGCAAGCACTAGTAGCAGACCCACCATTCACAGTTTTCTATCATATTAAGGTGGTTCTCTGCAAACATCCAAAGTTTCTATCAAAAGCTGTCTCTGACTTTCATTTCATTCAGTCGATTGTCTTACCAGTTTTTTTTCTGTAAGCCTCATTCTCATCCTGGGGAAGCGGCTTTGCATACTTTCGACTGTAAGCGTGCTTTGGCCTATTACATTGACAGGACAAAGCCTCGTAGAACATCTCCCCAACTGTTCATCTCATTTGATCCAAACAAGTTGGGGCATCCTGTTTCCAAGAGAATGATTTCCAACTGGCTCTCTGCCGGCATCTCGTTCTGCTATACTCAGACTGGACTGGCTCTGGAGAGCCATGTCACAGCCCATAAAGTTAGAACTATGGCAGCTTCTGTGGCTTTCCTCAGATCTACCCCTATTGAGGAAATCTGTAAAGCTGCCATCTGGTCCTTAGTTCATACCTTCACTTCTCACTACTGTCTGGAGTCTTTCTCCAGGCGGGATGGGCACTTCGGCCAATCTGTATTACAAAATTTATTTTTCTAATTGCCAACCTTCCCACTATCCCATTCTGTTAGCTTGGAGTTCATCCATCAGTAAGAATATGCTGCCTGCTTGTTCTGGGATAAAGCACAGTTACTTACTGTAACATTTGTTATCCAGGGATAGCCGGCAGATATTCTTACAACCCATCCTCCTCCCCCGGTTGGCTTCTTAGCTTGCTTATCTTAACTGAGGGACCACGCGCCTACGTCAGGCATGAAGGCACTCGCGCATGCGCGGTGCGGGCCATCAAGAACTTTCCAAGTTCTTAAAGTGTCCGTACCGGGGCTCCGTCAGTGACGTCACCCATTCATGAGAATATCTGCCTGCTGTCTCTGGATAAAACCTGTTACGGTAAGTAACTGTGCTATATGGATTACCCCGGACTTTTTTCCCCTGTATTATGCCAGTTTTGTGCTGGATGGTCGACTGAGGAACAACCATGTATCACGTGCCACAGGGCATGTGAGAGAGGGTGGGAGCATTGGGCTTAGCCCCCTCTAATCCTTCCAGGGTCTTGGCGTGTTGAGGAATTTTAAGATTCTTAGGTGTGATGTGAATTATGAAATCTGAGTTACTGGCTTGAAAGGGCCGACGACATGAAGAAATGAAAAAATAAGGCAAATATTAAAAAAAAGAATTGGGTACATGAGATTGCAGAGAAATATATGAGATAATGTAATTAAAGAATAATATTTAATATATTTTTCAAATCATACTCAAGCTTGTGTTAAGAAATTGAAGGGTTAATTTGTAACTGGCACTTGGAAAATAGAAATAATAAAAATCCATTGTTAAGTAGTAGCTGCAGGGAAATGGGAAAGGTGAGGTGTAGTTTCCCAGAAAAACAAGAACCCCCCCACCCTTTTTTACAAAACCATAGCATGGTTTTTAGTGCCGGCCATGGCGGTAACAGCTCCAACACTCATAGCATTCCTATGCACATTGGAGCTGTTACCGCTATGGCCGGTACTAAAAGTCATGCTATGGAGATTTGAAGGTTGCCAGAGCCATGACAAAATTGTACCAGGATGGCTCCTGAGTTCCAGCAGCTATTTGTACTACGTAAGGTGGATTTGCTGGTAGTGCAAGTTACAAAACATACATCGCTTCCTAGTGATAGTGGTATAATTCTAAAAGATGCACAGAATTGCAGGATGGGCTTAATTCTGAACATAAGAACATAAGAATTGCCGCTGCTGGGTCAGACCAGTGGTCCATCATGCCCAGCAGTCTGCTCACATGGCGGCCCTCTGGTCAAAGACCAGCACCCTAACTGAGACTAGCCCTACCAGCGCACATTCTTGTTCAGCAGGAACTTGTCTAACTTTATATTGAATCCCTGGAGGGTGTTTTCCCCTATAACAGCCTCTGGAAGAGCATTCCAGCTTTCTACCACTCTCTGGGTGAAGAAGAACTTCCTTAAGTTTCTACAGAATCTATCCCCTTACAACTTTAGAGAGTGCCCTTTGCAGTTTGAAGCTTTAGCTTTGGGTCTGAAGGCAGTGGCGTGCAAATGCTGTTCCAGGCTTTGACTATGGAGGAGAGCTCATACCTCCAGGTGGTACTTTCAGGTGTTGATTACATAGCAAAAGGTTGGGTGAACTTATGGCCAGATTGTTGGCAGATTGTTGTCCTAAGTCATTGCCAGACAGTAGACTACATGCCTCAGTCATGGTTCCTTTTGTGGCTACAGACCAGCTCACCAGTCATCGGCAGGCTCCTCTGGGCAGAGATCTTTTCAAAGAAATATAGAAACATGATGGCAGATGAAGGCCAAATGGCCCATCTAGTCTGCCCATCCAAAGTAACCATTATCTCTTCTTCTTTCTAAGAGATCCCACATGCCTATCCCATGCCTTCTTGAATTCAGATGCAGTCTGTATTCACCACTTCTTCCGGAAGACTGTTCATGCATCTACCACCCTTTCTGTAAAAAAAAGTATTTCCTTATATTACTCCAGAGTCTATCACTTCTTAACTTCATCCTATGCTCTCTCATTCCAGAGCTTCCTTTCAAATGAAAGCGACTTGACTAGTGTGCATTTATGCCACGTAGGTGTTTAAACGCCTATCATATCTCCCTTCTGCCTTTTCTCTAAAGCAGTGTCCCTCAAACTTTCTCGAGCCAGGGCACACTAAAGATAGTGGACACTGCTTGAGGCACCCAGAAGTGTGCGGACATCACCGTGATGACATCACGCATAAGAACATAAGAACATAAGCAATGCCTCTGCTGGGTCAGACCAGAGGTCCATCATACCCAGCACTCCGCTCACGCGGCGGCCCATCAGGTCCAGGACCTGTATAGTGATCCTCTATCTATACCATTCTATCCCATTTTCCTTCAGGAAGTTATCCAATCCCTTCTTGAACCCCAAAACTGTACTCTGTCCCATTATGTGTGATATCATCATGTTGACGTCTGCGCAGATGGGTCCTCAGATGCCAGTAAGGGGTACCAGCAGGGAAGAGGGCCAGAAAGAAGAGGCACTGGCGCCAGCTGATTGCCTAGAGCAGTGTTTCTCAACTACTTCAAGCTAAGTCTAACAAATATCAACTGAGTACCCCAACCACAGACCTCCCTAGGTCCACCTAAGCTCTGCCTCCTGATCTCATCCCCTTTACTAATTGTAATGCAATTTTTTCCATTCATTTTTCATATACACAGCAGATATAAATTTTCAAAACTGACATTTCAAACCCTATACTGAAAATAAAATCATATTACCTACCGACGATCCTATGCAGGCTGCTGTAATTAGCTTTAAAGGTGGGATCGGGAGGCCAGGGAGGAAGCCGGAGGATGCTAGAGAGAAGGGGGAAACATGCAGGCCTTTGGCAAATTGGGCAGCGCTGATACTGTACTACGTAGAGAAGTCAGCTAGCAGGCACCTTTCTTCCTCCTCAATGTGCCATGGCACACTTGGAAACTCAGGAGGCACACAGTTTGAGATACACTGCTCTAAAGTATACATATTGAGATCTTTAAGTCTGTCCCCATATGTCTTATGACGAAGACCATGCACCATTTTAGACTCCATCTTTTTGAAGTTGTGGTCTCCAGAATTGTACACAATATTCTAAATAAGGTCTCACCAAAATCTTAAAAAAGGGGCATCAATACCTCATTTTTCTTGCTGGCCATTCCTCTTCCTATGCATCCTTTTAGCTTTCGCTGTCACTTTTTCAACCTGTATGGCCACCTTAAGATTATCTTACAAATAGATGAAGATAGGAGAGTTGGTTAACAAAAAACCTTCAAATATGATATTATGGGGTTTAATGTATTTTCAGGCTGAAAGACCTCAATTGTTCACAGCTTTCTGGGTCCGGAAATAGACCTGCCCAGATTGCCCATTGTAAACTATCACTGGTCTTATTTGCCATTATTTTGATTGAAAAACACTTTTTTTTTTCTTCTAGTTTTTAAGTCATCTAATACTATTAGTAATTAAAATCTATCAGCTAACTCACTGAGCAGTCCCGCTAATTATATTGTGCAAGTTTACTATTGAAACTCATAGTACTTAGCTTGTAAGGTGCTGCTGAGAAATTTATGCAACATATCAAATCAAATGAAAAATACAAAAAGAAAAAGTTTTATAAATTTTTTAATAAATAATAATTTATAAATAATAATAATAAATTATAAATTATAATTTATAATAATTATAATATATAATTTATATAATTATATATATTTATATATATATATATTTATAAATATATATAAATATAAATATATAAATATAAATATATATATAAATATATATAAATATATATATAAATATATATAAATATATATATAAATATATATAAATATATATATTTATATATATATATATATATTTATATATATATTTATTTATATATTTATATAATTATATATATTTATATATATATATATATATATAATTATATATATATATATTATATAATTATAATATATATAATTATAATATATAATATAATATATAATAATTTAAATAAATTATAAATTATAATAATAATAAATTATAAATTTTTTAATAAATAATAACATGAATCCAAACTAAGCATAATACTGTACATTAATCATTGTTTCAATAAACATTCCCATATGTGCCTAAATTTCTCTAAATTACTACATTTAATTGCATAAATCTTCTCATACGTACTATACAGACATAACATATTCCACCACATATATTTTAATTTAGAAAAATCCTTCCAATTAAGTGATAGTATTAGTAAGATCTTTAATAGTTGTGCTTTATGGGTACTTAGAGAAGTCTGCAACCTAAAACCTCATAATATAATTATTGGATAAGACAGTGGTTCCGTTATTGACAACTGTGAAATTGTTGTCCATATCTTACCCCAATAAGAGGCAACATATGACCATTTGAATAGCTTATGCTCCAATGTTTTTCATTATTCTGGTCATTACTCTATAAAACTTCAACAACTTAACTTTCTGTTTCTTTAAGTCATATATTGTTGTTCTCACACAATATTCTTCAGTCAGCCATTGTTTAGATAGACCATGATCAAGCATCTTCAATACCTCAAGTTTCTGTGCTATTGGCAGAGGTAAACACTTCCTTTTCTGCTTCTCGCTGCTCTGAGTGGGATCTGCAGTTCTCTTTCCTCTGACCTGAATTGCACAGAGAACAGGAGAAACACATGCACCTAGGTTAGCTTTTTAGCATGTGTCACATTGGGGAAATTGACTACTTCGGTTCACATCAAATTTCGGTTTTCGGAGCTTTTTGGTGTTTGGAATTTTGGGTAAAGGATCTTGTACCTCTGTTGTGTCTAAAGTATTTTAGATTCCAGCAAATCCATGGAGATAATCACTTAAATTTCATCTTAATAAATAGGGCTTGTTCAGAGTCCCAGGTTTAATCTGCCATCTTATTCATGATGATACCAGAATCTCAAGTTCATTTGTTTACAGTGTTTTCCAAGCTTATTCAGAAACAAAGATAATTTGACTAGATGGAGAGACCTGCTTTTTAAAGTGAGATAATCTGTCTCTTCCAAATGCTGCTTTCCCCCAAGTGCATAAAAAAACCCAAAACAAGGGAGAATACAAAGATAATACAGGAGAACAAATCTCCCCTGACCCTGAAAAAAGAAGGGTGAGGGGAAGAGACAGCTCAAACCAAGATCCTCACCTAAAATTTTTGTGGTGAACAGGAAGCCCTCAGTCACACAGCTCACAATGAGGACTAGCCCCTAGTGCACCAGCTGTCACATACATACACCCCAAGGGTATTATCTGTGAAACATCCCCGGGCTAACCCATATATAATCAAACGTGTAACTAGTGCACAAACCAGTGTGCTAATAGTGCAAAATGTGATAAAGCAACAAAAATAAATATAAAAATGGGTGGAACTGTCTCTGCCTCTCATCCGAGGGTACAGGAGCGTCCAAAATCAGCCAAGCAGGCACGAGCTAACAGTCTATGAGGTACTTAGCTTCTCCGTAGTAATGAAGGTGTAGCCAGCACAAATTAAGCTTATATAACGGGACTCCGTTTCGAGGGTAAAAACCCCCTTCCTCGGGAACCAACTATGCTGTAACAAGTAACTCTCAAGCACTCGCCAAGATGAAAGCACAGTTGAAAATGGCGCTGAGCCAAGCGGAACGCCTCCGCTAATGTAAACTATTATTCAACAGTTTTCAGACATAGAGAATTCTCATACATTAATTACCTTGGATTTAGAGTCTAATATACCGCAAGGAACAGCACTAGAACTCAAATCTAGACTTTTTATGCAGGAAATTCACCACGATTGGATTAGAGCCGATTTTCTCATCCAGTTGGCCCAGTTAGTTTTGAATCATAATTACTTCAAATTTGATAAAGATTTTGTTTTCTTCAGACGCACAGTGTCGCAATGGGCACTGCTGCGGCTCCAAGTATTGCCAATTTATATGTTTCTCATTTTGGAGAACAATATTTTTACCCGTTACCTTGGTATGTATATATCAAGGTTTGGCTTAGATTCATCAATGACGTGTTTTGTATCTGGACTAATCCTCGAACTTTTACCGTTCTTTTTAGAATGGTTGAATTATCAAGACCTCAACTTGAGATAGCAAATCAGGAAAGATTATTATCCAAAGGCCTAAAGGAAAGTTTCAAAGCTGTGTTGTGGTTAAGTTTAAAAGCAAAGGAAACCAGTAACATTGCTGACAAATAGAAGCTTAAACTACAATTTCTATGACTTTTTGTATGACAAGATGGTGGCCAGTTAAGTCACCTGCTGTGCCGTCTCCCTTCCTTGTTTCTATTTGATTTTATTTTTTTCTAAGTTCCCCCTACATATTTATTTTATTTTTCATCATCTTTTAATTTGTCCTTCGTTTTTGATCTGATTAGAATTTTTGGCCCTTCAGTTCATTTATTTTATTCATCTAATTCTCTTCATATCAGGCTAACGGCCTCAACGGCAGTAAACATTCTTCTCACCTCTGAAGTAGAGTGGTGAGTTTGCCAAGGTGATAAGAAGATAGAGGTTTGTCCGAGATGAAAGCAACACTTCAGATGGAGAGGTTGGCCTATGAGGACGTGCTGCGGGGGGGCGCAGCCTTCCTATGTTGCTGTGGTGATCAGGGAGGACGATCGGCCGTTGACTGTGGCTGATGTACTGGGGATGGAGGTTACAGTGGATCGCTGGCCTGCTGCTTGTTTCCGGGATGTTGGACTTTTACTTTGGAGATCCGCTGCTCCTGTTTTGATTAGGTGGGGGTATACTGGCAGAAGAGTCTCGGTTGTGTCATCTGGAGTGCGCCTGTCCCCGTCGATGGAAGCCAGTGACTGTTTACTGGGGCCTGTATGGCCGGACATTGGGGGACCTGCTGTGACCTCTTTGGTCCTCCAGCTCTCCTTGGCATGATATCTTCGGCTGTTGGCTCCCTCCTGCGATGAGGATCCTGAGATCTTCTTTGGCCAATAATGGATTGACTCGGCCATTGTGTCCTGCTGTTGCCTTACATTGGACTGAATTCATTTGGACCTTATTTCACTTTTATTTTTATTTTATTTTCATTTCTCTATTTTTAAATCTCAAATTTACTTTAATTTTTGTTTTTACCCATAATGAATACTTGTTACGATGTATATCTTGTACCTATCTCTATCTCTTTCTTTCCTATCTGAATATGTTCAAGGAAGTTTCCTATTTGAATATGTTCTATGGAGTTCCTTTCTGTATTCAACTGTTACACTGTAAACCGCTTAGGTCAACAGAATGCGGGAGCGCTTAGGTCAACAGAATGCGGGAGCAGTATATCAAATTCTTAATAAACTTAAACATAAAAGCTGAAAAGGAGAGGCTGATCCAAGATGGCGGAAGGGACGGTTAGCGAGTACCTGCTTATTTTGTTTCTAAGAAGAATTTTTTACCTTGCAATGCCAAAAAGAAGAGGCCGTAGCACCGCTGCAGCCTCGCGGCGTCCCGGCCCAGCAAGATTCACCAATATCGATTAACTTATACGCCGGATGCAGGAAGTGTCGGTAGTAGCATCGGCATCCCCATTGGAAGCACTCGGTAGCGAGTCAGAGGTGGTTTCCCCGGGACTGGAGATCTCGTTGAGCCCTGACGCCAGAGCACCTCCCCCTCTTCCTCAGACTGCCAACTACCCGTGGGTGGAGGAGCAATCGGAAGGTGGTGAGCTCTTCTCCCGGAAGGCTTTGGATATCAGAGGGGGAGTCTGGAGCTGGATTCCTGTTTGGAGAGTCCTGTGGAGCCTGAGGTTGCCATCAATAAGAGGGAGAACTATGAACGGGAGAGTCGCCAACAGGAGGAGAGGTCAGTTGATTTAAACGCAAAAACTGAGCCTGAAAAACTTTCTATAATAGAGAAACTCCGAGAAGTAACCCTAGATATTATTTGGGATCTTGTGGCAGATCTGGCTAAATCTATTAAGCCTCAGTTGTGTCAATTAGAACTAAAATTAAATACTCATGAAACATATATTAAAAATCTTCAAACTGATTTGCAAGACCTAAAAAATTCAAATGTTGCCTCTAAACAGATTACAGAAACATTAATGAGATATAATATAAATCTGAGAAGGAAATTAGAAGCATTAGACAATATTTCTCGTAACAACAATCTCAGATTAATTAACTTCCCTAGAGTAGCAACAATACCTCCGAGAGATATGTTAAAACGTTATATGATGAAAATACTAGAAACTTCGGAAGAACTGCTGCCACTGTTTACCCAGGTTTATTATCTACCTACACGAAAAGAAGGACAACACCAAAAACCACAAAAATTACAAGATGATCAACAGCCACTAAACATTTCAATGATGTTGGAATGTTCAGATAGGGAAATGGCAACACCAGTAACATTACTTCTTACAGTTGCCTTAGCACCAGAAAAAAACTGGTTGCTGAGACTTTTCTTCAAAAATAAACTAAAAGAATTCTTGGGATACAAAATACAAATGTTTCCTGATCTGGCAAGAGATACTAAAAAACGTCGTCATGAATTTTTGATTTTAAAACTGGGAGTTATTGCTCTTGGAGCAACTTTTTTTCTTCGTCACCCATGTAAATGTATGATATTGTATTAAAGGCAAAAATATGTTTTCTTTGATCTTACTCAACTGACAACCTTTTTGTCGGCTGCACGCCTGAAAGCAGGGACAACAAGAGTGCTTAATGATTTGGACACTTTCCTCAGTTGATTGAGTTCCCTGTTTTCTTCTTCTTTTTATTTCTTTGACTTATATTTAGCAATGCTCGCTGATCATACTTCTTGGATCTATGAATTGAGGACTTGAGCTGAAGTTAAGCTTTATTTTCTTAAAATTCTTTGATTGTGGTTATATATATATATATAATTGGTAATGTTTTGTTCTTTAATTAGCTTCATTTTTCTGTACAAGTGGATATTTGATATGTTTATGGAAAATATGATAAATAATAATAAAAAACTTAAACATAAATGCTTAATAAATACAAGGAAGGTTTGGATAGGTTCCTAAAGGATAAGGGGATTGAGGGGTACAGATAGAAGTAGAGGTAGGTTATAGAAATGGTCAAGAACCACTTCACAGGTCATAGACCTGATGGACTGCCGCGAGAGCGGACCGCTGGGCGCGATGGACCTCTGGTCTGACACAGTGGAGACAACTTCTTATGTTCTTATGTACCAATCACATCTATACATGACCAACAAAGTTGTCCCTTGGATGCATCAATTCTATACAAATGAAGTGGAGTCCACAGCACCTTGTGCAACAAAAAAAGGGGGACTGCATCATACACGCAGAATATAGTGAAACGCCCTTGTGAAACAACAGATTTGCTGCACCCACAAGACTCTAACTTCGCCAAGGCAACCAATTTGCGGTATGTCTAACGTATAAATGTATAATTGTACTTCTGACTCCGGCAAAGTAACATAGTAACATAGTAGATGACGGCAGATAAAGACCCGAATGGTCCATCCAGTCTGCCCAACCTGATTCAATTTAAATTATTATTATTATTTTTTTTTCTTCTTAACTATTTCTGGGCGAGAATCCAAAGCTTTACCCGGTACTGTGCTTGGGTTCCAACTGCCGAAATCTCTGTTAAGACTTACTCCAGCCCATCTACACCCTCCCAGCCATTGAAGTCCTCCCCTGCCCATCCTCCTCCAAACGGCCATGCACAGACACAGACCGTACAAGTCTGCCCAGTAACTGGCCTAGTTCAATCTTTAATATCATTTTCTGATTCTAAATCTTCTGTGTTTATCCCACGCTTCTTTGAACTCAGTCACAGTTTTACTCTCCACCACCTCTCTCAGGAGCGCATTCCAGGCATCCACCACCCTTTCCGTAAAGTAGAATTTCCTAACATTGCCCCTGAATCTACCACCCCTCAACCTCAAATTATGTCCTCTGGTTTTACCATTTTCCTTTCTCTGGAAAAGATTTTGTTCTACGTTAATACCCTTTAAGTATTTGAACGTCTGAATCATATCTCCCCTGTCTCTCCTTTCCTCTAGGGTATACATATTCAGGGCTTCCAGTCTCTCCTCATACGTCTTCTGGCACAAGCCTCCTATCATTTTCGTCGCCCTCCTCTAGACCGCCTTAAGTCTTCTTACGTCTTTCGCCAGATACGGTCTCCAAAACTGAACACAATACTCCAATGACCTGTACAGGGGCATCAACACCTTCTTCCTTCTACTGACTACACCTCTCTTTATACAGCCCAGAATCCTTCTTTCAGCAGCCACTGCCTTGTCACACTGTTGTTTCGCCTTTAGATCTTCGGACACTATCACCCCAAGGTCCCTCTCCCCGTCCGTGCATATCAGCTTCTCTCCTCCCAGCATATACGGTTCCTTCCTATTATTAATCCCCAAATGCATTACTCTGCATTTCTTTGCATTGAATTTTAGTTGCCAGGCATTAGACCATTCCTCTAACTTTTGCAGATCCTTTTTCATATTTTCCACTCCCTCTTCGGTGTCTACTCTGTTACAAATCTTGGTATCATCTGCAAAAAGGCACACTTTTCCTTCTAACCCTTCAGCAATGTCACTTACATACATATTGAACAGGATTGGCCCCAGCACCGAACCCTGAGGGACTCCACTAGTCACCTTTCCTTCCTTCGAGCGACTTCCATTAACCACCACCCTCTGGCGTCTGTCCGACAGCCAGTTTCTGACCCAGTTCACCACTTTGGGTCCTAACTTCAGCCCTTCAAGTTTGTTCAACAGCCTCTTATGAGGAACTGTATCAAAGGCTTTGCTGAAATCCAAGTAAATTACATCTAGCATATGTCCTCGATCCAGCTCTCTGGTCACCCAATCAAAAAATTCAATCAGGTTCGTTTGGCACGATTTACCTTTTGTAAAGCCATGTTGCCTCGGATCCTGTAACCCATTAGATTCAAGGAAGTACACTATCCTTTCTTTCAGCAACACTTCCATTATTTTTCCAACAACTGAAGTGAGGCTCACCGGCCTGTAGTTTCCTGCTTCATCCCTGTGACCACTTTTATGAATAGGGACCACATCCGCTCTCCTCCAATCCCCAGGAATCACTCCCGTCTCCAGAGATTTGTTGAACAAGTCTTTAATAGGACTCGCCAGAACCTCTCTGAGCTCCCTTAGTATCCTGGGATGGATCCCGTCTGGTCCCATCGCTTTGTCCACCTTCAGTTTTTCAAGTTGCTCATAAACACCCTCCTCCGTGGACAGCGCAGAATCTACTCCATTTTCTCGTGTAACTTTGCCAGACAATCTCGGTCCTTCTCCAGGATTTTCTTCTGTGAACACAGAACAGAAGTATTTGTTTAGCACATTTGCTTTCTCCTCATCACATATTTGTTCCCAGCATCTTTCAGCCTAGCAATTCCAATTTTTATCTTCCTCCTTTCACTAATATATCTGAAAAAATTTTTATCTCCCTGTTTTACATTTTTAGCCATTTGTTCTTCCGCCTGTGCCTTCGCCAAACGTATCTCTCTCTTGGCTTCTTTCAGTTTCACCCTGTAGTCCTTTCTGCTCTCCTCTTCTTGGGTTTTTTTATATTTCATGAACGCCAACTCTTTCGCCTTTATTTTCTCAGCCACTAGGTTGGAGAACCATATCGGCTTCCTTTTTCTCTTGTTTTTATTGATTTTCTTCACATAAAGGTCCGTAGCCATTTTTATCGCTCCTTTCAGCTTAGACCACTGTCTTTCCACTTCTCTTATGTCCTCCCATCCTAACAGCTCTTTCTTCAGGTACTTTCCCATTGCATTAAAGTCCGTACGTTTGAAATCTAGGACTTTAAGTATCGTGCGGCCGCTCTCCACTTTAGCCGTTATATCAAACCAAACCGTTTGATGATCGCTACTACCCAGGTGAGCACCCACTCGAACATTAGAGATACTCTCTCCATTTGTGAGGACCAGATCCAATATCGCTTTTTCCCTTGTGGGTTCCGTCACCATTTGTCTGAGCAGAGCCTCTTGAAAGGCATCCACAATCTCCCTACTTCTTTCCGATTCCGCAGACGGAACATTCCAGTCCGCATCCGGCAGGTTGAAATCTCCCAACAGCAGATGGGAGCACTGTCTTTCCTTCCAAACTTTTGGATATCCACAATCAGATCCTTATCAATTTGCTGCGATTGAGTCGGAGGTCTGTAGACTACACCCACGTAGATAGAAGTTCCATCTTCTCTTTTCAGAGCAATCCATATCGCTTCTTCCTCTCCCCAGGTCCCTTGCATTTCGGTCGCTTGGATATTGATCTTTACATAGAGAGCTACTCCTCCACCTTTATGACCATCTCTGTCCTTCCTAAAAAGATTATATCCCGGTATGTTTGCATCCCATCCATGTGATTCACTGAACCATGTCTCTGTGATAGCGACAATATCTAGATCTGCCTCTAATATCAGGGCTTGCAGATCATGAACTTTGTTGCTTAGACTGTGAGCATTTGTGGTCATCGCTTTCCAGCTATTTTTCAGCGATAATCTCCTTTTTCGTATGGATTTTTGTGTCGTTTCACTTTCCGTTGCAATACTAAGAAATGAGTTGCTGATATTTCTTATGTTGCAGCCTTTACTACTATCACATCTTTTCTTTTGCCGGGGGTGGTCTCTATAATTGTCATTCGTACATACACCACCCCCACCTTCTAGTTTAAATGCCTAGAAAAATATTGTCTAAATTTCTCTGCAAGGTTTCTTTTTCCTGCTGTAGTAATATGTAGCCCATCAGTGCAATATAGCTTCTTGTCCTTCCATGTATTTCATCATCCTCCTATGTACCTGAAGCCTTCTTGATGACACCAGGCTCTGAGCCATCTATTAAAGTCCTCTGTGTTTTTCACTCTTTGCTCTCCTTTTCCATATGCAGGCAGTATTTCAGAAAAAGCTAAAGTCTTTAAAAAAGGTTTCACGCCCTCACCAAGCTCCCGAAAAGCTTTCTGTGCTGCAAGTGTGGAGTTGTTGGCCAGGTCATTTGTTCCCAGATGGATAACAACATCAGTGTTAAAATCCTTAGTTTCTTCCTTAATTATAGTCAGTATTTGCCTGGAACTCCTGGTAGCTGAGGATCCTGGAAGACATTTCACTATTTTGGTCTCCTCGCCCTGTGTTCCAAGGTTAATGCCTCTGATGATGGAATCTCCCAACAGTAATAGTTTTCTGTTTTTGGCTTTTTTATTTGTACTTAGGGTGCTCTTTTTCTCTTGAGTTTCCTTCATTGGTTCAAGTCCCACCTCCCTTCTGTTTTCCTGAGTATCGCAGTGCACTAGTGGAGCGAAGGAATTCTGTAGAGGTAATATTAGTGAAGGTGGATGTTTCTGTGTTACATGTCGCAGTCTTCCTGAGCCTACTGTGACCCATTTATTCCTGGGCTGTTTTATTCTTTGAGGTAGAGGTGGTAAGTTGGTATGATTTTGTGGAGTGATGGAAGCTGCTTTAATTGTATTCAATTCCTGTTTAAGTTTGCAGAGCTCCTCCTTAATACTGGCAAGTTGAAGACAGATGGGGCAAGCCTTAAGCCTCCAAATAGTATTGGAATTAAAGCACCACAGTGATTGCAAATAGTATTGGAATTAAAGCACCACAGTGATTGCATAGAATAAAGGTCATCTTGATTGGTTGTGAAGTGACCAGAAATATAGGCTCTATACCACCTAAAACACAGTATTTTAAACAAAAATGCAGGAAGAGGAAATAAGATTTAACAGAGGAAAGAGAAGGATTTATTTTTTGTGCTTTTTTATATTTTTTTTTTTAGTAAGAAACAGGGAGGAGAAGAGAAATTAAGCAGATATAATGCTGAAAACCAGTGAAAAGAGCAGAATATGAAATGAGTAACTTAGCTTTTAGAAGTTCACAGGGCAGCCTTGTTTCAGCAATGTCCCAAAGATAATGCAATTAACCTTAGAAGTAAAACAGAGCCCCTCCCTTCTCCACCTAATCAGACACAATGGCTAAAAACTAGTGAGTCAGAAATATAGGCTCTATACCACCTAAAACACAGTATTTTAAACAAAACTGCAGGTTCTATCAGTGCTACCCTAAAACACAGGATTTATAACAGGATTTTCCCTACTTTAGTCACCCTGAGCCACAGGCACCAGAAATATAGGCTCTATACCACCTAAAACACAGTATTTTAAACAAAAATGCAGGAAGAGGAAATAAGATTTAACAGAGGAAAGAGAAGGATTTATTTTTTGTGCTTTTTTATATTTTTTTTTAGTAAGAAACAGGGAGGAGAAGAGAAATTAAGCAGATATAATGCTGAAAACCAGTGAAAAGAGAAGAATATGAAATGTTGAGTAACTTAGCTTTTAGAAGTTCACAGGGCAGCCTTGTTTCAGCAATGTCCCAAAGAGCTTTAAAGAACCCCCTTTACAGCAGATAACTTGCTATCTGACCACTGTTCAATTGTATAACCTGTGTATTGTATAACTTGTGTATTCTGTAGAGTCTAGCTTGGTTTTCTATAACTCATAAGTAACCCTCTAGCTAGCTACTGTACAATTGTATATTCTGATTATCTCACCAATATGGCACTCCTTCACCATAGCTTGAGCATACTACTTCTTGCCTTATACCTAATCGGTTTAAGAAGCAAGGCAACCGCCCTCCCTTACCTACTCCTACTCCCCACCTACTACTCGACAGTACGTAGCTTCAAACCCAAACCCCCATTAACCCATGATTACATAGACTCTAGCCCTTCAGAGATCACAGTCCTGACAACATTCCACAGACCTCCCAGACCATATATCAACAAAGACCGAGCACTAAAAAACTTAGCTTCTTCCCACCCCTTCCCCAAAGTCCCATTATGCTACTCTAACCTCAGAGGATCCTACCTAAATATATGATCTATGAGGAACAAACCCCAACTAATTTATGACTGGCTAACTGACAACAATCCTGACTTTGTCCTACTAACGGAGACTTGGCTACTCTCGGATGACGACATTATCATCCAAGAATGCCTTCCCCCTAATTTCAAAATCCTATCCTTAGCAAGAGAAAGAGGTAGGGGTGGAGGACTGGTGATAATCTTTAAAAACAACTTAAACTGCTCCATTCTAAGCTCTAATTCCTCCTCCAACTTGGAAATCTTATCTCTAAAGCTACATTCAGAACTTCTAGCAGACTCCCTAATAATCACTCTAGCCTACATTCCCCCCAATAAATGGACCTCAGCCAAAGAAGAATTCCACAAGTTCCTCTTAACCAATTCTCTAACAGGGCCTTATAACCTCTTATGTGGAGATATAAACTTACACCTAGAGCTATCAGATCATCCAGAGACTACAGAATTTTGGTCCTTTCTAGCTTCCCTAACCCACCCCCAGTAACAACTCACAAAAAAGGCCACCAACTGGACCTGGTATCGCTGTCCTCAATAAACTCAATAAATCCCACTATTCGATGGATATCAGAAACCTGGTCTGATTCTCTATGGTCTGATCACAAAATATGCAATTTCAAATTTGAATGGCAATGGAAAACAACCTCTGCCACAATGAAAGTTAAGAACAAACCCGCACAATTCCACACCAGCAGAGGCAAGATCAACCCCATAGAATTCTGGTCTCACTACGATATTATTCACAACCAAGACAAGGATTTTAATCAATTCATGAGTTCCTGGATCTGCACCAGCCCCCACATCCTAAACGAAATGGCCCCACTGAAAAAAAGAAGATTTAGACCTAGAAACCTAACAGGCTGGTTTGACCTAGAGCTCCTTGAGATAAAGAGAGAGTTAAGAAGGTTTGAAAGGAAATGGTCAAAATCAGGAACCCCATAGACTAGAGACACCTGGTGCCAAATGCTAAAAAGCTACAAAAACATAGCCAAAGAGAAGAAAAAAAACCTTCTATGCCCACAAAATAGGTAACACCTCCTTAAACAGCAGCAAGCTGTTTAAACTAGTCAATGACCTATACGATACTCACTCCTACACGAACCAGGTAGAAGAACTCACAGTTACAGCAGATGACCTAGCTGATTTTTTCAATTCAAAAATAAAAAAATTAAGACTTGCTTTATCAAGCCCTCAAGACTCCCACTGGGACTACATCTTCCCCCACGACCCAGATGCATCTAAAGCCGATATGAGTTGGTCCAACATCAAAAAGATTGACTGGCAAACATTCAATAAGCTCTACAACAAGTACGCCAAATCATACTGCAGACTGGACCCCTGCCCCCCAAATGTGATGAAAGCGGCCCCTATCAACTTCAAAGCCAAACTACTAGACTGGATCAACCTACAACTATCCATTGGAAAGTTTCCAGAGGACTTGGGTCAATTTGTAATACCTCCTATTAAAAAGAACACCAAAGAAACATAGCCAATTTTAGACCTGTCGCAAACATCCCTCTTGCTGCTAAATTAATGGAAGGCCTGGTAAATGCTGAACTAAATACCTACCAAGACAAATTCAACCTTCTGCAGAACAACCAATCAGGTTTCAGACCCGGCTTCAGCACCAAAACAATTATGGCCTCACTCCTAAACCACCTACATTCCTTTCTCAGTCAAGGCACCAGTGCAATGATTCTACAACTGGACCTAAGTTCTGCCTTCGACCTAGTAGATCACACCATCTTAATGAACTGTTTAGAATCCTTAGGCATCACAGAAAACACTTACAACTGGTTCCAGGAATTCCTCGAGTTCGGATCCTATCAGGTATTCAAAGAAGACAAATTCTTCAGCTGGAAAAACAACTGCGGGCTGCCCCAGGGCTCCCCGCTATCTCCGACCCTATTTAACATCTACCTTATCACATTGGGACACCTGCTACAAAGCCTAAAACTCAACTTTTACATCTATGCTGACGACTACCACTATCCTGTCTGTCGTCAGACTTTATTAATCTCTTAACCAACACCCTAAAGCAAATAGAGCTTTGGATGACAGCCTTCAAACTAAAACTGAACACAAAAAAACCTAAATTTTTCCTGGCATCTCCCAATGAAAAGATAAAAGACAACACGATTCATATGAATGGCCGTGATTATGAAATTGACCAAACTATAAAAATACTAGGAGTCACCCTTGACAAACACCTAACCCTGGAAAAGCATACAGATTTAATGTTCAAAAAAAAGTATATCAGTCCTATGGAAGCTCCGCACCATTAAAAAATACTTTGATGATTCATCCTTTCGATTATTTGTACAATCATCCATCTTGAGTACGCTGGATTACTGCAACATTATATATCTGGGAGCTTATAAGAAGACACTTAACAAGCTGAGATTAATTCAGAACACTGCGGTCCGGCTCATCTTTGGTTTAAAAAAATGGGAACATATCACCCATACTTCCAGATACTCCACTGGTTGCCGGTGGAATCCAGAATACTCTTCAAGTTTGCCTGCATCAGCTACAAAGCTATCTTTGGGATGCTACCAACTTACCTCGCCTCTCAATTCATCCTCAACAGCTCTAATAAGAGCTCTTGCAGAATAAATCTCTTTAATTACCCATCCCTGAAATCATGTCTTTACAAGAAGTTCCTAGACAGAATGTTATCATTCCAGGCAGCCAAACTGAACACATGGCTCGTAAAACCCTTTCCCGAGATCACTTTTTACGCCGACTTCAGAAAATCACTGAAGACCCGTCTCTTTAACAAATTCTAATTCCTAATTCTTGCCCAATCCCCCTCAGCTATTCTCATCCCAATCCCCAATTCTCTTGATTTTAGATTAACTCATCCTTCTTCCTATTTGTAAAGGTATTCCACCCAAATTGTTTTCCCCTGCATCCCAATCTCTGACTAGATACTTCCTTTTGATTCAAACCATCTTGGTTCTCTTCCATTTGCAGTTTGTATCCCAGAAAGTACTTTTTCTGTTCCCCTTACATCTCATACACTCATTGTATGTATCTCGTTGTAAACATCTCTTACTTCTTGTTGTAAACATCTCTTACTCTCATTGTATACAACTTGTTGTAAACCGCTTTGAACTTATGGTATAGCGGTATATAAGAAATAAAATTATTATTATTAAAATTATTAATGATGTGGTAACTGATTTCCATACTAATTTCTATTGTGATTAATCTAAATTGGTGTTCAAATCAAATTCCCACATTACTTGCAAACCCCTTGGTGGTTTACATACATTAATCTTCAAACGTTTATACCATTGGGCAGCTGCCCCTGGGCCAGAGGATGACCCTTCTGCATCATAATTTGAGGATGGACCGATGTAATACAGTGCTTAAGCTGAATCCATCTGTAAAATTGATGTTGAGATAGCTAATATTTATTCGCAATTTCAGAAAATGGCATCCAATCCTGACCATGCAACAATTGTTTTATTTGCCAGATACCGCCTTCTTCCATATTCTACAATTAATAATGGATCCTTGTATTATCCCAGGACAAGCAGGCAGCATATTCTCATGAATGGGTGACGTCACCAACGGAGCCCTGGTATGGACCACTTTAAAAGTGCATCGCCACTTTAAGTTTTTAGAAAGTTCGTGATAGCCCGAACTGCGCATGCACGAGTGCCTTCCCGCCTGACGTAAGGCGCGTGATCTCTCATTTCTTAGTTTCCACGGAGCTAAGAAGTTGCTTCATCAACGGCTGTTGATATTTTGTCACTGCCTTCTTGCTCAGGCAGCTTATTTTTTTACTTTTTAGTCAGTTTTTGTTTTCTTTCTTTTTTATAGTTAAAAAAAAAAAATGTTACTTATTCGCTTTCGTGAGTTTGGCCCGGTGGGGCTGGTTTCCCTCCTTGTGCCTTGACTTTTGATTTTGCTAAGGCCATTTTTCCCTCCATGTCCCATCCTCAGACAGGTTTTAAGAAGTGCAGACGGTGTGCTCGCCCTATTTCCATCACAGATCCGCATTGCTGGTGCCTCCAGTGTTTTGGGCTGGAGCATAGGGCTGAATCATGCACTCGTTCCTCACTCTAGAAGAGGACCCTTAAAAATCTTCTGATTCAACAGCGTCTCCTCTTCAGTTCCGCTATGGAGGGTAATTTGACACCAGCGCCGACATGGGGGTCCGCACCAAAGTTGACATCGTAACACCCGACGTCGATGGTTTCATCTTCGGTGTCGCATGCAGTGGGTAAACCAGCTAAGAAGCCTTCCCCCACCACTTCGGGCTCCCAGGTCACTTCAGCAGTGAACCAAGTCCTGCAGACTTCGAGGAGACCCAAGAAATGATCGGCTCCTATTGCGGTGAGTGCCTCGACATCTGCTTTCTCATCGCTGGAGTGCAGATCGGGACCAACTGTATTGGCAAAAAAGCCAGCGGTACTGGTGCCCGACTTAAGGCAGCAAATTCAACAACTGTTGCAAGAGGAGTTAAGGGAGCAGTTACAGCTCTTACTCCCTGTTATGGTGACACCGGCTCCTCCGGTGCCAGTCTGGTCTGAGTCTTCCATATCGCCACCAATAGTAGCAGCAATAGTGTCGACATTGCAAAAATCTTCCTCGGTGCCGTCTTAGTTGGCTAAATGCTCGATGTCGGAGACAGCTCAGCACCGTTCTTCCCAAACATCTCCTGAGACGATGTCGATCAAATCGGGTAAGGCTTTGAGGAAGATGAAACACACGGAATCATCGACACCTAGTGCTCGACACCGCATTCCACCCACTCGAGACTCAGACCTCTAGGGTGATTCTGTTCTGTCTGATGAGGATGTCTCTTCAGATGAAGACTCTCAACTTCCATCTTCTCAAGACCCTTCTCAAAGAATGGATGTCTAAACAACGTTTGGATACATTAGATCAGGGGTGCCCAATAGGTCGATCGCGATCGACCGGTAGCTCGCCAAGGCAAAGTGAGTTGATCATCCAGGACTCCCTTTGCCTTGGCGATCTATCGGGCCGATCAATCTTCCTCTCCCTGACGTCAATTCTGCCGTCGGAGAGGAAGTTCGGGTCAGCCAATCGCTGCCTGGCTGGGCGGAACTTCCTCTCCGACGGCAGAATTGACGTCGGGGAGAGGAAGATTGATCGGCCCGAAGCAGAGAGAGCATTGGGCGGCGTTGGCGTCGGCTTTGGGACCTGTTATCCATTGGTGGCGTTTGGGTCCTGTTCCTCGATGGCAGTGGCAGTGGCTTGGGGAAGGGCAGGGAGAAAGAAAGAAAGGGGCGCAGACAGGGAGACAGAAGGAAAGAAGAGAAACAGGAAAAAAAGAAAGGGGGCATGAAGAGAGAAAGAAAGAAAGAGCAGGGAGAGAGGAAGAAAAAGTTGGGGGAGGGAATGAAGTTTGGAGGAGAGGAAGCATACAGGCTGAAAGAAAGATTGGATGCACAGTCAGAAGAAGAAAGTGCAACCAGAGACTCATGAAATCACCAGTCAAGGTAGGAAAAATTATTTTATTTTAAATTTAGTGATCAAAATGTGTCTGAATTTATATCTGCTGTCTATATTTTACAATATGGTCCCCTTTTACTAAACTGCAATAGTGGTTTTTAGTGCAGGGAGCCTATGAGCATCGAGAGCAGCGCTGGGCATTCAGCGCAGCTCCCTGCGCTAAAAAATGCTATTGTGGTTTAGTAAAAAGGGAGGGGGTGGGTATTTGTCTGTTTTTGTATGGTTGTTACTGAGGTGACAGTGCATAGAGTCATCTGCTTTGACCTGTTTGAAAAAACCCGGAATAGGAATGATAATTAACAATTCTATGCGTACAGTGTGCGTTGTGTTTTTTTAAAATTTTATTGTTGGTAGATCATTTTGACTTGGTCATTTTAAAAGTAGCTCGTGTGGGCACCCCTGCATTAGATTATGAGCAGCCACCTAAGGAGTTTCTTTGGCTTCCCCTTCATGACATCTTGCGGGAGACCTTTTACAAAAACTTAGAAACTCCTTTGACCATCCCTGTGGTTCCTCGCAAGATGGACTCGCTCTATAGGGTGGTACCCATGCCGGGCTTTGACAAATCTCATCTTCCCCATGAGTCTCTCCTGGTGGAGTCTACACTTAAAAAATCTGCTGGAGCCAGTGCCTATGCTTCAGTACCTCCTGGCAGAGAGAGTAAGGCAGTGGATCCCGGAGTATTGAAAGATAGCCAATGTTATGCCCATCTTTAAAAAAGGATCAAGAGGTGACCCGTAGAATTACAGACCGGTGAGTCTAACCTCGGTTCCAGGGAAAATGGCGGAAGCGCTGATAAAAGACAGCATCGATGAGCATTTAGAAAGAAATAAACTTCTAATCACAAGCCAACATGGCTTCTGCAAGGGGAGATCATGCCTAACGAACTTACTGCACTTCTTCTAAGGAATTAACAAATGGATGAACAAAGGGGACCCCATAGACATCGTATATTTAGATTTCCAAAAAGCCTTTGACAAGGTACCCCATGAATGCCTACTTCGGAAACTGAAGAACCATGGGGTGGAAGGAGACGTACAGAGATGGATCAGAAATTGGTTGGCGGAAAGGAAGCAGAGGGTAGGAGTGAAGGGCCACTACTCAGACTGGAGGAGGGTCACGAGTGGTGTACAACAGGGGTCGGTGCTCAGACCGCTGCTATTCAATATATTTATAAATGATATAGAAACAGGGATGAAGTGCGAAATAATAAAATTTGCAGACGACACCAAACTATTTAGTGGTGCTTGGACTAAAGAGGACTGCGAAAAATTACAAGGGACCTGAATGAGCTAGGGGAGTAGGTGACGAGATGGCAGATGAAGTTCAATGTAGAGAAATGTAAAGTATTGCATGTAGGAAGCAAAAACCCGAGTTACAGGTATACGATGGGTGGGATGTTATTGAGTGAGAGTACCCAAGAAAGGGACTTGAGGGTAATAGTGGATAAGACAATGAAGCCATCGGCACAGTGTGCAGCGGCCGCAAAGAGACCGAATAGAATGCTAGGTATAATCAAGAAGGGTATTACAAGCAGAATGAAAGAAGTTATCCTGCCGTTGTATTGGGCGATGGTGCGTCTGTATCTGGAGTACTGCAGCCAATATTGGTCACCGTACCTTAAGAAGGATATGGCGATACTCAAGAGGGTTCAGAGAAGAGCGACGCTTCTGATAAAAGGTATGGAGAAACTTTCATATGTTGAGAGATTGGAGAAATTGGGGCTCTTTTCCCTGGAGAAGAGGAGAATTAGAGGGGATATCATAGAGACTTACAAGATAATGAAGGGCATAGAGAAAGTGGAAAGGGACAGATTCTTCAAACTTTTGAAAACTACAAGAACGAGAGGGCATTCATCAAAGTTGAAAGGGGACAGATTCAAAACCAATGCTAGGAAGTTTTTCTTCACCCAATGGGTAGTGGACACCTGGAATGCGCTTCCAGAGGGCGTGATAGGACAGAGTACGATATTAGGGTTCAAGAATGGATCTGACAATTTTCTGGAGGAAAAGGGGATAGAGGAGTATAGACAGAGGACTACTACACAGGTCCTGGACCTGTTGGGCCGCCGCAGAAGTGGACTGCTGGGCACGATGGACCTCTGGTCTGACCCAGCAGAGGTACTTCTTATGTTATGTTTAATGCCATGCTTGCCAACCGGTCTGGTACCTATGCTTTCCATTTCTCTTTCTATCTCAAGCATTTAGTTACCCAAGTGGCAACTTTTCAGAAGTACTTACCTGATCACAAATTACCTGTTTTTCAAAATTACATTTCTGACTTGCTACAGCTAACATCTCATGCTGCGGCTATGTCTGTGGCAATGCGACGCCTAGCCTGTCTCAGAGTCTCAGAGCTTGATGTTAACCATCAAGATCGTCTTACTAATGCTCCTTGTTTGGGTGATGAACTTTTTGGAGCTTCCTTAGATATAACTACCCAAAAGTTATCAGCTCATGAAACCAGGTGGGATACTTTGGTTAAAAACAAGAAATAGCCTCCACCTATTCGCCCTTTCAGACAACAGTCTCCATATCAGCGTCGTTTTGCTGCAAAGCCTATGCCACCACCTCAGTCTCAACCTCGCAGGCAGAGGCAGCAACAGCAGCAACCCCGTCAGCCCCAGCAAAAACAGCAGGATGTTCCACCTAAATCTATACAGCCTTTTTGACCTGTTTTTCAGGAGCATAGCCAATCTCAGCATTTCTCAACTTTCAGCTTTTCATTGGTTGTTGGGAACTCATCATATCGGACCTTTGGGTCTTCAACATCATTTGTCAGGGTTACTCTCCATTTTCAGACTCTTCCACCAGACAATCCTTCATGAAAGTCTGCTTTGGACCATGCACAGTCCTCCCTTCTTCTGCAGGAGGTGTAATCCCTTCTTCTACTGAATGCCATCGAGGAAGTTCCCTTCGATCAGCAGGCCCAGGGATACTACTCTCGTTACTTCTTAGTCCCCAAGAAGACAAGAGGACTAAGACCCATCCTGGATCTCAGAGCTCTCAACAAATTTCAAGTCAAGGAGAAATTCAGGATGTTGTCACTCACCCTTAGAATGATTGGCTATGTTCCCTAGACCTCAAAGAAGCCTACACACATATCCCGATTCATCCGGCTTCCAGGAAGTACCTCCGTTTTCAAATCAATCGCTGTCATTACCAATACAAAGTACTTCCCTTTGGCCTGGCATCTTCTCCCAGAGTCTTCACGAAGTGCATAATTGTGGTGGTTGCCTCTCTCTGATCACACATCCTTCAAGTCTTTCCTTATCTGGATGACTAGTTGATCAAGGCTGTCTCATCTCAGAAATGGTCCAAGCAACATTTCAGGCCATCTCTTTTTTCCAGATTCTAGGATTTAAGAACATAAGCATTGTCTCTGCCGGGTCAGACCAGGGGTCCATCGCGCCCGGCAGTCCGCTCCCGCGGTGGCCCTCCAGGTCCATGACCTGAAAGTGTTCCCTACCTAACCTAAAATATCCATAACCTATTCGCTCAATGTCCTGTAAGGTAAACCTCTATCTGTACCCTGTTATCCCCTTCGCTTCCAGGAAGTCATCCAGTCCCTTTTTGAACCACAGAATTGTACTCTGTCTTATCACCTCTCCAGGAAGTGCGTTCCAGGTGTCCACCACCCTCTGAGTGAAGAAGAACTTCCTTGTATTCGTTATGAATCTGTCTCCTCTCAGTTTTTCTGAATGACCTCTTGTTTTAGTTGTCCCTGCTAGTCTAAAGAATCTGTCCCTCTCCACCTTCTCTATGCCTTTCATGATTTTATAAGTCTCTATCATGTCCCCTCTCAGTCTCTGCTTTTCCAGGGTAAAGAGCCCCAGCCTGTCTAACCGTTCGGCATATGAAAGGTTCTCCATACCCTTTATCATCCTTGTTGCTCTCCTCTGGACCCTCTCGAGTATTGCCATGTCCTTCTTGAGGTATGGCGACCAGTATTGGACGCAGTATTCCAGATGTGGGCGCACCATTGCTCGATACAGTGGCAGGATAACTTCCTTCGTTCTGGTAGTGATACCTTTTTTGATAATGCCCAACATTCTGCTCGCTTTTTTTGAGGCCGCTGCACATTGCGCCACCGGCTTCATTGTGTTATCCACCAATACCCCCAGATCTTTTTCTTGGCTACCTTCCCCGAGTACCCTCCCTCCCATCGTATAGCTGTACATGGAGTTCCCCTTCCCTATGTGCAAGACCTTACATTTCTCCACATTGAAGCTCATCTGCCATTTTTTTGCCCACTCACTCAGTTTGTTCAGGTCGCTCTGCAGTTCTTTGCATTCCTCAACAGTTCTGACCCTGCTGGAGAGTTTTGTGTCATCCGCGAACTTGATAACTTCGCACTTTGTCCCCGTTTCTAGATCATTAATAAATATATTGAACAGCAGTGGTCCCAGTACTGACCCTTGCGGAACACCACTTGTGATCCCTATCCAGTCAGAGTAGTGCCCCTTTACGCCTACCCTCTGTTTCCTGTCCGCCAGCCAATTTTTGATCCATCTGTGCACATCCCCTTCCACCCCGTGGCTCCACAGTTTATTCAGTAGGCATTCATGGGGCACCTTGTCAAAGGCTTTTTGGAAATCTAGATATACGATGTCTACGGGGTCACCTTGGTCCAATTGTTTACTTATCCCCTCAAAGAAATGCAGTAGATTCATCTGGCATGATCGGCCTTTACAGAAACCATGCTGGCTTGATCTCATCAGATTATGTTTTTCTATATGCTCATTGATACCTTCCCTGATCAGTGATTCGGCCATCTTCCTCGGAACAGAGGTTAAGCTCACTGGTCTGTAGTTTCCCGGGTCGCCTCTCGATCCTTTTTTGAAGATCGGTGTAACATTCGCTATCTTCCAGTCCTCCGGGATTACCCCTGTTCTCAAGGACAGGTTGCAAATATGCTGCAGTAACTCTGCTGTTTCATCTCTGAGCTCTTTCAGTATTCTCGGGTGGATCCCATCTGGGCCCGGAGCTTTGTCCGTTTTTAATCTATCTATCTGCCTGAGAACGTCTTCGAGGCTTACCTCCATGCATGATAATTTCCCCTCTTGATCTCCCCTGAAGATTTTTTCCGGTTCTGGCACACTGGATGTGTCCTCTATTGTAAAGACCGACGAGAAGAACTTGTTTAGCCTACCAGCCACCTCTTTTTCCCCTTTCACCACTCCCTTCCGGTCACCCTCATCCAGAGGTCTCACCTCCTCCCTCGCTGGCTGTTTCCCTTTCACATATCGGAAAAATGGTTTGAAATTTCTTGCTTCCTTGGCCAGTCTCTCCTCATACTCTTTCTTGGCTTTCCTGACTACTCGGTGATATTATTTTTGATGCTTCCTGTGCTCTCTCCAATTTCCTTCGGTTTTGTCTTTTTTCCACTTCCGAAATGATTTTTTCTTGTCTCCTATCACTTTCTTTACTTCACTGGTTATCCTTCGTCTGATTCTTTTTGGATCCTTTCCTAAATCTTGGTATATATAGGTTTTGCGCCTTGTTTACTGTGTCCTTAAAGTCAACTTCCCCAAATCAAATCTCATTTTGACCCAATGTCTGCAATTCATTGGGACAATCCTAGACACCACTCTCATGAGAGCGTTTCTTCCTCCAGATCAACTTCAGACTCTCATTCATCTCTGTCAGCAATTGCTTCCTCTTCAAACCATCTCTGCCAGACACATGATGATTCTTCTAGGCCACTTGGCTTCAACTGTCCATGTCACACCACTGGCAAGACTACATCTTCGCACTCCTCAGTGGATTCTGGCTTCCCGGATCGTCTCTCATAACATATATCTGTGACATCATCTCTTCTGCGGTCGCTTCAATGGGGATGACCTCAAATCTGTCCAGAGGTCTTCTTTTTCATTTACCCCCTCATCACAAGATCATCATGACAGATTCATCCCCTTATTCCTGGGGGGCTCATATTTGAAATAAAGACGGATCAGAACAGGAATGTCTCATTTCGTTACAGGAAGGTGATCCTTAAGCTTAACCTGCGGCCCAGGAAGACTGTTGTATTTTAAAATGTTGGTGTCTAAAGATTACGGAGACCCCAGCGCAAGCTGGTTATGGACTTTCAGGATATCACGGGGCCCCTGTCATGTACGGTGCCGGTGTAGGTGGCATATTTTGTAGTCTCTTTAGAAAAGCAATACCGCTTTTGAGAAGGGGTTTTGAAATGATTAAACCACATGTGAAAGGAGCTAAAGATGTCATGGGCCATGTCGCAACAACCGTTCTAAATAAAATAAACCATTCCGCAGAGCAGGTGGGGTCGGGACTGGCTGTGGTTAGACGGGCTGTTAAAAGAAAGAGGACCCATCCTCAAGAGATTCTGCAAGGACCTCCAAAACCTTTTAAAAGAAAGAAACCCCAAGGTAACAAATCACAGAAGCTATCCAGCGGATCCAAGAAGAGAAGGACCCATTCTACGAAACGTGATATATTCTAAAAAATCATGGCTTTTGTACACAACGGCTCTGAAGAATGCGTTAAATCAGAACTAGATCTGTTTGAGCTATCCCCAACCCAAACCAGTATCGAAAAAGGCATCTATGTGGAAATACCACCATTATCAGCTTTATTGGAAACAGCACCTTTGGACTTCTACATAGCGGGGCACGGTGAAGACTACATTGATTTAAACAACTCTCCTGCATCTGACCTGTAAAATTGTGAAAGAAGACGGTTCAGACATTGAGGCAGCCGCCAAAGTAGCCCTGGTAAACTACCCGATTGCATCTATTTTTAGCCTATTGGATGTTACCCTGGGAGACCAGCTGATTAGTCAGAGTAATAACTGTTACCCCTACAGAGCCCTCATAGAGCTGATCCTCAGTTATGGTGAAGGAGCCCTCAAATCACAGTTCACAAGCGGCCTGTTTTATAAGGATACAGCCGAATATCACGACATTAGAGATATAGGTGCATGTAATATGGGTTTTACCAAAAGGGCTCACTTTACAGCATCTAGCCACAAGGTGGAACTGTTGGGACATTTACACAGCGATCTATTTTTTCAAGAAAAGATACTCATCAACGGCGTATATCTTAAAATAAAACTGTCTCATAACAAAAACTCTTTCTGTTTAATGAGCGGTGATACTGACCAAAATTATAAACTCCTTATCCTAAATGCAGCGCTCTTTGTAAAGAGAGTTAAAGTGGCCCCTGGAGTGCGCTTGGGACATGCTGAAGCTCTACTGAAAGCTAACGCCAAGTATGCGATAGACCGTGTGGGGTTGAAGGTGTTTAGCATACCGGCCGGCGCCCATGTGACTAATCAGGAAAATCTCTTTTTGGGGCAGTTACCAAAGCTCATCGTGTTGGGCTTTGTGGATAACGATGTTTTCAGTGGTAATTATGCTAAAAACCCTTTCAATTTTAAACATTACGATATTAATTTTGCAGCTCTGTATGTAAATGGTGAACAAGTACCCGGAAAACCTCTATAAACCCAACTTTGAAAATGGAAATTGTGTGAGAGAATATATGCAACTTATTCGTGACCGGTAAACACGTAAAAGACAATGCCCTCCTGGTTGATCGTCAGGAGTTAGCTAGCCTTTGACATATCGCCGGACAAGGAGTGCGCTGACCACTACTCGCTGATCAAAACCGGTAACCTGCGGGCTGAAATACGTTTTGCCAGAGCTTTACCTTACACTGTGAACATGATTGTGTATGGGGTTTTAGACAATGTGATAGAAGTTAATCATAGAAGGAATGTTCTCTTTGACCATTCTTGAACATGAACACCATACAGATCTTCCGTGTTTTAAAGAAGGACTCCTGTGTTGCAGAATCTTTTTTAGATGTACTGCCCTGTGACTGGTTAACAGGATTAGAAATACCAAGGAAACCCGTGGGAATTGTCGTGAACACACACCCACACAACCTACCAGGTGAACACTGGTTGGCCTTCTATGTGACCGGGGATGGGACAGGAGAATTTTTTGATTCTTACGGACAACCACCAGATAGTTTATTCTTTCCTAACAGCATTATGAACTTTTTCAATAAACACTTTAAGGCCGTATTATATCATAACAGACAGTTACAGCACCCGCTGTCTGAGGCCTCTGGCTATCACTGTGTGTTTTTTTTACATCATCGCTGTAAAGGGCAGCCTTTTGAAAATATTTTAGAAATGTATTCTGAAGAGTTAATGCAAAATGATGAAATGGTACTGACATTTGTAAAAAATAAAAAACAAGTATTGTGTAAACCTTTTCAAAACCCGTTTAATACACTCCAGGGCTGTGTTTCCTACCATGAATGTCATGCTGTTTCTAAATAAAAAAATAAAAAAAAGTAAACCTTAAAATCAAAATATCTGCAGTCTTTTATTTTCATTTTTAAAAAGCATTTTATTGAAGATATGCTTTTATACACTCAGCCGCCGGTGACTGGGTAATAATTTACGTCTTTTATGAGGAAGGAGTTCTTTGGTCTTGGCAGGTTTTGTATATAATTCAGGAACCTTCATAGCTGGGTTCTCCTTGAGGCGTAACAGTACATCTTTGTTGGCTGTGTTACCCACCACCGAGGAAGGCATATTTAATTCAGCTAAGATTTGCATGAACTCCCCCCAGCCTAGGGGCCTTCTTTGCTCTGAAAGAGCATGGGTCTGCGTAACACTGCGAACGAGATCGAGCAGGTTAGAACCACTGATAGGATTTCCTTGGTATACAAATGTACCATTTCCCTCCCAGGATGCAACACTTTTTTGTTTTTTGACAGTTTGTTAAGCAGGACTTCGTCATTTTTCCTATAGCGCGTATTGATGCTGTTTAACACTTCTTGAACCACAGATTCGGGAGGTATACTATTTTCTGGAGAGAGAGGTGGTGAAATGCGCTCCCGAGAGAGGTGATGGAGAGTAAAACTGTGACTGAGTTCAAAGAAGCATGGGATGAACACAGAGGATTTAGAATCGGAAAATAATATTAAATATTGAACTAAGGCCAGTACAGGGCAGACTTGCACGGTCTGTGTCTGTATATGGCCGTTTGGTGGAGGGCTTCAATGGCTGGGAGGGTGTAGATGGGCTGGAGTAAGTCTTAACAGAGATTTCGACAGTTGGAACTCAAGCACAGTACAGGGTAGAAATAGCTAAGATGGACCATTCAGGTCTTTATCTGCCGTCATCTACTATGTTACTATGAGAGGGGGTTGTTGAAGCATCAACTGGTCCCTGTAGATACACATTTAGCTTTTCTTTTTCCATATCCCTTTGTCTGTTCAACACGAGATAACACTTCTGAGTAACGTTTAACTTTTTCATGGTCAGACATACCAGGGCTCTGCAGTATGTTTTTCATTTCCTCGTCTAACCTATGTATTGAGGTTCTAATATTTTCTTCCCGATCTATGGGGTTTCTCAAGCGCTCGAGTTGTTGACTAGGGACCAGGTACATTTTTTCAGCGTGATGCATCAGCGGTTTGTCAGAAGACCCGTTATCAACGGTAAAGCAAAATTTAAGAAGGGCCCTATAAATCCGCCCGATTGTTTCACCAACTGCTTCTTTTTTTGTTAATCTTTTATCACACAATCTTTTTATAGCATGACGCTTCCCTTTTAAAACCTTTATCTGGTTATGTGGTTTTAGGGTGTTGAGAGCGATTTCAGCTATAGAAACCACCAAATCATCAGAAGCTGTATTCAGGATGGCTTTTCTGTGCTGCGGCGAGGCTTGGACTAAAAGTTTTAAAAGGGGCAGGTTTCTCTTTATACGGCTAGACATGTATATGAAGGGATCTGGTTATGCGTTCACAGCGTTTTACGGGTTGATTGTGGTTTTATACAATATACCGTTGTCCAGTCTGGTGGGAAAATATCCGTTCTCAATCTGTAAGCCTCAGGCGTTGTGGTATTTAAGTCCACACAGAGATAGCCGTACGGCTTTCTGGTGGCATCCTCGAAGGCCTCTAAAAAGAATTGTGATTTTCCAGGGTACATCTGCCTAGCCAGAATGGCTATCTGTAACTTATCTCTAGGATTCTTAAAGAGAACCATGTATTTGGTGTTTAAAGTTATAGTCCGGCTTGTTTTACCCTGGCAGAAAACATTCTGAACTATATATATGATACTCAGGTTTCTGTGATGTACGTACTTAGTAAAGGCATTCTCTATTTCGCCGCTTTTACAGGCAGAATACATTAGATCATCTATAATAACCAAGGTCCCGGGAAAGATGATGGAAGCACTGGTCAAGAACACAATCTGCAATCACATAGAAAACAAGGGACAACTGAAGGCGAGCCAGCATGGCTTCTGCAAGGGAAGGTCGTGCCTCACAAACTTACTGTACTTTTTTGAGGGAATAAACAGCCAGATGGATAAGGGGGAATCCATAGACATCATTTACCTTGACTTCCAAAAAGCCTTCGACAAGGTACCTCACGAATGGCTACTTAAGAAGCTGTGG
Organism: Geotrypetes seraphini; assembly: GCF_902459505.1. Taxonomy (NCBI): domain Eukaryota; kingdom Metazoa; phylum Chordata; class Amphibia; order Gymnophiona; family Dermophiidae; genus Geotrypetes; species Geotrypetes seraphini. Next base: position 399,952,357 of record NC_047084.1, on the reverse strand, counting down.
AGCACAGGGTGCAAGGGGATATCCACCGATGGATCAAACACTGGCTGGCAGGCAGGATACAGAGGGTTGGAGTAAAGAGCCATTACTCAGACTGGCAATGGGTCACGAGTGGAGTTCCACAGGGGTCGGTGCTGGGACCGCTCCTGTTCAATATATTTATTAACGACCTGAAGACGGGGACGAAATGTGAGGTTATTAAATTTGCTGATGACACCAAACTCTGCAGCAGAGTTAGAACAACGGAAGACTGTGAAGACCTGCAAAAGTGGCAAATGAGTTTTAACATAGAGAAATGCAAGGTCATGCATGTAGGGGAAAAAAATCTGATGTTCAGCTACAAAATGGGGGGATCATTGCTAGGAGTGAGAAACCTTGAAAGAGACATGGGGGTGATGGTGGACTCAATATTGAAAGCATCAGCACAGTGTGCGACAGCCTCAAAGAAAGCGAACAGAATGTTGGGTATCATTAAAAAAGGTATCACAACCAGGACGAAGGAAGTCATCATGCCGCTGTATCGTGCAATGGTGCGCCCACATCTGGAATATTGTGTCCAGTACTGGTCGCCGCACCTCAAGAAGGACATGGCAGTACTTGAGGGGGTCCAGAGAAGAGCAACTAAACTGATAAAAGGTATGGAAAACTTTTCATACGCTGACAGGTTGAACATGCTGGGGTCGTTCTCCCTGGAAAAGGAGACTTAGAGGGGACATGATAGAAACCTTCAAAATCCTGAAAGGCATAGAGAAGGTAGACAGGGACAGATTCTTCAGACTGTGGGGAACCACAAGTACCAGGGGTCACTCAGAGAAACTGAAAGGGGACAGGTTTAGAACAAATGCTAGGAAATTCTTTTTTACCCAGAGGGTAGTGGACACATGGAATGCGCTTCCGGAGGTTGTGATAAGCCAGAGCACATTATAGGGGTTCAAGGAAGGTTTGGATAGATTCTTAAAGGATTAGGGGATTGAGGGGTACAGATAGAAGTAGAGGTAGGTTATAGAAATGGCCAGGAACCACTTCACAGGTCATGGACCTGATGGGCCGCCGCGGGAGCGATGAACCTCTGGTCTGACCCAGTGGAGGCAACTTCTTATGTTCTTATGTTCTTAAGTTTACTTTATGAGTTGGAAATATTTGGTCATCGTTAAAAGTATCAGGTAAAATGTCTGTAAAAGTAATAAAAGGATATTTATTTAACATTTCTTTATACAAAGGTTGCCAACAACTATAACACCAAACAATATTGTCAGGTATGACAGATAATAAACGGCCAGCGTGTTCTAACAGTTTTTTAACAAAGAAGCTCTTGCCTAAATTGGACGGTCCTGCTAGTATACAAGAGAAAGGGTGTGACCAGCAGGCATCTACCGTGCTAGTATCCATAGGGTAGTGTGCTGAACCCATCCCCCTCCTTCACTCTTTTGTCATACACAAGTTGCTGTGTTTTTTTAATCACACCGGTCTCTATAGTCCACCTCTTTTTGTTTCTTATAATACCGGTTTGTTGCACCCCTATCTTTTTTTGGGGTAAACCCTCTGCACCCGGTTTATTGTCAAAAACTAGATCTTTTAAACTAGTAAAATTGATTTTCTGGCTGTTTTCTACATTTAATGTTATCCCTTTCACTTTCATACAGGTCTTTCCACTTGTCAGTTTGTAACCGTATGTTTTAGGACCCCCTGATACATACTCAGTTATATGTTCATCGGCAGGTATCTCACTGGTGAGCTCCCCTAAGTAATCGCCCAGAGGGGGGTTCCAGTCACCCTCGCGGCTCACAAATATCACAGAATCTATATTGTGGTACAGACAACGTTCTTGTAGACTGTCTAGAAGTTTGTACAACTCTAAACGCACATAGGCTGTTGTAAAACAGGCTATGAAAACATTAGTGTTACCGGGCAAAGTAGTGCGGTCTTTTGAGTGCTTCCAAGACATGCAAGCCGTTTCATCATCGATAAAGTCACACAATGAAACCTCAAATTCAGGGGAAAACAGATATTTAAAGAGATCATCGGGCTCTCTGACAATGCTAATGGTGGGCTGTCCTTTGACTAAATTTCCCCCACAGAGAATTTAAGAAAAGTTTTGCTATTTGGCATTTAGCAGGGTTTAGCTGAATATGGTCTGCACGCAAAAGTACACCTTCTTTTCTATATAAATCAGAGATGTACATGTTTTGGTTTTCTGTATCATTGCACCACCGGAGGTAGTCAGAAGCCTCTTGTTTTTGACGGAGGTGCATTTTGATGTATTCAGAAAAGAGACTGTCAGATTTTTGCTCGACATGCCAGATTTCATAGATTTCAACAACCACATAACCTTTTGCAATGGCAACATCCATCTCCACCATGCACTAAGTCCCCACGAAAGCACTCTCCTCATCCGTATGGGCACACGTTTCCTGTTGCCGTGCATCGGCGCACATACGGCACAAAGGAAACATAAGCTTACCGCCCACCCTGACGGGTAACACTGGGAAAAAGAGCTTTCTTGGAGGATATTCTTTTGCTTTTATAAAACCAAAGTAATTTGTGGGTGGACCAAAGTTGTCAGAAATGATTTGCGGATGGCCTGTTGGATATTCCTTTGTTTTATTGACAAAAGGGTATAGGCTGGTAAAATCGTAGTAGTGTATTTTTTCCCCAGGTTTTGTTTTGTAGTATAGAGAAACAGCATTTGTTCTACCCCCCAAAAGGGCATCTCATGGGACCAAGGGTTGCGGTAATGCAGCGCTAGCCAGGAAGTCTGCACAGCCCCTATCATTTTATTTGACCGTCCGTTTCCACTCATGCTCCCACAGACTTATGATCTTGAAGCCCAGGCTTTCCAGGTAGGCTGTCTTTAGCTGCTTTTTGTAATAAAGAAAGCCATAGGTCATGGCTGCTACAGGATTCTGGTCTTTATCATTATAACAGACCGGACAGCCATGATAAAAGCAACCATTAAATTCAAAAGCGTAACAGCGTAACCGTCAAGAAAATAAGACCCCACTTTTCTTTCACCCCCGTTTAGAGCATGCATGATCTGTGTATTTTGTGTAGCCTCTTGATACAGCAACCATTGAATAGAGGGGGATGAATATCTCTTTTTGTGTCTGTGATAGTTATCCAGGGGGGGGGGTGAGCGCCACTGTCTTGGGTTCTAAAAACATAAATCTGAACATGGCCATATATACAGAGGCTAGGGTTATATATTGGAAAGGGTCTAAACAATTCATTAGAATTTCTGAAGTATCCTCACGTTCTACAACCACATCTTTCTGAGTCATTTTCATGATTTCTGCTCTGTAGAGAACACATGCCTGTGGCAAAATAGCCACATCAGCAATGCCTCTGCTGGGTCAGATCTGAGGTCCATCTTGCCCAACAGTCCGCTCACGCGGCGGCCCAACAGGTCCAGGACCTGAGCAGTAATCCTCTATTTATACCCTTCTATTCCCTTTTCCAGCAGGAAATTGTCCAATCCTTTCTTAAACCCTTGTACCGTACTCTGCCTTATAACGTCCTCTGAAGCGCATTCCAGGTGTTCACCACACGTTGGGTAAAGAAGAACTTCCTGGCATTTGTATTGAATCAGTCCCCTTTCAACTTTTCTGAATGCCCTCTTGTTCTTTTATTTTTTGAAAGTTTGAAGAATCTGGCCCTCTCTACTCTCTCTATGCCCCTCACGATCTTATAAGTTTCCATCATATCCCCTCTAAGTCTCCTCTTCTCCAGGGAAAAGAGACCCAGTTTCTCCAATCTCTCAGTGTATGAAAGGTTTTCCATCCCTTTTATCAGACGTGTCGCTCTTCTCTGAACTCTCTCGAGTAACGCCATATCCTTCTTAAGGTATGGCAACCAAAACTGGACCAGTATTCCAGGTGTGGGCGCACCATCGCCCGATACAGTGGCAGGATAACTTCTTTCATCCTGGTTGTAATACCCTTCTTGATTATACCTAGCATTCTATTCGCTCTCTTAGCAGCCGCTGCACACTGTGCCGTCGGCTTCATTGACCTGTCCACCATTACCCCCAAGTCCCTCTCTTGGGTACTCTCATTCAATAACATCCCTCCCATCGTATAGTTGTACCTCGGGTTTCTGCTTCCCACATGCAATACTTTACATTTCTCAACGTTGAACTTCATTTGCCATTTTGTCGCCCATTCCCCTAGTTTGTTCAAGTCTCTTTGCAATTCCTCAGAGTCCTCTTTAGATAGTAACATAGTAGATGACGGCAGATAAAGACCCGAATGGTCCATCCAGTCTGCCCAACCTGATTCAATTTTAATTTTTTTTTTTTAATTTTTCTTCTTAGCTATTTCTGGGCAAGAATCCAGAGCTTTACCCGGTACTGTGCTTGGGTTCCAATTGCTAAAATCTCTGTTAAGACTTACTCAGCCCATCTACAACCTCCCAGCAATTGAAACCCTCCCCTGCCCATCCTCCACCAAACGGCCATACACAGACACAGACCGTGCAAGTCTGCCCAGTAACTGGCCTAGTTCAATATTTAATAATATTTTCTGATTCTAAATCTTCTGTGTTCATCCCACGCTTCTTTGAACTCAGTCACAGTTTTACTCTCCACCACCTCTCTCGGGAGCACATTCCAGGCATCCACTACCCTCTCCGTAAAGTAGAATTTCCTAACATTGCCCCTGAATCTACCACCCCTCAACCTCAAATTATGTCCTCTGGTTTTACCATTTTCCTTTCTCTGGAAAAGATTTTGTTCTACGTTAATACCCTTCAAGTATTTGAACGTCTGAATCATATCTCCCCTGTCTCTCCTTTCCTCTAGGGTATACATATTCAGGGCTTCCAGTCTCTCCTCATACGTCTAATGGCGCAAGCTTCCTATCATTTTCGTCGCCCTCCTCTGGACCGCCTCAAGTCTTCTTACGTCTTTCGCCAGATAAGGTCTCCAAAACTGAACACAGTACTCCAAGTGGGGCCTCACCAATGACCTGTACAGGGGCATCAACACCTTCTTCCTTCTACTGACTACGCCTCTCTTTATACAGCCCAGCATCCTTCTGGCAGCAGCCACTGCCTTGTCACACTGTTTTTTCGCCTTTAGATCTTCGGACACTATCACCCCAAGGTCCCTCTCCCCGTCCGTGCATATCAGCTTCTCACCTCCCAGCATATACGGTTCCTTCCTATTATTAATCCCCAAATGCATTACTCTGCATTTCTTTGCATTGAATTTTAGTTGCCAGGCATTAGACCATTCCTCTAACTTTTGCAGATCCTTTTTCATATTTTCCACTTCCTCTTTGGTGTCTACTCTGTTACAAATCTTGGTATCATCTGCAAAAAGGCACACTTTTCCTTCTAACCCTTCAGCAATGTCACTCACATACATATTGAACAGGATTGGCCCCAGCACCGAACCCTGAGGGACTCCACTACTCACCTTTCCTTCCTTCGAGCGACTTCCATTAACCACCACCCTCTGGCGTCTGTCCGACAGCCAGTTTCTGACCCAGTTCACCACTTTGGGTCCTAACTTCAGCCCTTCAAGTTTGTTCAACAGTCTCCTATGAGGAACTGTATCAAAGGCTTTGCTGAAATCCAAGTAAATTACATCTAGCATATGTCCTCGATCCAGCTCTCTGGTCACCCAATCAAAAAATTCAATCAGGTTCGTTTGGCACGATTTACCTTTTGTAAAGCCATGTTGCCTCGGATCCTGTAACCCATTAGATTCAAGGAAGTGCACTATCTTTTCTTTCAGCAAAACTTCCATTATTTTTCCAACAACTGAAGTGAGGCTCACCGGCCTGTAGTTTCCTGCTTCATTCCTGTGACCACTTTTATGAATAGGGACCACATCCGCTCTCCTCCAATCCCCAGGAATCACTCCCGTCTCCAGAGATTTGTTGAACAAGTCTTTAATAGGACTCGCCAGAACCGCTCTGAGCTCCCTTAGTATCCTGGGATGGATCCCGTCTGGTCCCATCGCTTTGTCCACCTTCAGTTTTTTAAGTTGCTCATAAACACCCTCCTCCGTGAACGGCACAGAATCTACTCCATTTTCTCGTGTAACTTTGCTAGACAATCTCAGTCCTTCTCCAGGATTTTCTTCTGTGAACACAGAACAGAAGTATTTGTTTAGCACATTCGCTTTCTCCTCATCACTTTCCACATATTGGTTCCCAGCATCTTTTAGCCTAGCAATTCCATTTTTTATCTTCCTCCTTTCACTAATATATCTGAAAAAAATTTTTGTCTCCCTTTTTTACATTTTTAGCCATTTGTTCTTCCGCCTGTGCCTTCGCCAAACGTATTTCTCTCTTGGCTTCTTTCAGTTTCACCCTGTAGTCCTTTCTGCTCTCTTCTTCTTGGGTTTTTTTATATTTCATGAACGCCAACTCTTTCGCCTTTATTTTCTCAGCCACTAGGTTGGAGAACCATATTGGCTTCCTTTTTCTCTTGTTTTTATTGATTTTCTTCACATAAAGGTCCGTAGCCATTTTCATCGCTCCTTTCGGCTTAGACCACTGTCTTTCCACTTCTCTTATGTCCTCCCATCCTAACAGCTCTTTCTTCAGGTACTTTCCCATTGCATTAGAGTCCATACGTTTGAAATCTAGGACTTTAAGTAACATAGAAACATAGAAATAGACGGCAGATAAGGGCCCACGGCCCATCTAGTCTGCCCACCTTAATGTCCCTCCCCTACCTTTGCCCTGTGAATAGATCCCATGTGCCGATCCCATTTGGCCTTAAAATCAGGCACGCTGCTGGCCTCAATCACCTGTAGTGGAAGACTATTCCAGCGATCAACCACTCTTTCAGTGAAAAAGAATTTCCTGGTGTCACCTCGTAGTTTCCCGCCCCTGATTTTCAACGGATGCCCTCTTGTTGTCGTGGGACCCTTGAAAAAGAAGATATCTTCCTCCGCCTCGATGCGGCCCGTAAGATACTTGAACGTCTCGATCATGTCCCCCCTCTCTCTGCGCTCCTCGAGCGAGTATAGCTGTAATTTGTCAAGCCGTTTTTCGTATGGTAGATCCTTGAGTCCCGAGACCATCCGGGTGGCCATTCTTTGCACCGACTCCAGTCTCAGCACATCTTTGCGATAATGCGGCCTCCAGAATTGCACACAGTATTCCAGGTGGGGCCTCACCATGGATCTATACAATGGCATAATGACTTCCGCCTTACGACTGACGAAACCCCTTCGTATGCAGCCCATGATTTGTCTTGCCTTGGACGAAGCCTGCTCCACTTGATTGGCAGACTTCATGTCCTCACTGACGATTACCCCCAAGTCTCGTTCTGCTACCGTTTTTGCTAGGATCTCGCCATTAAGGGTATAAGACTTGCATGGATTCTGGCTGCCCAGGTGCATAACTTTGCATTTTTTGGCATTGAAGTTGAGTTGCCATGTCCTAGACCATCGCTCCAGTAGGAGTAGGTCGTGCATCATGTTGTCGGGCACTGAATCTTCGTCTGTTGTGCATTTGCCCACTACATTACTCAGTTTGGCGTCATCGGCGAATAATGTTATTTTACCTCGAAGCCCTTCTGCCAAGTCTCTTATAAAGATGTTGAATAGGATTGGGCCCAAGACTGAGCCCTGTGGTACTCCACTAATCACCTCCGTCATTTCGGAGGGGGTGCCGTTCACCACCACCCTTTGGAGCCTACCTCCAAGCCAGCTCCCAACCCATTTCGTCAATGTGTTACCTAATCCTATAGAACTCATCTTGCTCAGTAACCTGCGGTGTGGTACGCTATCGAATGCTTTGCTAAAGTCCAGGTACACGATGTCCAGGGACTCCCCAATATCCAGCTTCCCCGTTACCCAGTCAAAGAAGCTGATCAGGTTGGATTGGCAGGATCTCCCCTTAGTAAATCCATGTTGTCGGGGATCCCGTAGATTCTCCTCATCCAGGATCTTATCTAATTGGTGTTTGATTAGAGTTTCCATTAGTTTGCTCACTATCGATGTTAGACTCACTGGTCTGTAGTTTGCTGTCTCCATCTTTGTGCCTTTCTTGTGGAGTGGAATGACGTTAGCCGTCCTCCAGTCCAACGGGACGCTGCCTGTACCAAGGGAGAGGTTGAAGAGCGCGGACAGTGGCTCCGCCAAGACATCACTCAGCTCCCTAAGCACCCTGGGGTGCAGGTTGTCCGGCCCCATTGCTTTGTTAACCTTGAGCTTTGACAGCTCACCGTAGACACTGCTGGGCGTAAACTCAAAGTTACTAAACGGGTCAACTGAGCCAACCCTTGTCTGTAGCTGAGGGCCGTGCCCTGGCGCTTCTCGGGTGAAGACTGAGCAGAAGTATTCATTTAATAGTTGGGCTTTTTCCGAATCCTTTTCCACATAGTCTCCGTCTGGTTTCCTAAGACGTACAATCCCGCCTGAGTTTTTTCTTCTATCACTGATATACCTGAAGAAGGATTTATCTCCCTTCTGGATGTTCTTTGCTAGAGACTCCTCCATGAGGAATTTAGCCTCCCTGACTGCTGTTTTGACGGCTTTTGATTTGGCCAGGTAGTCTGCTCTAGAGTCCTGCTTCCCTGATTGTTTGTAAGAGATGAATGCTTTTTTCTTCTCCTTGATCAGGTCTGAGATCTCCGCAGTAAACCACTGTGGCTTATTGTTCCTTCGCCGTTTACTTACTGATTTTACATAGCGGTTTGTTGCTTCTTGTATGGTTGCTTTCAAAGTCGACCACATGTCTTCCACGTTATCGGTTTCTTCTTGGCTTTGTAGCGCCTGGTGAACGAAGTCTCCCATTTATTTGAAATTTGTGTCCTTGAATTTGAGGACTTTGGTTAGTGTAGTAGATTTAGTGAAACCTTTCCTGATATTGAACCATACCATGTTGTGGTCACTGGAGGCCAATGTGTCGCCCACCGAGACCTCTGTGACACTTTCTCCATTGGTAAGTATCAGGTCCAGTATTGCCTGATCCCTTGTTGGTTCCAACACCAGTTGCCTGAGGCTTGCTCCTTTCATAGAGTTTAATAGCCTCCTGCTGCTGCCGGAAGCAGAGTTAAGTGTAACCCAATCCACATCAGGCATGTTGAAGTCACCTAGCAATACTGTGTCCCCACGCAAGGTGATATTTTCTATATCTTCGATTATTTCCATATCCAGGTCATCCTGTTGTCTTGGGGGTCTGTAAATTACGCCAAGATACAAGCATTTGTCCTTCCCTCTGGCCAAATTAACCCAAAGGGATTCCCCAGTATACTGGACATCTGAGATTCTCGTGACCTTAATGTCATCTTTAGTATATAATGCTACACCCCCTCCCTTCCTACCCTCTCTGTCCCGGCGAAGCAAGTTGTAACCCGGTATGACCATGTCCCACCCGTGGGAGTCTGTGAGCCAGGTTTCGGATATCGCCACCACATCCAGGTCGGCATTCCTTATTTCTGTTTCCAATTCCAGGATCTTGTTTCCTAAACTGTGTGCGTTGACGTACATAGCCCTCCATGTTATATTTTTGTTATGTCTCAGTGGGGATATTCCTGTTTGAGCTATTTGAACACTTTTAGCATTGTTTGTGTTATTTGTGCTTTCCTGAGGCTCAGAACCACAATGTGTACTCCCCATATACCCAGAACTACAGTGTGTACTCCCCCTAGACCCGGAATTACAATGTGACCCATAAATATGATGTGACCCTACTCCCAACTCAAAAGTGTGTGCACTCACCCCTGACCCAGAATTTCGGTGTCTACTTTCCTCAGCCTCATAAATGTATTGGCATTTTAGTTCGCCTGGTATGTTGTTTGTGCCTGTACCCTCCCCCGACTTATCTAGTTTAAAGCCCTGTGGAGTAGGCGGGCTAGGCGGTGTCCAAGGACATTCTTCCCTCTTCTGGTTAGGTGTAGCCCGTCGTGTCCCTGTAGTCCTTGCAATGCTTCTCCATGGTGTAGAAACCCGGAGAAGCATTGCAAGGACTACAGGGACAGCCGCTCACCACTTTAGCCGTTATATCAAACCAAACCGTTTGATGATCGCTACTACCCAGGTGAGCACCCACTCGAACATTAGAGATACTCTCTCCATTTGTGAGGACCAGATCAAATATTGCTTTTTCCCTTGTGGGTTCCGTCACCATTTGTCTGAGCAGAGCCTCTTGAAAGGCATCCACAATCTCCCTACTTCTTTCTGATTCCGCAGATGGAACATTCCAGTCTGCATCCGGCAGGTTGAAATCTCCCAACAGCAGAACCTCTTCTTTCCTTCCAAACTTTTGGATATCCACAGTCAGATCCTTATCAATTTGCTGCGATTGAGTCGGAGGTCTGTAGACTACACCCACGTAGATAGAAGTTCCATCTTCTCTTTTCAGAGCAATCCATATCGCTTCTTCCTCTCCCCAGGTCCCTTACATTTCGGTCGCTTGGATATTGATCTTTACATAGAGAGCTACTCCTCCACCTTTATGACCATCTCTGTCCTTCCTAAAAAGATTATATCCTGGTATGTTTGCATCCCATCCATGTGATTCACTGAACCATGTCTCTGTGATAGCGACAATATCTAGATCTGCCTCTAATATCAGGGCTTGCAGATCATGAACTTTGTTGCTTAGACTGCGAGCATTTGTGGTCATTGCTTTCCAGCTATTTTTCAGCGATAATCTCCTTTTTCGTATGGATTTTTGTGTCATTTCACTTTCCGTTGCAATACTAAGAAATGAGTTGCTGATATTGCTTATGTTGCAGCCTTTACTACTATCACATCTTTTCTTTTGCCGGGGGTGGTCTCTATAATTGTCCTTCGTACATACACCACCCCCACCTTCTAGTTTAAATGCCTAGAAAAATATTGTCTAAATTTCTCTGCAAGGTTTCTTTTTCCTGCTGTAGTAATATGTAGCCCATCAGTGCAATATAGCTTCTTGTCCTTCCATGTATTTCCCCATCCTCCTATGTACCTGAAGCCTTCTTGATGACACCAGGCTCTGAGCCATCTATTAAAGTCCTCTGTGTTTTTCACTCTTTGCTCTCCCTTTCCATATGCAGGCAGTATTTCAGAAAAAGCTAAAGTCTTTACAAAAGGTTTCACGCCCTCACCAAGCTCCCGAAAAGCTTTCTGTGCTGCAAGTGTGGAGTTGTTGGCCAGGTCATTTGTTCCCAGATGGATAACAACATCAGTGTTAAAATCCTTAGTTTCTTCCTTAATTATAGTCAGTATTTGCCTGGAACTCCTGGTAGCTTAGGATCCTGGAAGAAATTTCACTATTTTGGTCTCCTCACCCTGTGTTCCAAGGTTAATGCCTCTGATGATGGAATCCCCCAACAGTAATAGTTTTCTGTTTTTGGCTTTTTTATTTGTACTTAGGGTGCGCTTGTTCTCTTGAGTTACCTTCATTGGTTCCAGTCCCACCTCCCTTCTGTTTTCCTGAGTATCGCAGTGCACTAGTGGAGCGAAGGAATTCTGTAGTCCGAGCTCCCCTAAATAGTTTGGTGTCATCTGCAAATTTTATTATCTCACACTTCGTCCCTGTTTCTAGATCATTTATGAATATATTAAATAGCAGCGGCTCGAGCACCGAGACCTGCGGAACACCACTCGTGACCCTCTCCAGTCTGAGTAGTGGCCCTTCACCCCTACCCTCTGTTTCCTGCCTGCCAACCAGTTTCTGATCCATCTATGTATGTCTCCGTCCACCCCATGGTTCTTCAGTTTCCGGAGTAGTCGTTCATGAGGCACCTTGTCAAAGGCTTTTTGGAAATCAAGGTATATGATGTCTGTCCATCTGTTTGTTAATTCCTTCGAAGTGTAGTAAGTTAGTTAGGCACGATCTCCCCCTGCAGAAACTATGTTGGCTGGTTATCAGAAGTTTGTTTCTTTCCAAATGTTCATCGATGTTTTCTTTTATCAGTGCTTCCGCCATTTTTCCCAGAACCGAGGTCAGACTCACCAGTCTGTAGTTTCCCTGGTCACCTTTTGATCCCTTTTTAAAGATGGGTGTGACGTTGGCCGTCTTCCAATCCTCCGGGATCATGCCTGTCATCAGGGATAGGTTGCATATTTGCTGCAGTAGTTCTGCTATCTCCTCCTTTAGTTCCTTCAGAACCCTTGGATGGATTCCGTCTGGACCTGGGGATTTGTCAATTTTTAGTTTATCTACATCTTGCGTACATCTTCAAGGCTCACTTCCATGAATGTTAATTTTTCTGCTTGATTTCCATTGAAGAATTGCTCAGGTATGTTGGTTGTGTCTTCGTTTGTAAATACAGACGAAAAGAACATGTTAAGTTTTTCAGCGATTTCTTTCTCCTCCTTCACAACTCCCTTTCTGTCTCCGTCGTCCAGCGGTCCCACCTCCTCCCTAGCCGGCTGCTTCCCTTTAACATATCTGAAGAACGGTTTGAAATTTCGAGTCTCCCTGGCTAACCTCTCTTCATACTCTCTTTTGGCTTTTCGAACCACACGGTGACATTCTTTTTGATACTTCCTGTGCTCTTTCCAGTTCCCTTCAGTTTTGTCCTTTTTCCATCTCCTGAATGAATTTTTCTTATTACTTATCGCTTCCTTCACTATTTTAGTCATCCATATCGGGTCCTTTATTCGACTCTTTTTGCTCCCCTTTCTGAATCTGGGGATGTACAGATTTTGCACCTTGCTCACCGTGTCCTTGAAAAAAGACCAGGCATGTTCTACCATCCTCCATTTCTTGGAAGTGTTCCTAAGTTTCTCCCTTACCATTTTTCTCATTGCTTCATAGTTTCCTTTTCTGAAGTTGAAAGTTGTTGCCATGGTTCTCTTTCCTTTTGGTATTCCTGCTTCAACCTTGAATTTGATCATGTTATGGTCACTGTTTCCCAACGGTTCCACTACTTCACTTCCTTTGCAGGTCCCATTAACCCATTTAGGATTAGATCCAGAGTGGCATTTCCTCTCGTCGGTTCTCTAACAAGCTGCTCCATGAAGCAATCTTGTATAGCCTCCAGGAATTCTGTTTCCCTAGCGCATTTTGAATTTCCAAGAATCCAGTCTATCCCGAGGTAGTTGAAGTCTCCCATAATAACTGTGTAACCGCTTTTGCATTCTTGTTTATTCTCGGCTTCCATTTCTTTATCGATATCTCCGGTTTGCCCGGGTGGACGATAGTATAGGCCCATTTTTATTTCATGTCCCTTTCTACCCTGTATTTTAACCCATACCGATTCCAGCTTGTTGGTCGTCTCCGCTGTGTCTATTCTTGACGACTGTATGGTTTCTTTTATGTATAGAGCTATTCCATCTCCTTTCTGTCCTGACCTGTCCTGGCGATAGAGCTTATATCTCGGCAGTGCTGTATGCCATTTGCTTTCCTCATTCCACCATGTTTCAGAGATTCCAATAATGTCCAAGTCTTCTGCATTGGCCATGGCTTGTAGTTCCCCCATTTTGTTTCCTAGGCTCCTTGCATTAGTATATATGCAATTTAGATCCTGGCATTTGAGTGTCTTCATTTTCTTTCCCTGTGTTTCGGTCTTTAGTGCCTTCTCTTTTGGTACACTCCTTCTAACCTCTTCTTCTGGGTTAGTCGACTCCTGTAAATTGTCCCTTGTTTCTTCCCAGCCTTGCATCCCCTTAGTATCATCACGGGATACCTTCTTCCGAATCATCGATGTCTTGTGCTGGTTGTCTTGTACCATTTTTAAAATTCCTCTTTTTCTTCAGGCATCATATTTCCCACACCATAATGCTCCATATCCGGCATACACCCTACATAGTTTTGATTTTCCTGAGTATTAAAAAAATGCGGGAAATAACCCTTACAGCCTGGAAAATCTAAGGCCTAAATTTGCTAAGTTTCATAGGTAGAAAATTTAGAGAGTCTATGAAATGAATAGCTAAAGGTTCAACTGTGATTTGTAAAAGCTTGCCACCTTGAACCAACAGACCTATGTCCATCTTTTCCTTTAACAGTTGGCTAAGATCAAAATACCCATCATAGCTTTTGGCATTATGGGCTATGAAGGTATAGTCTTTACATTTTTTGTCACAAAAAATCTGTATAAAGGCAAAAATACACTCAAGACCCTTGAATTCCCATTTTCTTATTTCGTACAAGTCCTGGGCATATATGTAATTAGGAATGTGCCAGCCCGTTTCCTGCATACATTCGCAATTGTAAATAATATACTTTTCAGATGTTTTGAGTTTATCGATGGGTGTCATAAAACATAAGTGTATGTCATCACCGCTTAAGGGTTCACGGCTTAGCTTACACATCCTACGCTTTCATTTATGTTTTTCATTCACATAGGACTCACATTTCAGACACAGTATTTTAGATAAACACTCCACTTCTTTTTTTGAGCCAGCTGCATATGTATATCTAAACAGTCTTTAGAGTGACAACACATCTTGCAATTAGGACACCTCTGCTGTATACCGTCATTGTTCAAACACGTCTGTGTCGAACAAAGACGACACCATAACGTACAGGAGTGGTCGTGACTATAGGGCTTCTGGCAAAAAGTACAGAAATTACGCTCCCCGTAGAATTTTTTGACATCGGTTATGCCGTAGAAATGATCGTCATGTAGCAATAAGAAAACCGTTTTTGGATAAACGGGTTGATCTGATGTTTTAAAGCAACACCACGAGTTTGTATAAAACACAACTCTTATATTTATCTTTAAATGTTGTTCTATGGTTGCTACATCATTGAGCATGACTTTTTTATGTACCGACCACCCCAAATCATTATGTAGCTTTTCAGCACTTATTAACAGTTCAGCATCTGTGAGTTTTACGGGGGACATAAGTACTGTAAGGCTACCGGCAAAACACAGGTTATTGCCTGTGTTATTCAAATCTATTAAATACATCCTTTTTTTCTGCAAAATCTGGCTAAACAGTATAGATTTTAACACCCTACGACCCCCACCACCCTTGTTTCTTATTACAAGTACAACAACACAGAATAAATCACAGACCTGTATTTCTCTGTGACTTTGAAGGAGTTTAGCAACCTGGTCTAAGAAATCATCAGCATCTAGCGATTCAGGATTTAATTTACCAGAAAACAAGGAGTTGTGAAAAAGTGATGAATGTAGATGCACTTATACGTAGTCACCGGGCGATACTCTGTTGGTAACATCGTCCAGGATATGTTGAATGCCTTGGCCTATAGCATTTTGAGCCTCATGTAATGATGTTATCCTGTCTAAATTAATGAAACTAAATTCTTCTGAATAAAGTACACCATGAAACTTGTCCAGTTTACGATCCCATCTTTTCACAAACTGGACATAGCTGATTGGTTCTGAATCTTCAGAAGGACCTAATGCACCCTTATTTGAATCATCTTCTGACACTTTGCTGCTATCAGAATAATTATCAACTTTATAACATTCTCCTTCTGTGCTGTCCGGCTGTGCTTCTGTGCTGTTAGACTTTTTTGTCGGCTTCATGGTATCTGCTTGTGACTTTCTAACATTTTCTTGATCTACAATTTATAGCATGACCGTTAATACTTTTTCCCCCTTTGAGGATCTGTCTGTGCTTAACATTCTCTTCATCAACCATTATAAAAGTAATAACATTTTCTTTTACACTAGTCTCCTTACAAAATCAGAATACTTACTATTTTGTTTATCTTTTGGTTTCCTGTAAGCACCTTTGGGCTCTGGTTCCCTGTCTAAGAAGCTTTCACTATGTGATCTTTTCCTGTTATACTTTTCCGTCAGGTTCATGGTATCTGCTTGCGACTTTCTAACATTTTCCCAATCTACAATTTATAACATAGCATAACCGTTAATACTTTTTCCCTACCCTTGAGGATCTGACTGCCTAATATTTTCTTGATCAACCATTATAAAAGTAATGACATTTTCTTTTAACCCTAGTCTCCTTACAAAACCAGGATACCTACTATTTCGTTTATCTTTTGGCTTCCGGTAAGGAGCCGGTTGTTGGTTAGAACTTGTCGATGTAGAAGGTGTCGGCTCTCCAGCCGTTTCTTGGTCTAATCATAACGTAAAAAAAAGAATGTTTTGTAGATGCTGTTTTTAAAAACCAACATATGTGCCAGATTACATTTGTCACTTACTGTTTAATAACTGTTGTCTTTTTCTGGTAAGAGATAATTTATTTCTACCATCAGATCCTCGTTCCTGTTTTTTAAATGCAATGATAGATTCAGAGAAAGAAAAAATGATATCCCTAAAACCAAAAATAAAAGCCCCTTTTCTACTCACCATGTCAGAGGTTGATGTATCCGGGGTCCGGTGTAACATCCACAAAAACCAGAACGCTTGCTGGTCTTCTCACAGCTTATTTTTATACACTTACAACCCTATATAGAGGTTATCCATTCACAAAGGCTTTATTGTATGTCTAAGGCCTCTGCTAGAGCTTGTTTGTCTTGGTTAGTCATTTTAGATATCAAAATGACCCCTACGTGTCTAGAGCCTAGTTCCTTATAACCTGTCACACCTTCTATTGTTTTAGTTTGGGCTGATAATTCACATGGCTAGCCATTCCTAAAACACACCACACATTTTGTAATTTTAAAAAAAAAATCTTTATTTTACAACAATAAAATGTTTAAACTTTTATACAAACAAACATGCACACTGTATTTCCCACAATCCCAAGAATAAAAACATGTTTTAAAAAGTATTTCTTTTGAAGAATGATTTATAATCGGTGTCACGGATTAAATCATTTACAATCTCTACATATTCACCATCTCTCATGAAATTGACCAATCTATTGAGTAGTCGTGGCCCATTTTTAGAGGTCTTAATATCTCTGATTAAATCAATGATTATATTAATGCTTTCGTTACAAAGCATCAGTATTTTCATTTTATAGCCTACAAAAGTGACTACATTTACCACACGTTCTAGGCACAGCATGTCACAAGTTTTCCTGAGTTTCTCTCGTATTTCCTTTTGTCCCCATATCAAGCAATCGTGGTGTTTTTGCCCCCCAGCACGTATTAAGCAGGCTCCACAATCTTCATCCTTCACGCCTTGCAGACATTTATTTAGAATGCAGTATACAGCTACCTTTATAACTGATTTAAGTTCTGTTGGTGTTTTGGAAAGGCCTATTCCGGTCCACAGACCATAATCACAAGAATCTTCAGGTTTACGTTCATTCACCGCTGGTTCTCTTTGAAACGAGTGGAAAAAACACAAACAGGATAGATTTATCATCGGTATGTACACCTTGTCCACAGGTTTCTGTGATCGTGAAGATCCGCCACTTCCCTACGAAAAAAAAACATACAGAAATAAATTTTCCTTTTTAAAACACATGAACACATTCAGCTTCATAAACCCTTCAATGACCCCCTGGTAATAAAAAGTGTGTTTGTCTCTCTCTTACCATGGAAGATCCTGGCTTTTCCAACATATCTGTTGCTTCGGCGTTAGCTGCGGCTTCATAAAATTCAAATCTGAAGTATTATCCTCTGGTAGTTCATAGTCTACATCTTCATTTTCTGTGTCCGAATCATATAGCTTTTGAGCATCTGGAAACTCTTGTATTTCAGAATCTGTTAATTCGTGCGTATGCTCCCTGGTATCTGCCGTCACGTCAATCGGTTTTTCAGCCGGTGGGTAATCCTCTTTCTCTGCATTACAGTCTTTAAGAAAGTTACGAGACCTCTTGGTAGGCCTTTTTTCAGTTACCTGCGTGTTAAAGGGGTCCATGTTTTCTTTGTCTGATTCGTACAGTTTTTCTGTTTTCGGGTAACCCTCTTTTTCTACATCACGGTCTTTAAGAAAGTCTGATTTGTACAGTTTTTCTGTCTTCGGGTAACCCTCTTTTTCTACATCACGATCTTTAAGAAAGTAACTCCAATGGACAGACATTTGACTTTCTCCCTAGACTCTCCAGCACAAAATGTTTCTGATCTGAATTCTCAAAAGGGAGAAAGAAAATCCAACGTAGTCTGCAGTAAACAACAGCAACCAGAAAACAACAAACAGACTGCAGACAATGTACAAGATGCAGGCGTTGTTTATTCGTAAATGCAGTAACATATACAACCTTATAGCCAACCAAGCTTGACCCCATTTGATCGTGATTGGCGTGTGTTTGTTATCTTTTACGCAGTTTGCTTTATACCTTAACCACCATGGACCCCTGAGGAAGGCGTGTCATCCAAAACACGGACCGTGTCGGGTCCCTTGGTTGGCTATAAGGTTGTATATGTTACTGCATTTACGAATAAACAACGCCTGCATCTTGTACATTGTCTGCAGTCTGTTTGTTGTTTTCTGATCTGAATTCTCCTATATCCGGAGCATCGATGAGTCCCCTACTAAGGACACCCCCCCTTCATCCCATATCCGGTGTAAGTGGGAATATAACTCCCACTACTTCCACAGCTCCTGTGGTATCATCCACCTCAATAAGTAAACTGAACTTTACTGATATACCTAAACCACTTGAATTTACTACTGTAGTGGATGAGCAACCACTAGCAGTGGAAAAACAGGATATTACTTTAAAAGACTTGTGGTTAGGTATTACTAGAGTTGAGGGGTTTCTCAGAGAATTTATCAATGAAACAAACATCTGATTTCTCACAGTCTGTGATTCAAAAGTTTCAGAATGTGGATGCCAATTTAAATTGTTTGGAAACTAAATTAGGTGTGATTGAAACTCAGAGTAGCACATTGCAAGCTGTTTCACTATCTGCTGTAAAAGATTCTACATCATTGCATTTAAAAATGGAAATGTTAGAAAATACGCAACAGTGACTCATTTGTTACTACCAGAAATACTATTAAGAAAATATTTCAAAGAAATACTGGGATTACCCAATGCGGATAGTTTTCCAATTAATAATTGTTATCATATTCCCCAGAAGAAAAAGGAAACTGTACAGGATGTGGACAATCTGGTAACAGATGATGTTAATCTGACAGAGTTCTTGGAAGATTCTCAAGATGTTATCCAGACTCGGTCCACAATGATTCTAACATGTATTAGTGAGACAGATAAAATGTTGTTAATGAAACTTTACTTTAAAAATAGACTGACCAAGTTCTGTGGGGATTTGGTTAGTATGCTTCCTGATGTCTCAAGAGCTACTCAGTTTAGAAGAAAATAATTTTTGAAATTGAGAACTAGAGTATTGGCACTTGAGGCTTCATTTTATTTTAAGTTTCCTTGTAAATGTTTAGTTAAGATACAGGATACTGAGTTTGTCTTTTGGGATCCCATTCAATTGCAACAATTTTTGGTAGCTCGAGAACAGAAGTGAGTTCTCTTTTTCTTTTCTTCTCTCTTTTTCTATTTCATTTATTGATGAGAATTAGGGTAGGAATGTCCAATGTCCTAATTTAGTTGGGAATGATTTGGGTTCATTGGAACTCAACCCATTTCCTTGTTTTTCTTTAAAAATTTAGGTGATATAAGCAATTTGTTTCCCCTTTAGTGGGCTTGTAAAGGATTGTTTTTTGTATTATGTGTTGTATTGAAACTTGTATGGAAACCTTTTTTTCCTTGATATCTTTATGATATTGTAAATGTATTAAATTCCAATAAAAAAATAAAATGGATTCTAGCCGGTCTGTGTAAATTGTATACGTTTTGACTGGTGACCCAATCCACTACGTCTTTTCTCCGGACTGTGATATCGCTCTTTTTAGCCGCTTGAAGTAGAGGGTTAATGCCTCCATAGCTTCCTGCCGCGTATGGATCATAATAAATTTTCTTCAATAAAGATTCTTTCATAGCTCTAAATAAAAAAAAAATAGGTCTTAAAACTCTGCCTTTTTAGCAGACCCCCTGTTAGGTGACAATTGTTTTTGTTTTTTCAGATTGTTATGACAACAGTAGGGGTTCCGGGACATGTTCAGACAGGTTTAAACACACCTCCACCTCTCCCCCCCTTGGCTTTATCAGGGGGCTGCAAGGGGCTTATCAGCTGTTACCATGACAATAGGGGAGCTGGCCCATTAACCATAAGAACATAAGAATTTGCCTCCGCTGGGTCAGACCAGAGGTCCATCCCGCCCAGCGGTCCGCTCCCGCGGCGGCCCTCCAGGCCCATCACCTGTGCAATGGTCCCTGCCTATTCCTATAACCTACCTCAACTCCTATCTGTACCCCTCAATCCCCTTATTCTCTAGGAACCTAACCAAACCTTCTTTGAAGCCCATTAGCTCAGAATTCCTACTGAAAGTGTGTTAAAACCAGAAAAGAAAAAAATAAATAAATGCATTCTTTTCTCAATTGTTTCTGCCCCTGGTCTGTTTTAAAAACAGGAAAGATTTTGTGAATGTCTTTTGTTTTGTGATCTGCTCTATCCATGAGCTCTTAAACCCTGTCTTTTAACTAAAAACTGTTAAAATAAAGACACTTCTTTTTCTGGCCACATCATTTCCAGGAGGGTTTGACTAAGTCTGTTTCCCCTATTTCCACCTACATGGTCAGAAAAGCGCATTTCCGACATTTCATTTACCCTATTTCCGCCTACGTCATAAGAATGTGCACTTCCGGTAGGGCAGGCACTCCCATTTCCGGTGATGTCATTAGAAAGCGTATTTCCGGGGTCAAACACGCCCCCATTTCCAGTGATGTTATCAGAAATTGCATTTCCGGGGCGATACATGAAGGGGCAGGGCCCTGGGTGGGGGGCATGGGCGGGGCTACCATCCATTCCTATGGGAGGGGTGGAGAATGGGGCGGGGCAATGGGCGGGCGGGTGCATGGTGTGGGCGGGGCTTAACCTGGAAGTGAACGCTGATTGGTCGATCCTTATCTTTGACAGCTGCCAATCATTTTGACATGAGGTACACCCATTATACTACTGGCTCCCAATACAAGCAAGAGTACACTTCAAATTCTACTCCCTACTATTCAAGGCTATTAATGGAGAAAATCCAACCTACTGGAATAACCGACTAACTCAGTCGTCCTCAACCAGGCACAGGAGAGCCCACTCTCTATTCACACACCCACCATCCAAAACTGCCAAACGAAAAAACTATATGACAACCTAATAGCCACCAAAGCAGCTAAACTGGACAGACAAATCACCATTCTGCTGCCCTCGACCACAGACTACAAAACCTTCAAGAAAGAAACTAAAACCCTACTCTTCAAAAAATACATAAAACCTATTTAACACGACCAATTCCTACCCAAACCCCACCTACCCACTCTATACCCTTACACAGGGCCGCCATCAGAAATTTCTGGGCCCCTTACTGAGCAATCCTATTGGGCCCCCCCCCACGCACCCCTTCCCCCCCCCCGACACCCCCTCCCCCTTCTTCCATGGGCCGAATACACACATACTTTTCTGCTAATGCTCCACCTAAGCCAGTCCCATAAAATCTTCTCACGTCCATTGGGTGATTTGGCATAGAGGAGATATTCATAAAAAGAATGTCCGTCAAGATCTTTACTCATAGACTGTGCCATTTGCTTTAAATCATCTTCCATCATTAATCCAAATTGCACAATTCTTTCTCTGTCTTTGTCCTGAATGGCATCTGGCCACATTGCTGGATCCTTCCAGTCAACAAATTTATGAGCAGGCGCGGAGAACGCATTTTTAAACAAATGTAGTTTATCCTTGTACTCCTTATGTAATTTTAATCATCTATGGATATATTTGTATGTTTATTGTTCAAATGGTTTTATTTATTTGCCCAAATTTATTTTTGTTAATACGCATTGAAAATATTTGATATTGCGTTTAAATCAAAATCTCAATAAACTTGAAACTTGAAACGAGTGCCCGTGAGATTGTGGGAGGATTAAATACTCAAAACTTAGAAGAATAACAATTTACTTAAAGTTTTTGCTACGCCAGCTTTCTGGTATCTTTACATACAGTGGCGTACATAGCATATGTAACACCCAGGGCCCATCATTTTTTGGCACCCCCCTGTAAGAAAAACATGATTTTTAGTAACAAACCACACGTCACACATGAGTACTTAGGAAAAGGCAGCATCTTACATATTGAAGTGAGCAGTACATCAATACACCCATTGTAAAACTAAACAAGCCAGACCAGCACAGATCAATCCTACACCATCAGTCCTAACAGAAAACCATGTCTTTCGAACACACAGAACACAGAAAACACCTTCACCTAGTATGGAATATGTCATCACAAACTAACCCCTCACTCTTTTACAAAACTGTAGTGTGGATTTTAGCCACAGTGGTAACAGCCCTGACGCTCATAGAATTCTGAGCATCAGAGCTGCTACCACCATGGCTGGCGCTAAAAAACGCTCCACAGTTTTGTAAAAGGGGGGATAAAATAGAAATACACAGTTTCAATGCTCTAGCTCAGAGGTGCCCAAACTTTTTGAGCTTGTGAGCTACTTTAAAATGACCAAGTCAAAATGATCTACCAACAATAAAATTAAAAAACACAAAGCACACTACCGTATTTTCGCGGATATAACGCGCACCATTGTAAAACGCGCACAGGGGTATAGCGCGCAGAAATCACGATGATATGTACAAAAACTTTTCTATACCATGCTCAGGCATATAACGCGCCTGCTGCCCGACTCTCCTTTCGCCCGCCCTGACTTTCCGTGCGCTGTCCCGACTCTCCGTTCACCCCCCCTGACTTCCGTGCACTGTCCTCCCTTGAAGTCCTGTCCCCCCTTGAAGGTCTGTCCCCATCCTGAAAGCCTGATGCCCCCCCCGACGTCCGATACATCCCCCCCCCGGCAGGACCACTCGCACCCTCACCCCGAAGGACCGCCGACTCCCCAACAATATCGGGCCAGGAGGGAGCCCAAACCCTCCTGGCCACGGCGACCCCCTAACCCCACCCCGCACTACATTACGGGCAGGAGGGATCCCAGGCCCTCCTGCCCTCGACGCAAACCCCCCTCCCCCCCAGCAGACCCGCGACCCCCCTGGCCGACCCCCACGACCCCCCCACCCCCCTTCCCCGTACCTTTGGAAGTTGGCCGGACAGACGGGAGCCAAACCCGCCTGTCCGGCAGGCAGCCAACGAAGGAATGAGGCCGGATTGGCCCATCCGTCCTAAAGCTCCGCCTACTGGTGGGGCCTAAGGCGCGTGGGCCAATCAGAATAGGCCCTGGAGCCTTAGGTCCCACCTGGGGGCGCGGCCTGAGACACATGGTCGGGTTTGGCCCATGTGCCTCAGGCCGCGCCCCCAGGTGGGACCTAAGGCTCCAGGGCCTATTCTGATTGGCCCACGCGCCTTAGGCCCCACCAGTAGGCGGAGCTTTAGGACGGATGGGCCAATCCGGCCTCATTCCTTCGTTGGCTGCCTGCCGGACAGGCGGGTTTGGCTCCCGTCTGTCCGGCCAACTTCCAAAGGTACGGGGAAGGGGGGTGGGGGGTCGTGGGGGTCGGCCAGGGGGGTCGCGGGTCGGCTGGGGGGGGGGGGGGTTTGCGTCGAGGGCAGGAGGGCCTGGGATCCCTCCTGCCCGTAATGTAGTGCGGGGTGGGGTTAGGGGGTCGCCGTGGCCAGGAGGGTTTGGGCTCCCTTCTGGCCCAACTACACAAAGGTACGGGGAAGGCGGGTGGGGGTGTCGTGGGGGTCGGCCAGGGGGGTCGCGGGTCGGCTGGGGGACGGGCGGAGGTTCTTGGGGGGGGGCGGTCGTTGGAGGGAGGGGGGTTTGCGTCGAGGGCAGGAGGGCCTGGGATCCCTCCTGCCCGTAATGTAGTGCGGGGTGGGGTTAGGGGGTCGCCGTGGCCAGGAGGGTTTGGGCTCCCTCCTGGCCCGATATTGTTGGGGAGTCGGCGGTCCTTCAGGGTGAGGGTGCGAGTGGTCCTGCCGGGGGGGGGATGTATCGGACGTCGGGGAGTCGGCCGGGCAAGAGGGCTTGGGCTCCCTCTTGCTCCGATCGTGGATGCGGGTGCGGGTGGGAGCGCGTGCGAGCGGTCATTCGGGGTGGGGGTGCGAGCGGTCCTGCTGGGGGGGTGAATCGGGCGTCGGGCGGGGTGGGAACTATGTTTAAAAACTTTTGTATACCGCGCTCAGGCATATAACGCGCGAGGGGTATGCGCGGTACGTAAAATCACGTATAACACGCGCGTTATATCCGAGAAAATACGGTATACGCTGAGAAAATGTTAATTATCATTCCTATTCTGGGTTTTTTTCAAAGAAGTCAAGGCAGATGACTCTATGCATTGTCACCTCAGTAACAACCATACAAAAATAGACAAATATACCCTCCATCCTTTTTATTAAACCATAATAGCAGTTTTTAGTACAGGGAGCTGCGCTGAATGCCCAGTGCTGCTCTTGACGCTCATAGGCTCCCTGCGCTAAAAACCACTATTGCGGTTTAGTAAAAGGGGACCATATTGTAAAATATAGACAGCAGATATAAATTCAGAACTGTGCATAGTAAGTAAAGGGAAGTTTTCATCTCTGGGAATTTACCCAGTTAACTATTAAGTTATTTGGGCAAATTCCTTTGAAAACTGTGGTAATACTGCCTCCACTTTGCTAAATTTAAAATAAAATCATTTTTCCTACCTTGTCTGGTGATTTCTGGTTGCATTTTCTTTTTCTGACTGTGCATCCAATCTTTCTTCCCTTCTATCAGCCTGTATGCTTTCTCTCCTCCACACCTCATTCCCTCCCCCAACTTTTTCTTCCTCTCTCCCTGACCTTTCTTTCTTTTTTTCTGTTTCTCTTCTTTCCTTCTATCTCCCTGCCTGCCCCCTTTCTTTCTTTCTCCCTGCCGTTCCCCAAGCCACTGCCACTGCCATCGGGGAACAGGACCCACCAATGGATAATAGGCCCCAAAGCCGACACCGACGCTTGCTCTCTCTGCTTTGGGCCGATCAGTCTTCCTCTCCCCGACGTCAATTCTGCCGTCGGAGAGGAAGTTCCGCCCAGCCAGGCAGCGATTGGCTGGCCCGAACTTCCTCTCCGACTGCAGAATTGACGTCGGGGAGAGGAAGACTGATCGGCCCAATAGATTAGATCGCCAAGACAAAGTGAGTCCTGGGTGATCGACTCACTTTGCCTTGGCGAGCTACTGGCGCCCCTGCCTTAGAACACTGCCTAGGACCCTGGGGGAGCCCGGGCCCCCTGTCAGCTCCGGGCCCCTGAATGCAGGACTGGTAGTACTGCCCTGATGGCAGCCCTGCCCTTACATACTCTAATATGCTTCTAATTACCCAACATTTATCACCTTAAGATCTCGAAAACTCTTTGGTAATTCTTATGTAACTCTTATGCTATGTCACAATTCTTTTAACCTCCTGAAAACTCTTATGTAATCCGCCTTGAACCACAAGGTATTGGCGGAATAGAAATCACTAATGTAATGTAATAAAAATGTCTATATTTTCTTTGTTTGCACATACCAAGAAATTGTTTCCTACACACCCTCCAGGCTTAGAAACCTCTGCCATTCCGTGTTATTTGAGCCAAAGTGCCACATCGTCACCAGTCAATGTTAGGGTAATTGAAATTGCTGAATAATTAGCCACACATACTCTATATATTCACTGGAACCCCTCTCCCAAGCATGTCCAACAGGGACAGAAAGCCAAAGCTCAAACATAAATGTACCTTTTGGCTCTTCCCCAACATCTTCTCTTCTCCCCCCTCCTGCGCATCTACCTTGAATTTCTTGTAAAAGTTGACAGGTGGTGGAACCGATTCACAGTGTCGCTCTGCTGCTGACATACACAATGAGGTTTGATATCAGTGTTTCATCACTGACTTAGAAACCTACAAAGTGTCCCTCTAGAGCAGTGTTCTTCAACCTTTTGACACCTATGGACCGGCGGAAATAATTAATTATTTTGTGGACCAGCACTGGTCCGCGGACTGGCAGTTAAAGAACACTGGGCTAAGTCATGGGCCAGACCCCACCCATCTTCACCCAATCTCTGCCCCAGACCCCGCCTCCATAATAGTACTAATTGTAACACAATTTTTTCCATTCATTTTTCATATATACACACACAAAATATAATCGTATTAACAAAACATAATGGTTAATCACAAAATTAAACTACACAAAGCACACTGTATGCTTCTCAATATTCATTCCTACTAGAACACAGATAACCTCATGCAAATATGGGACCAAAAACTAAAAGTACTAATATATACAAACAAACCCTAAGGAACAAAACTCTGCATGCAGTACAATCCCAGAGGAAAAGAAACAAATGCATTTCTTCCTGAACAGACAGCAGATGTAAATCAATCACTAAAATAAAATAATTTCCCCTACCGTTGTCTCCCTCCCTCCATGCTGTGCCTTGCCTTCTGGCCTGCCCCCCGGTGTTATCTTCGGGCCGACTCCCTCTTCCTCAGTACTGCAATGCACAAAGCTGTGGGCAGCAGCTCCTCGCACATCCAGCGCCTCATCTGGAAGCCTTCCCTCTGACATTGTGACATCAGATAGAAGGCTTCCGGTTCAGGTGCAGGATGCGTGTAGGAGCCTCTGCCCATGGCTTTGTTCACTGCAGCACTGAGGAAGAGGGAGCCGGCCTGAAGACAATACTGCATCAATCGCACCGTGGACCTGTGGCTGATGAGCACTGTCTGATACAAGTGCTGGCCCTGTGGACCGTTAGGAAATTTCTGCAGACCAGCACCGGTCCATAGACCGGTGGTTGAAGAACACTGCTCTAGAGGATCATTTTCATTGAATATTGTTGATGGCTAAAGTTTATGCCTTACAAACAGTAGAGATGACTGAAAAGTGTCGCAATACTTTATTATTCACACTCAAATGACTCAGATGTGTTTTGACCTGCATCTGGAGTGTATAAACAACAAATATACATCAAATAAGAAATTATTTTAAACACTAAAATTAAAATGACACATTAAGATATTTTATATGCATAATAGACCATTTATTTGTATGTTATACATGTAGCTTTACATACAAAATATTTCACATAAAAATTGAGAACATAAAAACTGAATCAAGTATATAGATATTTTTGCAAAACAGACAAATAATGTAAAAAGTATTCCCCATATAAAGGATAAAGCATACATATTAAAATAAATATATATGTGTGTGTGTATATAGCTTCTTAACATATATATATTGCAAGATTCACTGAAAACATAAGTAACATGTAGTTAAATATATAGATTACAAAACCAACTAAAAACATAAATGCTGTTGTTCATCTAAAAATATATTTGAGCTAATAAGCAACTAATTCATACAAGCCGTTCATTATGTAAAAAAATTTTGGGGGTAAAATTTTAGGAAATTTTATAAGGAAATGTAACCAAATAATTGAGATGGCATTTGATGAAGCCATACTGATAACATAAATGCCATTATCCTAGGACAAGCAGGCAGCTTGTACTCACATGTGGGTGATGTCATCCACGGAGCCCAGTACATACATTTGTAAAAAGTATACTGTCATTGTAAGTTTTGAGAAACTTTGCGACTGCCCGCACCACGCATGCATGAGTGCCTTCCCGCCTGATGCCTGCTTGCGTACCTCAGTTCTTAATTTTCCACAGAGTGAAGTAGTACTTTTTGACTGGACACCGTTCAGTCTGTGTTGCCTTCCCGCTTTAGCATTTTTCTCTTAATTTCTCTTTTCATTTAACATCTTTTATTTGGTTCTTCTGTAAAAAAAAAAAAAGTATAAATTTTCCTTTTTGTTCAAACTTTGGTTTTGGCCTCAGAGTTTTTCCTCAGCGGGTTTCTTGTTCACTTTCAAAATTGAGTTTAATCTCGCTGAAAGTATTTTTCTGTCCATGTCAAAACCTTTAAAAGGTTTTTAGATGTCAGCGGCCTATTTCCATCACCGACCCTCATAGTTGATGTCTAGAGTGTTTAGGCCCTGAACACTAAATCGATTCTTGTGCTCGGTGTTCCACCTTACAAAAGCGCTCTTTCAAAGCCAGTTTCATTCTACAGAAAAAGTTGTTTGGCTTAGCCATGGATACTGGCAAATCTTCAGAGCCATATACATCGAAAGCTCCTGCATTAGCATCGACATTGGACGATCTTACAGCATCGGAGAAGCCAGATAAGAAGCCATCCACTTCCCAGCTAGCGTCGCAGGTCTCAACAGCATCAAGACGCTTGATGCAGATCAAAGAGTGACACCATCATTCTCCAGCTTTGCAGGTTAGCTCTGCTTCTTGGTGTGCATCCTCATTGAGGTCATCCACTCTGAGACAACCTGCTGCACTGATGGTACCGGCTGATGAGCCATCAGTACCGGTGCATACTTCAGGGAGAAACTTGATGAGTTCTTCCAGAGGGAGCTCGGTAATATGTTAAAATTGCACTGCATGCCAGTGCTAACATCGACCCTAGGTACCAGGCCAGCCTAAGCATAGCACTACAAGGCTATTCATCGGAGCATCGAGTTACTTCTCATTGATCTTGATGATGTTCTACCTCCAGACATTGATCGTCACATCAGCGTTCTTCGAGGCATGGATCCACTACTCCAAAAGATTGACTCTCTTCTTTAACACGGTGTTCGATGCCAAGGAATCATTGAGCATCGTGTCGATCTCGTGCAGAAAAGGGTTACTCATCAATTCACATCATCGGCTTCATCGGATTGGTACCAAAGATGTTGCAAACCTTCCCCTAAACATCGTTCTTCTCGACAGTTTTTTCAAGTCTTCTCTATGATTCAGATTTACGATCTGACTCAAGAGTGTGAACTTTCTTTATTTGCAACTGAGTATTATGACACCTTCAGAACAGTCACCACAAAAAATGCTTCTCAGAAAAAGATCTCCAGAAAGACTTTCCTTTACTAAGTATACACTTCTCCCTCCATATTCGCTGTGATAGGGGATTAACAGAACTGCAAATACTGAAAAACCATGAATAACTTTTTTATATGTTATTTGCTGTTTTCTTTTAAAAACCATCGTGAATATGGGAGACCTGGCCTGTTTCTGAAGGAGAGGCAAAACACGGTGAACAAAATGCTGGGAATCAGCAATTTTCTCTGTAAATGCTTGGAATCAGCGATTTCTATATGCAAGCTGATGTAATTTGGTGGGAGGAGCCAGCAAGCTAAAAACCGTGAATAATAGAAACCGCGAATGGTGAAACCGCAAATACAGAGGGAGAAGTGTATTAGGCAGTTGGACAAAGTCCTACTTATCAAATTAGAAGCTGACATTGGACCAAGTGCTGAGTACCTGGATGCCTTGGATTATGATGAGCCTCCCAAAAAGCTCAAGTTACTGTTGCATGGCATTCTTAAAGAGACGCTTTTCAAAAATTGGGAAATGTCTTTAACTATCAAGGTAGCTCCAAGGAAATTAGATTCCATTTACAGAATCATTTCCTGTCCAGGGTTCGATAAACCACAGCTATAACATCAATTATTGCTTGTGGAGTCAACCCTTAAAAAATCCAGGGCATGAAGGCCGTACTATGGATAAATTTGGACGTCGCCTCTATCAAAATTCAATGCTGGCAAGAAGAATCCTTAATTATAATTTCTACATGTCCTGTTATCTAAAACAACTGGTAAAGAAATTGCCTAACTTTGAAAAGTATATTCCTTCAGAGTACCTTGCCGAATATCAACAAAAAATATTCACACTCTTTCACAGACTAGAAAGTATATAGCAAGGTCAGCTTAAGTTGCTTTTGAGATATCATCCAGAGCATCTGCAATGAGCTTGGCTAGTAATCTATGATATGGACCTCAGTCTCCAGGATAGATTAGCCAATATTCCATATTTAGGAGAAGAACTTTTTGGAGATTCCATCGAGGCAGTCACGCAAAAATTGACACAACATGAAAAGAATTAGAAGTTTTTAGTCAGAAAAAAGACTAAGCCTCAAGTTTCACAGCTTCACAGTCTGCTAAGCCTTCCTATATATCAGAGGCAATATACTTCTAAACCTTCTGCTTCTAGGTCACCACTGCAAAAGAAGCAAAAACAATATTATCCCAGGACAAGCAGGCAGCATATTCCCACACATGGGTGACGTCACCGACGGAGCCCCGCAGCGGACAGCCTCGAAAGCAAACCCGCTTGAAGATCTCGATCTTTCGAGTGCTGTAGCGCGCATGCGCGCGTGCCTTCCCGCCCGAACTAGGGGGCGCATCTCCTGTGAGGATCCTCAGTTCGTTTAATTCCGCGGAGACAAGAAGACACGTTTTTCTTCATCTCTGCAGCAAATTGCCTTCTTTTCACCGCGGCTGTTTCTTTTTTTCGGATTAGTTCGGTCGCTGTGCTCTTCAATTTCTCCTTTTCTTTTTTCTTTTTAAAAAAAACAAAAAACAAAAAAAAACAAATTTTTTGTTTCTTTTCTTTCTTGTCCGGCCAGTGAGCCTTGGGCCTAGGCCCAATTGCTCCTTCCGTTCGACACGGACTTTATTTTTTCTATGTCCCGGCCCCTTACCGGGTTTAAACGTTGTCGTCAGTGCAATCGTGTGATTTCGGTCACCGATCCCCACTGCCGCTGTCTTCAGTGCCTGGGTCCTTCCCATTCTCCAGAAGACTGTCACCGTTGCTTCACTCTCACTCCACGGGCCTTTCGACGACGGTGTGCCCAATTTTTTCAACTTTTTGGAGACATGGAGCAATCTTCGGATCCGGCCTCGACCGCAGCGGCTGCCCCGGTCTCGAAGGCTTCGACTCCGTCCACATCGACGCCCACGGTCTCAAAGGCTTCGACCCTGGTTCCGGCTGGAGCCTCGGTCTCGAAAGCCTCGATTCCCTCGAAGACAGTGACCTCGGTGAAATCTTCCATAGGGGGTAAGTCTCTTGGTTCTATTTCAGGTGCCGTACCTAAGAAGCCGCCCGAGTCCTCTTCACGCCCATCTTCCAAGCTTACCTCCAAGATAAGGGAATACTCACCTTCGAGGTCGCCCTCTTCGGAGCGTACTGCTGCACCTACGAGACCGGAATCTTCTGTCTCGGTGCCGATGCTGGAGGACATGCTAAAGTCTATCTTGACCACTCAGATTTCCTCATTGGTGGCTCAATTGGTTCCGTCCTCGACCTTGCCTCGGGTGGATCAGCCTGTCACCCAGCCACAGCTTACAGTGTCTCGAGGCCGATCCCGGACTCCGAAGAGGACACCTTCTTCGGATTCTTCTCCGGAATCACCTCCTCCGAAGCATCGCTCAAAGCATTCGAAACATCTTGCTTCCAAGCATCGAGGGGAGTCTTCTGCTTTTGACACCGAGACTTCATTGCCTCGTTCTTTGAAATTGAAGCAGGGCTCTCGACACCACAGAGTATCGAATCGAAGCCCTTCTCGACCGAGGACTCCACCGTCGAAGACCACTCGTCAAGACACTTCTCCTCAGACTTCGACTCACTCAGTACCACGTACACCTGGTACTTCTCCATCCAGGAGTCTTAAGAGGAAACATTCTCTTACTCCACCACACAGTACAACTTCTTCTGTGATTCTACGTCTTGAATCAGAACCACTCTCACCATACTCTAGAGAAGCTTCTCCTTCTTACTCAGCACTTCCTAAATCCATTTCATTTACCAAATTTATTTTCGATATGGGACAAGCTCTCAAACTAGATCTCCATTCAGATTCAAAATACACTCCTGAATATTTAGCAGATATGGAGCTTCCTCATCCACCTAAAGAATCACTACGGTTACCAATGACTCCTGTTCTCAAACAAACCTTTGTTCGTAACATGGAGACTCCTTATTCCATCACTGCCATTCCATCTAAATTAGAATCTCGTTATCGAACAGTTCCATGTAAAGGTTATGAAAAATCTCAACTTTCCCATCAATCCCTGGTAGTGGAATCATCTTTGAAGAAAGCGCATCCCTCAAAAATTTACGCTTCAGTTCCTCCAGGCAGAGAAGGTCGTACCATGGATAAGTTTGATCGCCGATTGTACCAGAACTCTATGATGGCAAATAGAGTTCTTAATTATAGCTACATATTTACATCTTACTTCAACCACTTTCTGAAGATCTTACCATCTTTTTACCCGGATATCTCCACAACTCGTCTGTCTGAATTCAAACTTATTCTTAAGACTCTTTCTCAATTGAGACTCTTCATGCTTCAAGCTTCCTATGATGCCTTTGAACTATCTTCTCGCGTCTCTGCTTTTGCTGTAGCTATGCGCCGTTTGGCATGGTTACGCATTGTTGACATGGATCCCAATCTTCAAGATCGATTGGCGAATCTACCTTGTCAGGGGAACGAATTGTTTGATGATTCTATTGAAGCAGCTACTAAGCGTCTTTTTAGAACATGAACGCTCTTTTGCTTCTCTCATCAGACCAAAACCGAAATCTACACCAACCAGAGGTTTTAAACAGACTCCACTTCGTTATCCTCAGAAAACGACTCCTGCTTTTTCCAGGCCTCCTCCTCGTCGTCCTCCGCAACAACAGCGCCAGCAAAAGTCTCAGACTCCTGCTGCCACCAAACCAGCTCAGTCTTTTTGACAGTCTCAGCCTGAGCATTTAAATTTCTCTGTTTCCAAATTCTCCCCTCCCCATAGGGGTCGCATTTCCCAGTTTTATCACCAGTGGGAGCTCATTACGTCAGATCTCTGGGTGCTTACCATCCTACGAGAGGGATACTCTCTTCGATTCCTTCAGGTACCTCCAGATCGCCATCCAAGAGAGTGTCCTTCCGATCTGTCACACCTTCCCCTTCTTCTTCAGGAAGCTCGGGCCCTTCTTCACCTGCGAGCTGTGGAGGAGGTTCCTCTTCCACAAAAGAACTTGGGATTCTACTCCCGTTATTTTCTAGTTCCCAAAAAGACGGGGGATTTACGACCGATCCTAGATCTCAGAGCTCTCAACAAATGTCTAGTCAAAGAGAAATTTCGAATGCTCACTCTGCAAACTTTATATTCCTTAATGGATCAAGGGGATTGGATGTGCTCCCTCGATCTCAAAGAGGCGTATACTCATATCCCTATTCATCCAGCATTTCGCAAGTACCTCAGATTTCAAGTAGGAAGCCTTCATCTGCAGTACCGAGTTCTCCCCTTCGGGTTGGCTTCTTCTCCCAGAGTGTTCACAAAATGTCTGGTGGTGGTGGCTGCAGCTCTTCGCAACAAGGGTCTCCAAGTATTTCCATACCTCGACGACTGGCTCATAAAAGCTCCCTCTTTTTCAGGGGTTATTGCAGCGACCCAACAGACTATTCTTTTTCTACAAAGTTTGGGATTTCACATCAACTTTCCCAAATCTCAGTTGACTCCTTCTCAGTCTCTCCAGTTCATAGGAGCAACTCTGGACACTATCAATATGAGAGCCTACCTTCCAAAAACGCGTCAGGACGCCATGCTTCAGATTTCTCAACAAGTCTTCCACCTTTCATCTGTTCCAGCACGAAAGATGATGGTTCTACTAGGTCACATGGCTTCTACAGTTCATGTGATTCCTTTTGCCAGACTTCACCTTTGTATTCCTCAATGGACACTTGCATCCCAATGGCAGCAAACCGTGGATCCACCATCTCGACTGATTTCCAAAACTCCTTCATTGCGGAAGTCTCTCCGTTGGTGGATGCTCTCTTCAAATCTTTCAAGAGGCTTGCTGTTCCACCCTCTTCCTCATCAAAAAGTCCTCACCACAGACTCGTCAACGTATGCATGGGGAGCACATGTGGACGGGCTTCGCACTCAAGGTCTATGGACTCAAGCAGACCGTTGGTGTCATATCAATCTGTTGGAACTCAGAGCGATCTTCTATGCTCTCAAAGCCTTTCAACATCTCCTTCACGACATGGTGATTCTGGTACGCACAGACAACCAAGTAGCCATGTATTATGTCAACAAACAGGGAGGGACGGGATCTCACTCCCTTTGTCAAGAAGCTCTGAAATTGTGGAATTGGGCAATTCTTCACAACATCTACCTCAGAGCTGTTTATATTCAGGGTCAACACAACTATTTGGCGGACAAATTGAGTCGTCTTCTACAGCCTCATGAATGGACACTCAATTCTCCAACTCTTCGCCAAATCTTTGCTCGTTGGGGAACTCCGCAGATAGATCTGTTTGCATCATCTCTCAACTTCAAACTGCCTCAATTTTGCTCCCGCATCTATACTCCTCAACATCTCGAAGCGGATGCATTTCTACTGGACTGGAGGAATCTGTTCCTTTATGCTTTTCCTCCGTTTCCTCTGATTCTCAAGACTCTAGTCAAACTGAAGTCAGAACATGCCACCATGATTCTGATAGCTCCTCGGTGGCCCAGACAACCATGGTTCTCCCTTCTACTTCAACTCAGCACCAGGGAGCCTCTTCTTCTACCAGTATTTCCCTCTCTACTCACGCAGAGTCACGGTTCCTTGCTTCATCCCAATCTGCAGTCTCTACACTTAACAGCTTGGTACCTTTCTGTATAACAGACTTTTCTCAATTTTCTCCATCTGTTCAAGATATTTTACTTGCTTCCAGAAAGCCATCAATGTTATGGCCAGAAGTGGACTAGATTCTCTTCTTGGTGTTCTATACATCAATTATCACCCAGATCTTCCTCCTTGACATCCGTTCTAGACTACTTACTTCATTTGTCACAACCGGGACTTCAAACTACATCTATTCGAGTCCATCTTAGCGCTATAACTACTTTTCATCAGCCTCTAGATGGGAAACCTCTTTCTGCACATCCTATGGTTTCTCGCTTCATGAAAGGACTTCTTAATCTTCATCCACCACTTAAACCACCTCCAGTGGTCTGGGATCTCAATGTTGTTCTAGCTCAACTGATGAAGCCTCCTTTTGAACCACTTGACAAAGCTCACCTCAAGTATCTCACTTGGAAGGTTGTGTTTCTCATTGCCCTCACATCTGCTCGAAGAGTCAGTGAGTTACAAGCTTTGGTTGCCGATCCACCCTTCACAGTTTTTCACCATGACAAGGTGGTCCTCCGTACTCATCCTAAATTTTTACCTAAAGTTGTGTCAGAATTTCACATCAACCAGTCTATTATTCTACCTGTGTTTTTTCCAAAGCCTCACTCTCACCCCGGAGAAGCGGCTCTTCATACTTTGGACTGTAAACGTGCTTTAGCGTTCTACCTCCAACGCACTCAACTTCACAGAACATCTTCTCAACTTTTCATCTCATTTGACCCGAACAGGTTGGGTCGTCCTATCTCAAAACGCACCATCTCTAACTGGATGGCTGCTTGCATTTCTTTCTGCTATACTCAGGCTGATCTTCCTCTGCAAGGTCGAGTGACGGGCCACAAAGTCAGAGCTATGGCGGCATCTGTAGCTTTTCTTTGATCAACACCTATTGAGGAAATCTGTAAGGCTGCCACTTGGTCCTCGGTTCATACTTTCACTTCTCATTATTGTCTGGATACTTTATCCAGGAGGGATGGCCAATTTGGCCAATCTGTTTTGCAAAATCTTTTTTTCATAATTTGCCAACTTCCCTCCATCCCTTTCTACTTAGCTTGGAGGTCACCCATGTGTGGGAATATGCTGCCTGCTTGTCCTGGGATAAAGCACAGTTACTTACCGTACCAGTTGTTATCCAGGGACAGCAGGCAGATATTCCCACAACCCTCCCACCTCCCCGGGTTGGCTTCTTAGCTAGGTACCTGAACTGAGGATCCTCACAGGAGATGCGCCCCCTAGTTCAGGCGGGAAGGCACGCGCGCATGCGCGCTACAGCACTCAAAAGATCGAGATCTTCAAGCGGGTTTGCTTTTGAGGCTGTCCGCTGCGGGGCTCCGTCGGTGACGTCACCCATGTGTGGGAATATCTGCCTGCTGTCCCTGGATAACAACTGTTACGGTAAGTAACTGTGCTGTCTCAGAAATCTCAGACGGCAGCTCCTCAAAAGCCTGCTCAGTCCTTTTGACATGCTTATAGAAAGCATAGCTGCTGTTCCCCTATCCCAGCCTCTTAACCAATTGGTGGTCATCTACAATTCTATCATTAATGTGGGCCTCTGATAACAACCGACCTGTAGGTTCTCAAAGTTATCAAGGAAGGTTACTCTCATCATTTTGTCACTATACCTCCATAGCCTCCAAGAGAGCCCTTTTTCAACCCTCAACAGATATCCCTTCTTTGGGAAATAAAGGCTCTGCTTCAACTAAATGCCATAGAGGTAGTACCCCTTTCTCAGAAAAATCAGGGGTTAACTATTTTGTTATCCCAAAAAAGACGAGAGATCTACGTCCAATTCTTGACCTCTGAGACTTAAACAAATTCCTAGTCAAAGAAAAGTTTTGAATGTTATCTCTGGGAACTTTATATCCACTACTAGTCATTAAGCCCGTTACATTAACGGGTGCTAGAATACTGTTCACCCTCTATGTTGCCCCTTCCATTCACTGCCCTCTCTTCTCTTTCCATCTAGTGTCCGCCCCCTCTCTCTCTATCCCATATGGCCTCTCTCCATCTCCTCTTTCCTTTTCCCTTGGTCTGGCATACCTTCCTCCTTCCCTCCATGCCCTGCCATCTGTTCTTCCCTTCAAGCCATTCTCTCCCCCTCTGCTCACTTTCATCATTCAACTACTTCATCGGGCAACAGCAGCATTCACAATTCATTGCTGTTGCTGGCTTCAGGTATTATTCTCTGGCAGGTCCTGTGTTCATGAAAACAGGAAGTAGGCAGGACCGGCCAGAGAGGAAGGCCTGAAGCCGCAATAGCAGCGAATTGTAAACGCTGCTACTGCCTGAAGCACCCGAGGCAGACGCTTCTCTCCCCTCCCAGCCCAACCCCCGCTGACTCTGCGACCCTCCCGGCGAGATGACTTAAATAACAAACCTCCCTTCAGCGTTGGCAGCCGCAACACACTAAACAGGCTGGTTCGCGGCTTTCTTCTGCCGTTGAGTCTCTCTGTCGCGTCATTGTGACATCATTAGTGATGCGGCAGAGGGACTCAACTGCAGGAGAAAGTCGCGAAGCAGGCTGTTTAACGCTGGAGAGAGGTGCTGCCAACGCTGGAGAGAGGTTTGTACCAGTATGTGCAGAAGCTCTCCCCCTCCAGTACTTGTGCAGCACTTTGTCTGTGTCAATGCCGTCTCTGAGTGGAGTCTGTTTCTCCCGCTTTGTCTAGCCGCCGCATATGCACTCTGGCCACGGACCTACAGATCAGGGATTACAGATCACGCAGGTCTGAGTGCGCATGCGCGGCTAGCGTTTTATTATATAGGATTAGATCAAAACAATTGGCTATGTTGTCTAGATCTAATTCATCCTGCTCACAGAAAATTTCTGCAGTTTTGGATAGCCCATCAACATTTTCAATACAAAGGTCTGCCCTTTGGCCTGGCCTCCTCTCAAAGAGCTCAGGGGTTCCAAGTTTTTCCTTATCTCGATGATTGGCTTATAAAAGACGCATCTCCTCAAGGGGTGCTCTCAGCAACACAATCAACAATTCCGTTTATTCAGCAGTTGGGGTTCGAAGTCAACTTTTCCAAATCTCAACTTCAACCTTCTCAAACTCTACAATTCATAGGAGCCTTGCTAGACACGATTCAACTCAGGGCGTTCTTGCCTCAGCAAAGACAATTTGCTTCAACATTGCAGTCAAATCTATCATCATCCATCCATCTCAGCTAGACAAACGATGATACTGTTAGGTCACATGGAATCTACAGTCCATGTTGCCCCCTTTGTGAAACTTCATCTTGAGACAACTCAGTAGTCCCTGGCATCTCAAGCTCTTGAGCCATTCTCACAAGAGATTACAATCACATCATCACTTTGTTAATCTCTTCAGTGGTGGATGAAGTTTTCAAATCTTTCCAAAGGGTTATTGTTTTAAATCCCTCCATATCAGAAAGTTCTTACCACAGACTCATCCAAGTATGCTTGGGGAGCTCATCTGGATGATCTTTGTACAAAGGGTCACTGGTCTGCACAAGAGCAACAGTTTCACATAAACATCTTGGAACTCGGAGCCATTCACAATGCTCTCAAGACTTTTCAACACATTATATCCAATCGAGTTCTCCTAGTATGCACAGACAATCAAGTTGTGATGTATTACATAAACAAAGGGGAACTGAAGAAAATTTGGAACTGGGCTAGTGCTCAAAACATATTTCTAAAAGTTGTCTATGTTCAAGGAATTTAAAACACTCTTGCCAACAAACTCAGCAGATTTCTTCAGCCACACGAGTGGATGCTCAATTCCACAGTCTTGCATCAGATATTCTTTCTGCTCCTGTCATTCATTTTGGATGACACATCTACACAGCAGTGGACATGGTTTTCAATGTGTTATACTCTTCATCATCAAGACGCATTATCCTTCTCCATATCGTCAGTATCGGATTACCATTTTCACTTATCTAATTCAGGTCTTAAAACCACTTCAGTCAGAGTTCACCTTAGTGCTATCAGTGCTTTCCATGTTCTGGTCAACAATAAATCTCTTAACTGCTCATCCTCTTATTTCCAGGTTTATTAAAGGACTTGTCAATATCAAAACACCTCTCAAACTCCCTCCAGTGATTTGGGATCTTAATGTTCTCACCAAACTGATGAAACCTCCATTTGAGCCAATGTCTACTCATCTTAAATATCTCACTTAGAAAGTGGTATTTTTAATCTCCATCACTTCTGCACATTGAGTGAGTGAGCTTCAAACATTGGTGTCGGACTCACCCTTTACAGTTTTCCACCAAGATGTAGTTCTGCACACATAACCTAAATTCTTACCGAAAGTAGTCACATAATTTTATCTATAACAATTGATTGTGCTTCCAGTTTTCTTTCCAAAGCCTCATTCTCATCCTGGAGAAACAGCTTTTCATATCTTAAGACTGTAAATAAGCCTTGGCTTATTACTTACAAAGGACCAAGCCACGCAGAACCTCTCCTCAGCTGTTCATCTCCTTTGATTCTAACAGGTTGGGCTGGCCTGTACCCAAGAGAACTATTTCCACATGGCTAGCGGCTTGTATTTACTTCTGTGCTCAGGCTGCAACTCGGGGGTCGTGTAACAGCACATAAGGTCCGAGCTATGGCAGCTTCAGTTGCATTCTTACGTTTCACTCCTATAGATGAAATCTGCAGAGCAGCCACTTGGTCCTCAGTTCACACGTTCATGTCTCCCTACTGTCTAGAATCTTTTTCCAGACTGGATGGTCATTTTGGCCAAGCAGTATTACAAAATTTATTCTCTTAATGGCCAACTCTCCCTTCATCCCATTGCAGTAAGCTAGGGAGTCCCACATGTGAGAATGTGCTGCATGCTTGTCCTAGGTTAAAGCATAGTTACTTACCGTAACATGTATTATCCGGGGACAGCGGGCAGATATTCTTACATCCCACCCACCTCCCCTGATAGGCTTCTTAGCTTGCTTATGGATCTGAGGTGCGTGAGCAGGCGTCAGGAAGGAAGGCACTCGCGCATGCACGGTGCAGGCAGTTACAAAGTTTCTCAAAACTTAGTGACAGTACACTTTTTATACTGTCCGTACTGGGTTCCATGGATGATGTTGCTCACATGTGAGAATATCTGTCTGCTGTCCCCGGATAACACCTGTTACGGTAATTAACTGTGCTATATCCCTATAAAGATAAAAATAACATAGCAAATTGTAAATTGTAAATTACAAAATCAAACTAATATGAAAATGTTCCCCATGTAAAAGTTGAGGCTTAAAGAGTATATAGCCAAAAACATATAGCAAAATGTAAATTGTAAATCACAACAATGAAAAGAGAGTAATAGAATCATAATTTTAAAGGACTGTTATAGAAATGACATAGATCAGATGTTCTTTATAAACAATAATGAAGAATGATTGATAACATATGTCTAAAAATTGTGATAAATAGCATTTGACCAGTCATAAATCATCCCAGTTGTATATGTAAAAATAGAGCCAAAGCTCACTTAAAACGTGGAATGTCAAATTGCTGGATTGTGTTACATAAGATTTGTGGCATACCTCGTAGTTTTCTATCAACATTTTCAGTGCAGCTATTGAGGTGTGACAAAGGAAACAGTAATTGTATTGGAAAGGTACTTAAAACAAAACAAAAAAAAAAGTAATTGTACTAGATAGGTATGAAAAAGAAAAGAAATAAGAAAGAAAGGATATCTGTATTTACCTTATAGAAAATATACCATTTAGAATGTCTTGAGACAAAGGTAAATGACAGTGATCTTGAAGGAAAACAAAATGTGATACAGAATGTTGATCAATATGTAGATATCAATGAGATTACTATTCCAACCAGATTTTGAAAACTCAGCAAGAGGGAAAAAAGGGGGCTGGGGGGCTGTTCTTAGAAAGAAATTTACAGAAACAAGGCCATTTATTACCAATAACATGTAGTCTTTCCTTTTAATCAGTATTGTACTGTACTTGATTGAAAATCATACAAACAAAAGAAAGTCTGTGTGCCTTACCATGTCTCTTACTGCAAGTAATTACTGAAAAGCGCTCATATAAAGTGAGATCAGAAAATGCTACATTAAAATAGACTTCACCATTCTGAAGTGTTTACCTTGCTGTGTTGCTTGCTGCATTTAATTCCATACATTGGAATGCATAATAGTTCACAAGTAAAAAAGGAAGGAAATGGCTACATCTGTTTTATAGTAAAAGGACCAAATAGTGCTTTATGTATAAATGACATGTGCTCTTAAAGCTTTCCCCACCAAAATCTGATTGATGGTGATGTTCTTAAAAGTTTTGCCACCAAAATCTGGTATTTACTGCTACCGTGTTGGGACCAATTTGGCCTAAAAGTGTTTCAAAGAAACCTAATAAAATATAATGTGTCATTAGTCAATAGTGGTTGAGTAATATCCTATATCATATGGATGGAGTGATATAAATATACATAAATTAAATGAAAAAAAGTGTTGTGACACAAATAAGAAGAGTAAATAGTAAAAAGAAAAACACAGGGGCAAAAGGGGAAATTAGTATGTGTGTTCTCTTGTTGAATGGTCACAAAACTTGCACATACTATTTCATAGGTCTATAATATGTGTATTAAAAAGGTTAAAAAAAACCTTAGCAATAAAGTCCTCAAATCAACTGATAAACCTTTCACAAAATCCACATATAATGTTTTCTTATTAAATGCTATGCATATTGAATTGAAATTTAAGAAAAAGTTAAACAGTTAAACAGGAGATTTTTCGGACTAATTATAGGGCAAGAAAAAATCTATACCTTATTTCAAGAGCACTTGAAGTATTTTCTTATTAAATATAAATTAATTATATCATATTGAAACAGTCTAAAAATAGCATTTTCTATTTGAGTAGTTTTGCCATAACTCATATTTAGTTTAAACACAAAGAAATATATTTCAATCATATACCAAAAAAATGATAAAGAAGTATATCATAAAAAAGGTCTGAAATCCATTTCTGCATTAAGACCATGAGGGGTGATGGTATTAAAATAAAAAATGGTTCTTTATTCTTGTTTTAAAAAGTACTAAATCTAAATCCCCTCCTCTCCATCTATTCTTCACTACCCTGATGACAAAGAAGCTGAATGTCTTCAATGGTTTGACCTTTTTCATACCAGTGGGTTACAATGGGCACTGAATGAATGTTTCTACTGATACTGCTTCTATGCTTGATAATCCTTGTCTTGATCATTTTCCCAATATACCAGAGTTTACAAGGACATAGATAACGGAATGTGTATTGCAATTGGTACTGTCTCTTAATTTGATTCTTTGTTCAGTTGCTGGATATGTAAATACAGAGAGTGAGATACAATGTCTGCACATAGTATAGGATCCACATGATATATGTCCAAAGATCTTTTCTTCATCTTGAGTACGTTCTGTTAGAGTTGAGGGAGCAAGATAGTCCCTGAGGTTTTTGGATCTTGAGTAAGCAATAACTGGAGAAATACCACAAAAGTACTCATGTGGTTCAAGAATATGCCAATTCTTCTTAATGATGCATTGGATGTTCCTTGAAAGGTAAGAGAATCGTAGAGTACAAATTAACTCTGGTCTCTCTTTATCTTTCTTTTGCTGTAGAAGGATTTCTCTGTTTTGCATCTTGGCTTTTCAAAGGCATTCCTGGACACACTTCTCTGGATAGCCTCTGTATAAAATTCTCTGCTATGGTCGTGGCTTGCCAATCAAATTCTGTCATATCTGTGCATAGTCTTCAAAGTCTTAAGAATTGTGAGTAAGGTAAATTACGTTTTAAATTCTATGAAAACTGGTATAATGTAGATACATCTGTCTCTTTTCTATAAATGGTTGTAACCAGACGATGTGGAGTCTTTTTAATCTTAATGTCCAAAAAAGATATCTCTTCACTGTCATATTGCATCTTGAATTTAAGATTGTTGACACATGAATTCAACCACTGATGGAACACTACTAGTTTGTCATCCCTCCTCAAGATGAAGATGTCATCTATATATCTCTTGTAAAGAAGCCATTCTTGTTGAAAAGGGTGATCTTCCAAAAATTTTATTTTGAATTCTTCTACATATAAATTAGATAGGTTTGGTGCCATTGAGGATCCCATTGCAGTTCTCCTTATTTACTGAATGAATTTCCCTTGGAAGCAGAAATAGTTATTGGTAAGTGCTATTGTAGCAAATGTCAGAATAAAGTGGTTGGGTAATCTTCAGTGCAAGTTCCTTTTTCTTAGAGTTCTTTCTACAATTTCCAAACCTGCTGTTATGGAATGTTAGTGTAAAGTGCTTCTGTGTTCATTGTGACAAGTCAATTATTATGCAAATCTCCAAATGACTCCAATAAATTGATCTTAAATGATGAATCTCTGATATATGATTTGCTTTCTGGAAGGAAAGATCTTGTCTACAAATTTTGAAAGGGGATCTAGGACTGACCGATTGCCTGAGATAATTGGTCGTCCTGATGGATCAGTGGCAGATTTTTTAATGCTGAGTTAGTTACATCTTTCCAGGTATTGGCAAGTGCATACATAGCATCCTTAAGACTGAACTCCTTGAGAAAGTCTTGTTAATTGCATCAAGCCTGCAATTCAGAAAAAATTATTTATATTTGGTCTTCATGGAATGTAAAAATCCTTGGTCACAAGGCTGTGGTAAGGATGTCACATTAGTTGGGAAGTAAATGGCAGAAACATTATTTTTCACAAGAAGTTCTTGAGGTGAATGTGCAGAAAAGTTGTCTATAACCAGTAAAACTTCACAGTTTTCTTCTAGTTCAGCTTCTCTACAATTAACTCTTGCTACTGGCACAAAGTGGTTATTGAACCATTCATTAATGTTTCTCTGGTTACCTATGCTTTCTTATTAGCATAATAGTCTTCAGATAGATGTACACCTTTGAAACATCAGGGATGTTGTTTTTTTCCAATCACTACCAACTTTAATTTGTATGTGCCTGCAGCATTGGTACAAGCAAGAACAGTTATCCTGTCCTTAAAACCAGATGGTGCTCGTTCATCACCTGTTGCCAGTAGATTTCTAGGAACATAGCACTAGAGAGCTGTTCCATCAGCATTGTAAACTTGTTCAGGACCAAGGTTTCCATCAGATATCCTCTTAGCAAATTCATCTATGTAACTTTCAGTTGCCTCATAATCAGCAGAAGCTTTTTCACCACAGATTTTAAGATATTTAACACCATGGCACTAATTAAATTTCTGCAGCCAATATTCGTTCTCTCGCTAAGCTACTTGAACCGGCTTACCTTAACACACTAATTCACTCTTTGGTAATTTCCTGTATAGATTACTGAAATGCCCTTTAAACGGGCATCACAAAAAAGGAAATTAGATGGTTTCAAATGTGCAAAATATGGCTATCAAGATCATCTGCAGCGCAAAAAAATACGATCACGTCTCTCCCCTTCTGTTCAGTGCTCACTGGTTACCAGTGGAACATAGAATTAGCTATAAAATTCTACTTTTAACATTTACCACAAAAATAAATAATCAACCGGATTTTATTAACAGACTTCTAATTCAGCATAATACATCAAGATCTCTCCGTTCAACTTCTCAGAATCTTTTAGTCATACCCTCTTTAAAATTGATAAATACACTGCATTCCAATAACATTGTGGTCACTGCTTCCACTCTATGGAATTCGCTGCCTAACCACCTGCGCTATGAATCCGAAATAAAACAATTTAAATCAAAACTAAAGACATTTTTGTTCCAAGACGCTTTTGGTTAATAACTGTCCTTTTAAGGGCAAAGTTTTAAAAAATTTTTTAAATTTAAATCAATTGTCATTTCTATCCTAACCTATTGTTTTATCCTTTAATGTTTCACCTTTCCTATAACAATTGTAGTTCTCCCCACTATCCTATTGTTTTATTTAGTATGTTTTTGATCAAAGCTGTCTGTATGTTAGGACGTTAGTCTGTATCCCCCATTTTTGTGCTTTATTGTTATTTTATAACTCATTTTTATGTAATTTTACATTGTCAACCGCTTAGAAACTCGAATAAGCGGTCTAAAAATTTTTTTTAATAAACTTGAAACTTGAATAATTCTGAATATTCACACTCGCCATCAGTGTTCATTTCTTAATGGTATTTTTTTTTATTTGCTTCATTACCATCAAACCAGTCAGTGGCATGCATTCATGCCTTCTTTGCTGAACACAATCAGAACACGTTCTAGGTACTCATACGCCTTATGCAGTGATTTTCTGTTTTTCATTATTCTGGTCATTACTCTATAAAACTTCAACAACTTAACTTTCTGTTTCTTTAAGTCATATATTGTTGTTCTCACACAATATTCTTCAGTCAGCCATTGTTTAGATAGACCATGATCAAGCATCTTCAATACCTCAAGTTTCTGTGCTATTGGCAGAGGTAAACACTTCTTTTTCTGCTTCTCGCTGCTCTGAGTGGGATCTGCAGTTCTCTTTCCTCTGACCTGAATTGCACAGAGAACAGGAGAAACACATGCACCTAGGTTAGCTTTTTAGCATGTGTCACATTGGGGAAATTGACTACTTCGGTTCACATCAAATTTCGGTTTTCGGAGCTTTTTGGTGTTTGGAAT
This sequence comes from Geotrypetes seraphini, assembly GCF_902459505.1. NCBI lineage: Eukaryota > Metazoa > Chordata > Amphibia > Gymnophiona > Dermophiidae > Geotrypetes > Geotrypetes seraphini. The sequence goes on along the minus strand of NC_047084.1, from coordinate 399,907,527 downwards.
TTTGGGTAAAGGATCTTGTACCTCTGTTGTGTCTAAAGTATTTTAGATTCCAGCAAATCCATGGAGATAATCACTTAAATTTCATCTTAATAAATAGGGCTTGTTCAGAGTCCCAGGTTTAATCTGCCATCTTATTCATGATGATACTAGAATCTCAAGTTCATTTGTTTACAGTGTTTTCCAAGCTTACTTCAGAAACAAAGATAATTTGACTAGATGGAGAGACCTGCTTTTTAAAGTGAGATAATCTGTCTCTTCCAAATGCTGCTTTCCCCCAAGTGCATAAAAAACCCCAAAACAAGGGAGAATACAAAGATAATACAGGAGAACAAATCTCCCCTGACCCTGAAAAAAGAAGGGTGAGGGGAAGAGACAGCTCAAACCAAGATCCTCACCTAAAATTTTTGTGGTGAACAGGAAGCCCTCAGTCACACAGCTCACAATGAGGACTAGCCCCTAGTGCACCAGCTGTCACATACATACACCCCAAGGGTATTATCTGTGAAACATCCCCGGGCTAACCCATATATAATCAAATGTGTAACTAGTGCACAAACCAGTGTGCTAATAGTGCAAAATGTGATAAAGCAACAAAAATAAATATAAAAATGGGTGGAACTGTCTCTGCCTCTCATCCGAGGGTACAGGAGCGTCCAAAATCAGCCAAGCAGGCACGAGCTAACAGTCTATGAGGTACTTAGCTTCTCCGTAGTAATGAAGGTGTAGCCAGCACAAATTAAGCTTATATAACGGGACTCCGTTTCGAGGGTAAAAACCCCCTTCCTCGGGAACCAGCTATGCTGTAACAAGTAACTCTCAAGCACTCGCCAAGATGAAAGCACAGTTGAAAATGGCGCTGAGCCAAGTGGAACGCCTCCGCTAATGTAAACTATTATTCAACAGTTTTCAGACATAGAGAATTCTCATACATTAATTACCTTGGATTTAGAGTCTAATATACCGCAAGGAACAGCACTAGAACTCAAATCTAGACTTTTTATGCAGGAAATTCACCACGATTGGATTAGAGCCGATTTTCTCATCCAGTTGGCCCAGTTAGTTTTGAATCAAAATTACTTCAAATTTGATAAAGATTTTGTTTTCTTCAGACGCACAGTGTCGCAATGGGCACTGCTGCGGCTCCAAGTATTGCCAATTTATATGTTTCTCATTTTGGAGAACAATATTTTTACCCGTTACCTTGGTATGTATATATCAAGGTTTGGCTTAGATTCATCAATGACGTGTTTTGTATCTGGACTAATCCTCGAACTTTTACCGTTCTTTTTGGAATGGTTGAATTATCAAGACCTCAACTTGAGATAGCAAATCAGGAAAGATTATTATTTTAGACCCTAAAAAAGCAAATCCAAAGGCCTAAAGGAAAGTTTCAAAGCTGTGTTGTGGTTAAGTTTAAAAGCAAAGGAAACCAGTAACATTGCTGACAAATAGAAGCTTAAACTACAATTTCTATGACTTTTTCTATGACAAGATGGTGGCCAGTTAAGTCACCTGCTGTTCCGTCTCCCTTCCTTGTTTCTATTTGATTTTATTTTTTTCTAAGTTCCCCCTACATATTTATTTTATTTTTCATCATCTTTTAATTTGTCCTTCGTTTTTGATCTGATTAGAATTTTTGGCCCTTCAGTTCATTTATTTTATTCATCTAATTCTCTTCATATCAGGCTAACGGCCTCAACGGCAGTAAACATTCTTCTCACCTCTGAAGTAGAGTGGTGAGTTTGCCAAGGTGATAAGAAGATAGAGGTTTGTCCGAGATGAAAGCAACACTTCAGATGGAGAGGTTGGCCTATGAGGACGTGCTGCGGGGGGGGCGCAGCCTTCCTATGTTGCTGTGGTGATCAGGGAGGACGATCGACCGTTGACTGTGGCTGATGTACTGGGGATGGAGGTTACAGTGGATCGCTGGCCTGATGCTTGTTTCCGGGATGTTGGACTTTTACTTTGGAGATCCGCTGCTCCTGTTTTGATTAGGTGGGGGTATACTGGCAGAAGAGTCTCGGTTGTGTCATCTGGAGTGTGCCTGTCCCCGTCGATGGAAGCCAGTGACTGTTTACTGGGGCCTTTATGGCCGGACATTGGGGGACCTGCTGTGACCTGTTTGGTCCTCCAGCTCTCCTTGGCATGATATCTTCGGCTGTTGGCTCCCTCCTGCGATGAGGATCCTGAGATCTTCTTTGGCCAATAATGGATTGACTCGGCCATTGTGTCCTGCTGTTGCCTTACATTGGACTGAATTCATTTGGACCTTATTTCACTTTTATTTTTATTTTATTTTCATTTCTCTATTTTTAAATCTCAAATTTACTTTAATTTTTGTTTTTACCCATAATGAATACTTGTTAGAATGTATATCTTGTACCTATCTCTATCTCTTCCTTTCCTATCTGAATATGTTCAAGGAAGTTTCCTATTTGAATATGTTCTATGGAGTTCCTTTCTGTATTCAACTGTTACACTGTAAACCGCTTAGGTCAACAGAATGCGGGAGCGCTTAGGTCAACAGAATGCGGGAGCAGTATATCAAATTCTTAATAAACTTAAACATAAAAGCTGAAAAGGAGAGGCTGATCCAAGATGGCGGAAGGGACGGTTAGCGAGTACCTGCTTATTTTGTTTCTAAGAAGAATTTTTTACCTTGCAATGCCAAAAAGAAGAGGCCGTAGCACCGCTGCAGCCTCGCGGCGTCCCGGCCCAGCAAGATTCACCAATATCGATTAACTTATACGCCGGATGCAGGAAGTGTCGGTAGTAGCGTCGGCATCCCCATTGGAAGCACTCGGTAGCGAGTCAGAGGTGGTTTCCCCGGGACTGGAGATCTCGTTGAGCCCTGACGCCAGAGCACCTCCCCCTCTTCCTCAGACTGCCAACTACCCGTGGGTGGAGGAGCAATCGGAAGGTGGTGAGCTCTTCTCCCGGAAGGCTTTGGATATCAGAGGGGGAGTCTGGAGCTGGATTCCTGTTTGGAGAGTCCTGTGGAGCCTGAGGTTGCCATCAATAAGAGGGAGAACTATGAACGGGAGAGTCGCCAACAGGAGGAGAGGTCAGTTGATTTAAACGCAAAAACTGAGCCTGAAAAACTTTCTATAATAGAGAAACTCCGAGAAGTAACCCTAGATATTATTTGGGATCTTGTGGCAGATCTGGCTAAATCTATTAAGCCTCAGTTGTGTCAATTAGAACTAAAATTAAATACTCATGAAACATATATTAAAAATCTTCAAACTGATTTGCAAGACCTAAAAAATTCAAATGTTGCCTCTAAACAGATTACAGAAACATTAATGAGATATAATATAAATCTGAGAAGGAAATTAGAAGCATTAGACAATATTTCTCGTAACAACAATCTCAGATTAATTAACTTCCCTAGAGTAGCAACAATACCTCCGAGAGATATGTTAAAACGTTATATGATGAAAATACTAGAAACTTCAGAAGAACTGCTGCCACTGTTTACCCAGGTTTATTATCTACCTACACGAAAAGAAGGACAACACCAAAAACCACAAAAATTACAAGATGATCAACAGCCACTAAACATTTCAATGATGTTGGAATGTTCAGATAGGGAAATGGCAACACCAGTAACATTACTTCTTACAGTTGCCTTAGCACCAGAAAAAAACTGGTTGCTGAGACTTTTCTTCAAAAATAAACTAAAAGAATTCTTGGGATACAAAATACAAATGTTTCCTGATCTGGCACGAGATACTAAAAAACGTCGTCATAAATTTTTGATTTTAAAACTGGGAGTTATTGTTCTTGGAGCAACTTTTTTTCTTCGTCACCCATGTAAATGTATGATATTGTATTAAAGGCAAAAATATGTTTTCTTTGATCTTACTCAACTGACAACCTTTTTGTCGGCTGTACGCCTGAAAGCAGGGACAACAAGAGTGCTTAATGATTTGGACAACTTTCCTCAGTTGATTGAGTTCCCTGTTTTCTTCTTCTTTTTATTTCTTTGACTTATATTTAGCAATGCTCGCTGATCATACTTCTTGGATCTATGAATTGAGGACTTGAGCTGAAGTTAAGCTTTATTTTCTTAAAATTCTTTGATTGTGGTTATATATATATATATAATTGGTAATGTTTTGTTCTTTAATTAGCTTCATTTTTCTGTACAAGTGGATATTTGATATGTTTATGGAAAATATGATAAATAATAATAAAAAACTTAAACATAAATGCTTAATAAATACAAGGAAGGTTTGGATAGGTTCCTAAAGGATAAGGGGATTGAGGGGTACAGATAGAAGTAGAGGTAGGTTATAGAAATGGTCAAGAACCACTTCACAGGTCATAGACCTGATGGGCCGCCGCGAGAGCGGACCGCTGGGCGCGATGGACCTCTGGTCTGACCCAGTGGAGGCAACTTCTTATGTTCTTATATGAAATCCTTCATACAAAAGATCTCATTATGATCAGTATATTGTGGCTGGGCGTTGCCGATTGGACGTGTCCAGGGGCCAGTACCTCAGCTGAGTGAAAGCGAGGTATGGATAGCTGGGAAGAACTGCAATAAAGTTCAAAAACAGTGCAAAGCACTTGTGCGTCACAAAAGAAATCTTTATTTCATACCACATTTGACTCAAGTTAGTAGCAATTCAAAAGTAAGTGCCAAAATACAAGCAAACAATAGTCCTTGCACAAAATACAAACAAAACAATGCATTTGTTTCCTTTATTTGGCTTTTTGCCATCCACTAACTTAAATTTCAGCTTTTTAATTGCCTTCTCTGAGACTCTCAGGCCTACACCTGCCAACACTGGGTTAGGCCCTTCCCAGCCCAGCCACTGTTTCCCACCTGGCCTGTTCAAACTTCTTGTAAGTCCTTTCACTGAGGAAAAAGTTCACCTTGGTGTTGGGATCTGTACCCGCCCTGTAGATTTTGGTATACAAAAATCTCCACCATGATCCCATTAGATTTTGAATAAAGAGTTCTCCAGTGTCCTATAGCCAGCAGGGCCTTAGGCAACCAATTTTCATGCACTGCCCCAAACAGCATCACAGAATTAGGCTGTGCAAGTCCCATGCAAGTAGGGGAAAAAACTCTTGCAGCCAGAGGCTTTAAATAATACAGCCTGGATAGTCTGGAATCATTCACAATTTCCTCTTGATAAACTCTAAACTTTTGCTACTGTTCCTCAGCCCCTCTCTATTAAATCAGGGTCAGTAGCGTATGAAAAATACTCACTCATTTCTTCCATACTGTGAGCTTCATTCATTTCTATATCGTTTTCATTTGTATAGGAGTCCTCAACAAAATCCTCCCAATCCTGAGATCATACCTGCTCTTCTGGAGTATAAGGCTCTTCTGGAGTATAAGGATCTGTTTCCTGGCAGAGAAGGTCTGGTTCCCTTCTCTCTCCTTACTGGGTTCCTCCTGGGTGGCTCAATGGGTGGCTGCTTGCAATTAGGAACCCCACCCTTTTCTTTCTCAGTAGCTAACTGCCTGTGCTGGTGTGCCCTTAGTTCTGGATGCTTCTGAGCTCAGGTGCTTGTTGAGCTGGCTCAAACCTAGAGCTGTTCCAGTTCTGGCTTTTGGCTTTCTCTGCCCTTGGCCTGATGGGATTTGTAGTCCTGTTACCTTGGTTTTCACTTGCTGCTTAGAAAAAGGTAAACAGGCATGTTTACCTCCTTCTGTGCACTGCTATGCAAAGGCATTTTCTTTCTTGGCAGTGCCCTAGGAGGAATTTCAGGTTTATCTACTGTTTTCTCCTGGGGCAATTCCTTACTTTGGTCATTAGTTCTTGAGCACTGCAAGGATTCCTTTTCGTTCATAGGGGGCTCCCTGTGACAATATTCCATCAAATATTGTGGCTGTCTTCAGCCAGATTTCTAATTGCTTCTTTGCATTTTGAACTGGAATGCTCTTCCGGAGTCTGTTATAAGGGAAAACACGCTCCAGGGATTCAAGACAAGGTTGGACAAGTTCCTGCTGAACTGGAACGAACGCAGGTAGGGCTGGTCTCGGTTAGGGCACAGGTCTTTGATCTGGGGGCCGCTGCGTGAGCGGACTGCTGGGCGCAATGGACCACTGGTCTGACCCAGAAGCGGCAATTCTTATGTTCTTATGAATACAATGGGGTGTTGATCCCAATTCAGTAGGAGATTAAAAGTCTAGGAGTATTGTTAGACTCAACTTTAACGTTTCAAAGCCACATTGCCTTGGTAGTTAAGATGATATTTATTAAGATTCATCTAGTTTTGAATGTGAGAAAACTGCTTTACTAGACAAATTCCGGCTGGCGATACATTGTTTTGTGTTACCATACTTGGACTATTGTAAGGCTCTGTTTTGTAGGCTTCCAAAAAAAATCATTGAGGGCATTGCAAGTTACGCATAATGTAGCAGCTAGAGTGATTAGTCTCCCTCGTAGAGATCATAGAAACATAGAAATAGACGGCAGATAAGGGCCCACGGCCCATCTAGTCTGCCCACCTTAATGTCCCTCCCCTACCTTTGCCCTGTGAATAGATCCCATGTGCCGATCCCATTTGGCCTTAAAATCAGGCACGCTGCTGGCCTCAATCACCTGTAGTGGAAGACTATTCCAGCGATCAACCACTCTTTCAGTGAAAAAGAATTTCCTGGTGTCACCTCGTAGTTTCCCGCCCCTGATTTTCAACGGATGCCCTCTTGTTGTCGTGGGACCCTTGAAAAAGAAGATATCTTCCTCCGCCTCGATGCGGCCCATAAGATACTTGAACGTCTCGATCATGTCCCCCCTCTCTCTGCGCTCCTCGAGCGAGTATAGCTGTAATTTGTCAAGCCGTTTTTCGTATGGTAGATCCTTGAGTCCCGAGACCATCCGGGTGGCCATTCTTTGCACCGACTCCAGTCTCAGCACATCCTTGCGATAATGCAGCCTCCAGAATTGCACACAGTATTCCAGGTGGGGCCTCACCATGGATCTATACAATGGCATAATGACTTCCGCCTTACGACTGACGAAACCCCTTCGTATGCAGCCCATGATTTGTCTTGCCTTGGACGAAGCCTGCTCCACTTGATTGGCAGACTTCATGTCCTCACTGACGATTACCCCCAAGTCTCGTTCTGCTACCGTTTTTGCTAGGATCTCGCCATTAAGGATATAAGACTTGCATGGATTCTGGCTGCCCAGGTGCATAACTTTGCATTTTTTGGCATTGAAGTTGAGTTGCCATGTCCTAGACCATCGCTCCAGTAGGAGTAGGTCATGCATCATGTTGTCGGGCACTGAATCTTTGTCTGTTGTGCATTTGCCCACTACATTACTCAGTTTGGTGTCATCGGCGAATAATGTTATTTTACCTCGAAGCCCTTCTGCCAAGTCTCTTATAAAGATGTTGAATAGGATTGGGCCCAAGACTGAGCCCTGTGGTACTCCACTAATCACCTCCGTCATTTCGGAGGGGGTGCCGTTCACCACCACCCTTTGGAGCCTACCTCCAAGCCAGCTCCCAACCCATTTCGTCAATGTGTTACCTAATCCTATAGAACTCATCTTGCTCAGTAACCCGCGGTGTGGTACGCTATCGAATGCTTTGCTAAAGTCCAGGTACACGATGTCCAGGGACTCCCCAATATCCAGCTTCCCCGTTACCCAGTCAAAGAAGCTGATCAGGTTGGATTGTGATGCCTTTGTTGGTTAAGTTGTATTGGTTACTAGTAGCAAGATACTGGTACGTGTATTTAAAGTCATACTGCAGGAACTGCTGAAAGATGTGGGTACTTTGACTGTACCTTCTCGCTTGTTGAAGTCTGGATCTCAGTACCTGTTAATAGTGCCTTCTTTACAAGATATTGTATAGGCCCACATTTTTTGGGCTTGCTAGCTACTTTTAAAATGACCAAAGCACACTGTACGCAGAGTTAATGTTAATTATCATTTATATTCTGTGGGTTTTCAAAGAGGTCAAGGCAGATGACTTTATGCAATGTCATCTCAGTAACAACTATACAAAAATAGACAAATATACCCCCTCCCTTTCTCTAAACCACGATAGTGGTTTTTAGCGCAAGGAGCCCTGCACTGCTCTCGATGCTCATAGGCTCCCTGTGCTAAAAAACGCTATTATGGTTTAGTAAAAAGGGGCCTTAGTGCAAAATATAGACAGCAGATATAAATTCTCAAACAGACACATTTTGATCAGTAAATTGAAAATAAAATCATTTTTCCTACCTTTGTTGTCTGGTGATTTCATGAGTCTCTGGTTGCACAATATTTCTTCCCTTCTTTCAGCCTCCTATATGCTTCCTCTCCTCCAGACCTCATTCTCTCCCCCAACTTTTTCTTCCTCTGTACCTGCCCCCCCTCCCCTTTCTTTATTTCTCCCTGCTCCCTTCTTTCTTTGTCTGTCTTTCTTTCTGTCTCCCTGCCCCCTTCCTTTGTCTCCCTGCCCCCTTCCTTTCTGTATGTCTGTCTTTCTCTCTTCACATCCCCTTTCTGTCTGTCTTTCTCCATGCTCCCTTTCTGTCTGTCTCCCTGTCTTTCTCTCTCCAGGCCCCCTTTCTGTCTGTCTCCCTGTTTTTCTCTTTCCATGCCCCCTTTATATCTGTCTCTCCATGCACCCTTTCTGTCTGTCTCCCTGTCTCTCTCTCCATGCCCCCTTTCTATCTGTCTCCCTGTCTTTCTCTCTCCCTGCCCCCCTTTCTTTCTGTATGTCTGTCTTCTCTCTCCACACCCTCTTTCTGTCTGTCTTTCTCTCTCCATGCCCCCCCTTTCTTTCTTTCTTCCTGCCCTCCCCCAAGCCACCGCCATCAGGGAACAGGCCGTCATCGAGTTCTGAGCTCTCCCTGCTTCCTAACAGTGTAAAGAGGATGCAGAAGTGCCGGGCAGACCAGCCTTCCCCACCCGACATCAATTCTAACGTCAGAGAGGAAGTGCCGGGCCAGCCAGGCAGCGATTGGCTGGCCCGAAACTTCCTCTCTGACGTCAGCATTGACGTCGGGTGGGGAAGGTTTGTCGGCCTGGCGCTTCTGCGTCCTGTTTACATGGTCGGGAAACAGGTAGAACATGAAAGCAACGCGAGTCTATCACGGAGCACTTTTGGGCACCCCTGGTATAGGCCATGATCTGTGCACAAGTTTAGTGTTAACAGATCCACGATTGTAGAATGCACTTCTTGAGCAGATTCGTCATATTCCTGTTATCTTTTCATAAGGGCTTGAAGGCTTATTACTTTCAGGAGGCCTTTGGTAGTTATTATGGCAGACTTTAACTATCCTGGGATAGACTGGAGTCTTGGAAGCTCAAAATGCGCTAGGGAGACAGAATTCCTGGAGGCTACACAAGATTGCTTCATGGAACAGCTTGTTAGAGAACCGATGAGAGGATATGCCACTCTGGATCTAATCCTAAATGGGTTAAGGGGACTTGCAAAGGAAGTGAAAGTAGTGGGATCGTTGGGAAACAGCGATCATAATATGATCAAGTTCAAGGTTGAGGTAGTGATACCGAAAGGAAAGAGAACCATAGTGACAACTTTCAACTTCAAGAAAGGAAACTATGAAGCAATGAGGGAAATGGTAAGGAAGAAACTTAGGAACACTTCCAAGAAATGGCTGACGGTAGAACATGCCTGGTCTTTTTTCAAGGACATGGTGAGTGAGGCGCAAAATCTGCATATCCCCAGATTCAGAAAGGGGTGCAAAATGAGTCGAACAAAAGACCCAGTGTGGATAACTAAAGTAGTGAAGGAAGTGATAGGCAATAAGAAAAATTCATTCAGGAAATGGAAAAAGGACAAAACTGAGGAGAACTGGAAAGAGCACAGGAAGTATCAAAAAGAATGTCACCATGTGGTTCGAAAAGCCAAAAGAGAGTATGAAGAGAGGCTAGCCAGGGAAGCACAAAATTTCAAACCGTTCTTTAGATATGTTAAAGGGAAGCAGCCGGCTAGGGAGGAGGTGGGACCACTGGACGATGGAGACAGGAAGGGAGTGGTGAAGGAGGAGAAAGAAGTAGCAGAAAGACTTAACATGTTCTTCTCGTCTGTATTTACAAATGAAGACACATCCAACATACCGGAACCTGAGCAAATCTTCAATGGAAATCAAGCAGAAAAATTAACATCCATGGAAGTGAGCCTTGAGGATGTACGCAAGCAGATAGAAAAATTAAAAACTGACAAATCCCCGGGTCTGGACGGAATCCACCCAAGGATTTTGAAGGAACTAAAGGAGGAAATAGCGGAACTACTTCAGCAAATTTGCAATCTATCCCTGAAAACAGGCGATATCCCGGAGGATTGGAAGATAGCCGATGTTACGCCCATCTTTAAAAAGGGATCAAGAGGTGACCCGGGAAACTACAGACCGGTTAGTCTGACCGCGGTTCCGGGGAAAATGGCAGAAGCGCTGATAAAAGACAACATCGATGAACATTTTGAAAGAAACAAACTTCTGATAACCAGCCAACATAGATTCTGCAAGGGGAGATGTGCCTAATGAACTTATTGCACTTCTTTGAAGGAGTTAACAGACAGATGGACAGAGGAGACCCCATAGACATCATATATCTAGATTTCCAAAAGGCCTTTGACAAGGTACCCCATAAACGCCTACTTCGGAAACTGAAGAACCATGAAGTGGAAGGAGACGTACATAGATGGATCAGGAATTGGTTGGCGGGTAGGAAACAGAGGGTAAGAGTGAAAGGCCACTACTCAGACTGGAGGAGGGTCACGAGTGGTGTTCCGCAGAGCTCAGTGCTCGGACCGCTGCTATTTAATATATTTATAAATGATCTAGAAACAGGGATGAAGTGTGAGATAATAAAATTTGCGGACGACACCAAACTATTTAGTAGAGCTCGGACTAATGAGGACTGCGAAGAATTACAAAGGGACTTGAACAAACTAGGGGAATGGGCAACGAGATGGCAGATGAAGTTCAATGTTGAGAAATGTAAAGTACTACATGTGGGAAGCAGAAACCAGAGGTACAGCGATGGGAGGGATGTTATTGAATGAGAGTACCCAAGAAAGGGACTTCGGGGTATTGGTGGACATGACAATGAAGACGACAGCACAGTGCGCAGCGGCCACTAAGAGAGCGAATAGAATGCTAGGTATAATCAATAAGGGTATTACAACCAGAATGAAAGAAGTTATCCTGCCGTTGTATCGGGCGATGGTGCGTCCGCATCTGGAGTACTGCGTCCAATATTGGTCGCCATACCTTAAGAAGGATATGACGATACTCGAGAGGGTTCAGAGGAGAGCGATACGTTTGATAAAAGGTATGGAAAATCTTTCATACGCTGAGAGATTGGAGAAACTGGGTCTCTTTTCCCTGGAGAAGAGGAGACTTAGAGGGGATATGATAGATCATGAAGGGCATAGAGAGAGACAGATTCTTCAAACGTTCGAAAAATAAAAGAACAAGAGGGCATTCAGAAAAATTGAAAGGGGACAGATTCAAAACGAATGTTGGGAAGTTTTTCTTCACTCAACGTGTGATGGACACCTGGAATGCGCTTCCAGAGGGCATAATAGGACAGAGTACAGTACTGAGGTTCAAGAAAGGATTGGACAATTTCCTGTTGGAAAAGGGGATAGAGGGGTATAGATAGAGGATTACTGCACAGGTCCTGAACCTGTTGAGCCGCCATATGAGCGGACTGCTGGGCACGATGGACCTCAGGTCTGACCCAGCGGAGGCATTGTTTATGTTCTTATGTTCTTATATAGAGGAGATACTGGAGTTTTATAGATATTTTCCTTTTAGGGGAGTTAGAATGTTTTGGAATGGGTTTTTTGTTGTTGGTAATGTGGTTGTTTGTCTATATATGTTTATGCATGTTGATTGTAACCCAAATAGTTTTTGGGCTATGCGGGATATAAATGTTTTAAATAAAATAAAAAGTATCTTTCCTCTTACCAACATCTGGCAAATGATCTCCTGGAAACCAGGAAGTAAATTGTGCGCTCTACATTTAATGCTTTTGACATCACGTCTCAATAGCTATGCGCAGATAAGCCTGGCTGAGAATCTCTGATCTAGATGCTAATATAAAGGACCATCTCTCTAATATGATCTCTATAGGGGATGATTTGTTTGGAGATCAGATAGAGAAAGCCTTGCAAAAAAATCAAAAACATACTGACTGCATGACTACTTTGTCTTCCAAATCTTGCCAGTCTCAACCATCACAAAGACATCTGTCGAAGGTCGACATACTATTCAAAGCAGAGATAGCACCACTCTTCTGCAACTACAACTCAGCGGCATTCTCGGAAACAGCAGAAAACTTTTGCTTCAACTCTGTCCAAACAGCAGTCCTTTTGACTTATTTCTGTAGAGCATAATCAGTATTTCTCAACCTCCACCTCAGACTCTACCTAAAGGAGGCCATCTTACCCATTGCCATCAATGTTGGACCCTAATAACCATCAGAAAAATGGGTTCTCCAAGTTGTCAGGGTTATGCCCAAAACCTCCGAACCATCTTCCAAAAGTGTGTCTTTTTGACTCCCAACAACAAAATGTACTTCAAGAACTCTCTAGCTTAATGCTAGAGAGTTCCTCTAAAGGAGAGGGGTCAAGGATTCTACTCAAGTTTTAAGTTTTTTAAAAATTTGATTTGATCGCTTATCTAGTATTACTAAGTAAAATACAATTTAAAAATGAACATAAAAAGTCATATAAATTATGATTTCTTTAACATTAAATAACATGAACAGTACAAATACATATACTAACTGGTATGTAAGGATAGAGGGGTTAGAACTACAATCTGTTTTTAGAGAAGAGAGAGGAAACTTATATGGAGAGCACAATAAGGAAGGGGGTGGGAAAAAAGACAAAGAAGAAAGCAGTGATTTTCCTTTGGAAGGAGTTATAGGTTGTAGGCATCTTTAAATAAAAAGCTATTCAAGTTACTTTTGATACGGGCTAAATTTTCCTCCTCTTTTAAGTATGTTGGCATAGCGTTCTAGAGCTGAGGCTTGGTCACGGAGAAAATATCTTACCATTGCGTCCCTATTATTTTCAGTGAAGGGACAACTAACAATTTTTGATCCATAGACCTAAGTGTGCACGAGATAGTATACTGAATCAATAATTTATCTATGAATTGTGGTTCTTTTGAGGATCGGGTTTTAAATGCTAGAAGTAAAATTTTGAACGTGATTCTGAGTGACTGAGAACCAGTGAGATTTCTCTAATAATGATGTTATGTGATCATATTTTATTGCATGGCTGTATTTTGTATAATTTCTAGGCACTTTTTTCTTTTTTTGTAATTCCCATGAATAAGGAATTACAAATAATCAAGTTTTGCAAAATTAGCGAATGGATTAATATGTTTAATGATTTTGGTTTGAGGAATTTTGATATCAAACGAATCATTGGTAATCTATAGAAGCAAGATTTTACTATGCTACTTATGTGTTTGTGATACGAGAGTTTGCTATCGATGATGACTCTAAGAATTTTTATTGAATTGACTGTACCTGTATGTTATTAAGAGCAATAGGGGCACTTAAGTTTATCTCATCCTTCCATGGGAAGAGTGTGGCTTTTGGTTTGGGACTATTTAGGGATAACATGTTGGCACTAAGCCATTGTCTGACTTGGTCAAGTTTATGGTTTATTTCAGTTATTTCTTTTTCATTTTCGGGGTTCAATGGGTGTAAAAGTTGAATATCATCGACAGGCAAAAGTGGTAAAACCGATGGATTGACAGAGACTTACAAGACGCAATAAGACGATATTAAAGAGAAGTGGTAACAGGATAGATCCTTGAGATATTCCATATTTAAGAGCATAGGGCTTAGATGAGGTGTTATTAAAGATAACTTTGGATGAGCGCTCACTAAGAAAAGATCTGAGCCAATTGTGAATTTGTCCTGAGATACCTATCAATGCAAGTCTGTCTAGAAGTAAAACATGATCAATAGTATCAAATGCAGCTGACAAGTCCAAGGAGTTGAGAATAACAGATTTATGATGGTCTAAATCAGCAATCTCAAACTCGTGGCCCCCCAGATGCTGTTTTGTGGCCCGCGGTCTTGTACCCAATCTCACACTCTGGGCAGGAAGAGAGGCACTGGCATCAGCTGACTTGCAATTTCCTGCAGCCGTCGCATATGCCGGGACTCCTACCTTCATGTATCTGCTGGATAGACGAAGGCAGGATTCCCGGCATATGCGACAGCAGCAGGAAGTTGCAAGTCAGCTGACGCTGGAGCCTCTCTTCCAGTCCAGTGTGTGAGATTGCGTACAAGACTGCAGCTGCAAAATACAGGTATTGCTGGACAGGGGAAGAAGGGAGGAAGGAAGGGAGAAGGGGTACTGTTGGAGAGTGAATATCACTTACCCAGATAGTCACCCCCCCCTGTTCTTAGTAGGGGAATTCTCACTGAGTTGCTAAGAAAGAGAGGAGAAACACACCAGGCACACACAACTAGAATCATTACATTATATTAGTGATTTTTATTCTGCCATTACCTTATGGTTCAAGGTGGATTACAGAAGAGGATTTCTGGACATGTCCAGAGGTGTTATAGAGTAGAGCGGGTTGCTTCAGAGGATTGAAATGTTTCATACGGTGTTAGTTAATCTTCATGGATTTCTTGAATAGCAGGGTTTTTCAAGAAATCCATGAAGATTAACTAACACCGTATGAAACATTTCAATCCTCTAAAGCAACCCGTTCTACTCTATAACACCTCTGGACATGTCCAGAAATCCTCTAACTGAAGCTTCAGGGAGATTTCTATCTGATGCTTAAAGCAGCAGCATCAAGAAAGGACCCCCAAGCATACAGCAGTGATTCCTTTTATTGAAAAGATTGGAGGCAGAATAACAAGCAAAGGTCAAATTATTGGTAATGATTACATATGTCAAAAGATGCAAGTCATAGGTCATATGGTCAATGGACAAAAGATACATTACACATGTCATAAATCATAAGGTCATAAAAACCCTTTATCTTCAAGCAAGGATGTTTTCTAGAGCAGAGTGCAAGCTTTCTACCATAGCAAGTTTTAGCTGATATATCAGAGCAATATTATTTATACCTATATTTCATTATATAGGTTTTCAGTTGGGGGGGGGGGTAATCCTCACATAGCCCCTTTCAGGGTCTTCAGTATTGCTGGACAAGGGAAGCAGGGAAGGGAGAAGGGGTTCTGCTGGATAAAGGGGAGGTAAAATGAAGGGAGAAGAGGTGCTGTTGGATCTGGCAGAAAGGGAGGGAAAGGAAATATTCTACACACTGGGGGGGGGGGAGGGTGAGAAGGAGGGATGCCACAATAATCTAGCCGAGATAGTATAATTAATTGGACCAAGACAGAAAAATGGCGTTGATAGAAAAGAGATCTAACCTTTCTCAGCATTCGTGAACTGAAAAAACATTTCTTAACCAGAGAGTTAACCAGAGACATTAAGACATTAACTATTTTTTCTGTGGCCCTCCAAGTACCTACAAATCCAAAATGTGGCCCCGCAAAGAGTTTGAGTTTGAGACCAGTGGTCTAAATGGTATGTATAATATGTTGGAAATCAGACCTAATAAGGAGTATTCAGTTGACTGGTGTTTCCTGAAACCAGTTTGATTTGGGTGCAGAATATTGGTTGATGCCACAAATTCTGAGATCTGGTCGCATACAATGCTTTTGGTTAATTTGGCCATAAATGGAATATTTGTGATGGGTTGGTAATTAGATGGATCTTATGAGTTAGCTTTGAGATCCTTAATTATCAGATAAACTGTAACAGTTTTCCATTTTGTTGGTAAGATGCCTGATTTTAGACAATTTAAAATTAGTGTTGAAAGGGTCCGAAGCATGGAAAAAAACATTTTAAGGTGAAAGGAGGAACGGTTTCTGAAAGAAATTCCTTTAAAATTAACTCTCTGAAAGAGGCGCTCTATATCAGACAGGGAAGGCTACTTAAAAGTGGAACATTTTGCGAGTGGTAGGTGGCAGTCAGAGTGCTAGATGGATCTGTAGCTGGAGTATAATGAAGTTGTTTCTGGATGTCATCTAGTTAATTACAAAAATAATCTGCAAGTTCTTAGGCTGTTGGACAGAATCAGGAGTGATAGATTTTAGAATGGAATAGAGTATAGATGGATTTTTTTTTACTTTTGATACTTGGTAAAGAAGAAATTTTGCATGATGTCACTGGGAACCCAATTACTACTGTTAGAAAAGGATGACTGGTTTTGCTCTTTAGATCTCAAAGAAGCGTACACACATATTCCCTTTCCACCTGCCCACAGGAAATACCTCTTCTTTTGAATAGGAACAAGTCAAAAAAAAAAAGGAGGAAACACAATTCCAAAAAGGAAGCGTGAAAAATTAAATTAGGAAAAACAACACGCTTACATAGAACACTGTAAATGAAATAAAAAAACTTTTTAAAGAGTTTCTAATTCATACTTTCATTTGTGGAAAAGTTGTGCTCAGAGATGGAGGAAAAAGGGGAAATAAGTCCCCCAAAAAACCTCACCACCCAATCATTGCAGTATGTTTATTTAAGATTTGATATACCACTCCTAAATTTTACTTACCTAAGCAGTTTACAATGTATCAAACTAAAATTAAATTAGGTACTTGAGAAAAACTACCCTACCCACTTACTTCCACTTTACAAGGTAATGTGCAAAGCATCAAAAATAAATAATACTTATCTTATTATATAAAGTTCTTTGGCCTCTTCGTGCCACATTTCATCGTTTCTCCAGGAAGCCAAACGAAGCATTCAAAAGACAAGTCTTCTATACTGAATGTCAGTCTCTTCTGAAGTTCACAAATCGATGTGTAACAAATTCCACTCCTCTCAGGGGACTTAGTTCCCCTTTTTCCTCCATGTCTCTGAGCACAACCTTTCCACATATGAAAGTATGAATTAGAAACTCTTTAAAAAGTTTTTTAAAATTTCATTTACAGTGTTCTATGTAAGCGTGTTGTTTATTTTTCTTGTTTGAATAGGAACACACTATTTCCAATATAAGTTGCTTCCATTTGGTCTGGCATCAGCATCCAGAGTTTTCACGAAATGCCTAGTAGTGGTAGCAACATAGCTCCGCACATACAGCTTTCATGTATTCCCATACTTGGACGACTGGTTGATCAAAGCCTCCATACCTCTGCAAGCTCAACAAACCAAGGATGCAACGATTCAACTACTAGAACTCATAAGGTTTGCAATCTACCAGAAATCACATCTAGAACCTACAGACTCTAGAATTCATTGGAGCACTCTTGAATACGATTCAAACTTGTGCATTCCTATCACAACAGAGACTTGACACTCTGATTCAACTTTGCCAGAAAGTCTCCTCTCTTTATTTATTTTAATATTTATATACTACTTATAGTCTAAGTGGTTTACATTATTTCCCTACCTGTCCTTCCTAATGTACCTCAGGCAATGGGGGATTAAGTGACTTGCCCAGGGTCACAAGGAGCAGCATGGGATTTGAATCTCCAACCTCAGGGTGCTGAGGCTGTAGTTCTAACCACTTCACACCAAATGCTTTGAGTACTTGGTCACATTACAGTACATCTGTCACATCTACAGTACATGTCCTTTGCCCTTCTCTATCTCAGAGATTCTCAATGGGCTCTTTCAAACCAGTGGTCTTAAGCCTTGGGCCTTCTCTCAACAGATTAGTGACATCACAACTTCAATAATTGCTCCATTAGTGGCTAACACCTATCAACATTTCCAAGGGACTTTTGTTCCAAGTGCCACCACATCAATAGATCCTAATAACCTAATAATAATGATCTGATAGGCTGCCCATCTTCATACCCACGGAACCACTAGGGGGGGCTACAGTAGAAAGAAGATGCCAGGACCGGCGGTAGGTTGATGCTGTGAATTGGTTTTGCCACCTGGCAACTTTTACAAGAAATTCAAGGTAGATGTGTGGGGTGAGGGGGGGAGGAGCTGACCAGCAGGTATGCTGACCGGCCTCAAGATGCCGCTCCCATGAGAGTGCCAAGGCCGCCATCTTGGTTTGTTTTTCTATTCTGGCAGGATCCCAATTAGCTGTGTTACTACCAGCAATTTTTGGGGAGGCCATGGCCGCTGTGGCCTGATGCCTATGGGAATGCATATTGGACAAGTTTGGTCACAGGCTCTTTCAAAATTCCATGCTCTCAAGTACAATATTGAGCTATAATTTCTATATTACTTTTTACATGAAGACATTGGTACAACAACTATCCCAGTTTGAGTAGTACATTCCAGATGACCAACTCAACACTTTTCAACATCTCGCTAATCTAGAAATGAGAAAATATATGGCTTGGTCAGTGTTTTATGCCATTGACGTCACTTCTAGAGTGTTGGCACTGTCCATTGTCATGAGGAGACTAGCATGGCTCCAAGTATCAGTCCTAGATGCTAAGGTGCAAGACAGTTTAGCAAACATACTATTCTTGGGAGATGAACTCTTTGGGGAGAAAATAGACAAGCCACACAAAAGATCACCATACATGAGCAGTCAATGTCCACACTACTTCAAAATCTTCAAAACCTCTACTTCTCAAGTGCTTCTACAACCCTAAGCGCTCTTCTTATTATTCTAGATGGAAGTATATTCCATCCACTTACTCCAGAGCTCCAACACAGAGGTAGTCTATGCGGCAGAGGCCCCAAAAGACCTAAACCTCAGTCTCGGCAGAAAACCCAGAGGTAATTTTGACTTTCTCATAGAGAACTTTGCTGTGTCCTCAGATTCTTCCAATTGGAGGTTGTCTATATTTCTATCATCGTTGGGCATGTATCACATCAGACACCTGGGTCCTCTAGGTTGTGAGATGAGATTACACTTTCTACCTCTGAAAACTACGTCCAAATAATCCTCCAAAAATCTTCTTTCAACTCCTAACAGACCATCTTCCTTCATGAAGAACAAGCAGCCCTCTTTCAACTCAATGCCATTGAGAAAGTATCTTTACAGGAGACAGTATGGGAGATCCTGTCTGGGTTTCCCAGGAACCCCTTTAGTCAGCTTTCCCTAGGTACAGCACAACCACAACACAAGCTGCTTTGAAAGTGTGGTGTAACTCTTTTTTCAGCTTTAACCAGCTGAGCTTTGTTCCAGCACAAGCCCAGGAAAACAAAATAAACTTTTATTCAGCTCAACAGCTTCAGACTCATGTGACTCTACCTGGGTTTCATACATAGTAGTACATATATAGTAAATGATGGCAGATAAAGACCTGAACGGTCCATCCAGTCTGCCCATTAGTTATACCCTTTAAAAATACATAATTAAATTAATTTTTCTCTTCTTTGATGTTTTTGGGTCATAGACTGTAAAGTCCACCTGGTATTGTCCTAGGTTCCAAATGCTGAAGTTGCCATCCAAGCTCACTCCAGCCTATCCAACCCATCCTGTTTGCAGGATATCTACCATAAAGTCTGGCCAGTTACATCCTCATGTTCCAAGTTACACTATGGTACAAATTATGCCTTTAATTTCCTATTGATGCCCTCTCCAGCCCATCCTATATACAAATCAGCACATATGGAACACAGACTGTGCAAGTCTGTCCAGTACCGGCCTTAGTTCTTTAATTTACATCCTTCATTTTCTAATTAGGGATTCTCTGTTTATCCCACTTTTTTAAATTCCACCACTGTTTTCCTCTCCACCCCTTCCCTTGGGAAGACATTCCAGGCATCTACCACCCTATCCGTGAAAGAGTTTCCTAACATTGCTCATGAGTCTTCCTCCCTGCAACCTCAAATTATGCCCTCTAATTTTACCATTTTCTCTTTTCTGGAAAGAATTTGGTTCTATATTAATATCTGTCAAGTATTTAAACATCTATATCAAATCTCCCCTGTCCCTCCTCTCCTCCAGAGTATACATATTTAGGTCTTCCAATCTCTTCTCATATTATTTTTGGTTCAAACCCCTTACCATTTCCGTTGCCTTCCTCTGGACCGCTTCAAGTCTTTTTATATCCTTCACCAGGTACGATCTCCAAAACTGAACACAATATTCCAAGTATGGCCTCACCAGTGACTTATATAGTGGCATCAACACCTCCCTTCTTCTGCTGGTTATTTCTTCTATACAGTGCTCCCCCGCGAATTCGCGGTCCTGGTCATTTGCAGTATTTTCCGACCACGAAGGGGAAGCAGGAGAGGGCAGCCAGAGCGCCGGCGAGTGAAGGAAATCACTCACGGTATGCTCCGACCACCTCTTCCTGTACTAAAGTCGGGCCTTACCAATCAGGAGCTGCATGTCAAAGCAACTCCTGATTGGTGAGGCCCGACTTTAGTACAGAAAGAGGCGATTGGAGCATAAAGCGAGTGATTTCCTTCACTTGCTGGTGCTCCGTCTGCCCTCTCTTGCCTCTCCAGCTGTCCTCTCCTGTCTCCCCTGCCTAAAAACCATATTTGCAGTTTTTTGACATTCGCAGGGGTTCCTGGAATGGGACCTCCACAAATATCGGGGAGTACTGTACTACCTAGCATCCTTCTGGCTACTGCCATCACTTAATCACACTGATTAAATGCCTTTAGATCCTCAAACACAATCACCCCAAGGTCCCTCTCTCTGTTTGTGCTTATCAGCCTCTCACCTCCCAGCACATATATTTCCCTCAGATTACTATCCCCCAAATGCATCACTCTGCACTTCTTCGCATTTAATTTTAGTTGCCAGACGTTAGATCATTCTAACTTTTGCAGATCCTTTTTCATGTTTACCACTCTATTACAAATCTTGGTATCATTTGCAAAAAGGCTAATCTTAACTTCTAACCCTTCAGCAATGCAGCTCACAAACATATTGAACAGAATCGGTCCCAGCACCAGTCCCTGAAGGACTCCTCTACTCACCTTTCTCTCCACCGAGCGAATTCAGTTAACCACCACCCTCTGACATCTGTCCATCAACCAGCTTCTAATCTAGTTCACCACTTTGAGCCCTAACTTCAGCCCATGAAGTTTAAAAGCCTCCTATGAGGAACTGTGTCAAAAGCTTTGCTGAAATCGAAGTAAATTACATCTAGTGCACGTCCTTGATCCAATTCTCTGGTCACCCAGTCAAAGAATTCAGTCAGATTCATTTCACTGTCTTTTCCTTCAGCAATGTTTCCAATAACTGAAGTGAGTCTTACTTGCCTGTCTTTTCCCACTTTTGTGCAGAGGGACCACATCTGCTCTTCTCCAATCCTGCAGAACCTCTCCTGTGTCTAAAGATTTATTGAACAAAGAGGACCTGCAAGAACCTCTTAGAGTTCCCTCAATATCCTGGGATGGATCCCATCTAGTCCCATAGCTTTGTCCACCTTCATTTTTTCAAGTTTGTTCATAAACACTTTCTTCTGTGAATGGTGCAGTATCCACTCCATTCTCATGTGTAACTTTGCTAGCCAATCGTGGTCCTTCTTCATGTTTTTCTTCGTGAATACTGAACAGAAGTATTAGTTTAACACATTTGCTTTGTCTTCATCACTCTCCACATAGTGGTTCATACTTTCTTTCAGTCTAGTAATTTCATTTTGTCTTTCTCCTTTCACTAATATACCTAAAAAACTTTGTCTCCCTTTTTTATATTTATAGCCATCTGCTCTCCCGCTTGACTTCTTTTAGTTTCATCGGATATTCCTTTCTGTACTCCTCTTCTTGAGGTTTTTTTTGTATTTCATGAACACCAATTCTTTTGCCTTCAGTTTTTCCGCCACTAGTTTGGAGAACCATACCGGTTTCCTTTTTCTCTTATCTTTATTTTCTTCTTATAAAGGCCAGTAGCTCTCTTTATTTCACCTGTTTTTCCACTTCTCTTATGACTTCCCATCCAGTCATAAGAGTTTCTTCAGGCATTCTCCCATTCTACTAAAGTCCATATGCTTGAAATACAGGACTATGAGTTTTGTGTGGCCATCCTCCACTTTGGCTGCTATATCAAACCAAACCGAATGATGATCACTATTTCCCAAGTGAGCCCCCACTCAGACATTAGAGATACTCTCTCCATTTGTGAGTACCAGATCCAGTATCTCTTTTTCCCTCGTGGGTTCCATCACAATTTGCCTGAGCAGAGTCCCTTGAAAGGCATCCACGATCTCCCTACTTCTTTCTAATTCCACAGATGGAAATTTCCAATCCGCATTCGGCAGGTTGAAATCACCCAGCAACAGCACCTCCCTTTTCTTTCCCAACTTTTGTATAACTGTAATCAGATCCTTGTCAATTTGCTGCGATTGAGTTGGAGGTCTGTAGACAACACCCAAGTAGATAGAAGTTCCATCTTCTCTTTTCAAAACAATCCATATTGCTTCTTCCCTTCCCTAGGCCTCCTGCATTTCAGTCGCTTGGATATCTGTCTTTATACCTTTTCAACAATCTCAGTCCTTCCTAAAAAAAAATTATAGCCCGGTATGTTGGCGTCCCATCAATGGGAATCACTGAACCATGTCTCTGTGATAGCAACAATATCCAAGTCTGCCTCTTAACATCAGGGCTTGAAGATCCTGATTTTTGTTGCTTAGTCTAGAAGTTTGTAGACATTGCTTTCCAGCTACTATTCCTCAACAATCTCATTTTTTGTATCGTTTTTAATTTCATCTCATTTCCTGTTGAATCACTAGGAAATGAATTGCTAATATTGTTGTTTCCATTGCTATCATTATTCTAATCAAATCTTGTCTTTTGCTGGGGGTGGCCACCGGACGTAACCTGCATACATATGCCACCCCCACCTTCTAGTTTAAATGCCTAGAAAGATATTGCCTGAATTTCTCAGCTAGGATTCTTTTTTCCAGTCATGGTAAGGTGCCCATCATTACAATATAATAATAATAATAACTTTATTCTTGTATACCGCATTACCATGGAAGTTCTATGAGGTTAACAGAAGAAGAGACTGTACAATTACAGCGAAGTTACAAGTTCGTTAATATTACATTAACATTTTAGACAATGCATTTTTCAATCAAGTTAAATTTACATTTTAGATGATACATTTACGGAGAAGTTAATTTTTGCACGTAATATATTCGGAGTAGTTATGTTTGCTATGAGTTACATACAGCAGAGTTACAAATAGAAGTGTTACATACGGCTGTAAAGAGTCTGGGGGAGAGTCGAGGTCAGAGGAGGAGGAGGGAGGAGAGGAGAACATACAGAGGAATTTGTCAAAAAGGTAGGTTTTAGTTAACTTCCTGAAAGTTTGATGGGGGGGGGGAATTGGAGATGAGAGTAGAGAGGCATTTGTTCCATATAGTCTCTTGTTTTTCCATGTATTGCCCCATCCTCCTATGTACCTAAAGCCTTCTTGATGATACCAGGCTTTGAGCCACCTATTGAAGTTCTGAGTCTCTACAAAAGGCTTTATCCCCTCCCAGCTCCCAAAAAGCTTTCTGCACTTGAAGTCAGTTATTGTTGGCTAAGTCACTTGTTCTGAGGTGGTCCTAACTTTATGAGTTACTTACCTTCACTGGTTCCAGTTCCATTTCCATTCTTTCATGAGCACTTCAATGCTCTAATAGTGCAAAAGAATTCTGTAGGTGCAACTGTAAGGGTGGATGTATCTGTGTCACATGTCCCAGTCTGCCTGACCCTACCGTGATCCTTGATTGCATTACTCATTGAGGCAGTGGTGGTAAAATTGGTATGATTCTGTGGAGTGATGGAAGTTGCTTTGATTGCATTCAATTCCTGCTTAAGATTACCGAGTTCCTCTTTAATACTAGAAAGCTGAAGACAATGGGGCAAGCCTTAAGTCTCCAGATGGTGTGCCTTAGAACTAAAGTACCACAATGATTGCAATGAATAAAAGTCATCTTAATTGATTGGTATAGGAAGTGACTGATATATTTAAAAATACATATTGATAACAAATCAGGGGTGAGTGGAACAATTAGTCCTTAATTCAGCAGAGAGCCAAGTAGATGAGAATTAGGTATATAGGTAGTGTAAGTACATGGGAGGGTGGGCTGCGGAGAGTGGGGACGGCCTAGGCAACCAGAGATCTGTAAGCTGTGTTAGCTATGAAACCTATCTCCAATGTAATTTTCTATTAAAACACCTTTCTGTAACGCTGTAACAGACTGTCTCCAGATAAGATGTGCCGGTAGGAGGCTAGTAATAAATTTATATATAGCAATTTGTTGTTTTTTTTAAATCTCGATGTAATTTTATCCCCCAGTGTTCTTTTCCAATTGGTTAATATTAGTCTATGTTAGTCTTTAAACCCAGCTAGATTATTTTATTGTACAGTGGTGCCTCACACAACGAACTTAATCCGTTCCAGGAGCAAGTTTGTTATGTGAAACGTTCGTTGTGTGAAACGCGTTTTCCCATAAGAATACATGTAAAACAAAATAATTCGTTCTGTAGCATAAAATATGCTAAGGTGACATAAAAAAAGATAAATTTTTGGTTACTATTTTTATTTAGATACATCTAAAAACATAATTGTTTTTTAAAACAACACACATTTTTTAAATTTAAAGACAGACTAAGTAGAGTCTAATTTTACAGTGAGAGAGGGCAGAGTCTCAGCGGCAAAAACTGGGACTTAACTGTTCATTTTTTTTTTTTTCTACCGTATTTCCCCGATGATAAGGCAGGGTCATCAAATAAGACAGCCCCCCCTTTTTAGAAAAAAATGTAAAATAAGGCACCCCCCCCCCCGCAAATAAGCCACCCACCGATACCTGCGCTTACCCGAATCGGGTGGTACGGTGGGTGACTCCGTGTGGTCCCTGGCACCCCCGACACGATCGGGGCAAGAGGGAGCTCAAGCCCTCTTGCCCCCCCGACTCCCCGACACGATCGGGGCAAGAGGGAGCTCAAGCCCTCTTGCCCCCCCGACTCCCCGACACGATCGGGGCAAAAGGGAGCCCAAGCCCTCTTGCCCCGCCGATTCCCCAACTCCCCGACAATATCGGGCCAGGAGGGAGCCCAAGTCCTCCTGGCCACGGCGACCCCCTAACCCCACCCTGCACTACATTACGGGCAGGAGGGATCCCAGGCCCTCCTGCCCTCGACGCAAACCCCCCCTCCCCCCAACGACAGCCCCCCCCAAGAACCTCCGACCGCCCCCCCAGCCGACCCGCGACCCCCCTGGCCGACCCCCACGACACCCCCAACCCCCTTCCCCGTACCTTTCTGTAGTTGGCCGGACAGACGGGAGCCAAACCCGCCTGTCCGGCAGGCAGCCAACGACGGAATGAGGCCGGATTGGCCCATCCGTCCCAAAGCTCCGCCTACTGGTGGGGCCTAAGGCGCCTGGGCCAATCAGAATAGGCCCGGGAGCCTTAGGTCCCTCCTGGGGGCAGGGCCTGAGGCACATGGTCGGGTTGGGCCCATGTGCCTCAGGCCCTGCCCCCAGGAGGGACCTAAGGCTCCCGGGCCTATTCTGATTGGCCCAGGCGCCTTAGGCCCCACCAGTAGGCGGAGCTTTGGGACGGATGGGCCAATCCGGCCTCATTCCGTCGTTGGCTGCCTGCCGGACAGGCGGGTTTGGCTCCCGTCTGTCCGGCCAACTACAGAAAGGTACGGGGAAGGGGGTTGGGGGTGTCGTGGGGGTCGGCCAGGGGGGTCGCGGGTCGGCTGGGGGGGCGGTCGGAGGTTCTTGGGGGGGGCGGTCGTTGGGGGGAGGGGGGGTTTGCGTCGAGGGCAGGAGGGCCTGGGATCCCTCCTGCCCGTAATGTAGTGCAGGGTGGGGTTAGGGGGTCGCCGTGGCCAGGAGGACTTGGGCTCCCTCCTGGCCCGATATTGTCGGGGAGTTGGGGAATCGGCGGGGCAAGAGGGCTTGGGCTCCTTTTTGCCCCGATCGTGTCGGGGAGTCGGGGGGGCAAGAGGGAGCCAGGCGGAGAGAGGGCAGTTAAGCGCAGTGCCTGCGCGGAAGGATGCAGCTCGGGCGACTTCGTTGTGTGAAACGAAGTTCGTTGTAGGGAGCAAGACATAAAGTTCGTTGTGCGCAGCGTTCGCTGTGCGAGGCGTTCGTTATGCGAAGCACCACTGTACTTCATATTGCTTTTATTTTTTTTAAGTTATAATTTTACTTTAAAACTTATTGTACACCGTTTAGTTTTTGTATGATAGGTAGCGCTATAGAAATAATTCATAGTAGTAGTATATCAAATAACTAATACACTTGGAAGTAGAGAATGACACGGTGGTTGTTACCCGCCGCTAGCCGTGGGTAACCCGCCAAAACAGTGACTCAAAAAAAGGTCACCTTGAGATCAGGGACAAGGCCATTCACCGCCCCGTGGAGCGGTGAATGGTTAGCATGCGCGGTGAACGAGTGTGCGGTCTGACAGCCATCTCCCTCCCTTTCCCTTACCTTCTCTTATGATGAAACTGGCGATTTGTATAAGGCTATGCGCTGTATTACAGCCGGAGCCTTGAAGCTGCATTGCGTCACCTGCTGGAAAAGTCTCCTCTGACACAACTTCCTGTTTCCGGTTGCATCGGAGGAGACTTTTCTAGGCAACCCGACGTGACTTCAAGGCTCCGGCTGTAATACAGTGCATAGCCTTATACAAATCATCAGTTTTGCCATAAGAGAAGGTAAGGGGGAGGGAGGCAGGGAAGTGCACGGCTGGCCAGCGGGAGGGAGCTGCTGGACTGCGTGAAGGGTGCTGGGGGTGGGGGGAAGGAGAGGAGAAGACAGGGACAGGGTGGTGAAGGGGACAGTGACAGGGCAGTGAAGGGGACGTCGGATATGGGGACGGGGCAGTGAAGAGGATGGTGGTCTGGGGACAGGGCAGTGACGGGGACAGAATTTTTCTCCGAGTCATTCTCTACTTGGAAGTTCCTGCCCAATAAACCAGCTGCAAGACTTAATCTGCTACCTATCCAAGCTTTGTCAATGGAAAATAAACCTTACTGAGCTAATCTACAGTACAAGAAACCAAATTAGGAAAGTTTAGAAAAATTAGTAGCACAATAGACTAGATTCAGTATGGAAAGGCTAGAGTAAGAGTTAGCCAGAAAGGAAGAGAAAGCTTTTAGGAGGAAGAGGTCTAGGTTTGAAAACAGAGTAGTACACCACAATAAAGATTTAGAGTCAGTGCAGTTTAACTTAGTAATTAAAAATGTATTCGGCAGCAAACCCTGTAACCAGAGAGATTACAATTAAAAACAAAAGCAAAGAGTTCTTATCAGAGTTGTGGTTCAGGTCTTTCAATGAGAGCACATGAATGAATATACATATTCCCATCTCCCCAGCCCACAGGAAATATCTGCGCATACGAGTGGGCTGAACCACTTCTGGTACAAGGTACTTCCCTTTAGGCCAGAGTTTCATGAAATGCTTAATAGTGATGGCTGTAACTCTATGCTCATTGCTTTATCCAAGGTCATCAAAGCCATCACCCCTCAACAAGCTCACTACGCCTTGGATTCCACCATACATCTCCTAAAACTTCTCAGCTCTACAGTCAATTTTGAGAAGTCTAATCTACA
Organism: Geotrypetes seraphini; assembly: GCF_902459505.1. Classification (NCBI taxonomy): domain Eukaryota; kingdom Metazoa; phylum Chordata; class Amphibia; order Gymnophiona; family Dermophiidae; genus Geotrypetes; species Geotrypetes seraphini. The sequence continues at coordinate 399,880,107 of NC_047084.1, read as the reverse complement.
GCCTACTCAAACTCTAGAGTTCATTTGAACATTTTTAGGCACAGCTCAAGCTCGTATTTTTCTACTACAACAGACTTGATAAAATCCTCTGGCAAATGTGGATGAGAATATCTCTTCAGCATGCCAAATGATGCATCTCTTGGGTCACATGGCATCTACGGTATATGTAACTCCATTTGCCCATTACATTTCAGGGAGCCTCAGTGGACACACTCGACCCAATGGTCTCAAGCCATCTATCGACGGTCTCAAGCCATCTATCGACTGTCTCAACATTTACGGGTTACCCCAGCACTTCATCAATCTCTTCAGTGATGATAATCTTTCCAAGGGCCTTCTCTTTCACACCCCACTGCATTAAAAGATGTTAGGAGATGCTTCCATGATTGGTTGGGGAGCTCACCTTGATGGCCTCCATTCTCAGGGAATTCTCAAGAGTTGACACTTCACATCAATCTCTTAGAACAAGGGGGTCAAACTCAATCACATTACAGGCCAGAGGCAACATGGATTCACTACAGGTCTTGTCAGACAAATCTGATCAATTTCTTTGACTGGGTGACCAGAGAATTGGATAGAAGATGTGCGCTAGATGTGGTGTATTTAGATTTAGAAAGCCTATCACAGTGTTCCACACAGACGTCTAATAAATAAACTGAGTGCCCTCGGGATGGGTACCAAAGTGACATGCTGGGTCAAGAACTAGTTGACTGGAAGGTGACATAGGGTAGTGATCAATGGAGATCGCTCTGAGGAAAGGGATGTTACCAGTGGTGTGCCTCAAGGTTCTGTTCTTTTTAACATTTTTATAAACGATATTGCTCAAGGGTTATCGGGTAAGATTTGTCTCTTTGCAGATGATACCAAAATCTTCAATAGAGTGGACATGCTGGATGGTGTAAATAACATGAAGAATGGTCTGAAATTTGGCAGCTAAAACCTGAGGGAACGGTACAGTTTAGGGGGTGAAGAAATTATGTGCACAACAGAAGACTGGCCACCTTAAGATCATCACATACAATCACATCCAAGTCCCAAACAGGTTGAAAAGGTGACGGTGAAAGCTAGAAGGATGCTAGGTTGCATAGGGAGAGGTATGGCCAGTAGGAAAAAGAAGGTATTGATGCCCATGTATAAGACTGGTGAGACCTCATTTAGAATATTGTGTACAATTCTGGAGGCCGCACTTTCAAAAAGATATAAAAAGGATGGAGTCAGTTCAGAGAAAGGCTACTAAAATGGTATTTGGTCTTCATCATAAGGTTTATGGGGACAGACTTAAAGATCTCAATCTGTATACTTTGGAGGAAAGGCGGGAGAGGGGAGATATGATAGAGATGTTCAAATACCTACGTAATGTAAATGTGCATGTGTTGAGTCTATTTCATTTGAAAGGAAACTCTGCAATGAGAGGGCATAGGATGAAGTTAAGAGGTGATAGGCTCCGGAGGAAATACTTTTTTACAGAAAGGATGGTAGATGCATGGAACAGTCTCCCAGAAGAGGTGGTGGAGACAGAGACTGTGTCTGAATTCAAAAGGGCCTGGGATAGGCATGTGGGATCTCTCGGAGAGAGAAAGAGATAATGGTTACTGCGGATGGGCAGACTAGATGGGCCATTTGGCCTTTATCTGCCATCATGTATAATTCATGATGGCAGTCTTTGTAATTTTTGACAGAGTGAAAAATCGATCCACTTGTACCCATTCTACTCCACTCAGGATTTTGTAGACTTCAATCATATCTCCCCTCAGCCATCCCTTTTCCAAGCTGGAGAACCCTAACTTTTTTAGTCTTTCCTTATACGAGAGGAGTTCCATCCCCTTTATCATCTTGCTTGCTTTTCTTTTAACTTTTTCTAGTACCACTATATCTTTTTTGAGATAAGGAGACCAGAATTGAAGTCAATACTCTAGGTGAGGTCGCACAATGCAGCAATATAGGGGCATTAAACATTCTTAGTCTTGTTAACCATCTCTTTTTTAATAATTTCTAGCATCCTGTTTGGGCAGAAAGTTTCATCGTATTGTGTATGACGACACCCAGATTCCTTTTCTTGGACGCTAACCCCCAAGGTAGACCCTAGAATCCGGTAACTGTGATTCGGGCTATTCTTCCCAATGTGAATCACTTTGCATTTGTCCACATTAAATTTCATCTGCCACTTGGACACCCAGTTCCTAAGGTCTGCCTGCAATTTTTCACAATCCACAAGCGTTTTAACAACTTTGAACAGTTTCATGTCATCTGCAAATGTAATCCCTCACTCAATCATTCCAATTTCCAGATAATTTATAAATAAGTTAAATAACATTGGTCCCAGTACAGATCCCTGCGGCACTCCACTGTTTACTTTCCTCCATTAAGAAAAATGACCATTTAACCTTACCCTCTGTTTTCTATCTGATAACCAATTTCTAATCCACTACTGAACTTTGCCACCTATACCATGATTCTTTAATTTTCTCAGGAGCCTCTCATGAGGAACTTTATCAAAAGCTTTCTGAAAATCTAGATACACTACATCAACTTTATCCACATTTTTATTCACACCTTCAAAGAAGTCATGCAAATTGGTGAGGCAAGATCTCCCTTGGCTGAACCCACGTTGACTCTGTCTCATTAAATCATGTTTGTCTATGTGTTCCACAATTTTATTTTTTATAATTGTTTCCACCATTTTGCCTAGCACTGAAGTCAGGCTTATTGGTCTGTAATTTCCTGGTTCTTCCCTGGAACCCTTTTTAAAAATTGGCGTAACATTGGCCATCCTCCAATCTTCAGGTACTACAGATGATTTTAGAAACAGGTTACAGATCACTAACAGCAAGTCAGCAATTTCATGATTGAGTTCTTTTAGTATCCTGGGATGTATATCATCCGGTCCATTCAATTTATTACTTTTTAACTTGGCTTAGCACATCTTCCAGATTCACTGAGATTTCTTTCAGTTCCTCCACATCATCACCCTTGAAAACCATTTCCAGTTCAGGTAGATTTCTTATATCTTCTTCCATAAAGACTGAAGTAAAGAATTCATTCAGTCTCTCTGCTATGGCTTTATCCTCCCTGAGTGCCCCTTCTGCTCCTTGATCATCCTTGATTCCCTCACAGGTTTTCTGCTTCTGATGTACCTAAAAAATTGTTAAGAGCTTTTTGCCTCTTTTGAAGCTTCTCTTCATATTCTTTCTTAGCTATCTTTATCAATGTTTTGTATATAATTTGCCAGTGCTTGTGTGTGTTTTTATTTTCTTTAAAGGATGTTTGTTTGTTTTTTTGCTCTAATAGCCTCTTTCACCTTTTAACCATTCTGGCCATCATTTCCTCTTCTTTCCACCTTTGCTGATATATGGAATACATCTGGTCTGGGCTTCCATGATGGTATTTTTAAATAACATCCACGCCTGGTTTACTGTCCTAACCTTTGCAACTGATCCTTTTAGTTTCTTTTTAACCATTTTCCTCATTTTATCAGTTTCCCTTTTGAATATTAAATGCTTCTACAGTAGATTTATTTTGCGACGTTACTCCCGGTATCTGCTCAAATTTGATCATGTTTTGATCACTGTTTCCCAGCGGACCCAACACAGTTGACTCCTGTACTATGTCTTGCATTCTACTAAGGCCCAAATCTAAAATGGCACACCCTCTTGTCGGTTCCTGGACAGTTGCTCCAAGAAGCAGTCATATATGACATCTAGGAATTTTACCTCCCTATCACTCCCCAATGTAACATTTCATCAGTCAATGCTAGGGTAATTGAAATCACCCATTATTATGCTGTCACCCAATTCTCTAGCTTTCCTAATCTCTGAAAAAATTTATTCCGTCTGCTCATTTTGTCCCGGAGATGGTAGTACAACCTTACTTTTATATTCCTTCCCTTCACACATGGAATTTCTATCCATAAGGATGCCACACTGCTATCTATGTCATGCAGAATGTTTATTTTATTTAATTCAATTCCTTCTTTAACAACCCCTCCTCCAATTTGAGCAAGTCTATCCTTGCGAAGTAATTTGTACCCAGGTAACACAGTGTCCCATTGATTGTCTTCCTTCCAACAGGTCTCCAAGGTGACTATTATATCTATCTCATTATCCAGTGCTATATATTCTTAACTCTCCTATTTTATTTTTTAGGCTTCTAGCATTTGTATACAGACACTTAAATTTGTGTTTTTTCCTTGCAACTACAGGCTGCAACTACTGGCTTTTTCACCATTATTGTAAACTCTCTACTGGGACTCCCTAAATATCCTGTTTCAATAGTATCCTCCAAGGATACCTCACACCAAACCATCTGCTCCCAGACAATTGTCCGTTTCCCCCCATCTCAGTTTAAAAGCTGCTCTCTCTCATAAGAACATAAGCATCGCCTCTGCCGAGTCAGACCATAGGTCCATCATGCCCAGCAGTCCGCTCCCGCGATGGCTCCCCAGGTCAATGAACTATAAGTGATCTCTTACCCTAAAGCATTTTGTACTATATAGTAACCCTCTAATTGTACCCCTCAATCCCCTTTTCCTTCAGGAATTCGTCCAATCCCATTTTGAAACCCAAAATCGTACTCTACTCTACCACCTCCTCTGGAAGCGCATTCCAGGTGTCCACCACCCTCTGAGTGAAGAAGAACTTTCTAACATTTGTTCTGAACCTATCTCCCTTCAATTTTTTTGAGTGCCCTCTAGTTTTTGTTGCCCCCGCCAGTTTGAAGAATCTGTCCCTCTACCTTCTCTATACCCTTCATGATCTTGTAAGTTTCTATCATATCCCCTCGAAGTCTCCGCTTTTCCAGGGAAAAGAGCCCCAGCTTCTCTAGCCTCTCAGTATATGAAAGGTTTTCCATGCCCTTTATCATTTTTGTTGCTCTTCTCTGGACCTCTCAAGTATCGCCATATCCTTCTTAAGGTATGGCAATCAGTACTGAACGCAGTACTCCAGATGCAGTCGCACCATCGCCCTATACAGCGGGAGGATAACTTCCTTGGTTCTGGTAGTGATACCTTTTTTGATAATGCCCAACATTCTGTTCGCCTTTTTTGAGGCCGCTGCACATTGTGCCGCCGGTTTCATTGTTTTATCCACCAAAACCCCAAGTCCTTTTCTAGGTTGCCTTCCCCCAATATCATCCCCCCCATCGTGTAGTTATACATCGGGTTTCCTTTCCCTATGTGCATGACTACATTTTTCTACATTGAAGCTCATCTGCCATTTATTTGCCCACTCACTCAGCTTGTCCAGGTCCTTTTGAAGTTCTTTACATTCCTCTACAGATCTAACCTTACTGGAGAGTTTTGTGTCATCCGCAAATTTTATAACTTCGCACTTGGTCCCTGTTTCCAGCTCATTAATAAATTGGTCCCAGCACTGACCCTTGCGGGATGCCACTCGTGACCCCTTTCCAGTCAGAATAGTGACCTTTCACTCCTACCCTCTGTTTCCTGTCTGCCAGCCAGTTTCTGATCCATCTGTGTATGTCCCCTTTCACCCCATGGTTCACAGTTTCCTTAGTAGGCGCTCGTGAGGTACCTTGTTGAAGGCTTTCTGGAAGTCCAGGTATACTATGTCTATGGGGTCACCTTTGTCCAATTGTTCACTTATCCCCTCAAAAAAGTGCAGTAGGTTCGTTTGGCAAGATCTTCCAGTACAGAAACCATGCTGGCTTGTTCTCATCAGCCTATATTTTTCAATATGCTCATTGATACTGTCCTTGATTAATGATTCGGCCATCTTCACTGGAACTGAGGTTAAGCTGACCGGTCTATAATTCCCCGGGTCGCCTCTGGATCCCTTCTTCAAGATAGGTGTAACATTCGCTATCCTCCAGTCTTCCGGGATTACCCCTGTTTTCAATGATAGGTTGCAAATCTGCTGCAGTAACTCCGCTATTTTGCCTCTAAGTTCTTTTAGTATTCTCAGGTGGATTCCGTCTGGGCCCGGAGATTTGTCAGTTTTTAGTCTGTCTATCTATCTGAATACGTCTTTGAGGCTTACCTCCATGCACGATAATTTTTCCTCTTGATCCCCCTTGAAGAATTTTTCCAGTTCCGGCACATTGGATGTGTCCTCTTTCGTGAAGACCAACCAAACATGCTAGCCATGAACAAATCAGATCCCACTCCATCCAAGGGCATAGTTAACAGCCACCTCACACATGCTCCCACCCAAACCAACCCATACCAACTTTCTTGCCCACATCCACACATATACCCCCCTCCCCTCTATATCCCAGACTAGAATTGCAGCATCAAGGGGCCTCCAATCTATTCCCATGATCAGGATAATTGCACACAAGCGTACTTATAGCTATTCTATGGTTTTAAAATGAAATGACAAAAATAATGATGCAAAATATTTTAATAAAATCCAAAATCTTATTTTGTATTAGTTATCAATATTAGATCATAAGAGTAATCAATTAATTCAATTGATTATCATTTGCATCATGAGAATTATTACAGAAGCCAAAAGCTGGCCTTGCTCATAAAAAATTCCAAAGTTTTACCAGTTACATGTCCATATATATCCTAAATGATGACATTCCTTCGTTACAATCCATCTGCAGTATAATTGGTCCACATTATTTATTTCCATATAAGGCTAGCTTCATATAGGCATGTCCTAAAATTACATTCTTATATCTAAAAAGTTACATTCTCACATTAAGCTTACATATTTTATAAAAAGAAGAAATACATAGACAAATATTGTAATATACTCACAAAGGCTATACAGCTTTTAAATCCTTTCCTGTAAACATCAATGTCCTTTCTATACTGAGAATATCATTTCTGTCTCACTAAGACTGAACAAAGAAAAAGATGGAAAGAGCAGGTACCCCTCCCATCAAGATTCTACGAGTAGAAAAAAGTTGCTTAAGGTCAGAGGTCAAACACCATCTGTAACCTTATCAGGATCTCTTCAGGATTTCAGATATATGAAAATCAAAATAAAATATATTCCTAATCTATATTTGTTATTAACTTATATTTGTTAACTTATTACCTATTTCTATTGTGTAATTTTACTAACTTACTGAAATTTACTAAAACTTAAATTTATACATACCATGATACACATATGGTTTTGATCTATCTTTCCAACAGCAAACTCAAGTCATGGCAAACTTAGGGCCCCCTGGTATGTGGATACCAGGTCAAAAGCCAACTCCTGTCTGCCTACATTTCCCTGAGGATTGGCCTAGTTCAGGCTGGTCACTCTTTAGGACAAAGAAGCCCTATAAACTTAAGCTTTTCCATCTGTTGGTATGGTGGTTATCAATCATAGAATGCCTTCCTGTATCAGTCAAGCACATGAGACATGTGTCAAATCAATATGTTAACTTAGAATTCCTGTCTTAAACTTTTGTATTTCTGATTATTTTATTCCAGCTTATCCAATTTTCATTTATTCATTTATAGCTACTAATCCACATTCTCACTTGCTCTTGGATTAGGCCCTATCTATCAACAGGTTTTTCTAACTAGTAAATCTTGGTGCAATATGAGAAAGTGTAATAGCTGAAGTTTTTTTATTTCATGTTTGCTCACCCGTACCTGTCCAGGTAAACCAAGCTGGCCCTCCTCAGAACTACTTAAGGCGTAGGACAAGGTCATCCCCCCCTTGGGACCGGGGACAGTTCACTGTTCCAGGACCCATACCTGGGACTTTAGTGGCCTTACCTTGCTCTGTTCTGAGGTTGCTTTGGGCATGACTTGTTCTCTGGATCAGCGTAAGATTGGGAGTCACTTTCTGCAAACATGTTTTTCCAATGCCAATTATACAGGATAAACTACAACACACAACTAGAAACACAAAAGTCAGGCCTATTAAAACACCCAATAGGCCTTTTACCCATGATATATTAGGCATCCATGCAGTTAGCCAATCAAACCAACCCTTATCCTCTACCTTAAATTGTTCCCAATTCTGCAATGCCTTGTCTAGAGATATGATATGTGCTTGCTGGTCAGAGAAGGAGTCAGGAATATAAGTGCAACATTCTTGCCCAATGATGGCACATGTACCTCCCTGGGCTGCTAGGAGATAGTCGAGTGCCATCCTATTTTGAAGCGCTACAATGCGTGTTTGTTTGAGCTCTAGTGACAGAGATTGAGTAACTGCTGTTCTTTCATTACCCATAGTTTCAATAAGGGTGGATAATTTTTTTATAATTTGGATTAATTTACCTACTCCATAACTAGGTAAAAGGATCATACCAAATCTTTCCCCTTCAGAAATGAGAGGAGTATTTCTTTTTGGTCGGGTAGGAGGTAATTCAGAAAGGATTCTCACAGGGGGTAATAGGAACTCGATATAGCAGGTCCCATACCAACCCTCGTGAAGCCATCTGTATGCATATGGGCCACAAATCCACCAGCAGTAAGCATAAGAAGGTAACAAATAATTACTAACACCTGTAAGCCAGGCAAATTGTTGCCTGTCAGTAAAATAGGTAGAAACAGTAATATTTCCCAGTGAAAGAGAAATATTTGGACCATCAGAAGAAACATAATATTGACATGAACTCTTTCCAGCATACCAGGTGGTTTTATCTGTCCTTTTAGAATGGTAACAAAGAAATCCTCGCATGGGTCTAACTAAAACTGGGGCTGGTGGTTTATTTGGGTCAAAACTAAATGCATAACGAGTGAATGTTTGAAGAAGAGAATATTGAACCATAGAGGAACAATTTCCCTCATGACTAAACTGTGGTGCAACTAAGCCATTACGTGGCATAAGGTAAAGAGAATAATAACAAAGATCAGAAACATTCCATGCAATAGGTCGAAAAGGTAACCCACTAGAGTGTTGTGGAAGCTGGGCACAAACCCAGCAATTGCTTACATTAGCATACCTAGCTACACAAAATTTCATTTGTTCATAGGAATTTCCCTGACCCACTATAGGTAGGAAAAGATTCCATTCTGCAAAAGTGTGGTGGATAAAAGCAAAAAATAGTAATGGAGAACACCAAATAAATAACATGGCTAAAATTAATACCTAATTAGTATAACTAAAAAATAAACAGTATTGAAAATATGCAAATATAATAATAGCAATGAGATGAACTACTAATAGTGTCTCTAGTTCTTGATTTCCTTGCAGGAACAATAAATTTGCTCCGGTAATCAGGTATTAGCAATGGGTGCTGGTTTAATGTCTTTCACGTGTACTAACGGTGTATACCCTTTTAATTTCACTGCATAAGGGAACACCAATGCCACTTGAAAAGGTCCATAAAAGTATGGCTGAGTCCATATATTTCTTGTATGTAACCTCTTATACACCCACTGATCCTGGTGGAACCTGTAAACTGGAAGTGCTTGATCCACACTACTTGGAGTTCATCGCGATTGAATCTCTGCTATAGCTGTCTGTAATGCTACAACATAATCAGAAAATAAAGTATCATTAGTACAATTTCCAGGTTTCACAAAAGCAAGGGGCAATTTGGAAAGGAGTCAAAGCAAATTTAGGCATATGCCTATTGCGCACTACATAGAGTGCTGCTGGCAAATATTTCAGCCAGTCTTTAGACTCCAATGGCATAATTTTACGCAACGCAGTTTTTATTAAATCATTCGATTTTTCAACAAAACTATTCGATTGAGGATGGTAAACTGTTATGAATTTGTGCTTAATCAATAGTGAATTTGTCAATTCTTGTAATAATGCATTTTTAAAGTGGCTAGCATTATCTGTGGCTATCTCATAAGGAATTCCATGTCTTGGAATAATTTCATTTAAGAATACCTTTGCCACTTCTCCTGCTGTTTCTTTTTTACAGGGGTAGGCCTCAATCCAGCTCGAAAAAGGACAAACACAAAGTAAAAGATACCTCTTACCGTTACATGGTGTAATCATGTCTGTAAAATCCACATGCCACTTCTGAAAAGGTCACTGCGGGATAGATAGAGTGCCTGGTGCGACACAAGTACCCCTAGGATTAGTTTTTACACATACAGCACAGCGTAATACAGTCTGCCTTACTATTTTTTCTAAATTAGGATGCCAGATTTGCTGTGACAATTGACTAATCAAAGTAGCTGCACTTTCATGTAAGGCATTGTGCATTTGTTGAATCATTATCACCAGAGGTACCTGTGCCATACATGGCACACCTGACGAATTATACCAGATACCTTCTATACACTGACACTGTAAATTTGTCCGTTGTTGAATCTCTTCCTCTGTTACGCCATCTAGGAGCAGTTGTCTATGCTCTTCTTGTTCTTTTATAATCTTGCTCCTAGCTCTAGTCTGCACTAGCATTATGCCCTGTTGCTCTACAGCCCATTTTGCTGCTATATCTGTCTGATTATGCATATATTGCTCCCACGATTCATCTTTCTTATCATGGGCCTTAATTTTACATAATGCCAATGTTTTGTCTGGGTATTGCTGCAATAATCTATCCAATCTCTCTATCAAAGGTAAATGTTGAACTGGATGACCTCCAGAGTCTATGAATCCTCTCTTTTTCCATGTCATTAAATGCAATTTTGCTACTCCTAAAGCATATGCAGAATCTGAATAGACAGTCACTTTCCTTCCTATATTGTCCTGTAAAACCTGGACTAATGCTGCTAATTCTGCAGTCTGAGCTGAATATTGATCTGATGGTAAACAATAAGTTCTCCACTCAGTGCTGTCAGCATCCCTATCATACGTTGTGATAGCAAATGCTGCTCTGTTTGTAGCACTGGAACCATCTATAAAACAAATATATCCCTCACCTAGGGGTTTGTCATACTGTAATAACACTTGTTGTTGTGGAATCAGAACTGAACACTCGTGCTCAGTACTGTCTTGTATTCCTAAAAAAGCATAAAACACTTGTGCTTGATCTTTATCCTTCATTTTTGGTTGCACATCCACTAAACAAGTGGTAAGCAGAGCCAAATACTTCCCTATACGCTGATTAGTAAACACTACTTCTGGCAGTTTTAAAATATTCAAAATATCATGGGAAGTATGAACTGTGATATGACTGTATGGCAACAAATCCATAATTTTTCCTACCAATGTTGCAGCTGCCACTACTCCTTTTTCACACTGAGAAAAACCCATTTCCACAGGTGTAAAACTTCCAGATAAATATCCACAAACATTGTCATTTTGTTGTAAAACTGCACCCCATCCAGGGTTTCCAATATGTAAATATACTTACACTTCCATCCCAATCAAGGGTAAAACAAACTGTGGAGCATCTCTAATTGCTTGTTTTAACTCCTGTATAAGCACCACCAGTGCTGAATCTAATTGAATTCTATCTCTGCTCTGAACATTTCCTTTCAATTTAGCCCTCAAAGGAAGTGTCCTAGTACTTAAACACGGTATCCATTGTCTACAATAATTAAGGAGTCCTAAGAATCCTCGTAATTCCTTCACTGTCTCTGGTAAGGGTGTTTTTTCTATTTCCTGTACTAAATCTTTAGTTAAGGCTCGTACTGACTTGCCTACACGATACCCTAAAAAGGTAACCTCTTCTTCTGCTATTTGTAACTTCTCCTTATTAACTAAATATAATAGAGGTACAATCGTATTCAATTAAGAAAAGAATGTAGTTGTGAACGTATTGTAAATAATAATAGCAGCAGGGGTTCATTCACACCACAATGACATAAAGAACAGTTGACCAAATCATAGAAAAAACGGAGAAAAAATAAACCTCAATTGTGGGCTGCCGGGACTAAACAAGTGCCCTAAGCCTCCCACATCATCACGGGTTTATAAAAAAACTCTGTACAAATATAAATCACTTTCATACATTGAAGTATAATCTCAAAAATATTTTCAAAAGGTAAGTATTTTCAGAATATTCAAAATATTTAGTGATTTGAATGACAACGTCCAAAAATGTCTTATAAGATAGTGTTTGAATCCCAAACTCACTATACTATAGCAATCAGCTCAGCTGTATATAATTCAGAACAGTTAAGTAGCGTAGCTTGTAAGACCCGAGTATCAGAATCTCTAAGAAATTATATCACTCATCTGAAGGTGAAACAATTCTTCATCCCGAAGGCAGGCTACTTCAGGGGATCCATGTTATATAGGTTACTTCCACGCTCCTTAGCAACACAACGAAAAGCTGGCTTCTCTCAAAATGGACCTGGGACTGCGAGATGCGCCCGACTCGTTCAAAAAGGAGGAAGGAGCCGGGCGTCATGACATCATCACAAAAACGTGATGTGTGATAGGCTAAGCACCAGGATATACAACATTACACAAAATAAAGAAAATCCGGATGAAAAATAAACTGCATTCTCACAAAAAAGGTTGCCATTCATACACCGTATTCAAACCCTGCGGGTCTATTGTGTGTAAGCGATTTATCCATTGTTGTTCTCTCTGCCATAACAACTTCCTAATATCTCCTCTCCTTAAGGATGGAACAAGTTTCTCAATAAACCAACATTTCAGATTTTCAAATTTATGTTCAAAATCCAAACAATGAGCCACTATGGGGGCTGTAGCTTTGCGTGTATTTAAGCAGCTTTTATGTTCTGTTAGCCTTATAGTCAAGCTACGTGATGTTTGGCCCACATAAAACAGTTCACACGCACATTGTATTATATATACGACGTTAGCTGTTTGACATGTGGAAGTATGTCATAAAACATAATTTTTTCCATCATTCGGGTTAATGAAATTAGAGATTATAGCCATAACTATACAATTCGAACAATGTCCACATGGGCTATGTCCTAAAGTGGTTTCCGTTCTATCGATATCAAAACTTTCTTTAGATGTTTAGATGGCATAACCAATCACTCAGATTTTTATTTCTAGATTGTGGAAAAATAAATTTCTTGTTTTCAAAACAAGGAGATGTTTTAAGTAATGGAAGATGTCTTTTATATCTCTTAATAATCTGTGGAGATGTGCAAGTTTGTTTAATTATGAATGGGATCAAATCAATTTTTTCTTCTTGAGATTTGTTATAATCCAATAAAGTATCTCTAGGATTATGCAAAGCCCATTTTTTCGCTTTTTTAATTATTGAAGAAGGATATTTCCTGGATAATAATCTTTGTTCCAGTATTTGTTCCAGTATTTTAGCCTCTTGAAATCTAGCAATCTAGAAATAAAAATCTGAGTGATTGGTTATGCCATACATCTAAAGAAAGTTTTGATATCGATAGAACGGAAACCACTTTAGGACATAGCCCATGTGGACATTGTTCGAATTGTATGGTTATGGCTATAATCTCTAATTTCATTAACCCGAATGATGGAAAAAATTATGTTTTACGACATACTTCCACATGTCAAACAGCTAACGTCGTATATATAATACAATGTCCGTGTGAACTGTTTTACGTGGGCCAAACATCACGTAGCTTGACTATAAGGCTAACAGAACATAAAAGCTGCTTAAATACACGCAAAGCTACAGCCCCCATAGTGGCTCATTGTTTGGATTTTGAACATAAATTTGAAAATCTGAAATGTTGGGTTATTGAGAAAGTTGTTCCATCCTTAAGGAGAGGAGATATTAGGAAGTTGTTATGGCAGAAAGAACAGCAATGGATAAATCGCTTACACACCATAGACCCGCAGGGTTTGAATACGGTGTATGAATGGCAACCTTTTTTGTGAGAATGCAGTTTATTTTTCATCCGGATTTTCTTTATTTTGTGTAATGTTGTATATCCTGGTGCTTAGCCTATCACACATCACGTTTTTGTGATGATGTCATGACGCCCGGCTCCTTCCTCCTTTTTGAACGAGTCGGGCGCGTCTCGTAGTCCCAGGTCCATTTTGAGAGAAGCCAGCTCTTCGTTGTGTTGCTAAGGAGCGTGGAAGTAACCTATATAACATGGATCCCCTGAAGTAGCCTGCCTTCGGGATGAAGAATTGTTTCACCTTCAGATGAGTGATATAATTTCTTAGAGATTCTGATACTCGGGTCTTACAAGCTACGCTACTTAACTGTTCTGAATTATATACAGCTGAGCTAATTGCTATAGTATAGTGAGTTTGGGATTCAAACACTATCTTATAAGACATTTTTGGACGTTGTCATTCAAATCACTAAATATTTTGAATATTCTGAAAATACTTACCTTTTGAAAATCTTTTTGAGATTATACTTCAATGTATGAAAGTGATTTATATTTGTACGGAGTTTTTTTTATAAACCCGTGATGATGTGGGAGGCTTAGGGCACTTGTGTAGTCCCGGCAGCCCACAATAGAGGTTTATTTTTTCTCCGTTTTTTCTATGATTTGGTCAACTGTTCTTTATGTCATTGTGGTGTGAATGAACCCCTGCTGCTATTATTATTTACAATACGTTCACAACTACATACTTCTCCTTATTAACCACATAACCATATTCACACAGAAATTCAACAGTTCAATTGTATATTTCACATTATCTTCCACAGTAGGCGCAGACAATAATAAATCATCCACATAAGAAATCAAATGTATTTCTGGTGGAAGCCGTTCTTTAAAAATTTGCAAATCATGCATTAATATCCTTGTAAACACTGAAGAGCTCTCTGAAAGCCCCTGAGGGAGACGTGCCCAACAATAGCGCTTACCATCAAAGGTAAAGGCTGTATAAGGACGTGACTTTGGATATAGTGGAATAGTATAGAATGCATTTTTCAAATCAATAACAGTCAAATAAGATCCTAAAGGGACCTCATTCAGGATTGTTACAGGATTTGCAACTACAGGATACTCAGACTGAATTAATTTATTCAAGCCCCTCAAATCATGCACTATTCTGTATGAGTCATCTGATTTCTGTATGGGAAAGAAAGGGGTATTCCAGGAAGATGAACATTCTTCTAGAATCCCTTCTTTTACTAATTCTTCAATTATAGGAATAAGCTGCTGGCTTCAATGGATATTGTGCTATTTTCGGTCCTATACCTTCTTTTAACATTTCAATTTGTACAGAATCTACAGTTTTCACTTTCCCATATTTCTTCCATAATTCTTCTGGTACATGTTCAAATACATACTTCATTATTTCCTCTTTCTTAGAGGGTAAATTCTCCCTAAGAGGTGGTAATCCTATCCAGAATGTAGCATCTAGTGTTTGACCCAGAACACCCATATCATCTTGTATACTCAATAATATTGAGTGCACAAATGATGGAGGCTTACTTGTCTGTTCTCCTGTTCGTAACGATGTCCATAGACAAGTTTCCAGGACCCCCTGCCTTTCATCTAATCTAATCTAATCCTTAGGTTTGTATACCGCATCATCTCCACGTTCATAGAGCTCGACGCGGTTTACAGTAGGAGAAATAGGAAGGAACTACAACAGAGGGTTAGAGGTAGAAGTGTGAAGAAAATTTAGAGGACTTGGGATGCCAAGATATAAGAGTTTCCTTGATTCCTAAGTTGGAGGGAGACTTACATTTTTTGAGAAAAGCCAGGTTTTCAGATGTTTGTGGAAAACTTGGAGAGAGCTCAAGTTCCGAAGAGGGGAGGTAAGGTTGTTCCAGAGCTCAGTGATTTTGAAGTGGAGGGAGGTCCCTAGCTTTCCTGTGTGGGAAATGCCTTTTAGCGAGGGGAAGGATAGTTTTAATTTGTGGGAGGATCTGGTGGTATTAGGGTTTGAGGAATTCCAAGAAAGAGGGATAAAGGGAGGGAGGATACCATATAGGATTTTGAAAGTTAAACAGGCGCATTTATAGTGGACCCAGGCGATTATTGGAAGTCAGTGGAGCTTGGCCAGGAGTGGGGAGACATGGTCAAATTTACTTTTAGCGAAGATGAGCTTGGCCGCGGCATTCTGAATCCGTTGGAGTCTGTGGAGGTTTTTCTTAGTTAGGCTTAAGCAGATAGAGTTGCAATAGTCCAATCTGGAGAGGATGATGGATTGGACAAGGAGAGTAAAATGTTTTTGATGGAAGCAGGATCTAACTTTCCTCAGCATGTGAAGGCTGAAAAAGCATTTTTTTACTAAGGATTGGAGGTGGTCATTGAAGGACAATGTGGAATCAATGATGATGCCCAAGACCTTGCTCGAGAACTCTGGCATGGTAATTCTGGTTCAAACACAATTGTGGCTTCCAATTTATGCAGTGCATCTCTTCCTAATAAATTCACTGGACATTCAGGCGCATATGGCTTATGCAACAATTTTCCCTCTATTTGCAGAGATACATTTTCTAGCAAACATTTTTCATTTTCTTGCCCTTCTATCCCCATGGTAGTAATATTCTCTTTTGAAAGTACTGCTCCTACAGGGATAAAATTTAAAGTAGAGGGACTTTGACACCCCTGCCCTAGACAAAGGTATAGCATCCGCTTAATATCCCCTATTGCTAGTGTATATCCTGCCATTATTTGTTCAAATTTTGCTATCCAATTACTAGCTCCTCCTAACATGGAGGGTAACTGTTTCTTAATATTTTCCTGGTCCGTAAAAGACCAGGGTATATATGTAGTGGCTACACCTCCTCCTGTGAGGGGTTTATAAATCAGAGGTGCTTGTAAAATGGGTGATCCCTCATTTCTAAGCTCCTGTGATTTATCTACATTGCTTTGTTCATATTTCTCCCAGATTCTTAAACCTGTTTGCATATATGGGTAATCCCATTGTGGATCTCCTTTCCCATCCCGTATGCAAAATCATGCTATATCTAATTTACTTGGATCTAAAGAGCCATTTCTGGGCCATATCTCCATCTGTGAGCTGGACACTTCAGTCCAGCCAGCCAAATTATCACACCATGGGATCACATAGAGCCAGGAATTTTCCTGCTGCGCTACATAATCCCTAGGTATCATAGCCTGGCTTACATAAGCAGCTGCACCTCTATCCTGGACTCCCGTTGTTAAGTCTTCTACCCACTTATGTAACACATCTGTCTGTTCTAAATTCTGCAGGGCTTTCATAGTTAAATCTGATTGACGTGTCTGAAGTCCTTTTAGCTTCCCCGTTACAGGGTTTTTAGGCTTTCGAACAATCACCTCCTCTTCAGCATCTGTATTTGTGGATGTCACAGAATCTGTCCCTACAGGTTTCATTTGTAAGACTCCAGATACATAGACCCAGTCTTTATTCTGGCTATCTGATGTTGGTGCCGTGGGTATGGAGGGTTGACTAACAGTGGATAGGGGGGTCTCTTTTTTAGCCACTTGTAAAGGTGTATAACCAATTGCTACCTTGGGGATACTAGTCAGAATCGGATATAAACTGCTTTTAACCTTCCCAGGCTCTAGATATGGTGGGGGCTCCAAATTCCCCCCTTGACCCATATGCTTATCTTTAACAACGGGTGTTGGGGACCCTGGGGACTTCTCACATAATTCATCCCACAAGTGCCAATATTCTAAATGTTTCTGCTGGGATTTTCCTTTCTTTGAATCTAAAATCCACATTCGCAAACAACATAAGTCTGACCATAATACAGACCCTTCTTTTGGCCATGTCCATGATTCAGTGTTAATGCTTTTCTACACCATTTATCATGAAAATGCTATATCTCATTAGATAACAATGGATTAGCTTTTTTTATTGTTTCTATCGGCAACATGACTATTCACAATTACTCTCAAACAAGTCCTAAATCACCTAAATACTGTCTCCTCTTAGCAAACAAACAACTTCAAAACAAACACTTTAAAAAACAAAACCCCAGGAGGTATTTACAAAGCACACTGCCCTGGGCACTCACAGCCAAACTTAACAGGACAGCTGTGAAACCAGAGAGAAAAAAAACAGAGAGAGAGAGAAAGAGAGAGACAGAGGCCTGGCCAATTGGTAGACAGCAGAAATAAAGTCATAAAGCAAATCGAAGATACAATTTTACCTCTATACCCCCAAATCTTAACAAACTAAACACATAATACAATATCCCCAAACACTATGCCTACATACAAAGCATTAATTCCTCCTACGTCTGAATTTTAATTTTTTTTCTTTTTTCGATTAGTATTAGTATACAAATAAAATATACATGCTCCAATGGGGCCCCCCAGTCTGTTAATCAAAGAACAGACATACCTTATGCTGCACGTCCAAGCGAAACCCCTGTCCACCAAAGGTTCAAAATATGAAACCTAGAAACGCAAAGTATGCTGTGGTCCTGCCGCGGTCGCCAATTGATCAGGATAATTGCACACAAGCTATTCTAGGGTTGTAAAATGAAATGACAAAAATAATGATGCAAAATATTTTAATAAAATCCAAAATCTTATTTTTTATTAGTTATCAATATTAGATCATAAGAATAATCAATTAATTCAATTGATTATCATTTGCATCATGAGAATTATTACAGAAGCCAAAAGCTGGCCTTGCTCATAAAAAATTCCAAAGTTTTACCAGTTACATGTCCATATATATCCTAAATGATGACATTCCTTCGTTACAATCCATCTGCAGTATAATTGGTCCACATTATTTATTTCCATATAAGGCTAGCTTCATATAGGCATGTCCTAAAATTACATTCTTATATCTAAAAAGTTACATTCTCACATTAAGCTTACATATTTTATAAAAAGAAGAAATACATAGACAAATATTGTAATATACTCACAAAGGCTATACAGCTTTTAAATCCTTTCCTGTAAACATCAATGTCCTTTCTATACTGAGAATATCATTTCTGTCTCACTAAGACTGAACAAAGAAAAAGATGGAAAGAGCAGGTACCCCTCCCATCAAGATTCTACGAGTAGAAAAAAGTTGCTTAAGGTCAGAGGTCAAACACCATCTGTAACCTTATCAGGATCTCTTCAGGATTTCAGATATATGAAAATCAAAATAAAATATATTCCTAATCTATATTTAGTTAGATTGTGAGCCTTCGGGACAGTAAGGGAATTTTTCAAGTACCTTTCTTATTTCTAATCTTAATGTATATTTTCTGTAAACCGCTTAGAACCTAACGGATGTAGCGGTATATAAGAAATAAATTACATTACATTACATTATTACCTATTTCTATTGTGTAATTTTACTAACTTACTGAAATTTACTAAAACTTAAATTTATACATACCATGATACACATATGGTTTTGATCTGTCTTTCCAACAGCAAATTCAAGTCATGGCAAACTTAGGGCCCCCTGGTATGTGGATACCAGGTCAAAAGCCAACTCCTGTCTGCCTACATTTCCCTGAGGATTGGCCTAGTTCAGGCTGGTCACTCTTTAGGACAAAGAAGCCCTATAAACTTAAGCTTTTCCATCTGTTGGTATGGTGGTTATCAATCATAGAATGTCTCAACCTGCCTTCCTGTATCAGTCAACCACATGAGACATGTGTCAAATCAATATGTTAACTTAGAATTCCTGTCTTAAACTTTTGTATTTCTGATTATTTTATTCCAGCTTATCCAATTTTCATTTATTCATTTATAGCTACTAATCCACATTCTCACTTGCTCTTGGATTAGGCCCTATCTATCAACAGGTTTTTCAAACTAGTAAATCCTGGTGCAATATGAGAAAGTGTAATAGCTGAAGTTTTTTTATTTCATGTTTGCTCACCCGTACCTGTCCAGGTAAACCAAGCTGGCCCTCCTCAGAACTACTTAAGGCGTAGGACAAGGTCACTCGTCACTCCAAAGGTTGGCACTCTAAGAAATGAGACCACAGAGCTATGTAACTTCTCTTATCAGGGTATAAATATGCTCGGTAGGTTTGGATCTCAAAACTAGCCACTTCCCTCATATGTAACACCCACTGATATAGGGGTGGGGCATTCTCAGAAATCTAATATGTCAAAAGCTTCTTTTTTTACCAGGACTATAGAATTAGATAGGAACTTCCTCTGTGGCATGGAAAGGCCCTGAGCAATTAAGGGTCCCTGAAGTCCCAGAAGCAAGACACCATATCCCAGTCCACCTCCCATAGAAACATAGAAATAGACGGCAGATAAGGGCCACGGCCCATCAAGTCTGCCCACTCCAGTGACCCTCCCTATCTGTCTTTGCGGATAGATCCCACATGTCTATCCCATATGGTCTTAAAATCTGGCACACTGCTGGCCTCAATAACCTGAAGTGGAAGACTATTCCAGTGATCAACCACCCTTTCAGTGAAGAAGAACTTCCTAGTGTCACTGTGCAGTTTCCCACCCCTGATTTTCCATGGATGCCCCCTTGTTGCCGCGGGACCCTTGAAGAAGAAGATGTCTTCTTCCACCTCGATGCGGCCCGTGAGATACTTGAATGTCTCGATCATATCTCCCCTCTCTCGACGCTCCTCGAGTGAGTAGAGCTGCAATTTCCCTAACCGCTCCTCGTACGGGAGCTCTTTGAGTCCCGAGATCATCCTGGTGGCCATTCTCTGGACCGATTCCAGTCTCAGCACATCCTTGTGGTAATGCGGCCTCCAGAATTGCACACAGTACTCCAGGTGCGGTCTCACCATGGATCTATACAGTGGCATAATGACTTCAGGTTTACGGCTGACGAAACTCCTGCGTATGCAACCTATGATTTGCCTTGCTTTGGATGAAGCTTACTCCACTTGGTTTGCAGACTTCATGTCTTCCCTGACAATCACCCCTAAGTCTCTTTCTGCTTCAGTTCTTGTCAGAATCTCGCCATTTAGGGTATAAATCTTGCATGGATTTTGGCTTCCCAGGTGCATGACTTTGCATTTTTTGGCATTGAAGCTGAGTTGCCAGGACCTAGACCAGTGCTCCAGCAAAAGTAAGTCATGCACCATATCGTTTGCCATTGCTTTTTTGTCTGTGCTTTTGCTCACCACATTGCTCAGTTTGGCATCATCGGCGAATAATGTTATTCTACCTCGGAGCCCTTCTGTCAAGTCTCTTATATAGATATTGAACAAGATTAGGCCCAGGACGGAGCCTTGTGGCACTCTACTTATCACCTCCAACATTTCGGGGGGGGGGGGGCCATTCACCACCACCCTCTGAAGCCTACCCCCAAGCCAGTTCCCAACCCATTTGGTTAATGTGTCGCCCAAACCTAAAGAACTCATCTTGCTCAGCAATCTGCAGTGTGGCACGCTATCAAATGCTTTGCTGAAATCTAGGTAGACGATGTCCAGGGACTCACCAACATCCAGCTTCCTCGTCACCCAGTCAAAGAAGCTGATCAGATTGGATTGGCAGGATCTCCCCTTAGTGAATCCATGTTGGCGGGGATCCTGTAGATTCTCCTCGTCCATGATCCTATCCAATTGGCGTTTGATTAGGGTTTCCATTAGTTTGCTCACTATTGAAGTGAGACTCACTGGTCTGTAGTTTGCCATCTCTATCCTGGAGCCTTTCTTGTGTAGTGGAATGACGTTAGCCGTCTTCCAGTCCATCGGGACGTTACCTGTACTAAGGGAGAGATTGAAGACCGCGGATAGTGGTTCCGCCAAGACATCACCCAACTCCCTGAGTACCCTAGGGTGTAGGTTGTCTGGCCCCATTGCCTTGTTGACCTTGATTTTTGACAACTCGCAGTAGACGCTGCTGGGTGTAAATTGAAATTACTAAACGGGTCTACTGATTTAATCCTTGTCTGTGTTTGAGGGCCGATTCCCGGCGCCTCGCGGGTGAAGACTGAACAGAAGTATTCATTTAACAGTTGGGCTTTTTCCGAGTCCGTTTCTACATAGTTTTCTACATGGTTTTCTGAGTCGTACTATCCCGCCCGAATTCTTTTTTCTGT
Source organism: Geotrypetes seraphini (assembly GCF_902459505.1). Taxonomy (NCBI): domain Eukaryota; kingdom Metazoa; phylum Chordata; class Amphibia; order Gymnophiona; family Dermophiidae; genus Geotrypetes; species Geotrypetes seraphini. Next base: position 399,858,482 of record NC_047084.1, on the reverse strand, counting down.
CACTGATATACCTGAAGAAAGATTTATCTCCCTTATGAATGTTCTTTGCTAGAGACTCCTCCATGCGGAATTTGGCCTCCCTAACTGCTGCTTTGACGGCTCTTGACTTGGTCAGATAATCTTCTCTGGAGTCCTGTTTCCCTGATTGTTTGTAAGAGATGAATGCTTTTTTCTTCTCTTTGATGAGGTCCGAGATCTCCGTAGAGAACCACTGTGGCTTGTTGTTCCTACTCCATTTGTTTACTGATTTAACATAGCGGTTGGTTGCTTCCTGTATGGTGGTTTTCAAAGTTGACCACATTTCCTCCACGCTGTTGGTGTCTGCTTGGATTTGTAGCGCCTGGTGAACGAAGTCTCCCATGTCTTGGAAGTTTGTGTCCTTGAACTTGAGGACCTTGGTCAGTGTGGTAGATTTCGTGAAACCTTTCCTGAGATTGAACCATATCATATTGTGGTCACTGGAGGCCAAAGTTTCACCCACCGAGACCTCTGTGATACTTTCTCCATTGGTAAGTACCAGGTCCAAAATTGCCTGATCCCTTGTTGGCTCAAATACCAGTTGCCTGAGTCCTGCTCCATGCAAAGAGTTTAATAGCTTCCTGCTGCTGCCGGAGGCAGAGGAAAGCGTGACCCAATCTACATCGGGCATGTTGTAGTCACCTACCAATACTGTGTCCCCCCGCAAGGTGATATTCTCTATATCTCCAATTAATTTCATATCTAGGTCTTCTTGATGTCTTGGGGGTCTGTATACTACGCCAAGATACAGGCATTTGTCCTTCCCTCTGGCCAAATTTACCCAAAGGGATTCCCCAGTGTACTGTACATCTGTGATTCTGGTGACCTTAATGTCATCTTTAGTATATATTGCTACCCCACCTCCCATTTTGCCCTCCCTGTTCCGGCGAAGCAAGTTGTAACCTGGTATGACCATGTCCCACCCGTGGGAGTCTGTGAGCCAGGTCTCAGATATCGCCACCACATCCAGGTCAGTATTCCTCATTTCTGTTTCCAAGTCTAGGATCTTGTTTCCCAGACTGTGGGCGTTGACGTACATAGCCCTCCATGTTGTGTGTTTGTTATATCTCAATGGGGACAGTCCCTCTTTATCAACTAGGACACCATTAGTATTTTTCGTTGTCTCTTACACTCCCTAGACCCAGAGTTACAGCGTGTACCTATCCCGGACTCCCCATGACTGCAGTGTGCTCCTATTTCAGACTCGGTAATGTGTGTACCCTGTGGGGGTATTCCCGTTTGGGCTACTTGAGCTCCTTTAGTGCAATTTGCAGTGTGTGCACTCTTGCTGGTCCCAGAATTACAGTGTGTACTCCCTCTAGACCCAGAATTGCTATGTGTACTCCCCCTAGACTCAGAATTGTAATGTATCCCAGAAATGTAGTGTTTACTTAGTTCAGACTCTAAAGAGTATTGGTAGCCCGTACCCTCCCCCAACTTACCTAGTTTAAAGCCCTATGTAGTAGGCGGGCTAGACGGTGTCCAAGGACGTTCTTCCCCCTCTTGGTCAGGTGTAACCCGTCTGGTCCCAGCAGTCCTTGCAGTGCCTCTCCGTGGTGCAGGAACCCAAAGTTCATCTCCTTGCACCATTCCTGCAGCCAGTCGTTCACCCTCCGGACTCGATCCTCCCTGGCACTGCCCTTGCCCCTCACTGGGAGGATCGAGGAGAAGACCACCTGCGCATCCATCCTCCTCAGCTTCTCTCCCAGGTAGTGTCTAAGATTTGTAGCACTCCCTTCCAAATATGTATTGTCAAAAAGGACTGTAGATAGATGCCAGAAGCACATTTGTATTTGAGACATACATCCCATTCCCATAGCTCCATCTGTGCTCCCCTTTGTCTGGTAATGTAATATCTATGTAAGATTTTAAATTGAGCTTCCTGTACATCTGCAGACTTCACAAACTCATGAAGATTAGAAAACAGTTACAAAAATTGAGCCTCAGGGATATCCTGATGTAACTCAGCTTGTCAGTTCTCAAGAAGCTTAGTAAGAGGAGAAGGAGCAGTATACAATTTGAGCTGACTATAGCAGTACAATAGGGAATTAAGGGCTGCCAGAGTCCTCGTAAACACCTCATCCAGTTCTCCCACATTCCCCCGCCTAGGCATGCAGTCTACTAACAGTATGCCAGTAGTGGTGGATCTGAAACTAAGACCACCCACGGGGGATGAGAATCCCTATTTGTCCTGGACTTGAAAGAAAGAGGGAAAGGTGCCCAGAGAGAGCTGTTACAAATGTGCCATCATCTTATACCCCTAAGTCGCCCATTCATGACCTTCCCTGCTGTTGTCCTAATTAGACTAATTGACAATAAATTAAGACTATAAGTACAGAAATGAACTGGGGAGGGCAGGAGGGAATGGAGACTAAGCCAGACCTTGCTTTGCCTGCAGGAAACTCTCTAGCAGCAGGTTCAAGCTTACAAAACTGTAGAACTATAAAAGGCTATCATCCTATGGAGACTAGCTAAGTAAAGTTTGTTCTTTTAAGATCTAAACTGTCCATAGAAGGGAACCTACAATTGAGCTTTTCTCGCGAAACCTATCAAAGCTCAGTGCAAAATAATGTATTATGTCTTCTACTTTTCTCCTTTCAGAAAGAGAATGTCCTCTTTCCCTCTTTCTCTCTTCTATCACTTAAAATACTTTCTTTCTATACTATCACTTAAAAATTTTGAAGCAGTGCATGCACCCAGTGGCGTACCTAGCATATGTGACACCCGGGGCCCATCATTTTTTGACACCCCCCCCGGTGACAGGTCAAAAGTGCGCGATGACAAAGGCGCGACGACAACCCAGCGCAGACAACTGAGCGCAAGCCGGAAGCGCACCAAAGAAAAACAGTATTTTAAAGGCTCCGACGGGGGGTGTGGGGGGGAACCCACCACTTTACTTAACAGAGATTGCGCCGGCGTTGTGGGGGGTTTGGGGAGTTGTAACCTCCCACATTATACTGAAAACTTCACCTTTTCCCTAAAAAAGAGGGAAAAAGTTAAGTTTCCAGTAAATGAGGGGGGTTACAACCCCCCAAACCCTCCACAACGCTGGCGCGATCTCTATTAAGTAAAGGGGGTTCCCCACCAACAGCCCCCATCGGAGCCCCTTAAAATACTGTTTTTCTTCGGCATGCTTCCGCCTTGCGCTCAGTTGTCTGCGCTGGGTTGTCGTCGTGCCTATGTCGTCGCGCGCTTTTGACTATGAACCCCCCATCTATATAAAAAATATGATTTTTAGTAACAATCCACATATCGCACAAGAGTGTACCTAGGAAAAGGCAGCATCTTAAACACTGCAGTGAGCAAAAGAACACCAACACATACATTGCAAAGCTAAACAAGCCAGATCCCGCACAATTGATCCTGCAGTCAATGCCAACTGAAAACTATGTTCTTTTCATACACACAGAACAGAGATACACCCTCACCCAATATGGAATAATCACAAATTAAAAATAGAACTATGTAGACTAAAGTTAAACTGAATCACCAAGAAACCAGACCCTGGATACAATGCAACACCACAAAAACAGTAACACATGTCCTCTAATACAGTGCAAAATATAAAGACAGTAGATGTAAATTTGAAAAAACTGATACATAACAATCACCACTTTGCAAATTAACAAATAAAAATAAAACAAATAATGAGAAATAAAAAAATACCATTTTATTGGACTAATCCCCGTAAGCTCGGTCCCCAACCCCGCAAACCACCTGATTCCATCCACGCAAGCCTTGAATTGTTTTATATTGAACTTATTATATTAAAGTATAAAAAGAAACAATATTCAGTACAATTGTCAATTTATAAATCAGCGTCTTCTCCTCACTCTCTCTTCCCCATTTCCCTTCAGCGTCCTCATCCCACTCTTTCTCCACTTTCCTTCAGCGCACGCACATAAAAACAAGCAAGTATTTTTATATCATTTTCATTCTATTCATTCATAGAAATTAAAGTCTAAATAATGCCAGTCACATAACAAAACATGATTTTACAAAAATAATTCCCTACACAGTCAAGCCTGCAAGGATTACTAGATGTCTTTCAGCAGCTCCCCTCCCCTTACCATTGTGGCCAAGTCAAAATGATCTACCAAAAATAAAATTTTAAAAACACAAAGCACACTGTATGCAGAGAAAATGTTAATTATCATTTATATTCCGCAGGTTTTCAAAGAGGTCAAGGCAGATGACTTTATGCAATGTCACCTCAGTAACAACTATACAAAAATAGACAAATATACCCCCTCCCTTTTTACTAAACTATGATAGTGGTTTTTAGCGCAGGGAGCTGTGCTGAATGCCCCATGCTGCTCTTGACGCTCGTAGGCTCCCTGCCCTAAAAACTGCTATTGCGGTTTAGTTAAAGGGGGCCATAGTGCAAAATATAGACAGCATATATAAATTCTCAAAACGGATACATTTTAATCACTAAATTGAAAATAAAATCATTTTTCCTACCTTTGGTAATTTCATCAGTCTCTGGTTGCACTTTATTCTTCTGACTGTGCATCCAATATTTCTTCCCTTCTTTCAGCCTCCTGTATGCTTCATCTCCTCCAGACCTCATTCCCTCCACAAACTTTTTCTTTGTTTCAGCCTGCCCCATTCTTTCTTTTTTTCTCTCTCTATACCTCCTTTCTTTCTGTATGTCTGTCTTTCTCTCTATTTCTGTGCCCATTTCTTTCTTTGTTTCACCCTGCCCCCTTTCTTTCTTTCTGGCTCCCTGTCCACCCCCTTTCTTTTTTTCTCCCTGCCCTCCCCTCCCCCATGCCACCACCATTGGAAAAATGCTGCCACCGCCGCTGGGGAATAGGCTGCCACTGCCGCCATCGGGAACAGGCCGGCGCCGGGTTCGCCCTGTTTCTCTTCCCCGTGGGGCCAACCAACTCTCGCCGCCCGACGTCAATTCTAACGTTGGAGATGACGTTCTGGGACAGCCAGACAGCGATTGGCTGGCCCAGAACGTCCTCTCCGACATCAGAATTGGTGGCGAGAGTTGGTCGGACCCACAGGGAAAAGCAGGGAGAACTCGGCACCAGCCTGTTCCCGATGGCGGTGGTGGCACTCAAGTAGCTAAAGAGCCGCAGTTTGCCGGCCTAGGGAGAATACTGGAGGGTGGCCAGCTGTGCACCCCCTTGTGGCTTAAACCCGGGGCGGACCGCCTCCCCACCCCACACCACCCCCACCTTGGTATGCCACTGTCTGTACCTTACTCCCTCCCTATGACCAAAAATTCTTCTTTCTTCCATTCCCCCTGTACACAACCATCTCTTTCCCTCCCTTCCTCTCTCCCAAGTCCATGCTTTCTGTGTCCAAACACGCATTCCCTCCCCCACCTTTGCATCTCTTTCCTTCCCTTCCTCTCCCAAGTTCATGCCTTCTGTGTCCAAAAACGCACTCCCTCCCCCACCTCTTTCCCTCCCTTCCTCCATCCTCTCTCCCAAGTTCATGCCTTGTGTCCAAAAATGCACTCCCTCCCCCCTTTTGTGTTCCGCGTTTGCCTCCTAGCCCTCATCTTAGCAACTTTCTCAGCCAAATGCAACTGGAGCCGCGAGGCTCGTCTTCTATTCCTACCTGCCTGCCGCGCACACATAGCTGACCGGAAGTCTTCCCCAATCTCAGCGCCAACGTCGGAGGGAGGGCTTAAGCAAAGCCTGCCCTCCGACGTCAGCACTGACATCGGGGAAGACTTCCGGTCGGCGCTGTATGCGCGGCAGGGCAGGTAGAAACAGAAGACGAGCCTCGCAGCTCCAGTTGTATTTAACCCCGTGGGTCCCCCGTCGTTCCCATTCAGCTCTCTCCTTTGCACCCCCTTGAGGCGTGCACCCGGGGGGGGACCGCCCCCCCTAGGTACGCCACTGCATGTACCTAACACCTTTTCACCTAACACTGAAGTGTGGAACCATCAGTCTGAAATGTTCTGTGGAGCAGAGATGTATTTTCAATTTCTCCCCTGTGCTTCACACATTATGGTTTCTTCTTATACAGGTTTTTTTCTTTATTTTCGTAATATTTTTTATCCCAGGACAAGCAGGCAGGTATTCTCACACATGGGTGACGTCATCCGACGGAGCTCGGATGCGGACGCCTCACAAGCAGACTTACTTGAAGAAACTCGAAGTTTCGAGTCGCCCGTACTGCACATGCGCGAGTGCCCTCCCACTCAGCACAGGGCGTGTCTCCTCCGTTCTTAGTTTTCTGCGGAGCCGAGAAGTCCGTCTTTGACTCTCTGCGTTCAACTTAGTTCACTTTTTGCCTTCTCTCAACCGCGGTTGGTGTCTTTATTCACAAATTGCTGTTTTATTTTATTTCTTTTATTTTGGTTAAAAAAAAAATTGTCTTCCGTTCGTTTTCCGGGATAGGCCGCTCAGCCGCAGCCTGCCAGCTTCGACTTTGCGGCGGCTATTTTTCTGCCTATGTCCCGGCCTGCTACAGGCTTTAAGAGGTGTAGCAAGTGTCAGCACGTGATCTCTCTCACGGACCCTCACAGATGCTGCCTCAAGTGCCTTGGGCTGAAACAACATACTAGGTCGTGCCTGCCTTGCCAAACACTTCAGCCTCGTGCCTTCAAGCGTCGTTGCATTCTGGTGGACAAGCTTTTCGAGATGAAGTCTCCAACTGATCCCTCGACTTCGAAGGCGTCTTTGGCCACGACTTCCATTGAGGCTCCTTCTGCGCCTACTGCTTCCACCTCGAGCCTCATCAGACTTTAGTCGTTTGCAGCGGCTCTTGCTTCGACGTCACCTGCTGTATCTTCCCCTGTTTCCTCAGGTAAGATAGCTCAGCAGTCGGTTCCACTGGTGGTGATTAAAGTGTCCAAGACTACTAAGTCGAAGCACACTCACACTACCTCGAAGGAACCTCCAGCCAAGGCAGGTGGACCGGTTTCAGACGCGGATCCATCCTTGCCGGCTTCTTTCCAGACCATATTGGAGAAACAGTTTCTTCAGTACCTTACTATTATGGGTCCTAAACTGCTTCCTCTTATCCTGCCTGGGCATTCAGCAGACTCATAGAAACATAGAAACATAGAAGATGACGGCAGAAAAGGGCTACAGCCCATCAAGTCTGCCCACTCTGCTTACCCACCCCCTGTCTATGCCCTAATGACCCAATTTCCTTATCTTGACCCTCGTAGGGATCCCACATGGGTATCCCATTTATTCTTAAAGTCTGGCACGCTGTCTGCCTCGATCACCTGCACTGGAAGCTTGTTCCAATGATCAACCACTCTCTCTGTGAAGAAATACTTTCTGGTGTCGCGAGGTCGAGCCGCTTCCTATGTCCCAATCTGAGCTTCTACACTCTTTGCAGGGAGCAGAGTCTCTGCGAGTGTCTGGTCTGCCATCCAAGCACGAAAAGCAAGGAGCAGATTCTTTGAGACCGGAATCCTCGCACTCTAAGCAAGGAGCAGAGTGTTTGCGAGTGCATCGAGGTTCCTCCACCAAGCCTCTGGAGCTTCGATCTACAGCCTCTAGTCCTATTCATACATCGGCATCAGCTGCTTACGTCTCCAAGGCGAAATCTCCTCAATCCTCGAGATCTGGTTCCAGACACAGTTCTCACCACCCCGATATTAATTCTGACGTCGAAGAGGAAGTTCAAGGCCAGCCAATCGCTGCCTGGCTAGCCTGGAACTTCCTCTCTGACGTTAGAATTGACATCAGGGTGGGAAGGCTGTGGGCCTGGCGCTTGTACGCATCTGGCCTGGCATTGGTGAAGCAGGGAGGTGAAGGGGGGGCAGGGAGAAAGAAAGACTGACAGAAATAAGGGGGGCAGGGAGAGAGAAAGACAGACCGACAGAAAGAAAGAAGGGCAGGGAGAGAGAAAGAAGACAAAGAAGGGACTGGGAGAGAGAAAAAAAAGGGGAGGCAGGGAGAGAGATAGAAAGAAGGGGGCAGGGAGAGAGAAAGAAAGACAGAAAGAAAGGAGGGCAGGGAGAAAGAAAGAGAAGGAGGGGGAAAATTTTCAGTTGGATAGTATTGCCTTATACTGAAGAGTACCAGTATGACTGTTTTGTTTTGGGGTAGGGATTTGGCTCTTATACTGAAGAGTATCAGTATGACTGTTTATGTTTTGGTTTGAAAAATTTGGCTATCTGATATATTAGTTGTATTGTTTTGTGCTGTACTTGCCATTGTGAAAATTTAATAAAACTTGTTAAAATAAAAGAAAGAAAGGGAAGGGAGCAGAGAGAGAAAAAGAAAGAAAGGGGATGGGGTAGGGAGAGAGAAAGAAAGACAAAGAAAGAAAGGGAGGGGGCAGGGAGAGATGGTTGGGGAATGGAATGAGGTCTGGAGGAGAGGAAGCATGCAGGAGGCAGAAAGAAAGAAATGTTCGATTTACAGTCAGAAGAAGGAAGTACAATCAGAGACTCATGAAATCACCAGACAGCAAAGGTAGGAAAAATGATTTTATTTTAAATTTAGTGATCAAAATGTGTCCAAATTTATATCTGCTGTCTATATTTTGCACTATGTCTCCCTTTTACTAAACCACGATAGCAGTTTTTAGCACAGGGAGCCTATGAACGTCGGGAGCAGCGCAAGAAATTCAGCACAGCTCCCTGTGCTAAAAACCACTATCACGGTTTAGTAAAAGGGGAGGGGGTGACATTGCATATTTTAAAGTCATCTGCCTTGACCTCTTTGAAATTACCCCTGAATATAAATGATAGTTAACATTTTCTCTGCCTACAATGTGCTTTGTGTTCTTTTAAATTTTATTGTTGGTAGATCATTTTGACTTGGTCATTTTAAAAGTAGCTTGTAAGCCATGAAGTGTGGGCACCCCTGACATAGATCATCTCCTCAGCTTTTTGTTTCCTTTGATCCTAACAAGTTGGGGCATTCTGTTTCCAAAAGAAGGATTTGTAATTGGTTGGCTGCTTGCATCTCATTTTGTTATGCTCAGGCTGGGCTGCAACTGGAGAGTCGGGTCATTGCCCATAAGGTTAGAGCTAAGGCAGCTTCAGTGGCTTTTCTCTGCTCCGTGAACAGATCGGAGAAGGTTATCATGCCACTGTACCAGACCATGGTGCGCCCTCACCTGGAGTACTGCATCTAGCACTGGTCGCCATACATGAAGAAGGACACGGTACTAGTCGAAAGGGTACAGAAAAGAGTGACTAAAATGATTAAGGGCTGGAGGAGTTGCCGTACAGTGAGAGATTGGAGAAACTGGGCCTCTTCTCCCTTGAAAAGAGGAGACTGAGAGTGGACATGATCGAAACATTCAAAATACTGAAGGGAATAGACTTAGCAGATAAAGACAGATTGTTCACCCTTTCCAAGGTAGGGAGAACGAGAGGGCACTTTCTAAAGTTGAAAGGGGATAGATTCCGTACAAACGTAAGGAAGTTCTTCTTCACCCACAGAGTGATAGAAAACTGGAACGCTCTTCCGGAGTCTGTTATAGGGGAAAACACCCTCCAGGGATTCAAGACAAAGTTGGACAAGTTCTTGCTAAACTGGAACATATGCAGGTGAGGATGCCAGACCAAGGGGGGAGGGCAGGAGGAGAAATGGAAAGATGGAAGGGGGTTGATAAATAGTTTCTGGAAGGGCAGACAGTGGATGGAAGGAAGTAAATGACAAGATGAGGAAAGCAGGAACCAGGCGACAAAGGTTGTAAGGGTCTTAGTTGAAAACTGCAAAAGGATAAAGTGCATTAAATGATCACAAAATAGTGAAATCCACAGGTTGTAAAAGTAAATTTAATCACTGTGCTAAACTTAAGTTTCATCGCATCTCAAAAATGGCGCTTGTAACAAACCAATGCCGGAGCATTCACACTTATAATCAAAAGATGATGTCATCAAATTCTTGCCAAACTGCTGATATCTACATGAATGTTGCCGAGTAGCATTAAGCATTTTCTGACGTGTAAATCTGATTTTATAATTTACGTCATCATCTGCTCTTGTGCTAAGATCTATGTCGGCAAATCAATCTGCCCCTTTAAGATCAGGATGTGTGAACACAAGTCTGATTTGAAACTGAAAAAATTGAGCACCCCATAGTAGAGAATTGTGTTGACTTTAAGCATAATTTCAATGATCTCAGATGCTTGTGCATTGATACCGAAAAGAAACATGGCAAGGGGGGAGACCACCATAGGAAGTTACTCCAACGTGAAGCACATTGGATTTTCAGGTTAAATTAATTAAAGCTCTCTGGTTTGAATAGTTCTTTTGGGTGGCATTTATTTATTTAAAATTTTTCATGCTACCTGGCAACATTCACGTAGATAACAACTGTTTGGCAAGAATTTGATGACATCATCTTTTTGATTATAAGGGCGCATGCTCCGGCGTTGGTTTGTTACCGGCGCCATTTTTTTTGAGATGCGATGAAAGTTAAGCTTAACACAGTGAGTACTATTTCGATTAAATTTACTTTTACATCCTGTGGATTTCACTATTTTGTGATAATTTAGTGCACCTTATACTTTTGCAGTTTTCAACCAAGACCCCTGAGGAAGCCAAGATAATTGGTGAAACGGGCTGAAAAATTATCTGACTTGCACATAGATAAGTGCATTTTTTCCTGATCATATGATTATTAGTAATGCATAAGATTTGATGTTTAATACATGCTATAAGTTTGTTTTCGATCAGCCTGAGAGGTTTTTGACCTATGAAAGAGAACCTGTTCCTGCATAAGCTATTTGTGAATTTATATTCTTTAACAACGCAGGCATCTGAGGTCTTTTCCTGTCGTTTCCACACCAGTTGTTTCTGTTAGTATTGACCATTGGTTAGCATTGGTGAAATGCATCAGTCATGGTTCCTGGGATCACCTTGAATAAACCTGATTTGAATCTCCTTATTGTCTGCCGCTCTTTTGTTCATTGTTGGATTCTTTGATGGATCGCTTGCCTTGTTGTTTTGTTACAAATACAGATTTGGTTGTTTATATATACGTATGGGTTATAGTTGGACAACATAGAGTAAGGTAGTTGAGAGGAGTCGCAAACTTGGTTATTATAGACTTATTTATTTATTAAAATTTATATGCCATTCTCCCAGAGAAGCTCAGAACGGTTTACATGAATTTATTCAGGTACTCAAGCATTTTTCCCTATCTGTCCTGGTGGGCTCACAAATCTATCTAATGTACCTGGGGCAATGGGGGGATTAAGTGACTTGCTCAGGGTCACAAGGAGCTTTACAATGCATTTGAACACTCTTATGGAAAGGGTTCTGAGTTAAAGTCCTGGGCAAGTAGGTGGGAAGGGATGGAAGGGATGGATTTGTTCAGAAATGCTTGGGGCTTGCATAAAACTAAAACTGTACACTGGTATGGTAATTTTTGTTTGTTTTGAATTTTAAAATAAAAGAAAAAAAGAAATACAAGTGGAAATAAAGAAGTAAATAAGAAAACAGATAAATAAATGGGGTGGGGCAGGGGCATGGTATGGGTGGGGCTAGTGTATTTGTCTTCCTAGGGACCCTCAAAGAATTAATCCTGCCCTTCCTTCATCGAAGCCGACTAAGAAGCCATCCTCTCAGCAAGTGTCACAGGCCTTGATCGCATCGAGTCCCTCGATTCAGGCCAAGAGAAAACGTTACTTTGCATCGAGACATAGATCGGCATTGAAGCACCATTGATCTACATCAGTGCATCAACGCTCTCCATTGGTGCTGGCACCAATTCACATTTTTCTACATCTATACGATCATCTCACAGTACTGATTCTTCACCTCAACACAGATCCAGATCCAAGCTCTCCAGATGACATACTTCATCTTCATTGTCTTCGGAGTGGTACTGGCATCGCAAGAAAAGTCATTCTCGATGCTCTCATCATTCATCTCCAACTAAGAAGCAGCCTTCATCTCCATCGTACAGAGAGTCGTCTGCTGCACCAGATACTGATTTTGCTTGTCTCAACATTGACACTTGTAATGAACCTACTTTATCTGCCCCTGAATCTTATGGAATTCCCTCAGATCCAGCTCCCCTGCCTCCCAGGAGCAGATCTCCTCCAGAGGATCTTTCCTTCACCAAATTCATCAGAACAATGGGAAAGGCCTTTCAAATAAAAATGGAGTCTGACATTGAGCCCAGAGCAGAGCTCTTAGAGGCTTTGGATTTTGTTGAGCATCCTAAGGAGCTTCTTAAATTGCCTCTACATAACCTACTTAAAGAGGTTCTGTTTAAGAATTGGGAGATACCTCTTTCCACTACTATAGCTCCAAGGAAAATTGACTCTATATAGGATTCAATCTTGTCCTGGATTTGATAAACCACAGTTCTCATCAGTCTCTCCTAGTGGAATCCATACTCAAATAGTCTAGCTTCAGAGTATGTGCTACTGCTCCTCCAGGTCATACCATGGACAAATTTGGGCATTTTTTTTTACTAGAGCTCCATGTTAATAGTGTTCTTAACTACAACTTCTACATGACGTTTTATTTAAAACGACTCCTGAAGAAGTTGGTTGATCTTCAACAATATATTCCTTCTGATCACCTTCCGGAGTTTCAAGAAACCATTCACAACTTATTTCAGACATGAAAGTTCATGGTCAGATCCACCTTTAATGCTTTCAACGTATCATCCAGGGTATCAGCAATGTCCATAGACATGAGACGGTTGGCATGGCTTAGGGTCTCTGATACGGGCATTAATGTACAAGGCCATTTGGCGAATATCCCTTGTCTAGAGGAAGAACTTTTCAGAGACAAGGTTGAAGATGCCACTCAAAGATTCACACGTCATGAGCAGAGCTGGACTGCTCTAACTGGCTCTAAGACTAAGCAGAAAGACTTCTAAGCCACTTCAGAAGTCTGCTTCACTGATAAATGGCGTTATTCCACTGCTGAAGCCTCTTCTAAGCCTCCATGACCAAAGAGGCAAAAGCAACAGAAGGCTAAAAAATCTGTGTTTGGCTCCCCAGAAACTAACCCAGTCTTTTTTTTTTATTGTTTTGTTTTTTCATTGAAAAAAAAAAATCTCACACTTTTGAAATACAAAAGATATACAAATAAAAATAAAGAAAAAACAACAAATAATCATATATCATGATATTGAAATTCCTTCTAGCCCACAAATACGAGAGACAAGTGTTACTACAATACAAAGCAATTTTTAAAGAAAATTACATAGGAGTTTTACCTCCTAAATATCTCAGGCACTTAACTTAAATAACCCTAATGTAAAGTCCTAACCAAAAAAAAAGATTCAGATCTTATTTCTCGTTAACTGAAAGAAAATTTTCTAGATGGGTGGGATCCCTAAAGACATTCTTTATTCTGAAAATCTAGCAGACACTTGCACAGAAATTTAAGGAAAAATGTGGCACCTAGACCTACTGCTCTGGGTTTCAATGCCAAAAAGGCTTTTCTCCTGAGCTGTGTAGGTCTAGCCACATCTGGAAAAATCATTATTTTATCTCCACAAAACTTAGCCTCTTTATTTATAAAGTACATTTTCATAACCAAAAGTTTATCTGATTCGTTTACACATGAAACCAGTAAGGTGGACCTAGATTGTATCAAGTCTTGTGAATCTTCTAAAAATTCAGTAAGATTGAATTCAGTTGAGACAAGCTTTTCACCAACAATTTTCTTTTTTTGAGGCAAACAATAATTAAAAAACTGCATTTTGTCTGCATTCTCCAAATCTAATATCTCCTTGAGATACCTCCAAAGGAGGATTTCTGGAGAGATCAGATGTGTATGTGGAAAATTAATTAAACTCAGGTTCTTAATCCTCACAGTATTCTCCATGATTTCAAGTTTAAGACAAATATTCAAAGAATCTTTTGTTGATGAAGCAGTGAATAATTGGAGATTAAAAACCTGTTTTTAGCAAGTAACATTTGTTTATCTAATTTTTGTATGTGAGAATCCACATTCCCCAACTTTTCAACCACCTCCTTAGAAAAGGTTTGAACTTGATTGGTTACTGACTTTGAAATCCAGGATGGAGAATATATTAATTTCCAAATATCTTTTAAAGTAACTTCCTGAGATGTTTCTTCTGAAAACTCAGTTAGCTCTATACCAGGAAGCATTTGAGGAAGTTTTAAATATGTAACTCCCTCAGTTAACTGAGAATCGGGAGCTTCCAACGAAGCTATTTTAGGGCCTCCTTCTGATCCTAATCCCTCAGAAATAATAGGAGGTAGCGGAAGGGTGTGATAGAGAGAGCTAAGAGAGGCTCCCAATATCGATTCAGCTCTGTCTACTGAAGGTTTCACGGGATCATTAGAAACCAAATGTCTCATCGGTCCTGTAGCTACAGGTGTAGACATCTTTATCTTACCTTTACAAACAAAGTCCATAAACTAAAGAGAAAACAAACTTGCCTTACACTCCCATGGTTTCTATGGTTCTGCGTGGCTCCCAAGGGGCCTGATGTGCCGCTTAGGACACGCCCCTTTGGTCTTGGTCTGTGGCTGTGTACCACTGGAGTGTCGGCGTTTTACACTCCAGGAAATAGGACCCCCGATGTAGGGTAGGAGTCTGTCCTAAGTGCCTGATGGTAAAAACGGCACTTAGAAAGAAGAGCCAGAGAGCTAAAGTCAGAATATGCAGATTGGAAACAGTACAGCTCCTCTACCAGCCCAGTCTTTTTGACCTGCTTTTGGAGGGCATAGTCAACGTCTCCCCGTCTTATCCTCTTTGCAGCCTATTGGAGGTCAACTTCTGTTAAGAACATAAGAACATAAGAACTGCCATCTCCGGATCAGACCCATGGTCCATCAAGTCCGGCGATCCGCACACGCGGAGGCCCAGTCAGGTATACACCTGATGTAGTTTTAGTCACCCATATCCCTCTATGCCTCTCATAAGGAGATGTGCATCTAATTTGCCTTTGAATCCCAGCACAGTGGATTCCTTGATAACCTCCTTTGGGAGAGCATTCCAGGCGTCTACCACTCGCTGCGTAAAACAGAACTTCCTGACATTTGTCCTGGACTTGTCCCCCCTTAGCTTCAAACCATGTCCTCTTGTCCGTGTCGTGTTGGACAATGTAAATAATTTATTTTCCTGCTCTATTTTATCGATGCCTTTCAGCATTTTGAACGTCTCGATCATGTCCCCTCGCAGCCTTCTCTTCTCAAGGGAGAACAGTCCTAGTTTCTTGAGTCGTTCCTCATATTCCAAGTTCTCCATACCTCTTATTAACTTCGTTGCTCGTCTCTGCACCCTCTCTAACAGTTTTATATCCTTCTTTAGGTTGGGAGACCAATGTTGGACACAGTATTCCAAGTGTGGTCTGACCATTGCTCTATAAAGCGGCATTATGACTTTCTCCGATCTACTCGTGATTCCTTTCTTTATCATGCCTAACATTCTGTTTGCTTTCTTTGCCGCTGCCGCGCATTGTGCCGACGGCTTCAGGGTCCTATCTATCAGTACACCCAGGTCCTGTTCTATTATCATCGTTGGACTCTCATCACCACAGACACCTGGGTGCTCAGAATCATTCGAGAGGGTTACTCCATTTTACCAGACAACCCTCCGAAAGAGTCCTTTTTTCCATCTCAACAGACGTCCCTTCTCCTGTATAGTAACCCTCGATCTATACCCTATGCCTGAAAATCACCTTACAGCCCCTTTGACGTCAAGAAAGTACAGCCAAGTGGGTATCAAGTCCCCAGGGACAGCATGCATAACTTTTCTTTACAACATATTTGTTGAGGGTTCGAAGGTCGAGAATAGAACGAAGACCTCCCGTCTTCTTTGGAATCAGAAAATATTTGGAGTAGAACCCCTGATTTTTCTGGAAAGGAGGTACTACTTCTATTGCATTTAGATGAAGTAGAGATTTGATTTCCTGAAGGACATAAGCATTGCCTCTGCCGGGTCAGACCAGGGGTCCATCATGCCCAGCAGTCCGCTCCCGTGGCGGCCCCCCAGGTCCATGACCTGTAAGTGCTCCACCATCTAAATCGTTTTTACCCTAATCATTTAATATCCTGTATAGTAACCCTCTATCTATACCCTGCAATCTCCTTCTCCTTCAGGAAGTCATCCAATCCCTTTTTGAAACCCAATATCGTACTCTGTCCTATCACTCTCCTGGAAGTGCATTCCAGGTGTCCACCACCCTCTGAGTGAAGAAGAACTTCCTAGCATTCGAGACAGATTCAAAACGAATGCTAGGAAGTTATATTTTCTGATTCCAAAGAAGACGGGAGGTCCTCGTTCTATTCTCGACCTTCGAACCCTCTACAAATATGTTGTAAAGAAAAGTTATGCATGCTGTCCCTGGGGACTTGATACCCACTTGGCTGTACTTTCTTGACATCAAAGGGGCTGTAAGGTGATTTTCGGGCTGTAAGTTGATTTTAGGAGATTTAAAGTTCCTTACAGCCCCCTTTTCCCCCTTCTTTGAATGCATCTGCACTTTATATTCATATGTATAAAAATTTGTTTTGAAATAGAACTGATGATGTATGGGGCAGTGTTTATTTAGACCGTCGGTCTGGTGCTAGTCACCTATGAACACTTGCCCTGGGATAATTATGATTCAAAGGATTGATTGAGCCCATTCTGAAATCCCATTATTATTAGCATAATTTAATGCTTGCTAAATTTAAACTATGGGTGTTATTCTTGTTGGGAGTTAAGGGTCTTTTACCAATTGTTTTGGTTTAGTTAATCAACAGTTCATATCACTCCCTTCGCTCAACTTCAGCTAAGGACAACTCGGTGGACTTTGGCATCTCAGTGGTCTCAAGCCATGGATCCCTTGTCCCAAAGGATCAAAGTCACTTCGCCAATCTCTGCAGTGGTGGCTGGACTCAACCAACCTTTCCAGAGGCTTGCTTTTTCAAATATCACCTCATCAGAAAGTGCTTACGACGGACACACCCATGTATGCCTGGGGGTGCTCATTTGGATGGTCTCAAAACTCAAGGTGTGTGGTGAGCAGAGTTTTGGCTCTACCCTGCTCATAGGTGCACTGAAATGATAATTATACAAATATTTCCCATAAAATATTTTTTATTCAAAGTTTACAGACAGTCCTGTTTCAAGGCATTCATTTGTACAATGGAGGAACAAGTCAGAGAGTGTAAATGCAACTTCCCTGACTTAACGCCCTCAAAATTCTGTTCTGCTAGGTTCACTTAAATATACTTAATACATGACGACATTTTACTGCCTGCATATAATTGGTCATGAATACTTGATACCATATAAGGCACTTGTATGCATATTGGAGGAGTGTCTGTCCCCCTCACACAAGAATTCTTAAAAGTTACATTTTAATACTAGCTTATCTAATCTAATAAAGAAAAGGTACAGAAGAAACCAGGAAAAAGTATTACAATATAATATACTTACAGAGGAAAAAGTGTCCATACACACAGCTGTAAATCATTTCTCCTTAAAAGTCAACCTACTGCTCCCATGTTACTGAGTCATTTAACAGCATGCACTGAAAATCCTGTGTCTCAGTGAAAGAAAAAGGGGGAGTGGCCAATTCACTCCCACAAACCCTGTATTTTCCTATATGCATCCTCCAGTACAATTTTTTGATGTAATTATATTTCAATCTGAACCCTTAAATATGAAAGTCCCTACATTGTTAGTTTACTAAAATTTAATTCATCATATATGCATTTTGTATATCCAATTAGAATTTCTAACTTTACCCTGCAAAAAAGAGAGGGAACCCCCTCCCCTGGAATGTAATCTATGTAGTAAGAAGAAAAGTCCATCTCTATAGCAACCAGTTCAAAAGCCAAACCTTATCTGCTATACAGGTCTTTGGAGACCAGACTGGGCACACATTGAAACAATGGAACTTCATAAAACTAAACTACAGCCTGTGTGTATCTTCTCTGGTCTTCAACAGAGCTTATATATTAATTCTAGTGACCTGAGAGAAGGCCCACTCCTCTTTCCAGTGACCTCAGCACACAACACATATTTAGGTCAATATATTATCCCATATTTGTCTTATCTGGTTTGTGTTCTGGCTTCTCAAATTGTAATTTTATATAGCAAATTACTTATCTTAAGCAGTTTTCATTATAGCTTGAAAGTCCTATAATGACTGTGCAATGGCTATGCCGCTGTGATGCCTGTACATAGCCATTGTACAGGCATCACGGTGGCATAGCCATTGCACAGTCATTATAGGACTTTCAAGCTATAATGAAAACTGCTTAAGATAAGTTATTTTATTTACTTTTAACTTCTCTACCTTTGCGAGTATAGCAATGTTAAACAATATTTAGTCACAGCAGGGTTGTAACAGTAGATTATTTTCCTTAGGGTCTATTTATGAAAAATAATTCTAAGATCAACCACAATAGAATTTAAAATGAAGTTTTAAGTATAGACTTTAAGATTTAAACCTATATTATAAAATTAAAAATATTAAAAAATAAATTAAAAAGAATAATAAATTAAGAGATTCTACAAGTTCCAGGTTTTTCTGGCCTATGATTGGAGCATGGAGTGTTAATACTACGCTGACAGTCTAGTCCATGATAGGACTTTGCGTAGGCTCCAATTCTGAGGCCTTTTCCTGGATTAATAAATCATTTTTGCTTGTATTTCTCGCATTTAGTGGGATATAGCCTCTTGTATGAGTAATTGTTATTCAGACCACTTGGGTTGTTTGTATTTAGGTTAGACATTTTTAATAGGTTGCCATGCCCAGGTTCACAAGAGCCTCATCAGTGGTCTCCAAGAGAACAGACTTTCCATATCAACCTGTTAGAGCTGAGAGCAATTCACAATGCTCTAAAAACATTTCAAGATCATATCTCCAATCAAGTCCTCCTTGTGTGAAAGGACAATCAAGTGGCGATGTTATACATCAACAAGCAAGGGTCCTTTATGTCAAGAAACCGAACACATTTGGAATTGGGCAATTCCTTGCAACATATTTCTCAAAACCATATATGTGCAAAGCAAACAGAATTTCCTTGCAGACAATCTCAACAGATTTCTCCGGCCTCATGAGTGGTCTCTCAACTGCAAAGTCTTGTGCCACATCTTTTTTCTTTGGAGAACCCCTCAGATAGACCTGTTTGCATCTACCCACAATCACAAGTTACCTCACTTCTGCTCCAAGCAATACTCCCCTCAACATCTCAAAGCAGATGCTTTTCTTCTGGCTTGGATGAACAAGTTCCTTTATTTGTTTCCACCAATACCTCTCATTCTGAAGACTGCTCAAGCAAGAGTCAGCCACCATGATCCTGATGGCTCCTTGATGGCCCAGGCAACCTTGGTTCCCCCTTCTACTTCGACTGAGTGCAATTGATCAATTCCATTGCAGATTTTTCCATCTCTACTCACTCAGAGTCAAGAATCTCTCTTACAGCCCAATCTGTAGTTACTGCACCTAAAAGTTTGATACCAACTGGTCTTGCTTCATCAGAATTTAATTTTTCTGATGCACTGCAAGCCATCATAGCTGCTTCCAGAAAGTCTTCTACTAAGCAATACTATCAACAGAAATAGACACGCTTTATATCATAGTGTAACCTCCATGATGTGGATGCTTCCTCCTCTTCTATTCCTTCAGTGTTGGACTATCTTCTACATTTATCCAACTCTGGATTTAAGACTACTTCAGTCAGAGTTAATCTCAGTGCTATTAGTGCTTTCCATGCTCCTTTTGACAATAAATCTTTGGCCACTCATCTGATTGTATCTCGGTTCATGAAAAGACTTTTTAACTCCAATCCTCTGTTTAAAACCTCTCTAGTTATTTGGGATCTTAATTTAGTCCTTTCTACACTTATGAAGCCACCATCTGAACCAATGGAATCTACTTGTCTAAAGTTTCTCACATTACTTCCACTTGTAGAGTGAGTGAACTTCAAGCGTTTGTCATGATGAAATACAGTGAAAGGTGGATACTTCGACAGTTGGAACTCAAGCACAGTACCGGGAAGAGCTTTGGATTCTTGCCCAGAAATAGCTAAGAAGGAAAAATTTAAATTGAATCAGGTTGGGAAGATTGGATGGACCATTCGGGTCTTTATCTGCTGTCATCTACTATGTTACTATGTAAATACGAGAAGAGACTGGAAGACCTAAACATGTATACTCTAGAGGAGAGGAGAGACAGGGGAGATATGATACAGACATTTAAATACTTGAAAGGTATTAATATAGAACCAAATCTTTTCCAGAGAATGGAAAATGGTAAAACTAGAGGGCATAACTTGAGGTCGCAGGGAGGAAGACTTTGGAGTTATCTTAGGAAATTATTTTTCATGGAGAGGATGGTGGATGACTGGAATGCCCTCCCGAGGGAGGTGGTGGAGAGAAAAACAGTGATGGAATTTTCTGTGTTCACAGAAGAAAATCCTGGAGAAGGACCGAGATTGTCTGGCAAAGTTACACGAGAAAATGGAGTAGATTCTGCGCCGTTCACGGAGGAGGGTGTTTATGAGCAACTTGAAAAACTGAAGGTGGACAAAGCGATGGGACCAGACGGGATCCATCCCAGGATACTAAGGGAGCTCAGAGAGGTTCTGGCGAGTCCTATTAAAGACTTGTTCAACAAATCTCTGGAGACGGGAGTGATTCCTGGGGATTGGAGGAGAGCGGATGTGGTCCCTATTCATAAAAGTGGTCACAGGGATGAAGCAGGAAACTACAGGCCGGTGAGCCTCACTTCAGTTGTTGGAAAAATAATGGAAGTGTTGCTGAAAGAAAGGATAGTGTATTTCCTTGAATCTAATGGGTTACAGGATCCGAGGCAACATGGCTTTACAAAAGGTAAATCGTGCCAAACGAACCTGATTGAATTTTTTGATTGGGTGACCAGAGAGCTGGATCGAGGATGTAATTTACTTGGATTTCAGCAAAGCCTTTGATACAGTTCCTCATAAGAGGCTGTTGAACAAACTTGAAGGGCTGAAGTTAGGACCCAAAGTGGTGAACTGGGTCAGAAACTGGCTGTCGGACAGACGCCAGAGGGTGGTGGTTAATGGAAGTCGCTCGAAGGAAGGAAAGGTGACTAGTGGAGTCCCTCAGGGTTCGGTGCTGGGGCCAATCCTGTTCAATATGTATGTAAGTGACATTGCTGAAGGGTTAGAAGGAAAAGTGTGCCTTTTTGCAGATGATACCAAGATTTGTAACAGAGTAGACACCGAAGAGGGAGTGGAAAATATGAAAAAGGATCTGCAAAAGTTAGAGGAATGGTCTAATGCCTGGCAACTAAAATTCAATGCAAAGAAATGCAGAGTAATGCATTTGGGGATTAATAATAGGAAGGAACCGTATATGCTGGGAGGAGAGAAGCTGATATGCACGGACGGGGAGAGGGACCTTGGGGTGATAGTGTCCCAAGATCTAAAGGCGAAAAAACAGTGTGACAAGGCAGTGGCTGCTGCCAGAAGGATTCTGGGCTGTATAAAGAGAGGCGTAGTCAGTAGAAGGAAGAAGGTGTTGATGCCCCTGTACAGGTCATTGGTGAGGCCCCACTTGGAGTATTGTGTTCAGTTTTGGAGACTGTATCTGGCGAAAGACGTAAGAAGACTTGAGGCGGTCCAGAGGAGGGCGACGAAAATGATAGGAGGCTTGCGCCAGAAGACGTATGAGGAGAGACTGGAAGCCCTGAATATGTATACCCTAGAGGAAAGGAGAGACAGGGGAGATATGATTCAGACGTTCAAATACTTAAAGGGTATTAACGTAGAACAAAATCTTTTCCAGAGAAAGGAAAATGGTAAAACCAGAGGACATAATTTGAGGTTGAGGGGTGGTAGATTCAGGGGCAATGTTAGGAAATTCTACTTTCCGGAGAGGGTGGTGGATGCCTGGAATGCGCTCCCGAGAGAGGTGGTGGAGAGTAAAACTGTGACTGAGTTCAAAGAAGCGTGGGATGAACACAGAAGATTTAGAATCAGAAAATAATATTAAAGATTGAACTAGGCCAGTTACTGGGCAGACTTGTACGGTCTGTGTCTGTGCATGGCCGTTTGGAGGAGGATGGGCAGGGGAGGGCTTCAATGGCTGGGAGGATGTAGATGGGCTGGAGTAAGTCTTAACAGAGATTTCGGCAGTTGGAACCCAAGCACAGTACCGGGTAAAGCTTTGGATTCTCGCCCAGAAATAGCTAAGAAGAAAAAAAAATAATAATAATAATTTAAATTGAATCAGATTGGGCAGACTGGATGGACCATTCGGGTCTTTATCTGCCGTCATCTACTATGTTACTATGTTAAAAAGCGTAGGATAAACACACATGATCTCTAATTAGAAAACAAACAAATTATATAAATTAAAGAACTAAAGCAGGTATTGGACAAACTTGTACAGTTTGTGTCCCATATGTGGTGATTCAGTGTAGGATGGACTGGGGAGGATATCAATGGGAACTTCACTAACTTGGAACATGAGGATGCTACTGGCCAGACATTACAGTAGATATCCTGCAAACAACAGGATGGCTGGAGTGAGCTTGGTTGGCAACTTCAGCAGTTGGAACCTAGGACAATACCAGGTTGATTTTAGTCTATGGCCCAGAAATATCAAAGAAGAGACAAGTTAACTTAATCATGTATGTCTAATGAGACTAACTAATAGGCAGACTGGTTGAATCATTGAGGCCTTTATCTGCCGTCATTTACTATGTTGCTATGTAAATATCTTCCTTCTTGAGGCCATGACAGCAATAATTATTGAGATTCATTCATACCAGAACACCTGCTCTTGGTCACATGCAGAACACAGATAAACCCTATGCAAATATAGGACCACAAACAAAAGAAATCCTAAGATGCCAGACTCTGCATGCTGTACAACACTAGAGAAACAGAAAGAAACCGCTTTCGTGGTTTAGTAAAAGGGGAGGGGGTATATTTGTCTATTTTTTGTATAGTTGTTACTGAGGTGATATTGCATATTTTAAAATCATCTGCCTTGACCTCTGATAAAACCCCCGAATAGAAATGATAATTAACATTTTCTTTGCATACAGTGTGCTTTGTGTTTTAAAAAATTTTATTGATAGATCATTTTGCCTTGATCATTTTAAAAGTAGCTTGCAAGCCAAAAAAGTGTGGGCACCCCTGCCTTAGATCTTCGGCCACTATCACCCCAAGGACTCTTTCCTCATCTATTCATATCAGCCTTTCACCTCTCAGCACATACAGATCCTTCTGATTTCCAATCCCTAAATGCATTACTCTGCACTTCTTACAATTGAATTTTAGTTGACAGATCCTTTTTCATATTTTCCAATCCCTCCTTAATGTCTAAATCTTGATATCATCCGCAAAGAGGCAAACCTTTTCTTCTAACATTTCAGCAATGTCGCTGAAAAACATTGAACAGGATCGGCCCCAGCACCGATCCCTGAAGTACACCACTACTCACCTTTCCTTCCTCTGAGCGAATTCCATTAACTACAACCGTCTGGTATCTGTTCATCAATCAGTTTCTAATCCAGTTTACCACTGGGTACTAACTTCAGCCCGTCAAGTTTGTTCAAGAGCCTCCTTTGAAGAACCGTGTCAAAGGCCTTGCTGAAATCTAAGTAAATTATTTCTAGCATATGTCCTTGGTCCAATTCTATGGCTCCCATAAGAACATAAGAAGTTGCCTCCGCTGAGGCAGACCAGAGGTCCATCTCGCCCAGCAGTCCGCTCCCGCGGCGGCCCATCAGGCCCACTGCCTGAACAGTGGTCTCTGACTAATTTTATAATTTACCTCTAATCCTGTCCCTATTACCTTACCTCTACTCCTATCTGTACCCCTCAATCCCTTTGTCCTCCAGGTACCTGTCTAGACCTTCTTTGAAGCCCTGTAGCGTGCTTCTGCTTATCACATCCTCCGGTAGCGCGTTCCATGTATCCACCACCCTCTGGGTGAAAAAGAACTTCCTGGCGTTTGTTCTAAATCTTTCCCCTTTCAATTTCTCTGAGTGCCCCCTTGTACTTGTGGTTCCCCTTAGTTTGAAAAATCTATCTGTCCATGTTGCCTCAGATCCTGTAACCTATTAGATTCTAGGAATTTCACTATCCTTTCCATTATTTTTCCAACAACTGAACTGAGGCTTACTGGTCTGTAGTTTCCCGCTTCATCTTTGCGACCATTTTTGTGAATTGGCACCACATCTGCTCTTCTTCAATCCCCAGGAACCACTCCTGTCTCTAAAGATTTGTTGAACAAATCTTTAATAAAACTCACCAGAACCTCTCTGAGCTACCGCATTGTTCACGGAAGAAAGTGTTTATCTACTCCATTCTTGTGTGTAACAATCTCAGTCCTCCTTCAGGATTTTCTTCCATGAACACAGAACAGAAGTATTTGTTTAGCATGTTTGCTTGTTCCTCATCACGCTCCACATATCGGTTCATAGCATCTTTTAATCTTGCAATTCTATTTTTCATCTTCTTTCTTTCATTAATATATCTTTAAAAAATTTTGTTTCCCTTTTTTACATTTTTTGCCATTAGCTTTTCCGCTTGCGCTTTCAGTTTACATAGAAAGCTACTCCTCTACCTTTTCGACCATCTCTGTCATAAGAACATAAGAAGTTGCCTCCGCTGGGTCAGACCAGAGGTCCATTGCGCCCATCACTCCGCACCTGCGGCGGCCCATCAGGTCCATGACCTGTAAGGTTTTCTTGATTTAGCCCTAGCCCCCTTATTTTTCTATCTATACTCTTTCTATACCCTATCTACCTCTCTCTGTACCCCTCAATCCCCCTATCCTTCAAGAATCTATCCAATCCCTCTTTGAATCCCCGTAGTGTACTCTGCCCGATCACCTTCTCCGGGAGCGCGTTCCATGTGTCCACAACCCTCTGAGTGAAGAAAAACCTCCAGGCATTGATTCTAAACCTGTCCCCTTCCAGTTTCTCCGAGTGCCCTCTCATACTTGTGGTTCCCCGTAATCTGAAGAATCTATCCTTGTCTATCTTCTCCATGCCCTTCATAATCTTGAAAGTTTCTATCATGTCTCCTCTAAGTCTCCTCTTCTCCAGGGAGAAGAGCCCCAGCTTGTCCAGCCTGTCAGCGTATGAACAGTCTTCCATACCTTTTATCATTTTCATCGCTCTTCTCTGGATCCTCTCAAGTATCGCCATGTCCTTCTTGAGGTAAGGCGACCAAAATTGGACAAAGTATTCCAGATGTGGGCGCACCATCGCACGATACAGCGGCATGATAACTTCCTTCGTCCTGGTTGTGATACCCTTCTTAATGATGCCCAGCATTCTGTTTGCTTTCTTTGAGGCCGCTGCATACCCAAGTCTTTTTCAAGATTATTTTCCCCCAGCAATGTGCCCCCCCATTTTGTAGCTGAACATCGGGTTCCTTTTCCCTATATGCATGACCTTGCATTTCTCTATGTTAAAGCACATTTGCCATTTATTTGCCCACTCTTCCAGTTTGCCTAAGTCCCTTTGCAGGTCTTCGCACTCCTCTGTGGTCCTAACTCTGCTGCAGAGTTTGGTGTCATCCACAAATTTTATGACTTCACACTTCGTCCCTGTTTCCAAGTCGTTTATAAATATATTGAACAGCAGCAGTCCCAGCACCGACCCCTGTGAAACACCGCTCATGACCCTCTGCCAGTCCGAGTATTGTCCCTTCACTCCAACCCTTTGCTTTCTGCCTGCCAACCAGTGTCTGATCCATCTGTGCACATCCTCTCCCACAGCTTCCTAAGTAGCCGCTCATGGGGTACCTTGTCAAAGGCTTTTTGGAAGTCGAGATAAATGTCTATGGATTCCCCTTTGTCCATCTGGCTGTTTATCCCTTCAAAAAAGGTTTATTGGCACGATCTTCCCTTACAGAAGCCATGTTGACTCATTTTCAGTTGTCCATTTTTTTCTATGTACTCACAGATGCTGTCCTTTATCAGTGCCTCCATCATCTTACCCGGAACTGAAGTCAAGCTCACCGGCCTGTAGTTCCCCGGGTCACCCCTCGATCCCTTTTTAAAGATAGGTGTGAGATTTGCTAGTTTCCAGTCCTCCGGTATCTCTCCAGTTTTCAAGGATAGATTTCAAATTTGTCAGAGTGTTTCCGCTATTTCGTTCCTCAGTTCTTTTAGTACCCTTGGGTGGATTCCGTCCGGGCCCGGTGATTTGTCACTTTTCAATCTATCTATCTGTTGGAGAACATCCTCATGACTTACCTCTATTTGCTCCAGTTTTTCATCTTGATCCCCACTTATGATCTCATCAGGTTCTGGTACATTGGATGTGTCCTTGCTCGTGAAGACCGACAAGAAGAACCTGTTTAACCTGTCAGCTACCTCTTTTTCCTCCTTAACCACTCCCTTTCTGTCTCCATCATCTAACGGTCCCACCTCCCCCCTCACTGGTTGCTTCCCTTTCACGTAACTGAAGAACGCTTTGAAGTTTCTTGCTTCCCCAGCCAGCCTCTCTTCGTATTCTCTTTTTGCTTTTCTAACCACTCGGTGGCATTTCTTTTGGAGTTTTTGTGCTCCTTCCGGTTTTCTTCAGTTTGGTCCTTTTTCCATTTCCGGAGCGACATTTTCCTGTCACCTATCGCCTTCTTCACTTCATTTGTTATCCACCACCATATTCTGGTATGTTTGTATCCCATCCATGGGATTCATTGAACCATGTCTCTGTGATAGCAACAATATCTAGGTCTGCCTCTAATATCAGGGCTTGCAGATCATGAACTTTGTTGCTTAGACTGCGAGCGTTTCTGGTCATTGCTTTACAGCTATTTTTCAGTGGTAAACTCTTTTTTGTGTAGTTTGTTTAGTTTCATTTTCTGTTGCCTTGTTAAGAAATGAATTGCTAATATTGTTTATGTCGCTATCTTTACTACCATACTACTATAATTGTCCTTCATACATACACCACCCCATCTTCTAGTTTAAATGCCTATAAAGATATTCTCTAAATTTCTCAGCAAGGATTCTTTTTCCTGCTGTAGTAAGATGTAGCCAATCAGTACAATATAGTTTCTTGTCCTTCCATATATTTCCTAATCCTCCTATGTACTTAAAGTCTTCTTGATGACACCAAGCTTTAGCCACCTATTGAAGTCCTCTGTGTTAACTCTTTCCTCTCCATTTTCATATGTAGGCAGTACTTCTGAAAAAGCTAGTCTTTACAAAAGGTTTTAAACCCTCCCCTAGCTCCCAAAAAGATTTCTGTGTTGAAAGTGGGGAGTTGTTGGCCAGGTCATTTGTTCCCAAATGGATAACAACATCAGTTTTAGAATTCTTAGTTTTTTCCCTGATTATAGACTTTATTTGTTTGGTACTCCTGGTAGCTGAGGATCCTGGGAGACACTTCACTATTTTAGATTCTTTGACTTGCAGTTCAAGGTTAATGCGTCTGATGATGGAATCCCCTAAAAGCAATAATTTTCTGGATTGAGCTTTTTTACTTTTCCTTTGCGGGTGCTTTTATTCATGAGTTACCTTCACTGGTTGAAGTTCCATTTCAGTTTTTTCTTGAGTTTCCAAGTTTATTAAGAATGTGTTATATCACCTTATCATATATTTCAAGGTGGTTGTACAATAAAATTAAGGGGAGAACAAATAATAGCCAAAAACGGCTGTAATAAAACAACAATCAGGACAAGACAGATGAAACAAAATACAAACTGGTACAAGAGGAAAGGGAGAATTACAATATAATTAAAGGAAAGAGAGGAGAGCAGGAAAATTCAAAAGGACGGGGTGACAACATGTCGGTGCAAGGGAAGTGGACTAAATAAAGTTTAAAAAATCCTTAAAACCTGGAAAGCATCTTTAAAAAGGAACATTTTAAGAGAAGATTTGAATTTCTCCATGGTTGTTGTCTCTCTTAAGGAGTTTGGAACCGAGTTCCAAAGGGAGGGAGCGACAGCTGAAAAGATAGTATTTCTCCTGGTATTAATGTGTCTCGGAGATGGAACTGCTAACAAGTTTTGATCAGAGGTTCGAAGGGTGTGTGGTGAGGAGTATGGTATCAGAAGTTTGTTGATAAATTCCGGCTGCCCTGTTTGTCTTGTTTTAAATGTCAACAGTAATGTTTTATAAGTAATACGGTGATCAATTGGGAACCAAAGAGCTTTAATCAAGAGGGGACATGGTCAAATTTCTTGGACTTGAGTATGATTTTAAAAGCAGTATTCTGGACTATCTGTAGTCGTCTGATCTATTAGTGATTCCGTGATATAAGGCATTACCGTAGTCCAGGCAAGAGATGACCAGAAAAATGAATGAGAATATTTAGAGCAGAATAGTCAAGGAGTTTGGCTAGAGAGTGGATGTGAAGGCGGATATTTGTATCACATGTTGCAGTCTACCTGACCCTACTGTGATCCATTTATTCCTTGATTGCATTACTCTTTGAGGCAGTGGTGGTAATTTGGTTTGACTGCAGTGATGGAAGCTGCTTTGATTGCATTAAATTCTTGCTTAAGATTAATGAGTTCCTCTTTAATGGTAGAAATCTGAAGATAGTTGGTATGATTCTGTGGAGTGATGGATGTTGCTTTGATTGCATCTAATTCCTGCTTAAGATTACAGAGCTCTTCAATAATACTAGAAAGCTGAAGAGAGATGGGGCAAGGCCTAAGTCTCCAGATAAGGTGCCTTGGAACTAAGGCACCACAATGATTACACTGAATAAAAGTCATCCTGATTGGTTGGAAGGGAACTGACTGATATACATTCATGTGAAAAAATTAGGACACCTCATGAAATATTCAATTCTTTTTAAAGAAATGTTCACATATCGATGTCAAATCTTTTTTTTATTTATCTCTGGAAAAGAAAGTGATGTAATTGCAGGTAAACAACAAATATTTTCCTTGATTTAATCATGAAACAAACGATATCCACAAAAATGTGTATTCTAACTGAAGAATAAATTAGGACACCCCCACATATCCTCCCACTTAAAGTGGCTCAGATCACATCAGGTGCACATGATAAGAACATAGTTACTTTAAGCATTTTGAAGGAGGTTTTCCCTACTTAAACCTTCATTTATTTATTGTATTTAACAATTTATATACCGCATAAAACTATGCAGTTTACACATTGGTTACATGCATATTATACTAATTGCCCTTTAGTCGCTAGACATATGATACAAACAATAAACAAACATAAAATTCCCATCCCCCCAGGAAAAAATAATACAATATCAAAAGCAAGCATTATTGAATCATAAATCAATACAAACATCAAATCATAATTTCAACAATTAAGATGCAGAAAAGCATTGAATAATAAATTCAAGGCAAAAATATTCTTTAACACTGTATCTTAAAACTGAAGAGACTACTGAAACAGCATAGGAAGGCATTGACAAAAAGCTGCGTTTTTAATATTTTCTTAAAATTGATCCTCTTCACACAGAATCACAGAATGCCAGGCAGGGCATTCTAAAGTTTCACACCGGCAACAGTCATCATTGATGCTCCAATCCTAACATGCACAACAGACATCCAGCCCTCCATACTCAATTTCATTGTATTTTCAGATCTTAAATTTCTTCTAGGTTGACTGCTGCGGTGAGATCAAAAGAGCTATTTGAAGTCTTCAGAAAGAAGATTGTAGCATAGGTCTAGTAAGGAATTTAAAAACATCTCAAAATAATTTGACATTGGCCATTCCATGGTCCGTAAAATAGTGTATAAGTGGAGGATTTTTCCAAACAACTGCCAACATGCCCAGGTCTGGCCGTCCAAGCAAGTTGACCCCTAGAGCAAGACCACAAGATGCTAAAAGAAGTCTCCAAAAACCCTAAAATGTCATCACAGGACCTACAGCAGGCTATTGCTACTGTAGATGTGAAAGTGCATGCCTGTACAATCAGAAAGAGACTGTACAAATTTAACTTGCATGGGAGGTGTGCAAGGAGGAAATCTTTGCTCTCTAAGAGAAACATCAAGGCCAGACTGAAGTTTGCCAGCGAGAACGTAGACAAACACCAGGACTTCTGGAATAGTCACTCCTTTTCTAATCAACTCACACTGGCTTCCAATCAATCACCATATCACCTTTAAAACATTACTCTTAATATTTAAAACCTTTTCCACCAATGAACCACAATTTATTAATAGAATGCTTATTCTTTATAATACTCCACTCTCTCTCCGGTCTACTAACATAAGAACATAAGAAATGCCTGCACCGGATCAGACCTGGGGTCCATCCAGTCCGGTGATCCGCACATGCGGAGGCTCAGCCAGGCATAACCTGGTGCATACATTAGTCACTCGTATCCCTCAATGTGTCCTGCAAGAAGATGTGAGTCCAATTTTCCCTTAAATCCTAGAATGGTAGTTTTCTCCACCATCTCTTTCGGGAGAGAGTTCCAGGCGTTCACCACTCGCTGTGTGAAGCAGAACTTTCTGACATTTGTCCTGGCCGTGTCCCCTCTCAGCTTCAGGCCATGACCTCTGGTCCGAGTCTGGGTCACATTTGCCAATGTGAATAAAGCTATTTCTTGCTCTCCATCCTTTCCCCCTGCTGGTGAGTGAGCTTGCTCCATTTTGTCGATTCCTTTTAGCAATTTAAAAGTCTTTATCAGATCCCCTCTCAGTCTTCTCTTCTCAAAAGTTCATAGTAGTCTCTTCCATGAAAATTATCGGAACTCGACGACATGATATGTTTTTGGTCATAAGAACATAAGAATTGCCGCTGCTGGGTCAGACCAGCGGTCCATCGCGCCCAGCAGTCCGCTCACGCGGCGACCCCCAGGTCAAAGATCTGTGCCCTAACCGAGACCAGCTCTACCTGCATTCGTTCTGGTTCAGCAAGAACTTGTCTAACCTAGTCTTGAATCCCTGGAGGGTATTTTCCCCTATAACAGACTCCGGAAGAGCATTCCAGTTCTCTATCACTCTCTGGGTGAAGAAGAACTTCCTTACATTTGTACGGAATCTATCCCCTTTTAACTTTAGAGAGTGCCCTCTCGTTCTCTCTATCTTGGAGAGGGTGAACAACCTATCTTTATATACTGAATCTAATCCCTTCATTATCTTGAATGTTTCGATCATGTCCCCTCTCAGTCTCCTCTTTTCAAGGGAGAATAGGCCCATCTTCTTTAATCTCTCACTGTATGTCAACTCCTCCAACCCCTTAACCATTTTAGTTGCTCTTCTCTGGACCCTTTCGAGTAGTGCCGTGTCCTTCATGTACGGCGACCAGTGTTGGACACAGTATTCCAGGTGAGGGTGTACCATGGCCCGGTACAGCGGCATGATAACCTTCTCCGATCTGTTTGTGAATCCTTTCTTAACAGATCAGAGAAGGTTATCATGCTGCTGTACCGGGCCATGGTACGCCCTCACCTGGAATTCTGCGTCCAGCACTGGTCGCTGTAACTTTGGAACACTTTTCCTCAATACATAAGAGAGGAAAATGATCTTAGCCGTTTTAAAAATAACTTAAAAAGTTTTCTTTTTAAAGATGCTTTTAATCTTTAAATTATACTTAAATCTTAAAATAGTTACGCTCCAGATTTATACTACCCCCTCCCTATTGTTTTTTCCATCTATGGTTCTTTTTTCTACTTTAAAACACTGAATTGTAACTTCACCCCTCCATCCCTTGTGTATCGATTAGTATGTAAGTCTGTCAGTCAACCCATCATTTTAAATTTTAAATAGTATGTCTAAATGTATGTTTATCTTTTTATTGTAACTCGATTAGCAAATTTGAATAAGCGATTCATCAAATCAAAATAAAACTTGAAACTTGTTCTATGGACAGATGTCTAAAATTTAATTATTTGGACACCAGAAAAGAGGACGTGTTTGGCGTACACCAAATACAGCATTCCAGGAAAAGAACCTCATATCAACTGTGAAGTATGTAGGTAGAAGTATCATGGTTTGGGTTTGCTTTGCTGCAGCAGGATCTGGCCAGCTCACCATCATAGAATCCACCATGAATTCTACCGTGTTTCAGAGGGTGCTTGAGGAACATGTGAGACCTTGTAAATTATATTAGGACAACTTTTCTTAGAACTACTAATTTCATCCGATCCATTTCTGTTATTAAATATCTTTATGTAAACCAAATTGATTTAGAATTTAGAAGATGACTAATTTAGAAGATGACTCGGTATATAAATCTAAGTTTGAATAGAGAAGGAGGACAAGATCTGCTTCCATGAATTACTGAAAATAGTTCAATCAAAGATTGGGACAAAAGAAGAAGAAAAATTGTATGATTGCTCAAAAGACCCTGAGGCAGGCTAAGAGCTGAAACACTGACAGTGTCAGGTCTCTTTCTTCTGGAATAAAGAAATATATGTCCCAGCTCTTCAAGATTCAACAGTTCTGAAAAGTTAGTCTAAGCTGTGTGGACAGGTTCAGATAAGAAAAAGTTTGAATTTATTTTATTTTATTTTTTTTTTTTAAAGTACAGAAATTCACAGCAGTTTAATAATCAAAACCAAACCCAGCAGTTAAAGATTAGCCAGCTATAAATATATGAGAATACAATGTTACACTTAGCTCAAACAGTGAGGTCATAGACAAATCCAGGCACGTGTTTGAAAAAGCAGAGGGCTTTCAGTGCTATAACCATACCTCTACTTGCAATAGAGCCTGCCTCCAGACAAAAGGTGGGTAAAGGAGACTAGCACAAATAGTTTAAGGCTTAAGGCTAGCAGAAATACTTTAAAGAATTGTTGGAGAGACCCTTATACACAAGGTTCCTGGTCCTACCACACACAGTACATTAATCTGGAACTACAAATGTTCTGGAACACTTTCAAAACTTTCTAGAACCACTGCTTCTATCAGGTAGTTCTTGGTTGCTTCTTCTCCAAGGACAACAGGCATGATATTTTCACATCAAGGTGACATCATTCATGGAACCCGGCAAGGACAGTCAAGAAGTGTACTGCACTTTAAAACTTTAAGACTGCCCATACTACATGCATGTTGGTGCCTTCCTCTCTGATGTTGGCTTGCAGGATCTGCAGTTCTTAGTTTTCCACGGAGCTGAGAAGCTGTGTTTTAGGCCCAGATTCTGCAAAGTGTCCCGATTTTAGGCAGCTGTAGGCGTCCTACAGCTGTCTAATCAGCCAATCGGGACGCATGTTTTAAACAACAAAAAAAATGCTCCCCAGGCAGGCCCTACGTGTCTCCTTAGTAGGGGTAGAGACGCTTACAATGTAGGCCAGCTGGCCTACATTGTAAGTAGACATGACCGCTATACTTATCGCGGCAAGGGATCTCCCTGCCGCGATAAGTATAGTGGCCGCGTCTGCCTGTCCCCCCCGATCATCGGCAGGAGGGTGCCCAACCCCTCCTGCCGGAAAGCCGCCCACCCAACACCCCCGATCGTCGGCAGGAGGGTGCCCAATCCCTCTTGCCGGAAAGCCGCCCACCCAACACCCCCGATTGCCAGCAGGAGGGTGCCCAACTGCTCCTGCTGGAAGGCTGCCCACCCAACACCCCCGATTGCCAGCAGGAGGGTGCCAACCCCTCCTGCCGGAGGACGCCCCCGGCCCCCTCCCACACTAATTCCCCCTTAAGCTAACACCGCCCCCATGCTAACACCCTCCCTGATGACCCCCATAACCTCCCCTCACAACTAACCTCTAAATTGTTGGCCCAACCCCTCCTACAGGAGGACGCCCCCCCTCCTGCCGGCGATTGGGGGGGAAACAGGCAGCCGCGGCCGCTGTATTTATCGTGGCAGGGAGATTCCTTGCCGCGATAAATTTAGCGGCCGCGTCTACTTAAAATGCTGGTCTACATTGTAAGCCTCTACTAGGGAGACGCGTAGGGCCGCCTAGGTTCGCCTAAGGCCCTTAGGCGAGCTTAGGCAGTCTTGCGGTCCTCCCTAGTCTCCCGGAGGCACCTTCAATATAGGCGGCCTGCCTGAGGAGCATTTTTTTTTTTTTTAAACGTACGTCCCGATTGGCTGATTAGACAGCTGTAGGATGCCTACAGCTGCCTAAAATCGGGACGCACTTTGCAGAATCCGGGCCTTAGAGTCTAAGTACATCAAACATTTATATTTCTTTGTGCCTACCTGTTTTTTTCTTCAGTTTCTGTCATATTTGTTTCATAGAAACATAGAGCATGACGGCAGAAAAGAGCTGACGGCCCAACTAGTCTTCCCACTCAAGAACCCTCCCTCCTTCGAGAATCCATCTTTTAAGCCTTCCTCTGGAGCGACCCCACCTGTCTGTCCCATCGTCCCTTGAAGGCCTTGACTACCTGACCTTTTTCCCAACTTCAGGTTTTATGGACCTTCAGGCTCCTTTCAGCCCTTACCCACACCAAGAATGTTGACTCTTTTTCAGTATACTATCTTCCCTGGCCATTAAGCCCTTTGACTTTGCATTGGCAATTTTTCCATTGATGTGCAAGGCTCCTAGTGTCTTCGAAATGCACTCTGTCAGTGGATCATATCAGGTACAGAACCGCATAACTGGTGTGTTCAGTGCCTGGGTCCTGAACATCAAGACATTTCATGCAAGCTCTGCTCTCGCATATAGAAGAGGTCGCTTAAAGCCAGGAAGTTACAATTTGAAAAACTTTTTGATACAACTTCAAGAGCATCAAGTATGGGTGGAGACTCCGACCATGACTGTGCCTCATATAACTCCAACATCGACATACAATTTCAAGAGCATCAAGTATGGATGGAGACTCCGACCCTGACTCCAGCATCAACACTGGCACCGATCATGATGATGATTCGCTCCACTTCTTCATCGTTGGGGGAGCTCTGTAAATGAGCTAAGAAGCACAAATATGTCTCCCCCTTTGAAGCATGTATCAGCTACATCAATGCACTCCCAAGCATTGACACACCGATTCCCACTTGCCATCACTGCAATTGATGTCTCCTCTGAGGCATGCCTCAATATCCCCAAAGTCTTGGCACTCAACACAGCCAATGCCTAATATACCTTTGCTAACATCAATATCAAAAACAGCTTTTCATGCTGTTGCAGCAAGATCTGGCTGGGATACTACAGTCTCAACCTGTGCAAACTTCTGTATCAACTCTCCCAGCCTCAGCTCAGTCCAAGCATCACTCACAGAGTACATTGAAGCATCGTTTTTGGAATCCTCAATGTCGAGGATTTGCATTGAAGAGACACATATGTGTCATACTCAATGCTTTCCTCTATGTTCCACTTCCAGAAGAGTTCACATCAAGGAATATGTGTGATCTGTGATTTTGCTGTTCCAATGATTATCCAGACCTCTTCTGATGAGTCTTAAGGGATACCATCAAATCCTTCCCCACATCCTCCTTAATACAGGTCCCCTCCTGAAAGTCTGTCATTTACCAACTTTATCAGACAAATGGGGGAAGCACTTCCTATAAATATGGAGTCAGAAGCAGAGCCTTGGGCAGAATTCATGGAGGCTTTAGACTATAAAAAGTAGCCTAAAGACTGCATCAAAGTACTCTCATGAAGGAAGCCCTATTTAAGAACTGGGAAACACCACTTGCCATCCCAGTGGCTCCATGTAAATTGGACACACTATATAGGATTCAATCTTGTCCTAGTTTTGATAGACCACAACTACTAATCTCTGGTCGCTATACATGAAGAAGGACACAGTACTACTCAAAAGGGTTCAGAGAAGAGTGATTAAAATGGTTAAAGAGCTGGAGGAGTTGCCGAACAGTGAGAGATTGGAGAAACTAGGTCTCCTCCCTTGAAAAGAGGAGACTGAGAGAAGACATAATCAAAACATTCAAAATACTGAAGGGAATAGACTTATCAGATAAAGAGATTGTTCACCCTCTCCAAGGTAGGGAGAACGAGAGGGCACTCTCTAAAGTTGAAAGGGGATAGATTCCGTACAAACATAAGGAAGTTCTTCTTCACCCAGAGAGTGGTAGAAAACTGGAACACTCTTCCAGAGTCTATTATAGGGGAAATCACCCTCCAAGGATTCAAGACAAAGTTGTACAAGTTCCTGTTAAATTGGAACGTACGAAGGTGAGGCTGGACTCATTTAGAGCACTGGTCTTTGACCTGGGGGCCGCCGCGTGAGTGGACCCCTGGTCTGACTCAGTGACAATTCTTATGTTCTGGTAGTAGAGTCTGTTTTAAAGTGAGCAAATAGTTTTCGTACTTACATCAGTACTCCACCTGGCAAAGAGGGAAGAACCTTGGACAAGTTTTGCTGAAGAGTATTCTAAGGTACATGGTCGCTAACAGAATCCTAAATAACTTTTATAATAATAATAACTTTATTTTTATATACCGCAATACCACAAACAGTTCAGAGTGGTTTACAGAGGAAGAGACTAAACAGACAACGATATTGCAAAAAATGTTCAAAATTACATTAGCATGGTAAGGTTAATCAAATTTTTCCTGGAAGTGTTTTAGAAGTACATCAAGACAGAAGTGGAGTCAGAGAAATTTATCAAAGAGATAAGTTTTGATTGGCTTCCTAAAAGTTTGGTAAGAAAGTGTGTTTGAGATAAAGTTGGTTAAACATTTATTCCATTTGCCTGCTTGGAATGATAATGTTCTTTCGAGGAATCTCTTGTAGATACAGGCCTTCAAGGATGGAAAAATGAACAAGTAGGCACTATGGCCCTGATTCTATAAAGGGCGCCTAAGTCATGCCTAAAGATAGACATGCTTTAGGCATCCAATCTAAGTAATTAATGAGCCAATTAAGGGTCTTAAGCGATAATTGGTACTTAGGCGCCCAAAGGAAGTAGATCAAATTGAGCAGCGAGTAGTTGAACAAAGGGAGTTACAGCCTTGATAAAACCATTTGATAAAACATGTTGGCTAAGATACTCTTCAACGGATGACCACAATAAGATAAGTCACTAGTCACTTTAAAAGAACCACAAGTAGAGCTATTTATTTATGTTACATAATATTAGGAGAGAGCTATGCTTTTATAACTGCCATGATGAGGAGACAGCACTTAAAACCTAAGACAATGAATTGAATGTTTCAGGTGGTGTTTCTGAGGGTCTTTAAAAGCAGTGCATATTATATATAAGACATTTGAATGAAAACAGCGGGTGGAACAAGAAAAAGACTTGATCCATTGCCAAATACAGTTGATTTAATGCTCTCATTATGAATTACCAAAAAAGTGCCGTTTTGAAATTCACAAATATATAGATTGCATGCATAACTTCATTTGCAAAAGCTTAAAAACCAGATACAGACCTTAGCATGGGTTCTACTTCATTACATATGGGGGTTTGGAGCTGTACAATGCTGACCTCATTGTGAGATCATCAAGGTGCGCTGGGGAGCTGGTTGGGATTTCAACTTATGACCTCTAGAAGAGAAGCACAGTGCTTTTACTTATTGAGTGATATGATAGCTTAGCAGTCATTGGACGTCTAAATCTCACCTAAAACCTGATTCTGTAAAGGATGCCTAAAAAGTTAGATGCCTAAATAGTGCTGAACTCTGCTAAACTTTAGACACATTTTGCAGAATCTGGACCTATGTGTACACATTGTGCCTGGAAATTCGAAATGATGGGATAGGTAGATTGGGGATGAACCTGTCATGGTTTTGAAGCAAAGGTAAGCAAACTTAAAAATAACCTTTGCTTCCAAGGCAGCCAGTGTAGTTTTTTTGTAATACGGGCTTACATGATCCGATTTCTTGAGACCGTAGATATGACATTTTATATGAAATCTCTCATTCAACAGTTGTCATTTCTTGGAGACCAGAAAATGCATGGTATGGTCAACATATGATGCCTTTGGCATCACCTCCTGCACTTCAGCAGTATCTATTGCAATTTGCAGACCGTCTTGGCTTTAACTATCAGCCCATCTCTCCAATATCCCATACATAGGAGAGAATCTATTTGGAAATTGCATGGAGGAGGCTACACAAAAATCAAGACTCGCATTGACTATATGATAACCTTGTCAGGTATCAAGTTTTCTCAGTAACAGTCATCCTAAAGGTATCCCAATACCTCCAAACACTCTTCCTACTATTCCAAGCATAGATATAATCAGCCTTCTACAAAATCAAAAGCATCCTAGACAACAGAAGACTCAC
This sequence comes from Geotrypetes seraphini, assembly GCF_902459505.1. Taxonomy (NCBI): domain Eukaryota; kingdom Metazoa; phylum Chordata; class Amphibia; order Gymnophiona; family Dermophiidae; genus Geotrypetes; species Geotrypetes seraphini. The sequence goes on along the minus strand of NC_047084.1, from coordinate 399,820,536 downwards.
TCTCAGACAACAGAAGACTCAATCTAGTCTTTATGCATTGCCAGTGTTTCTCTACCTCATACTCTTCCCATAGGAGGCAGACTCAACCACTTTTACCATTGATAGACCCTCATAACCCTGGTGAACCAGGGTTATGCCCTTCACTTACTGCAAAGCCTCTGAACTATCCTCCAGAAGAGTCTCTCTTCAACTCCCTTCAGAAGACCTTCCTTCACCAAGAGCTCTCAGCCCTTCTTAAGCTCAGAGCAATAGAACAAGTTCCCCTCCAGAAGAGGGTTTGAGGGTTCTACTTAAATATTTCTTCATACCAAAAAAGACCGGAGGTCTCCATCCAATTCTAGATTTGTGCATTCAACAAATACTTGGTGAAGGAAAAGGTTTGTATGGTCTCTCTGGGAATCCTGTTACCAGTATTGGAAAAGAATGACTGGCTCTTCTCTCTGGACCTCAAAAAAGCATACATCCATGTTCCCATCTTACCTGCCCACAGGAAATATCTGCTTTCGAGTGGGTTCACATCATTTACAGTAATGAGAGTTCACAAAATGCTTGGTGGTAGTGGCTGCAATCCTCCACACAATATTGCTTTCATGTATTTCTTTACCTAGACGATTGATTGATAAAGTCCTCCTCATTGCAGCAAGCTCAGCAAGCCATCAATTTCACAGTCCTTCTATTGGAACTACTAGGATTTGCAGTCAGTTACCAGAAATCACATCTTCAACCAACTTAGACCTTAATATTCATAGGAGCTCTCCTAGATACAGCACAAGCTCAAATTTTTCTGCCTTAACAGAGACTTGATAGTCTTCTCCACTTATGCCAGAAAGTCCCTTCAATGCATGTTGGATATTATGTCTCACGTCAAAGGGAAGGCTTCTGGGTAAGTTGCAAACTGCATGCAGGAACCAGCAGCCTAGGCTTTTGTGAAGAGAAGTGTGACTGGGAGGAGAGAACTGGGAAGAGGAGGTAAACACCCGTGTGAAGTACAAAAGGTCTTTTACCTAAGTTATTTTCTTGACCACTTTGAATTTGTTAATAGAAAATGCCTTACACAGGGTTTGCAGACATTTGACTTTCCATCTGTTAAGGGATCTGTTTACAAATGATTCTTTGGCAGAATTCTATCTTAGGCCGGTATATGAGATAAACATTTGTGGTAATTTTATTTATCCCAGGACAAGCAGGCAGCATATTCTCACACATGGGTGACGTCACCAACGGAGCCCCACAGCGGACAGCCTCGAAAGCAATCTTGCTTGAAGATCTCGATCTTTTGAGTGCTGCAGTGTGCATGCGCGCGTGCCTTCCCGCCCAACTAGGGGGCGCATCTCCTGTGAGGATCCCCAGTTCAACGTTTTCTGTGGAGCTGAGAAGACTTGTTCCTCTGGCTCTGCATAGAAACATAGAAACATAGAAATAGACGGCAGATAAGGGCCCACGGCCCATCTAGTCTGCCCACCTTAATGTCCCTCCCCTACCTTTGCCCTGTGAAGAGATCCCATGTGCCGATCCCATTTGGCCTTAAAATCAGGCACGCTGCTGGCCTCAATCACCTGTAGTGGAAGACTATTCCAGCGATCAACCACTCTTTCAGTGAAAAAGAATTTCCTGGTGTCACCTCGTAGTTTCCCGCCCCTGATTTTCAACGGATGCCCTCTTGTTGTCGTGGGACCCTTGAAAAAGAAGATATCTTCCTCCGCCTCGATGCGGCCCGTAAGATACTTGAACGTCTCGATCATGTCCCCCCTCTCTCTGCGCTCCTCGAGCGAGTATAGCTGTAATTTGTCAAGCCGTTTTTCGTATGGTAGATCCTTGAGTCCCGAGACCATCCGGGTGGCCATTCTTTGCACCGACTCCAGTCTCAGCACATCCTTGCGATAATGCGGCCTCCAGAATTGCACACAGTATTCCAGGTGGGGCCTCACCATGGATCTATACAATGGCATAATGACTTCCGCCTTACGACTGACGAAACCCCTTCGTATGCAGCCCATGATTTGTCTTGCCTTGGACGAAGCCTGCTCCACTTGATTGGCAGACTTCATGTCCTCACTGACGATTACCCCCAAGTCTCGTTCTGCTACCGTTTTTGCTAGGATCTCGCCATTAAGGGTATAAGACTTGCATGGATTCTGGCTGCCCAGGTGCATAACTTTGCATTTTTTGGCATTGAAGTTGAGTTGCCATGTCCTAGACCATCGCTCCAGTAGGAGTAGGTCGTGCATCATGTTGTCGGGCACTGAATCTTCGTCTGTTGTGCATTTGCCCACTACATTACTCAGTTTGGCGTCATCGGCGAATAATGTTATTTTACCTCGAAGCCCTTCTGCCAAGTCTCTTATAAAGATGTTGAATAGGATTGGGCCCAAGACTGAGCCCTGTGGTACTCCACTAATCACCTCCATCATTTCGGAGGGGGTGCCGTTCACCACCACCCTTTGGAGCCTACCTCCAAGCCAGCTCCCAACCCATTTCGTCAATGTTGTTGACGTTGTGCAGCGTTGTGCCTTCTCTTCACCGCGGATGGGGTTTTTTCTTGGTCGCTGTGTGCGTTTTTTCGCTTCTTTTTTCGTTTACAAAATTTAAAAAAATATATATATATTAGATTAGTTTTCTTTTTCGTTGGTTTTTGCGCCGGGTGCGGAGGCTTGGGGCCTAGGCCTTCTCTCCGGTATGGACTTTGAATTTTCTATGTCCCGGCCCTTGACCGGGTTTAAGTGTTGCAGGACGATCTCTATCACCGATCCTCATAGTCGGTGTATGGTTTGTTTGGGTGCCAGTCATCGCCCCGAGGATTGTGTGCACTGTCTGACCCTTCAGCTTCGTGCTTTTCGCCACCGCTGTGACCGGTTTCTTCAGCTCTTCGCTCCTATGGAACTGGATAAGACCTCGGTCGAGTCGGCATCCAAGACCTCGACATCGGGGGTGTCCTCGGGAGTCAAGACCTCACCCTCGACACCTGTACCGGCCTCGGCCTCGAAGCCTGCGACTGGGGGGTAAGTCTCCTGCTTCCTTTTCAGGTACCATCCCCAAGAAGCCTCCAGAGTCTCTGTCCATGCAACCCGGGGCCCCGGGTTTGGCTCCGTCCTCGAGACCTTCGGCTAAGCGTGCCTCCAAGTCACGGGAATACTCACATTCGAGGTCGCCCTCCTTGGAGCGCACGGCGGCACTTACGAGACCGACTCCTTTGGTCTCGGTGCCCATGTTTGAGGATATGTTGAAGTCCATCTTAACTACTCAAATTTCCTCTATTGTGGCTTAGTTGGTTCTGTCCTCGACTTTGCCTCCGGTAGACCAGCCTGAGCAGCAGTCTGAGACTCTTGTGCAGCCTCCTCAGGGCAGGTCTCGCAAGAGCGTTTCTTCCTCGGACTCCTCGCCGGATCTTTCTTCGAGGTCCTTGTTGTCTCGTCCGAAGCATCAGTCGAGGCAGTCGAAACACCTGTCTTCGAGGTTGTCGAAACATACGGAGGTTTCTTCGAAGCAGACTCATCGCTGTCATATCAGGGTTGCTTCGTCTCCTCCGTCTTCGAGACATTTGAGGTCGAGGACTCCTCCCTCAAGGCCTTTGTTGCGAGCCTCGTCTCCTCCTGCGTCGAGGCATTCCACACCTCGAACTCCGAGGACGTCGCCGTCGAGGAGTCTGAAGCGGAAACATTCCCTTACTCCGCCGCAGACTGGGAGTGGGGCTTCTTCTGTCACGGTGCACTTGGAGTCGGAGCCGGTGTCTTAATACTCCCGTGAGACTTCACCATCCTATTCAGTGGCTCCTCGATCCCATTCTGCCTCTCCTGAGGAAGCTTCGGCTTCGAAGTCGTCTTCGTTTGCCAAGTTTGTTTTTGACATGGGGCAAGCTCTTCATTTGGACTTGCATTCTGATTCCAAATACTTGGCGGACATGGAATTGTCACATCCTCCCAAGGAGACTTTGAGATTGCCCATCTAAGGTTTTTGCAACTGTTCTCCCTGGCAGAGAGGGTCAAACCATGGACAAATTTGGCCATAGATTATACCAAAATTCCATGATGGCTAACAGGATCTTAAACTATAATTATGTTTTTACATCCTACTTCAACCATTTCCTGAAGATGCTGCCATCCTTCTATCCGGACCTGTCCAAAGCCCGCCTTTCAGAGTTTAAACAAATCCTTCAAACTCTTTCACAGTTGCGGCTTTTCATGTTGCAGGCATCTTATGATGCTTTTGAGCTTTCCTCCAGGGTGTCGGCTGTTGCGGTCGCCATGCTTCGTCTTGCCTGGCTCCGCATAGTCGACATGGACCCTAACCTGCAGGACCGTCTGGCCAACTTGCCCTGTCAGGGGAATGAGCTTTTCGACGATTCAATTGAGGCTGCCACCAAGCGACTCTCCGAGCATGTGCGCTCTTTTGCTTCTCTGCTTAGGACAAAGCCCAAACCTTCTACTGCTCGGGCTTACAAACAACCGGCTCATTGTTATCCCATGTAGACAACTCCTGCCTTTTCTAGGCCTCCTCCTCGACGTCCTCAACAGCATCAACGTCCTCAGAAGCCTCAGGCGCCTGCTACTGCCAAACCGGCTCCGTCTTTTTGACGTTCCGGCCTTGAGCATTCCAACCTCCTTGCTCCAAAATTCTCTTCTGCCCATTGGAGGTTGCCTTTCCCTGTTTTCTTCCCGCTGGGAAAGTATCACATCGGACCTCTGGGTTCTGACCATCACCTGCTTCAGGTGCCTCCAGATCGCCTTCAAAAGAGTGTCATTCCAGGTCCTCGCAACTCCCCCTTCTTCTTCAAGAAGCTCAGGCTCTTCTTCGCCTTCGAGCGGTAGAGGAGATTCCACTCTCGCAATGCAATCTAGGTTTTTATTCCAGGTACTTCCTGGTGCCCAAGAAGACGGTGGATGTGCGACCCATTCTGGATCTTCGAGCCCTCAACAAATTTCTGGTCAAAGAGAAGTTTTGCATGCTCTCGTTACCGACCTTGTACTCCCTCATGGATCAGGGGGATTGTTTGTGCTCGCTGGATCTCAAAGAGGCTTATACTCATATCCCTGTTCATCCGAACTTTCGCAAATATCTATGATTCAAGGTGGGGAATCTTCATCTCCAATACAGGATTCTTCCCTTCGGTCTGGCGGCCTCTCCCAGAGTGTTTACCAAATGTTTGGTCATGGTGGCTGCGGCTCTTCGCTCTCGAGGTCTTCAGGTATTTCCATCCCAGCCCAGTCTCTGCAGTTCATTGGCGCAACTCTGGATTCTGTCAGCATGAGAGCGTACCTTCCGCTAGCTCATCAGGAGACCCTCCTTTGGCTCTGTCGGCAGGTGTCTTATCTTCCAACCATCTCTGCCTGACAGATGATGGTCTTGCTCGGTCACATGGCTTCTACAGTCCATGTGATCCCCTTTGCCAGACTTCACCTTCGCATCCCTCAGTGGACCCTGGCGTCTCAATGGCAACAAGCGCTGGATCTGCCTTCTCGTCAGATTGCGGTAACTCCTTTATTGAGGAACTTTCTCCGCTGGTGGATGCTCTCTTCCAATCTTTCCAGAGGTTTGCGGTTTTACAATCTTCCTCATCAGAAAGTTCTCACAACCGATTCGTCCGCTTACGCGTGGGGAGCCCACGTAGATGGGCTCCGTACTCAAGGGTTGTGGACTTCCACAGACCATCAGTGTCACATCAATCTGTTGGAACTCAGAGCGATTTTCCATGCTCTCAAAGCTTTTCATCACCTTCTTCACAACCAGGTGGTTCTTGTTTGGACCGACAATCAAGTGGCCATGTATTATGTCAACAAACAGGAAGCTCTGCGGCTGTGGCAGTGGGCAATTTCTCACAACATCTTTCTCAGAGCTGTCTACATACAGGGTCAACAGAACTGTCTGGCGGACAAATTGAGTCGTCTTCTGCAACCTCACGAATGAACGCTCAGTTCCTCCACGCTTCGTCAGGTGTTTGCTTGGTGGGGGACCCCTCAGATAGACCTTTTTGTGTCGCCCAGCAACTTCAAGCTGCCTCAGTTTTGCTCCCGCACTTTCTCGCCTCACCATCAAAGTGGATGCTTTTCTTCTGGACTGGAGGAACCAGTTTCTGTATGCCTTTCCTCCGTTTCCTCTGATTCTCAGGACTCTTGTCAAACTGAAGTCAGACCATGCCACCATGATTCTGATAGCTCCTCGGTGGCCCAGACAACCGTGGTACTCCCTTCTACTTCAACTCAGCACCAGGGAGCCTCTACTTCTGCCAGTTTTTCCTTCTCTGCTCACTCAGAGTCAAGGGTCTTTGCTTCATCCCAATCTGCAGTCTCTGCACTTGACAGCTTGGCTCCTTTCTGCATGACAGACTCTTCTCAGTTTTCTCAGTCTGTTCAAGATATTTTACTTGCTTCCAGAAAGCCGTCCACTCGTCAATGTTATGGCCAGAAATGGACTAGATTTTCTTCTTGGTGTTCCACACGTCAGCTACAGCCAAGGTCTTCCTCCTTGGCATCTGTTCTGGACTATTTGCTTCACTTGTCTCAATCTGGACTTCAATCTACATCTATTCAAGTCCATCTCAGTGCTATTGCTGTGTTTCATCAGCCTCTGGATGGGAAACCTCTCTCAGCACATCCTATGGTTTCCCGCTTTATGAAAGGGCTTTTTAATCTTCATCCACTACTTAAACCGCCTCCAGTGGTTTGGGATCTTAATGTTGTTTTGGCTCAACTGATGAAACCTCCATTTGAACCACTTGACAGAGCTCATCTCAAGTATCTCACTTGGAAAGCTGTGTTCTTGATTGCCCTCGCATCTGCTCGACGAGTCAGTGAGTTGCAAGCTTTGGTTGCGGATCCACCTTTCACGATCTTTCACCATGACAAGGTGGTCTTCCGTACTCATCCGAAATTCTTGCCTAAGGTTGTTTCTGACTTTCACATCAACCAATCTATTGTTCTGCCAGTATTTTTTCCAAAGCCTCATTCTCATCCCGGAGAAGTGGCTCTTCATACTTTGGACTGCAAGTGTGCCTTGGCTTTCTACCTCCAACGCACTCAACCTCACAGAACGTTTCCTCAACTTTTCATCTCTTTTGATCCGAATAGGTTGGGACGCCCTATCTCGAAGCGTACCGTCTCCAATTGGTTGGCTGCTTGCATCTCTTTCTGCTATGCTCAGGCTGGTCTTCCTCTGCAGGGTCAAGTGTTAGGCCACAAAGTTCGAGCTATGGCGGCGTCTGTCGCTTTCCTCAGATCAACTCCTCTTGAGGAAATCTGCAAGGCTGCCACTTGGTCCTCGGTTCATACTTTCACCTCTCATTACTGTTTGGATACTTTATCCAGGAGGGATGGCCATTTTGGCCAATCTGTTTTGCAAAATCTGTTTTCTTAAATTGCCAACTTTCCCTCCATCCCTTTTTGCTTAGCTTGGAGGTCACCCATGTGTGAGAATATGCTGCCTGCTTTCCTGGGATAAAGCACAGTTAACTTACCGTAACAGTTGTTATCCAGGGACAGCAGGCAGATATTCTCACAACCCACCCACCTCTCCTGGTTGGCTTCTTAGCTGGCTATCTGAACTGAGGCACGCACCTACGTTGGGCGGGAAGGCATGTGCGCATGCGCGCTGCAGCACTCGAAAGATCGAGATCTTCAAAAAGTTTGCTTTCGAGGCTGTCCGCTGCGGGGCTCCGTTGGTGACGTCACCCATGTGTGAAAATATCTGCCTGCTGTCCCTGGATAACAACTGTTACGGTAAGTAACTGTGCTATTAAGTTCCAACACCTATCTGGCATTTAGAAAATTGTTAAAAACATACTTGTTTGGTAAATTTTTAACTAATGGATTGTAATTCACTGTGAATGTCCAGTATCTTTACTCTGTAAACCACACAGAACTGAGAAGTAGCTGCAGTATACAAGCATATTGTTATGTTATGTCAGGCTGTCGGGTCAGCCTCGAGCCACTTGGAGGAACCATGGTCATGGCTTTGGAAAGAGAAGTGCGACTGGGAGAAGGGAGCCGGACAGAGGAGGTAAACGCCCGCTAGAGGCATGAATTTGGGATGCAAAAAGGAGTGAAAGATGATGAGGGTCGCGTAGGGACACGGAAGCGAAGAGGAGAGGTGCGTTTGGACAGGAAGGGAGGAGGAAGGGGCGCATTGGCACAGTAAAAGAGAGGCAGGGTCATGTTGAGACATAGAAGGAAGGGAGAGAGCACAAACTTTGGACAAAGGATGGAAGGAAGAAAGGTTGGGAGCATGAACTTGGGACATAGGATGGAACAATGGAGTGAGTGAGGGAAAGAGATGCTGAGGTGAGGGAATAGAGAGAATTGTTGGGCATGGCTGTTTGAGTGAGAGGGAAAGGGAAATGGTGCACATGGGGAAATGAAGAAAGGGAGAAAGAAATACAGTCAAATCTCGGTTTGCAAGTGTTTTGCAAGACGAGCAAAACACTCAAGCAAATCGTGCCTCGCAAACCGAGCGTTGACTCGATTTGCGAGCTCCGACAAATGGCATCGGGCCCCCCTAAAACAGGCATCTCCCCCTGCCCGCAAGCCCCCCTAGAACCAGCATCACTCGCCCAAACCCTTACCGCGATCTGGCACCGGCACGCAGCACCAACCCATAGGACGTGCTGGTGCCTGAAGATCCTGCCTCTTGCCGCTGGGCTGGGCCTTGAGCATCTGCACATGCTCAAGGCCTTCTGTCTCCCCGATTCTCGAGGGGGACGGCGATGCTGGTTCTTGGGGGGGGTAGCGGGCGGGTGGGGGGCTATGCTGGTTCTTGGGGGATGAAAGTGCGCTAGTGGCCTCAGGGGTGGGGGATCTTTTGAGGATGTGGGGTGGAAGCAAGCAGAGCCGGTGTCCTCGTTGGGGGGGGGGGAACCATTCAAGCGAGTTTCCCTTACTTCCTGTGGGGAAACTCGCTTTGATATATGAGCACTTTGGTTTACGAGCATGCTTCTGGAATGAATTATCCTCACAAATCAAGGTTCTACTGTATTGGACATGGTGGTGGGAGCAGCATATATGAGAGATGAGGGAAAAATGTTAGATGTAGTGGTGGAGAGGGAACAGTGGGATGGATGAAGAACAAAAGTAAGAGCAAACCTCATATCTTTTTTGTCTATTTAAACTACACTACTTTTTGTTGACTGTTTCTTTAATGTTTTTATAGACTGTGTACTGTACAGGATCCGAGTTAGATACAAATTCAACGTAAGAACAGTTAAAAAAACAGAACTCTTTCTTAACCTGGAAAATGCCTGTATCCCTCTTCTCAGAAGCATGATCCTGGCAGCTTGAGAGTCCCAGATGTGAGATTTTCATGCCTGCTTGTCCTCAAAGAAAGCAAAGTTACTCATCTGTAGCAGGTGTTCTCTGAGGTTAGCAGGATTCTCACAACCTTCTCACCTCCCTTAATTGGCTGCTTAGGTCCCATGAACTGATGTTAGGTGAGAAGGCACCAGCACATGTGTGGTATGGACTGTTTTAAAGTGATGGTATACTTTTTTGACTGACTGTGCCAGGTTCCGTTGATGATGTCACCTTTGGAGAACACCTGCTACAGGTGAATAATTTTGCTATACCTCCTCTGTCAGAAAGTTATTCACAAATGGACTTGAGCATCCTCTTGAGGAATATTCCTCAAAGCAATCAACCTTGCTAGCAAACAAGTTGAGCAGAGTTCTCCAACTTCATGAGTGGTCCCTCAGAACACCTGTGCTTCACCAGACTTTCCAGCAGTGGGGGACCCCATTGATAGATCTCTTTGCATCTCCTCAGAACAGCAAGCTTCTGTGCTTCCAATCAAGAAGCCCCAGATGCTTTTCTTCTTCATATGGTGGGGGATCCTTTTATATGCTTTTCTCAGTCTACTTATCAGGTAAGCTCTTCTCAAGGTACATAAAGACCTGGGAATGGCCTTTAGACACTGCTGACTTTTGGGCGACTAGCGACTTAGGCCCAAAACGGACTTAGACGTTTCTTTCGATTATGCCCCTCCATGTCTTCTATGCTTCTGGTGATGAGCGTTGTATCATCCATGTAGCACAGGTTGTTTATATTTTGGCTGCCAAGTTTGAAACAAACACTCTCGTCTTCTAAATTTGCTTTTTTGAAAATGGCTTTACTGTAAAGGTTGAACAGGTAAGGTGACAAGATGTATCCTTGCATGGCACCATATTTTATTGGAAACCAATCAGTGTTGCCATATTGATATATAAATATTCATCCAAATTTCATACTAAGTCTTCTGCAGCACCACTAGTATTTTTTCTATTCCCAAGTTTCTATCAAAAGCTTGCTTAAAAAATGTCTACAGCAAAATTTTATCCCACATCTCTTCTGAACCCTGAACTTGAACCATCACAAAATTGTCTTTGTTCATTGGCAAACTGGCTAACAGCCCACAAGTTAGTACTCGATGCTGATAAAACTACAGTAGACTGGGTCACTAGTAAGCTTTATGGGCCAGAGAAAACTCTCCATCTTTTTGATACTCTAATCCAGGGGTGCCCAAAAGGTCGATCATGATCGACCACTCGATTGCAAAGGCAACGCGAGTCGATTGCAACTTGCGTTGCCTTTGCGTTCTCCCTGTTCTCCGATGCCACAACAGGCCAGCAGCGACTGGGGAGACAGAAAGACAGGGAGGCAGAACGGGAAGACAGAATGAAAGGGTGGTAGGGAGACAGAAAGAAAGACAGCAGAGAGAAAGTAAGTAAGAAAGGGGGCAGGGAGACAGAAAAAGAAAGAAAGGGGGGCAGGGAGACAGAAAGAAAGAAAGGGGAGAGAGGAAGGAAAAGGGGGAGGGAATGGAGTGTGTCAAGTGGCAGGGGGCAGGCAGGGAGAGGAAGAAAAAGTTGGATTTGTGGAAGGACAGAGATGTTGGTTGGGGAATGGAATGAGGTCTGAAGGAGACGAAGCATGCAGGAGGCAGAAAGGAGGGAAGAAATATTAGATGCACAGTCAGAAGAAGAAAGTGCAACCAGAGACTCGTAAATCACCAGATAACAAAGGTAGGAAAAAATGATTTTATTTTAAATTTAGTGATCAAATGTGTCCATTTTGATAATTTATATCTGTTGTCTTTATTTTGCCACTATGGCCCCCTTTTACTAAAACCGCAGTAGCGGATTTTAGCGCACAGAGCCTTTGAGCGTCAAAAGCAGTGTGGGGCATTCAGCGCAGCTCCCTGCGCTACAAATTGCTATTGCGGTTTGATAAAATGGGAGAGGGTATATTTGTCTATTTTTGTATAGTTGTTACTGAGGTGACATTGCATATTTTAAAGTCATCTGCCTTGACCTCTTTGAAAAAAAACCCCGAATATAAATGATAATTAATATTTTCTCTGCATACAGTGTGCTTTGTGTTTTTTAAAATTATATTGTTGGTAGACCATTTTGACTTGGTCATTTTAGTGGGCACCCCTGTTCTAATCTCACCCATCTGTACATAGATTCACTATTTGGACAATATAATTGATTCAGAACTTTCCTTCTATATGCAGATTTCTAGGGTACTACAGAATGCCTTATATTGTTTATTGTGTAATGTTTCGGACTTTTCTGCTCTTCATACATTAGTACATGCTTTTTGATGTCATGTATTGTTTACTGTAATGTTGTCTATGGAGGTTTACCAAGAAGCCTGCAATCACTACAAAACAATGCAGCCCAATTTTTATGTGGTACAAAAAGGTCTGATTATCCTTTTATTCCATTTGCATTTGTTGACTGTCCATGCTCGGGTGCAATCAAAGTCTTTGCCTTGCCCATAGGACTTATTAGGAATGCCTTCTTATCTGTCTTCATGCAAAATTCAATATACCTCTGCATGATGTACACTATGCTCACTCCTTAGTTCCACCTACCCCTACCCCCCCCCCCCCATGTCTGCTCATGTAGAATCTACTAGGTAATCTGCTTTCTGGTTCCACATATATGGAACGGTCTTCCACCACCAACAATACGTGTAGAATGGTATCTTTCTCTAGGTTTAAAGCACTATTGATAACTTTAGGCAAATGTTCTGATGTCTCTGTTCACTTGTCACCTAATTTTCCTTCCCCTCCCCTTTACTGTTAATCAGTTATTTAACTTTTCTTTCAACAGTATGGTGTTCTTTTCTGTTTTTATAAATTTTTAAAAAAAGTATTTTTATGTAAAACTCATTGACCTATTGGAACAGTTAATGAGTTAGATCAATTGACTATAATAAACATAAACAGCAAGGTTTCTAGACCATGAAAAAAAGAGATGATAAAATTAGGGCTGTCGTGCCTTAATAAACTGAAGATTCTTCATGAAGGGAAACCAGTGTTCTTTGAAGCAGTGGAGATGAAAGAATGTCTAAACAAGTTGCCTGAGAGCTAACTGAAGGCTACCAGTGTGGCCCTATTAAGCAGATAGAAACTGAACATTGACTGCATAATTGATCCAGAGTTATGGCCAGAGTCTCTGGACTGAATGTGAAAAAGCACTATGAAGCAGTGGCTGTGTTAAAATACCCAGCTGGGACTATTTAATTAGGTATTAGTATAGTAGAGTATGGTTTGCTGAGTGAAAGGAATGAGAAAGTTGGGGGGGGGAGTCATGGTGGGTGGAGATGTAACAGTCATTGATAGAAGTTGTGGCTATGGATTGTTGGAGATAATGTGGTTGGAGAGCATTGAAGTTCTGGAGTTCATGTGAATGTTAGTAAGCTGTAGAAGAAGGTGGGAGCAGAGTTGGAAAGGATGGTGGATTGCAGAGAAAGTTTTTGTTTGCAGACAAGGGTTGAGATTTCTGTTAAGATTTCAACTTGATGGCTGCTTATAAGGGTGTGTGTGGTAGAACTAGACTGTGTTTTCCATTAAGAAATGCAGAAGAAGAGAGGAGGGGGGGCTTAACAAAGATGGCCTCTGATAGCTGGAGCTAAGACGCCACGGAGCTTACCATTGCTAATACCCACGCTATAGAAGCTGCTTTTTACCTTTTGGATGGTTAAACGTAAATCTAAGCTCCGGGTTTTCCCGGAGGAAACTTCAGCAGCAGCGGGGGGCCCGATAGACGCTTTACTCCAGCGAGGGGCAAGAACGACTGAGCCGGAGTCCTCCTCGGCTGTGAGAGGCACGCCAGCTGAAGCGTTTGCACTCTCCTTCGAGGCAACATCATTATCTCTGGAGAAGCGGAGTCCTCCGAGTCACCTGGGGGCGTCAATGAAGCAGTTGGTGGAAGGAACGTCCCGGGTTGTTCTGTCTCCAGACCAGCTGAGTGCGGAAGTCGACTCAGCAGGAGGAGGATTGAAGCATACTCAGCCATCGGGGCACTCGGAGGAGCTGAACCAGAAGATCCCTCAGGATTTCCTTACATTGAATTCTTCTTCAGCTGAGGTCCCAGGTACTTTAAACATTTCAGGAGGTCTGGGTATTGAACTAACACTCATGCAGAGACCCAAGGTTTTTAATATGGAAACACTTTGGGAAGCAATATCAACATTACAAATCTCTTTGGGGACTCAAATGCAGCAACTTACATTAAGGTATACTACTGTTGTTTCTGAAAATTTGGAAATGAAGAATAGATTATCTAGTGTGGAAAATAAAGTGGACGGACAAGAGACTAGAATAAAAACTGTGGAGTCCCAGGCTTTGGTCTTGGTAAGGGATAGTGGAAACCTGAATTTTAAGGTGGAAATGTTGGAAAACATGACTAGAAGATGTAATCTTAGGATTACAAATTTCCCAAAATTACCACTGATTCCAGTGCAAGATACATTTAAGAAATATTTGAAAGAAGTTTTGAAAGTTCCTGAAACCTCTTATCCGCCTCTTACAAAAATATATTATCTACCTATTAAATCTTCAATTCAAAAACCAAACCAGAAGAATATATCTGCGGATAGTTTGGATTTAACAAATTTTCTGGAGAGATCTGATAATGAGGTACCGGCAACTGCTACGCTGCTAATACAATTTGCAATTGACTCTGACAGAGAATGGATGCTTAAGTTGTTTTTCAAGTTTAAGGATGTTCCATTTATGACAAAATTGGTGAGGATGTATCCAGATGTGTCACGAACGACCCAAAAGAGAAGAAAACAATTTCTTATTTTGAGACCAAAGGTCCTACATCGTTCCTAGACACCCCTGTAAATGTGTGATAGTTTATCAAGGGAATAGATATGTATTTTTTGAGCCTCATCAGTTGATTAAATTTATTTCTGCTAAAGAGCAGATATCGATGAAGAAATGGAAGCCGAGATGAAGCGAGAATGCAAAAAAGCGGTAACTTGGTTATTATGGGAGACTTCAACTACCCCGGGATAGACTGGAGTCTTGGAAGCTCAAAATGCGCTAGGGAGACAGAATTCCTGGAGGCTATACAAGATTGTTTCATGGAGCAGCTTGTTAGAGAACCAATGAGAGAAATGCCATTCTGGATCTAATCCTAAATGGGTTAAGGGGACCTGTAAAGGAAGTAGAGGTAGTGGGACCGTTAGGAAACAGCGATCATAATATGATCAAGTTCAAGGTTGAGGTAGGTATACCGAAAGGAAAGAGAACCATAGCGACAACTTTCAACTTCAGGAAAGGAAACTACGAAGCAATGAGGGAAATGGTAAGGAAGAAACTTAGGAACACTTCCAAAAAATGTCAAACAGTAGAACATGCCTGGTCTTTCCTCAAGAACATGGTGAGCGAGGTGCAAAATCTGTATATCCCCAGATTCAGAAAGGGGTGCAAAAAGAGTCGAACAAAAGACCCGGTGTGGATAACTAAAATAGTGAAGGAAGCGATAAGCAATAAGAAAAATTCATTCAGGAAATGGAAAAAGGACAAAACTAAGGGGAACTGGAAAGAGCACAGGAAGTATCAAAAAGAATGTCACCGAGTGGTTCGAAAAGCCAAAAGAAAGTATGAAGAGAGGCTAGCCAGGGAAGCACGAAATTTCAAACCTTTAGATATGTTAAAGGGAAGCAACCAGCTAGGGAGGAGGTGGGACCGCTGGACGATGGAGACAGGAAGGGAGTGGTGAAAGAAGTGGCAGAAAGACTTAACATGTTCTTTTCGTCTGTATTCACAAATGAAGTACATCCAACATACCGGAAACTGAGCAAATCTTCAATGGAAATCAAGCAGAAGAATTAACATCCATGGAAGTGAGCCTTGAAGACGTACGCAGGCAGATAGAAAAATTAAAAACTGACGAATCCACGGGTCTGGACGGAATCCATCCAAGGGTTCTGAAGGAACTAAAGGAGGAAATAGCAGAACTACTGCAGCAAATTTGCAATCTATCCCTGAAAACAGGCGTGATCCCGGAAGATTAGAAGATAGCCAACGTTATGCCCATCATTTTTTTTTTTTTTTTATTAGAGTTTAATTCATTTACAATATCATAAAGATATCAAGGAAAAAAAGGTTTCCATACAAGTTCAATACAACAAATAATACAAAAAACAATCCTTTATAAGCCCACTAAAGGGGAAACAAATTGCTTATATCAACTAAGTTTTTAAAGAAAAACAAGGAAATGAGTTGGGTTCCAATTAACCCAAATCCTTCCCAACTAAATTAGGACATTAGATATTCCTACCCTAATTCTCATCGATCAATGAAATAAAAGAAAAGAAAAAGAAAATTCATTTCTGTTCACGAGCTACCAAAAATTGTTGCAATTGAATGGGATCCCAAAAGATGAACTCAGTATCCTGTATCTTAACTAAACATTTACATGGAAATTTCAAATAAAATGAAACCTCAAGTGCCAATACTCTAGATCTTAATTTCAGAAATTCTTTTCTTCTAAACTGAGTAGCTCTTGAGACATCAGGAAACATACTAACCAAATCCCCATAGAACTTGGTCAGTCTATTTTTGAAGTAAAGTTTCATTAACAACATTTTATCTGTCTCACTAGCACATGTTAGAATCATTGTGGACCGAGTCTGGATAACATCTTGGGAATCTTCCAAAATTTCTGTCAGATTAACATCATCTGTTACCAGATGGTCCACATCTTGAACAGTTTCCTTTTTCTTCTGGGGAATATGATAACAATTGTTAATTGGAAAGCTATCCGCATTGGGTAATACTAGTATTTCTTTGAAATATTTTCTTAATAGTATTTCCGGTAGTAACAAATGAGTCACTGGGAAATTAACCAAGCGAAGATTCTTTCCCCGTTACATATTTTCTAACATTTCCATTTTTAAATGCAATGACGTAGAATCTTTTACAGCAGATAGTGAAATAGCTTGCAATGTACTACTCTGAGTTTCAATCACACCTAATCTAGTTTCCAAACAATTTAAATTGGCATCCACATTCTGAAACTTTTGAACCACAGACTGTGAGAAATCAGATGTTTGTTTCATTGATTCTCTGAGAAACCCCTCAACTCTAGTGATACCTAACCACAAGTCTTTTAAAGTAATATCCTGTTTTTCCACTGCTAGTGGTTGCTCATCCACTACAGTAGTAAACTCAAGTGGTTTAGGTATATCAGTAAAGTTCAGTTTACTTATTGAAGCGGATGGTACCACAGGAGCTGTGGAATAAGTGGGAGTTATATTCCCACTTACACCGGATATAGGATGAAGGGGGTGTGTCCTTAATAGGGGACTCATCGATGCTCCGGATATGGGAGAATTCAAATCAGTAACATTTTGTGCCGAAGAATCTAAAGAAAAAGTCAAATGTCTGTCCATTGGACCTAAAACAACAGGTGTCGAACTTTTAGATTTAGCCTTCCTTTTCGTTATGCCCATCTTTAAAAAAAAAAAAAAAAAAAGGGATCAAGAGGTGACCCAGGAAACTACAGACCGGTGAGTCTGACCTCAGTTCCGTGGAAAATGGCGGAAACACTGATAAAAGACAACATCGATGAACATTTTGAAAGAAACAAACTTCTGATAACCAGCCAACATGGTTTCTGCAAGGAGAGATCATGCCTAACGAACTTATTGCACTTCTTCGAATGAATTAACAAATGAATGGACAGAGGAGACGCCATAGAAATCATATATCTTGATTTCCAAAAAGCCTTTGACAAGGTACCCCATGAATGCCTACTTCGGAAACTGAACAAACATGGGGTGGAAGGAGACGTACATAGATGAATCACAAACTGGTTGGCGGGTAGGAAACAGAGGGAAGGGATGAAAGGGCCACTACTCGGTGCTCGGGCCGCTGCTATTTAATATATTTATAAATGATCTAGAAACAGGGACGAAGTGTGAGATAATAAAATTTGCGGATGATACCAAACTATTTAGTGAAGCTCGGATTAAAGAGGACTGCGAAGAATTGCAAAGGGACTTAAACAAAATAGGGGAATGGATGACGAAATGGCAGATGAAGTTCAAAGTTGAGAAATGTAAACTTCTACATGTGGGAAGCAGAAACCCAAGGTACAGCTATACGATGGGAGGGATGTTATTGAAGGAGAGTACCCAAGAAAGGGACTTGGGGGTAATGTTGGACATGACAATGAAGCCGACGGCATAGTGTGCAGTGGCCGCTAAGAGAGCGAATAGAATGCTAGGTATAATCAAGAAGGGTTTTACTTCCAGAACGAAACAAAGTTATCCTGGCGTTGTATCGGGCGATGGTGCGTCCACATCGGGAGTACTGCGTCCAATATTGGTCGCCGTACCTTAAGAAGGATATGGCGTTACTCGAGAGGGTTCAGAGGAGAGCGACACATCTGATAAAAGGTATGGAAAACCTTTCATACGCTGAGAGATTGGAGAAACTGGGACTCTTTTCCCTGGAGAAGAGGAGACTTAGAGGGGATATGATAGAGACTTACAAGATCATGAAGGGCATAAAGAGTGTGGAGAGGGACAGATTCTTCAAACTTTCAAAAAATAAATGAACAACTCCCAGAGCAAGTGATCGTGGCCAGCAGCATACAAGATTTTAAGAAAAAATGGGATGCCCACGTCGGATCTTTACGAGGGCAGTGTAGAGGTGATGCCACCTGTGAGCGACCCCTTAGGGGGTAGTTTGGGGAGGGTTAATGGAGTGGGCAGACTTGATGGGCTATGGCCCTTTTCTGCCGTCATCTTTCTATGTTTCTAAGAGGGCATTCGGAAAAGTTGAAAGGGGACAGATTCAAAACGAATGCTAGGAGGTTCTTCTTTACCCAACGTGTGGTGGACAACTGGAATGTGCTTCCAGAGGGCGTAATAGAGCAGAGTACGGTACTGGGATTCAAGAAAGGATTGGACAATTTCCTGCTAAAAAAGGGGATAGAGGGGTATAGATAGAGGATTACTGCACAGGTCCTGGACCTGTTGGGCTGCCGCGTGAGCGGACTGCATGGCACGATAGACCTCAGGTCTGACCCAGCAGAGGCATTGCTTATGTTCTTATGTATTCTTGAGAGAACTTCTGCTTCAAGTTAGCTTAGTTTATAAGGTTCCTGAGCCTAATCAGCTACATCTTTTATTTTCTTCATACTGTTTGGTTTAAAATTTCAGTGAATGCATAGCCTTTCTCCTCCTTAATTAAGGTATAATTATATAAACCAGTATATTTGATTTCCAGAGATAAGCTTGGTATTATTAAAGTGAAGAGAAAAGATTGAAACTGTATTTGTGGGTAAAGAAGTTTTTCCTTTATTTTATATTTTTTCTTTTACTTCTCTTTATATATCATTTATGTAATTCAAAGATGTTGTCTGGTATTGTATTATTTCTTGTTTTGACTAATTTTTCAAAAGTATAAAATGTTCATATGGGCTCCGATAACATCCCAATATATTTCATAGTATTAATTTGTATACATAAATTCTTATTTCCTTACAAATCTTGCATTTAATAGCATTCTCATCTCTCGTTCTCACCGTCAGGCTGACTTGCAATTTTCCTTCTATAAGCACATCCAACATTGGACTAGTGTCTTGCTATAAATCACATTTCCCACTAATACATTTCTTCTCTCTCGCTTGTTTACAGGAAACTCTCCTAACATTTCATTCATTTATTTATTTAAAGGTAATAACTTTAAACTGTCCTTAAGATAGGGAACGGTACACATCTTTTATATACATGCAACAGAAGACACAGAAATGACAGACGAGATTAAACGCAAATGCAAGGGAGGCAACACAGTTATCATGGGTGACTCTAACTATCTGGGAATAGACTGGAACTTAGGCACCTCCGGCTGCGTTAGAGAGACCAAGTTCTTGGATGTTGTAGGTGATTGCTTCCTGGAACAACTTGTCAAGGAAAATACTAGAGGAAATGCAATTCTGGACTTAATTCTAAATGGTCTGTGAGGACCGGCAAAAGATGTAGAAGTAGAAGGGATGCTGGGAAACAGCGATCACAATATGATCCGCTTCGATCTGTACGCAGGAGAGAAACATCGGTCCAAAACAACAGCCACGGCACTGACCTTCCGAAAGGGAATTACGAAGGGATGAGACTCATGGTAGGGAAGAAGATTAAGAAGAGGAGAAGCGCTGTAAAAACACTAGAGCAAGCTTGGTCCCTTTTTAAGGACACAGTCACAGAGACACAAAATCTATATATACCACGTATCAACAAGAGATCAAAGAGGAAAAAGAACAAAGAACCGGCGTGGCTCACTGTAGAGGTGAAGGAAGCGATCAGAGACAAGAAACCTTTGTTTAAGGAATGGAAAAGGTCAAAAATGGATGAAAACTGGAACAAGCACAAATAACATCCACGCAGGTGCCATAAGGCGGTAAAGAGGCCAAAAGAAAAAAAGGAAAAAATAGACAAGGAAGCGAAGACCTTCAAGCTGTTCTTTCAATATATTAAGGGGAAACAACCCGCGAAGGAAGTGGTGGGACCATTGGATGACCATGGAATAAAGTGAGCGCTAAAGGAGGATAAAGCAATCGTTGACAAACTGAACACATTTTTTGCGTCTGTATTTACTGACGAAGATTTACACAGCATACCGGAACCCATCAGGCTATATGCTGGAAACGAAGATGGCAAGCTGACAGGATTGATGGTCAGTCTAGAGGAGGTGGTAGGCAGATTGATAGGCTTAAGAGCGATAAATCCCCGGGACCGGATGTCATCCATCCAAGGGTCGTTAAGGAACTGAAAGGGACCATAGCTGAACTGCTTCAACTAATAGCCAATCTGTTGATCAAATCGGGAAAGATTCCGGAAGACTGGAAGGTGGCGAATGTTATACCGATTTTCAAGAAAGGTTCGAGGGAAGATTCAGGAAACTACAGACCTGTGAGTCTGACCTCAGTACCGGGAAAGATGGTAGACTCACTGATAAAGGACCGCATTATTGATCAACTTAGATGGACACGTGCTGATGAGGACCAGTCAGCACAGTTTTAGCAAAGGCAGATCGTGTTTGACAAACTTGCTGCACTTCTTTGAGGGAGTAAAAAGACGGACAAGGGCGACCCAGTTGACATTGTATATCTGGATTTTCAGAAGGTGTTTGACAAGGTTCCGCATGAACAACTACTTCAGAAAATTGCGAGACAGGAATCAAGGGTGAAATAGTCACATGTATTAAAAACTGGCCGGAGCATAGGAAACAGTGAGTGGGGGTAAATGGATAATACTCGGACTGGAAGAGCGTCACCAGCGGGGTGCTACATGGCTCGCTGCTTGGACCCGTACTCTTCAACATCTTTATAAACGATCTAGACATTGGTATGACAAGTGAGGTGATTAAATTTGTGGATAATACAAAGTTATTCATAGTAATGAAGACACAGGGGACTGCGAAGATCTGCAATGTGACATAATCATGCTCGAGGAATGGGCATCAACATGGCAGATGAGGTTCAACGTTGATGTGTAAAGTGATGCATGTAGGTAACAAAAATCTTATGCACAAATATAGGATGTCCAGGACGGCACTTGGAGAGACCTCCCAGGAAAGAGACTTGGGAGTTATGATCGACAAGTTGATAAAGCCGTCCATGCAATGTGCGGCGGTGGTGAAAAGGGCAAACAGAATTCTAGGAATGATAAAGAAGGGGATCACAAACAGATCGGAGAAGGTTATCATGCCACTGTACCGAGCCATGGTGCGCTCTCACCTGGAGTACTGCGTCCAGCACTGGTCGCCATACATGAAGAAGGATACGGTACTGCTCGAAAGGGTCCAGAGAAGAGCGACTAAGATAGTTAAGGGGCTGGAGGAGTTGCCATACAGCGAAAGATTAGAGAAACTGGGCATTTTCTCCCTCGAACAGAGGAGATTGAGAGGGGACATGGAGGGAATAGACTTAGTAGATAAGGACATGTTGTTCACTCCTCTCCAAGGTAGGGAGAACGAGAGGGCACTTTCTAAAATTGAAAGGGGATAGATTCCATACGAACGTAAGGAAGTTCTTCTTCACCCAGAGAATGGTATAAAACTGGAACACTCTTCCGGAGTCTGTCATAGGGGAAAACACCCTCCATGGATTCAAGACAAAGTTAGACAAGTTCCTGCTGAACCAGAACGTACTCAGGTAGGGCTAGTCTCAGTTAGTGTGCTGGTCTTTGACCAGAGGGCTGGCGCGTGAGTGGATTGCTGGACACAATGGACCACTGGTCTGTATCATCACTATAGTATAAGTCTCAGAAAGCAGAGAAAAGTCTAGAAGAATGCTTGTATCTCAAAGCTGCAAACAGATAGTAACAAGACAGTACAAGGAAGAAAAAGTATATCAAATAGTCACTTACAATAGAGGGATAATTTCAAAACATATGGGAGACTTGTAAGAATAGAACAGACCAGGAAAATAAATGTTCTCATCAGTAAGCAGGGATAGGGAGGAGAGATTTCCCTTAGTGTCTCAGGCCCAAAGACATACACAGGCATAAAGAAATAAGGCTTTCACAATGAACATGAGAGATACAGGAAATGCAGAACTGAAAAAAAATTAAAACACAGATCTATCACTTTCATGACAGTTGGGCAAAATAAATTCAACCAAATACCTTACATTACATTACATTAGGGACTTCTTTTTTTTTCAGTTCTCAGTTCAAAACTTTTTATTGGGAGTTTTGAATAGTACAGAAAAAAAGAAATACAAGTACATAGTCGAGAATATCACACTGTAATACATCCATATTAGTATAACAATAGGATTATCACATTATCACTGAGGAAAGCTAATCATGAAGCAAGAAATAGCACAACAGTGCGAGAAAAAGGAAGAGAGAAGGAAGGAAGAGGTAAGAAAGAAGGAAAATATAAAAAAATCAGAAGGTGGAGTGTGGAATGGTAAATAGTGCACATTAATGAGCCCTTTCAAGATATTTCCAAGGTGAGGTAGGGATCTTAGAGGGAAGATGTGTAATGCAGCGCTTTTCAATAACATATTGTTCATGTTTATTATACAAACACAGTGAATTCCACCAGAACGTATAGTCCAGATGTGAAGCCGATTTCCAATTCCGAAGGATATGCATAATAGCAATGGCAAACATAGTGTCTATCAGTTTTGTCGGGCAGTCTGTGTTGACAAAGCAAGGATGTTGAGAATGTAGCATAACAATGTCAAAGGAAATATCTGATTGACAGGCTGTAACAGATTTAATTGTCTTCCAAATACTGTCCCAGAAAGAACGAACAGCAGAAAAATGAAATAGCATGTGATCCAAGGTGCCATCAGCGGTCTGACAATGCCAGCAGGTAGGAGCAGGTCTCAGTTTTGCCCTCCACATGCGATGAGGTGTCCAAATCGCTTGCCATATCACAAAATAAAGGGATTGGGAAACCCTGGAGGACAGTAGTGGGCGATTAGTTCTCGTCCAGTAAAGGGACCAGTTAATGTTCAAGAAAGATGACGATAGCGTCGATTTCCAGTGAGTCATATCTTGACATGAGAAAATGTAGTTATAGTCTCTCATAATGTTGTAGAACA
The DNA here is from genome assembly GCF_902459505.1 of Geotrypetes seraphini. NCBI lineage: Eukaryota > Metazoa > Chordata > Amphibia > Gymnophiona > Dermophiidae > Geotrypetes > Geotrypetes seraphini. The sequence goes on along the minus strand of NC_047084.1, from coordinate 399,797,711 downwards.
AAGAAACCGCTTTCCCTCCGCATAGCGCCATATTGTTCCAATATTGAAGTGAGGACATGGAAGAAGGAGGCGTCAAGGAGGGAAGCACAGATGATATGGTCGAAGTCAAAATCAACCACTGAGAATAATTATTCGCAAGGGGAGGAAACTGAGCACAAAAGGAGGCATAAGTCATTAACTTATTATACAGGAGTTAATCTACAAACCAAAGACCTGTCTTTTGCCATTTTTTCCAAAAAAACATTTTACTATTATTTTTTAATCAGGGATTGTTCCAAATAGACATTGTCGTAGTACTAGATAACGGGGAGTCTGTCATGGCATCCAGGCGTCGTACAGCCCGTTGAATTGCACTTAATAAACCATATTTCTTCAAGGGGGTAGGGATAAACATGGTACAGAAAGAATGTAAGGGAAACGGATGACATATATGAATTTCCAGTTCCAACCAAGGAGGTAGATCCAAGGGGAAGTGATCCCGTGTCCAATGAGCTCCATATTTAGCCAATGAGGCCAAATAGTATAGGTGAAAATCAGGTAAGTTCATACCCCCTCGTTCCTTTGAGGCACGTAATTTGGTGAGAGCAATTCGGGGTTGTTTATTATTCCAGAGAAAACGTAGTATGTTCCTATCAATCCAAGAGAAGATCGATTGTTTACATAGTGATGGTAACATGGATAAAATATAATTGTTTTGAGGCATAAGATGCATCTTAATTGAAGCTAGGCGACCCCACCATGACAAATACAGGGGGGACCAGGTGGTCAGAGTTTGTTGAATGAGAGATTTAATCTTAGCAATATTAAGATCCATAATAAGGGAAGGATCTTTGTGTATTAAAATGCCCAAATACTTGACTGGTGAGGTAGCCCAATGAAACGGAAGGTGAGCTAGATCCGTCTGGGAAATGAAATCATTCAATGGAAAAAGTTCTGATTTTTCCCAATTAACTAAGTATCCAGATAGGCATGAATATTCTTTAATAATAGTAACAAGAGCTGGGAGAGAAGAAGAGGGATTACGAATGAATAGAAGGACATCATCGGCATACGCCGCTAATTTGATTTGTCAATGAATGGATGGGATACCTTCAATGTGAGTGGATTGTCGTATGGTTAAAAGGAGGGGTTCTAAGGCTAGGTTGAACAATAGTGGGGAGAGGGACTTCTATTCTGCCTATACCTTGCAGTTCAAAGTGGATTACAAACGAGCTAACTGGACATTTCCAGTAAAGTTACAACAGTTTTGGGTTTTTTTGTTTGTTTTTTTTGGTTACAAGGGAGGAGAGGTACCTGGATTAATTCTGGAAGAACTTGCAAATTGGATATTAAATTGACTGTACGTTACTGTGTGATATAACAAATAGATTACAGTTAGAGTACAAATAAGATTAAGTTACATTTCAGGGATCTGAATACTTGGTTGGTGTTTTGGGGAGGAAGAGATTATTTAAGTGGAGGTTTTGGGGGAGAATTTATCTAGGAGGAGGGGGAAGGGTTGGGTTAAGATATCTGGATAAATTTTTTGAAAAGTAGGGTTTTGATTTCTTTTCGAAAAGTTTTGAAGTCACCTGTTGCCGTCAACAGGTTGGAGATGGAGTGGTTAAGTTTTGCTGCTTGCGTCACCATCTTTTTGCGCTGAATGCCCTTGAGTGGAGGAAAGGCAAAAGGGTTCGGAGTTCTTCTTTGTCTTGAGGTGAGGATCTGGTTTAGGCGTTTGTTTAGATAGGGGGGGGGCGGAGCCGTTTAATGCTTTGAATAATAGTAGAATTTGAATTGAATTTGTGCTTACATAGGTAGCCAGTGAGAGTCTAGGAAGGCAGTTGTAATATCATATTTTCTCAGGGAGTAGATCAGTCTGAGGGCAGTGTTTTGTATAGTCTGAAGTTGTTTTATCATGTTGGCAGGACAACGTAGATAGAGGGAGTGGCAATAGTCCAGTAGACCTAAGACTAGGGATTGGACAATTAGCCTGAATTGTGCTGGGTTGAAGAATTTTACGTAGATTTCTCATAATTAAAAAAGCTTTTTGGGATGTTTTATTGATTTGGGACTGCATTGTGCAGCATCTGTCTATCGTTACTCCTAGGAGTTTGAGTTCAGGCTGTATTGGGTATTTGGTGTTTTTAATTTTCAGTTCTGTAATGGTGGGAGTTTTGGCCTTTTCGAGCAGAAGTAATTTTGTTTTATCTGAGTTTAGTTTCAGTTTGTGGTCTACCATCCATTTTTCCACTGCATCTAGGGTTATTTCCAATTTTGCTGTAGTGGTGAGCTCTGATGGGTCGAAGGTGAGGTGTATGGTGATGTCGTCTGCGTAGCTGAAGGATGTAACATTTAAGTTATCTAAAGTGGCTCCAAGGGAGGAAATAAAGAGGTTGAAGAGCTTAGGTGATAGAGGTGATCCTTGTGGAACTCCGCATGGGTTGGACCATGGTTCTGATTTGATATTATTGGACTTTACCCTGTAGGTTCTTGATTTGAAGAATCCTTGGAACCTATTGTAGACCTTGCCTGAGATCCCAATGGCGTCAAGCATCTGTAGCAGTATGGAGTGGTCGACCAGGTCAAATGCTGCGAAGAGGTCAAGTTGGATTAACATCATCTTTTTACCTTTGCTAATTTGCTGTTGAGCTGTGTCTAGTAGTGTTACAAGTAGTGTTTCTGTGCTGTGATTGGTTCGAAATCCTGATTGTGAGGAGTGAAGTAGATTATGGTCTTCCAGGTAGTTGGTGAGGTATTGTGCAACTAGACCTTCTATTATTTTAACGTATATTGGTATTGAAGCGATTGGTCTGTAGTTGGAGGGGTTATCTATTGGGCCTTTGTGGTCTTTCATGATTGGGGTGATTATGATCTCTCCAAGGTCTTGAGGGAATTGACCTTCTGTTAATGTAGTTTGAATCCATAGCATGAGGTTGGCTCTGAATGTGGTGGAGGAGTTTGATAACAGGTAGGTGGGGCAGTTATTTAGGTCGCAAGAAGCTTGGCTATATTTTTTGTAGAGTTGATTCATATCCGACCAATGTAATACGGGGAAGACTGTCCAGCTTCTCTCTGTCTGCGGCGATGGCTTCTCCTGTTGAAGGGATTGTTGTTATCTTGTCGAGGTGGGTGTGAGTATTGTTGAATGCGGTTCTGATCTTGGTGATCTTATTTTTGAAATGATCTGCTAGTTGGATAGCTGTCGGAGGGTGGTTTCCTTGTGTAGCTAGGTGAGGTTTGGTGTCAGTGAGATTCTTTACTAGATTGAATAGCTTTTTTGTGTCTAGGGTTTCCGTGCCTATCATTTTGGAGTAGTAGGCTTTCCGTTTTTCCTTGAGTTTGTTCTCGTATTGGTTGATTTGAGTTCTCCATGCTGCTTTTGTGTGTTCTAGGCTCTTTTTTTCCATTCTCTTTCTAGTTGTCTGCAGAGCTTTTTTAGTTGGAGAAGTTCAGTGTCGAACCATTTGTCTGACGGTCTGCAGATTCTGGATTTTGATTTTTCAGGAGCTAGCTCATTCAGGATGGTTTCTCTTATAGTACGCCATTGTGATATGAATTCGTTGGGGGCTGTATTGGTGATTGCGGGGTCTGCTTTGTCCCAGAATGAGGAGGGTTCGATTTTTTGGCATGTTTTGAAGGAGGTTTTGGGAGGGGATTGCTTGTTATTGCGTTGAGCCCAATTGATGTTAAAGGTGTATTTGTAATGATCTGACCAGAGGGAGGGGTGCCAGGCCCCATTTGAGATGTGGATTTCGGGATTGTGAGTGTGTTGGGACATGTATGCAGCGACATCTAGTTGGTGGCCTTTTTCGTGTGTTGGTTGGGGGTTGAGGATCTGGTAGTTCAGTGCTTTGAGGAATGAGAGTATATTTTCTACTTATTTGGAGGTGTGGTCTAGGTGGAGGTTTATGTCTCCAAGGAGTAGGTTATGAGGTGATGTTAGGGAGTTCTGATAAATGAATTCTTCGAGAGCTTGTTTGTTAGCATTCCATTTTCCTGTTGTTGTGTAACAAAGAATGCAAGTTAGAGTTCCTATGAGTGTATCATTGGATAATTGGCAGGCTAGGAGATCTAGATGGGGAGTGGAGTGTTTGTCTAGGGTCTTTAAGTTGATGTTGTTTTTGAGTATAATGGCTAGACCTACTTCTCGGTTTTTTTCTCTGCAGACCAATTCTATTTTGTAACCCTTTGGGCAGAGTTCTGTGATGCTGGGATCCGAGTCAGATTTCGGCTAGGAATAAGTCAGGTTTCGGCTAGGAATAAGCAACTTAACTGTTTTTTAACTATACAGTCCTTTATAAGGTTTGCTTTTGTGCTTATTGATCTGATGTTCATATATGCACAGGCTAATGAGGTATAGTTTGTGTGGGGAGATGGGGTGCATTTTGGGTGGAGGAAATTTTTAGTTTGAGGGTGAGAATTGTGGACTGAAGATCTTGGTTTTGGGGGTGGTATTTTTCCCCAGCTAGTAGGTATGCTGATATGGTTGAATGAGGAGCAGTCTATCAGAGATTTCTGAATGGTTGAGGATGCCTGTAGGATTGTGTTAAGGTTGGGATTGAGAATGTATGGTACCCTGCTGTTTTTCTGTTGATTAGGAATAGGAAGAGTAGTAGATGGACGAGTAAACTTGTTGTTAAACCGGGAGACATTGTGTTTTTGTGTGTAGAGGGGTATCTTCTTTAGCCTGGTACCTGGAGTGAGGTGCAAGAATCTGGGAGGTGTAGAGAAGGTTGGGGGAGGGGAGAGTGTCTTTCTTCCACTCTGTCCTGTTGTATTAGGGAGTCTGCTATGCTCACTTCTGAGTTCTGATCTGGGAATGCTTCCTCTTCCAATTAGTTGGGGGGAGTAAGTGAAGTGGGACTCACTCACTTTGAGGGTAAGACCGCTGGTGTTCCCTCTGAGTTTGGTGGGGAGGGCGGTTTCCCGGCGTTGGGAGCGTTGAGATAGCTTCCTTTCCTGGAAGGCTGGTAGGATGGAGTCGGTTCAGAGTAGAAAGTGGTTTTCGGAAGATTTTTGGGGAGAATGGTCGTATCTGCCGTCGATGGTGGTTGGACTGCTTCCCTGTAGTCGCTTCACAAAGGCATGCACTATGGCAAACGCGCACTAAGGCGTACATGCCTTTGTCGTGCGCCTTCGTCGGCGTGCCGAACGGCGCTGTTCTTTTACTGTCGGAGGATCCCTGCTGGTTCGGGGGAGGGGCGGAGCAGTGCTCCCTCGCTCCTCTCCTCTCTGCTGGTCTCTGACTTCCCGGCGGCCCGCAAGTATCAGTGCGGGGGGCTGGAGAACTGGCTTCTCGTCGCTGGAGCTGTTCTTTTACTGTCGGAGGATCCCTGCTGGTTCGGGGGAGGGGCGGAGCAGTGCTACCACGCTCCTCTCCTCTCTGCTGGTCTCTGTCTTTCCGGCGGCCCACAAGTATCGGTGCGGTGGGCTGGAGAACTGGCTTCTCGTCGCTGGAGCTTTTCTTTTACTGTCGGAGGATCCCTGCTGGTTCGGGGGAGGGGGCGGAGCAGTGCTTCCACGCTCCTCTCCTCTATGCTGGTCTCTGACTCCCCTGCGGCCCGCAAGTATCGGTACAGGGGGCTGGAGAACTGGCTTCTCGTCGCTGGAGCTGTTTTTTTACTGTCGGAGGATCCCTGCTGGTTCGGGGGAGGGGCGGAGCAGTGCTCCCACACTCCTCTCCTCTCTGCTGGTCTCTGACTTCCCGGCGGCCCGCAAGTATCGGTGCGGGGGGCTGGAGAACTGGTTTCTCGTCGCTGGAGCTGTTCTTTTACTGTCGGAGGATCCCTGCTGGTTCGGGGGAGGGGCGGAGCAGTGCTCCCACGCTCCTCTCCTCTCTGCTGGTCTCCGACTTCCCGGCGGCCCGCAAGTATCGGTGCGGTGGGCTGTAGAAATGGCTTCTTGTCGCTGGAGCTGTTCTTTTACCCATCATTTTAGCAAATCTAGGCCACATGCCCAGGAAACATCTATCTGATGGAACAAAAATATAGTTAAGGGACCGTGGATCTATTCATACTATGACCCAATTAAAAATATGGCTATGCTAAGAAAACAGGATGAGTAAAGACAGTCAGGATTTACTTTTCTGGGGTGAGACCCTCCACACTTAGGCCCCAATTCAGCAAACTGCTCCTAATTTTAGGCATGGTTTAGGCATCCGATTTAAGTGGTTAATGAGCAATTTAAGAGTCTTAACAAGCGTTAATTGGGACTTGGACAGTTAGGCATCAGGTAGGCATTCTCAGAATATAGATGCGAGGTAGACGCGTGTTTTGGAAAAAGTCGCGTCCAAGTATGTAGACATCGCGTAACCTGGGTGTGGTTAAGGATAGGTGCCAGATAGACGCTAGTTGGGCGGCAGACCGCGTCTAAACATCGCAGAAATTGTAGGCGAATGAAAAGGAGGTCTAAGTGTGGTTTCTGCTTCGTTTCTGCTTGGGCTGAACACGAGTTTCTATGGGCGGAACATAGACGTGCTTTGGGCTTCTGAAATGATATTTTCTACATTGACTTCAAGAATCTGTTTTTTTCCCCTCCTAATAGATTTAATAAGCCACCATATCAACAGGGCACATCAATACAAACATATTGCATGCAAAACATAGTACTTTTCTGCCCAAACAGCAATATGATTTACTAATTACAGCACCTTTGGCTTTCCTGCTTAAAAAGAACCCCTTTTTTCTCATCAAACTGTGCTGCAATCAGCTCGTTTGAAAGCAAAGAACATGAAAAAGATATAAATATTGCACACATTACTTCATTTTTCAAAGCTTAAAAATAGAAAAAACAGATACAGACCTTAACATGTATTTTCCTTCATTGCAAAATGGAGCTGCAAGGTACAATGCCACAAGTAAAAGACAGGCTGGGAGTTGACCTCATAACCTCTGCAAGATCAGCACAGAGCTTTTACTCATTGAGCTACACTACCTTCCACTCCAGTTTCTCTGACTTCCCTGTCATATCATAGCTTACTGATCTGCTTAGGAATGATATCACAGTCACCACAATGAAAGCATATCTGGCTCACCATGTTGTTGCACCTTGTCCATCTTCTCAAGCTCACTGGTTCAAATCCCACCCTCACCTTCACTCATTTTAACAACTTCCTAACAGCTTCCTAAGCTCTCATAAGAGTGTATATGTGGTGGACTTTGCTGTTTTTAACAGCATTGTGCAATTTGTAGGCACATTTATTTAGATCTTGCCATGGCTAGGACATCCGAAGCTCTCATGGTAAGAAACTGACTGAAAGAAGCCATTTGTGGCTCACAAAGCTAAAGCACCTTGTTGCATCTTGTCTATCCTCTCCAGATCACTGGTTCAAATCCCATCCTCACCTTCACTCATTTTAACAGCATCCTAACAGCTCTCATAAGTGGTAGACTTTGCTGTTTTTTATCAGCATTCTGCAGTTTGCAGGCATAGGTGCATCAGATACATTCATCTGCTCTCAACTACAAGCCATTATAGTAGGAATGTATTTCTTTTTATGCAGTATCCGCACAGGGCAACAGGTATAAGAGTTTACTTAAACTTCAGAGGGCTTAGACAGGTGTTGAAGGAAGGTACATGTTTTGAGATGTATCCTAGAGATATTACTATTGGTAAATTCAGCTTAGCTTTAGAATTGCGGGTGTAATTTCATGCCTGAGGAGTGTGTGTTGGGGTGGAGGAGGGGGTTTAGGATGAGAGAACAGGCTGTTTTAGATATCTGAGAATTGCTGCAGATCATTTTAACCTTTTCCTATCGTGTGTCCCGGATGACGGGACATTCCAAAAATGTTGTTGTCGTTGTATGTCCCATGGCATGGGACATACAGTACACCTTCTACCTATCATTTGTCCCATCTATTTATTGCCAAGTAGTTTGGAGTCTGAGTTGGATAATGATTCGGACTTTGATGCAGAAAATGTATCGGGCAGTAGCAATAATTACGATTGGAACCAGCGTAACGTAAAATTTATTACGATAGGAAAAGGTTAAAACTCAACCCAAATATGTTTAAGCAAAGGAATGGCCAAAGAGTTTGAAGGTTTTCTGGTAGAAAAATGAATATAAAATACTTGCTAACTGCACTCAAGACTTGAACCCCTGACATATGGAAGATAAAAGCAGTGCCTTAAAGCATCGAGCTATAGAGGGAACTTCATTTAGAATTTGGCAACAGAGCCTCTACAGTCTAAGCAAATGAGAAATGGCTTCTTGTCAAAGCTTTGAGAAGTGAAGGAAATGATTAAAAATCAGTACAGGTGTGTTTCCCCAAACCACACCTAAACCATGCCCAATCAGATTTGAAAGTTTTCTGGCGGGAAGTCCTACACGACTTAGATATACTTAGTATAAGAAGGTCCATCAGAGCAGCATTTTCTCTTTTAGGACTCCTATTCTTTGTTATTGCTTATGCTGATTTCTGAGACCTTACCTTTCTTGATTAACTTTTAACCTTTTCTTTCCTATATCTGCCACAACTCTCTCCATTTCACAGGCCCATTAGTAGCTATACTGTAGTAATTTGCAATTGATGTCTTTCTAACCTTTTTCATCTTTCCAGGTGAATATGCTGCACCTATGCAAGGAACTCCTTGCTAGCAGCTCAGATACCAAATCCAGGTGAGAATGATATATTGCTAGCTACTTAGGTGTCTCTATTAGAAAAAAGCTCAGGCAGAACTGATTTCTTCTTTTGGACTCCCATTCTGTGTTATTGTTTATGGTGATTCTCCGTTAACTTTTTGTCCCCCTGATATCTGCCACAACTCTCTCCATTCCACAGGGTCATTAGCAGATCTGAGAATTAGTGATGATAAAAATTGGTTCCAGGTGTGGTGGCTGAAAAAAACACCCATGCTGTTTGAAACTTTGGTGCCAGGAAAATGGATATGCAAGTTACATGAATAGGTGGAACCTATAGCAGTGCTTTTCCTCAAAGAACTAAAGGTAAATCTTTTTAGAGTCATAACTGTTAGGCATCCTTATTATAAAAAGGGAAGTGTTTGTGCTTCTGTTCGTTCTAGTTGTTATTTTGAGACTGTGCTGCGACATATTCTCTCACAACTTCTGCTTTTTATTTTTGCCACAGATGTCTTAACATTTTCCCCCTTTTCTCCTGATTTCAGGTTCCCAGAGTGGCTAATGACTCCCCTTGTGTTTCCCAGAGGCCAAAACAGGTATATTAAAACTGGGTTCAGCACACAAGCTTGTACCTGGGAAAAGAGTTATTGACAACAGCTCAGATACCAAAACAGAAAAAAATAGGTGAGAATGATGTACTGCAACCTTAGTTGCTTTGTTTGCCCTTGTGATGAATTATATACATTTTCTTAATATTAACATGTTTAATACTTTTTTTCCTTCAGGCGGGTATAGTTATTGATAATTTTCTGAGAGAACAGTAAATTGGTGAGTTTTAGGCTCTCTTTTACAAAGGAGCACTAAACGCATGCGTTAACTGTTAACGCGCTCATAGGATAACATGCACGCGTTAACATTTACCACACGCTTAAAGCGGTGCCGTTTCCATGTGCTAAATGTTAACGCTTGCATGTTGGACACGTTAGCATGTTGGACGCGTTAGCAGCGCATGCGTTGATTTAGCACACCTTTGTAAAAGAGAGCCTAAAACTCACCAATAAATTATTAATTTGTCTCATTCCATCTTCCTTTTTCTACAGCCTGCCTTTTACCAGAAGCAGATTATGGGTCCTTAACAATTCTACCACAGTAACAACTTGGACCTAGGAGTGGCTTACTCTGCATACCTGTCATCCATCTCATCAGACTGCAGTTGCCTGATATTACACTTGCATGCTGCTTTCCTAAACTGTGCAATAAAAATTTTAAACCATTTTTCACTTTGTGTTTATTTACATTGAGTAGCAGCCGGGCATTAATGTTTCCTTAATAAGTACCACTTCAGCTACTTCGTCACATTGACCTTTGTCTTATCTAGTGTTCCATGAGGCCCAGGCTACAAAGGAGAGAAGTGGGGAGGCCCTTAGGGGGTGGCAAACAGTGTAGCTGGCATGTCTCCTACCTCACAGCCAGCAACCAGCATAATATTTGAGAAAATGAGAGTTTATGAGAGCTGGAGAGGATGAATAAGGTGCAGCGAGGTGCCTTAACTTGGTGAGCCAGAAATGGCTTCTTTTATTCAGGGGAGAAGTTTCCTACCCTGACAGCTTAACTGCAGCCGTTTCAGCGTGCTTCTGGCGCTCCACTACAGAGCTGCAAGCACGCCGTACCTACACATGTAATGATGCCTAAATGGAACAGTATAATCAAACCAGAATTGCTATGATTTTATGGCTCATTGTGTAGCACAGTGGTTAGAATGAAGGTTGGCATATGAGCCTAGTGTTGGTTCAACTCCCTCATGTACTTCAGCTGACACAGTACTCATTTTAATAAAAATTACAAGCTACAGACCAATCAAATCTAATTTTCATCTCAAACAGCACAACATTAGCAATAAATTCCAAAAGTGGAGTTTGCAATTGATTAAAACAGCAGTATTTGACTCCATGTCACATTTATTCAAGCATACTTGGGATTCTGGCTTTTGGGACAATGAAACCAGTGCTTTAAGCCATTGAACTAATCTAAGGCTTAGCTTTATATACCGAGATATCAGTCCAAGAAAGCTTGATTCAATAGTTAACTTAACAAATAAAAACCATGAGGAATGAGACTAAATTTTGTAAGATTAATTTTCAAAGTGTTTAGCAAATAAAATTATTATTAAAGATTTACAAAAAAGTTGAAATGAACCGGAACTCCTTAAAAGGAGTGGGAGATCATTCCAAAGTTGAGAAAGCTTAAAAATCAAAGATTGAGTGAAAATCTTGACTCCTTTTATCCCTTTCTTGGAAGGAAGAGATAATTTAAATTGTTGATTACCTCTTGCAAAGGAAAATCTGTAAATGTTCCAAGATAAAGGAAGAAGAGGAGTAAACCATATAGGATTTTAAAAACAATACAAGCACATTTGAATTGAACTCTAACAGTCTTTTGTCTCAGCTAACTGTGATATGATAGCTATGACAGGGGAGTCAGAGAAACTGGAGTGGAAGGTCAAGCTCTGTGCTGATCTTGCAGAGGTTATGAGTTCAACTCCCAGCCTGTCTTTTACTTGTGGCATTGTACCTTGCAGGTGCACCTTGATGATCTCACAATGAGGTCAGCATTGTGTAGCTGCACACCTCCCTTTGCAATGAACTAGAAGCCACATTCAGGTCTGTTCTGTGTTTTATTCTGTTTTTAAGCTTTGCCAAATGAAGGTATTGGCTTTCTTTGCTTTGAAGAATGAGCTGATTGGAGCAAAGTTTAGTGAGAAAGGAGGTGTTATTTGGAGCTTGAAACCTAAAGCTGTGATTTTCATGTGCTGTAATTAGCTAATAACATTGCTTCTTTAGGCAGTTTTAAATTCAATATGCTTTTATTGATGTGTCCTGTTTATGTGCTGGCTGAATCACAAAATAAAATGCCTCTTCTATATTTAGAAGATCACTTTGGAAACATCCAAAATCTGCCTAAATCTCATGCAGAGAAATGTCTATCTAAAGCCCAAACAAAGCTCAACAGATGAACTAGAAGGGTGCCTAAACAGCATCTATCCTACTAACATCTTTCTGAAGTCCAAACCACGTCTATCTAAAGCCCAAACAATGCTCAGTGATTCTTTACACTGCTTCAAGGAGTTCATTGTACAATTGCTATACAGTTTCATATGTTTCACAGAGGTTAAACGTATACCCTTCTACATTGATGTTTGCAGTTCAACTCCCAGTCAGTAAGTACCTCTCACTGGAAATGAAATATTATAAATATCCTTTTAAAGATGGCATACTGTTACTTTTTTTTGTTTTTATTATGTTAAAGCTTACAATCCTGACATAATGAAGAAAAAGAATATGACAGAGCAGTAAAATCAAGCTTGTGTTGTCTCCTGGCATCTATCCTAGCAGAATTAACTGCCTATACGGAACAGTATATTAAAACCAGAATTGCTATTCTTGTATGGCTCGTTGTCTAGCACAACGAATTAGAATGAAGGTTAGCGTGTTAGCATGTCACATTTTTTCAAGATTCACTCTGATGTTCCCAGTTCAAGTCCCACTAAAAATAATGTATCATAAATATCCTTTTAAAGATGGTATACTGTGTTTTTATTATCCTTTTAAAGATGGAATACTGTCTTTATATTATGTTAAAGCTTACAGACATGAAATAATTGAACAGAATCAGTAAAAACCACATTTTTACATATAACTAAATACATTGTAGGGACGTCCATCTGGCGTCTAGAAGTGAAAATTTTTTTTTGAGGAGACGTATATCGGACTCCTATCTCACGTCTAAGTAATGTGGAGTGCGAGTTGCACTCCAAGGACGTCTAAACCACGCCTAAAGTTAGGCGCAGTTTGCAGAATCTGGGCCTTAGTCTCTATTGGGGCCTTTCCCTCCTCTGATCACCCCAGGGGATCACACACACTATGGTGGGAAAAATAAAAGGAACAAATCAAAACCAAAATCTTAGGCACAAGGAAAATAAGACAGTTCAAAAAGAATGAGGCCTGCAAGTCTAGTTGGCAAACATTGTATCAAATACTATGATTTTTTCCATACACTTCCTTCTGGGATAAGAACCCATCCTCCAATTGCTCATTGATGCCTCAGCTTGCCAGGCTTACTGCATATATGAAAAATACCAAAGTAAAAATTTTTTTAAAAAATTAAATCATGATTGCATATACTTTGTCAAGTTTCATACACTCACAACCTACAATATTCTTTTCAGGATAGAGCATTTCACTGCCTCTATACTATCCAAAATTTCCATCTCCATTTCTCGCTATATATTATCAAATGTTCTATAGCTATACAAAAGCAAACTTAACAATGGCTGCATCCATAGATGTTATTGAAATTCAAATAGCAAATATACGTGTGGAGCAAATGCTACACAAATAGCCTTATCTAAAACACCTATAATCATAGATATTGTAGCTTCCAAATTAAATTATGTATCTCACCATATGGGCATAACTTCTTTAATGAAACATGAGTTTGACCTCTAAGAAGAGAAAAAGAAGAATGCATCTGGTTAATAATTCAAATATTTAAACATTGCTCTACTTCTTAAATTACTTCCCCCTTATATAACATAGTCTGTGAGAAGATTCAAGTCTTACAATGCAATACAATTCATATACCAAAGGGTTCTCACTCCTAAACAGGGCCTCCAAGAATTAGCTTTAGTCCTTAATTAAACAGGTGAATTATTCCAAATTATAATTGCAACATAAACAAAAGAAATGGTGAACTAATATTTATGACAAAAAATGAAGAGTGGAAATGTCCAATGAAAACCTGGTGAATTCAATCTTCATAAAAAGTCCTTTATCCATCCAGAAAATCAATGACCTGACATGTACATGTTTCGGCCCAAATGGCCTGCTTCAGGAGTCTATACACATAAACAAGGAAATCATTATGTAAACATGAACAAAAATGATTAAATATGACACATAAAGGCAATATATAAAAGAATCAAAAATCGAATTCATCATAAAAGACACCATTAATATATACGTTCCTTATACTAAATAAAAACATAGTTAAAGTCGATACATATCATACAGATAAACATATCTAACATGAATGCACCAATGTCCATAAATATAATTAATGCTAGAAAAACATATCATTCATAGATTAAAAAATTAAAAAATGAGCTAAAACTTGATACTTGAGGAGACTCAAAACCATTGCAAAAATAAATACTTAAATTGTACATCAATAAAAACATCCATATAAAATGTGTATTTATGTGTGTGTGTGTGTGTATATATATATATATATATATATATATATATATATATATAATTTCAAAGATATAAATATCATTAATACACTGAGGGCTCCTTTTACAAAGGTGTGCTAGGGCCTTAACGTGTGCAATAGCGTGTGTTAAATTCCCAAGCGCGCTAGCCACTACCGCCTCCCTAGTGCATCTTCGTAAAAGGAGCCCTGAATAAACATGATAAATAATGCAGATAAATTCAATGCCCAATGTACCTCAAAGTTCTTCAGAATGAAAAAATGCCTAAAAAGGACTTCCTAATCATTCATCTTATATTATAATTTGATCAAAACCAATAAAAACGATAATGAGAATAGGGATAATACACACTAAAAAGCTACTAATAAATATTTAATTGATCCACAAATACAAAAGGGGTTAAATTTATATAAACATTTGTAACGGATGATGAGGAAATGTTAAACCTTATTATCACACTAAAAAAATGAAATGAATGTATAGTACACTTAAGCATGTGATCATGCTAGGTGAAATAATTAAACACGAACACATGTGTAAAAAGATACTAAAGCATGTTGCCTGGGCGTACTATGGTCTGATAAGGGTTACATGAAAACCTGTGCACATTCAATCGTAAATGAGGCGACTAAAAACTGTCACAATCCCTATATCCAAAATAGGGGTCAAAAAACTAAAACTTCTAAAAAAGAAAATTGAAACATGTTCTTCCTTATTCAAAAAACAAGCTCAGCCTAAACAAATTGTGTAGTCAAATTCTATCCTATATAATAAAACCATAAGCGCACATGCGCACTTAGGGTTTCGTGTTCCCTGCCGCCGTGGTGTGTGATCCGTGGCCGTGTTCCATTTTAGAAACCAGCGGCAGGGAACATTCTGACCACTCCCTTCCTCCCGCTCTCACTCACCATTTGGCCAGGCAAGCTCTGTCCCTGCCCGCATTCTCGTCAGGGAACACACCTCCCGCCCTCACTCGCCGCTGCCACAGATCCTCCTCTTCAGAGCAGCCTGTCCTACCCTCACTCGCCACCGCTGATGCTCTTCTAACGAGCAGCCTGCAATGGTGGCCGGCTTTAGCGAACCTCGCAGACCACTCTCCAACCTCGGTAGCACGTTCCCTCTGACGCACGGGATCGCGTCAGAGGGAACGTGCTACCGAGTTGGAGAGCGACCTGCGAGGTTCGCTAAAGCCGGCCACCACGATCGCAGGCTGCTTTGAAGAGGAGCAGGCCAGAAGACGCCAGGATGGAGGGAAGGTAAGAAGCGGATCAATACCGGGGTCCAGGGGGAGAGGGAAAGGGAAAGGGGGCTGCTTTGGGGGGAGGGGTGTGCTGGGGGGAGACTGAAGGGGCCATGGAGAGATAGAGAGAGGGAAAGGGGGCTGCTTTGGGGGAGAGGTGTGCTGGGGACAGACAGTTTTGCTCGGGGGGGAAGACAGAAGGGGCCATGGAGAGACAAGGAGAGGGAAAGGGTGCTGCTTTGGGGGGAGGTGTGCTGGGACAGACAGCTTTGCTCTGGGGGGAAGACAGAAGGGGCCATGGAGAGACAGGGAGAGGGAAAGGGGGCTGCTTTGGGGGAGAGGTGTGCTGGGGACAGAAAGTTTTGCTCGGGGGGGAAGACAGAAGGGGCCATAGAGAGACAAGGAGAGGGAAAGGATGCTGCTTTGGGGGGGAGGTGTGCTGGGGACAGACAGCTTTGCTCTGGGGGGGAAGACAGAAGGGGCCATGGAGAGACGGAGAGGGAAAGTGGGCTGCTTTGGGGGGAGGGGTGTGCTTGGGGCAAACAGCTTTGCTCTGGGGGGAAGACAAAAGAGGGCCATGGAGAGACAGGGAGAGGGAAAGGGGGATGCTTTGGGGGGAGGTGTGTGCTGGGGGCAGACAGCTTTGCTCGGGGGGGGGAAGACAGAAGGACACGGCCAAGGAGAGAGAGATAAACACAGACAGACAGACACATCTATTCTAGCACCCGTTAATGTAACGGGCTTAAAGACTAGTAAAGACTATAAAAGACAAAGGAGCTATAAGAACTTAAAAACTAATCAAAAGAAGTACAAAAGGAAACGGAAAGACTTACTTCTAGCTCGTTGTAGAAATAAAATTGCCGAACGAAAACATGCCCATTGCACATTTATACAAAATGAATCGCCGCAGTCTGGAGCATTTATACATAATAAGAACCACCCCCGAGTGACGTAAAGACGTCACTCCGTAATTGAAACTGCAAAAGCGCACAAAATAATACTATGACTGATAAAAATCACCAAGTATCTTTGGGCAAGATAATAACAAACCAATATAATGAATATGTGAATTATGGCAAACGGTAGAACATGCCTGGTATATTTTCAAGGACACGGTGAGCGAGGTGCAAAATCTGTATATCCCCAGATTCAGAAAGGGGTGCAAAAAGAGTCGAACAAAAGACCTGACGTGGATAACTAAAATAGTGAAGGAAGCGATAGGCAATAAGAAAAATTCATCCAGGAAATGGAAAAAAGACAAAACTGAGGGGAACTGGAAAGAGCACAGGAAGTATCAAAAATAATGTCACCGTGTGGTTTGAAAAGCCAAAAGAGAGTATGAAGAGAGGCTAGCCAGGAAAGCACGAAAATTCAAACCGTTCTTTAGATATGTTAAAGGGAAGCAGCCGGCTAGGGAGGAGGTGGGCCGCTGGACGACGGAGACAGGAAGGGAGTGGTGAAGAAGGAGAAAGAAGTGTTCTTTTCGTCTGTATTTACAAATGAAGACACATCCAACATACCGGAACCTGAGCAAATCTTCAATGGAAATCAAGCAGAAAAATTAACATCCATGGAAGTGAGCCTTGAGGATGTACGCAGGCAGATAGAAAAATTAAAAACTGACAAATCCCTGGGTCTGGACGGAATCCACCCAAGGGTTTTGAAGGAACTAAAGGAGGAAATAGCAGAACTACTTCAGCAAATTTGCAATCTATCCCTGAAAACAGGCGTGATCCCGGAAGATTAGAAGATAGCCAATGTTACGCCCATCTTTAAAAAGGGATCAAGAGGTGACCCGGGAAACTACAGACCGGTGAGTCTGACCTCGGTTCCGTGGAAAATGGCAGAAGCACTGATAAAAGACAACATTGATGAACATTTTGAAAGAAACAAACTTCTGATAACCAGCCAACATGGTTTCTGCAAGGAGAGATCGTGCCTAATGAACTTATTGCACTTCTTCGAAGGAATTAACAAGTGGATGGACAGAGGAGACCCCGTAGAAATCATATATCTTGATTTCCAAAAAGCCTTTGACAAGGTACCCCATGAATGCCTACTTCGGAAACTGAACAAACATGGGGTGGAAGGAGACGTACATAGATGAATCAGAAACTGGTTAGCGAGTAGGAAACAGAGGGTAGGAGTGACAGGGCCACTACTCGGACTGGAGGAGAGTCACGAGTGGTGTCCCGCAGGGCTCGGTGCTCAGGCCGCTGCTATTTAATATATTTATAAATGTTCTAGAAACAGGGACGAAGTGTGAGATAATAAAATTTGTGGAAGACACCAAACTATTTAGTGAAGCTCGGACTAAAGAGGACTGCAAAGAATTGCAAAGGGACTTGAACAAACTAAGGGAATGGACGACGAGATGGCAGATGAAGTTTAACGTTGAGAAATGTAAAGTACTACTTGTGGGAAGCAGAAACCCAAGGTACAGCTATACGATGGGAGGGATGTTATTGAAGGAGAGTACCCAAGAAAGGGACTTGGGGGTAATGTTGGACATGACAATGACAATACACAGTGCGCAGCGGCCGCTAAGAGAGCGTATAGAATGCTAGGTAAATTCAAGAAGGGTTTTACTACCAGAACAAAAGAAGTTATCTTGCCATTGTATCGGGCAATGGTGCGTCCAATATTGATTCACCAAGGGTAGGTCCTGCCAATCCAATCTCATCAGCTTCTTTGACTGGGTAAGAAAACAGCTAGACTTGGGAGAATCCGTGGACGTCGAATACCTAGACTTCAGCAAAGCTTTTGATAGTGTCCCCCATCACAGGCTGTTGAGCAAGATGAAATCAATGGGGCTGGGAGAAACACTAACTACAAGGGTCAATGACTGGCTGAGTGGCAGACTTCAGAGGGTGGTAGTTAACGGTACCCTCTCTAAAACATCGGAGGTGACCAGTGGAGTACCGCAGGGCTCAGTCTTGGGCCCGCTCCTTTTCAACATATTCATAGGGGACCTAACTCAGGGGCTTCAAGGTAAGATAACGTTATTCGCTGACGACGCCAAACTATGCAATATATTGAGAGACGGCAATTCACCCAATAATACGACACAGGACCTACATTTGTTGGAGCTTTGGTCCTCGACCTGGCAGCTGGGCTTCAATGCTAAGAAATGCAAGATCATGCATCTCGGCAGCAGAAATCCATGCAGAACTTACACCTTGAATGGTGAGACCTTAGCTAGAACTTCAACCAAACGAGACTTGGGAGTGATCATCAGCGCAGACATGAAAACTGCTGATCATGTGGAGAAGGCTTCATCTAAGGCAAGACAGTTGTTAGGTTGCATCCGCAGGAGTTTCGTCAGCCGGAAGCCTGAAGTCATAATGCCATTATACAGAACCATGGTGAGACCTCATTTGGAATACTGTGTGCAATTCTGGAGGCCACACTACCGAAAAGATGTGCTGAGAGTAGAGTCGGTGCAACGGATGGCCACCAGGATGGTCTCGGAGCTCAAGGATCTATCGTACTAGGAAAGGCTGAAAAATTTGCGGCTGTACTCACTCGAGGAACATAGGGAGAGAGGAGACATGATCGAGATGTTTAAGTATATTACCGGCCGTATCGAGATGGAAGAAGAGATTCTCTTTCTCAAAGGACCCTCAAACACAAGAGGGCATCTGCTCAAACTCAGGGGCGGGAAATTTCATGGTGACACCAGGAAATATTTCTTCACCGAGAGAGTGGTTGATCCTTGGAACGAGCTCCCGGTGCAGGTGATCGAGGCAAACAGCGTGCAAGAATTTAAGAGCAAATGGGATGCCCAGTGGGATCCCTTAGAGGGTTAAACCAGGGGAACCTGTCACCAGGAGTGGGATCCCTAGGATAGTAGACTTGGGAGTGGGTCAGTAGAGTGGGTAGATCTGATGGGCTATGGCCCTTATCTGCCATCATCTTCTATGTTTCTATGAACTTCCTTACATTTGTACGGAATCTATCCCCTTTTAACTTTAGAGAGTGCCCTCTCATTTTCCCTACCTTGGAGAGGGTGAACAACCTGACTTTATCTACTAAGTCTATTCTCTTCAGTATTTTGAATGTTTTGATCATGTCCCCTCTCAGTCTCCTCTTTTCAAGGGAGAAGAGGCCCAGTTTCTCTAATCTCTCACTGTACGGCCAGTCCTCCAGCACCTTAACCATTTTAGTCACTCTTCTCTGGACCCTTTCTGGTAGTACTGTGTCCTTTTTTATGTACAGCAACCAGTACTGGATGCAGTACTCCAGGTGAGGGCACACAATGGCCTGGTACAGCGGCATGATAACCTTCTCTGATCTGTTCATGATCCCCTTCTTAATCATTCCTAGCATTCTGTTCGCCCTTTTCGCTGCTGCTGCTGCATATTGCGTGGACAGCTTCATCGACTTGTCAACCAGAACTCCCAAGTCCCTTTCCTGGGAGGTCTCTCCAAGTACCGCCCTGGACATCCTGTATTCGTGCATGAGATTTTTGTTACCGACATGCATCACTTTGCATTTATTCACATTAAACCTCATCTGCCATGTTGATACCCATTCCTCAAGCCTGATTATGTCACATTGCAGATCTTCGCAATCCCCCTGTATCTTTACTACTCTGAATAGCTTCGTATCGTCCACAAATTTAATCACCTCGCTCGTCGTACCAATGTCCAGATCATTTATAAAAATGTTGGAATACATTAGCTTTGCATCACTTAGGATTTTAGATGGTGCTGGGGAGGAGCCAGCTGTCTTGGTACATTTAGGTACTAATGAACATAAGAACATAAGAAGTTGCCTCCGCTGGGTCAGATCAGAGGTCCATCACGCCCAGCAGTTCGCTCCCGCGGCGGCCCATCAGGTACATGACCTGATGATCCTTTTCTAAATCCTTTAATTCCCCTTGTCCTTCTATCCATACCCTTTCATAACCTATCTCTACCTCTATCTATATCCCTCAATCCCTGTATCCTTCAGGAATTTATCCAATCCTTCCTTGAAACCCGGTAGTGTACTCTGTCCTATCACAACCTCTGGAAGCGCATTCCAGGTATCCACCACCCTCTGAGTGAAAAAGAACTTCCTAGCATTGGTTCTAAACCTGTCCCCTTTCAATTTCTCTGAGTGCCCCCTTGTTCTTGTGGTTCTCAATGGGCTGAAGAATCTGTCCCTTTCTACCTTCTCTATGCCTTCCATGATCTTGAAAGTCTCTATCATGTCTCCTCTGAGTCTCCGCTTTTCCAGGGAGAAGAGCCCCAGCCTTTCTAACCTGTCTGCGTATGAAAGGTTTTCCATACCTTTTATCATTTTCGTCGCTCTTCTCTGAACCCTCTCAAGTATCGCCATGTCCTTCTTGAGGCACGGTGACCAATATTGGACACAGTACTCCAGATGCGGGCGCACCATCGCGTGATACAGCGGCATGATGACTTCCTTCGACCTTGTTGTAATACCCAACATTCAGTTTGCTTTCTTTGAGGCTGCTGCACATTGTGCCGTTGATTTCATTGTTGTATCCACCAGCACACCCAATTCTTTTTCAAGGTTACTTTCCCCTAGCACTGATCCCCCCATTTTGTAGCTGAACATCGGGTTCTTTTTCCCTATATGACCTTGCATTTCTCTATATTAAAGTTCATTTGCCATTTATTTGCCCACTCTTCCAGTTTGTTTAGGTCCCTTTGTAGGTCTTCACATTCTTCCGCGGTTCTAACCCTGCTACAGTGAGCCACGCTGGTTCTTTATTCTTTTTCCTCTTTGAATACGTGGTATATATAGATTTTGTGCCTCAATGACTATATCCTTAAAAGGAGACCAAGCTTGCTCTAGCATTTTTACAGTGTTTATCCTCTTCTTAATTTTCTTCCCCACCATGCGTCTCATCCCTTCGTAATTTCCTTTTCGGAAGTTTAGCGTCGTGGCCATCGTTCTGGACTGATATTTCGCCCCTATTTCCAGGTTGAAGCAGATCATATTGTGATCGCTGTTTCCCAGCGTCCCTTCTACTTCTACATCCTGTGGCGGTCCTCGGAGTCCATTTAGAATTAAGTCCAGAATTGCATTTCCTCTTTTGTTTTCCTTGACAAGTTGTTCCAGGAAGCAATCGTCTACCGTTTCCAGAAACTTGGTCTCTCTAGTATAGCCGGAGGTGCCTAGGTTCCATTCTATCCCCAGATAGTTGAAGTCGCTTATGATAACTGCGTTGCAGTTGCATTTAATCTTATCCGTCATTTCTCCATCAATTTCTTCAGACTGCTCTGGGGTTCGGTAGTAGATGCTTATCCTTGTTTCTAGTCCATTTGTTCCCAGAATTTTTGACCCATAGAGACACTAACTTATCCGTCTGTTGTGGCGTGTTCTCTCCAGTAGATTCAATTCTCTCTTTGACGTATATGGCAATGCCACTTCCTTTTTGAGTCACTCTGTCTCTGTGGTATAATTTGTATCCCGATAGTACCATGTCCTAAAAAGAACAAATAATGCAAAAAGGAAATAAGATTCACTAATCTAAGCTGTTTCATAATATGTATACAAAAATTATTCAATTCTCTACACCATTTTCCCAAAGGAGCTCAGTACAGGTCACATTAACTTATTCAGGTACCCAAACATGGGTATGAAAGTGCCTGTCACAGTGGGCTCACAATCTGTCTATATACCTGGGGCAAAGGGACAAACCCAGATCAAAGGGAAAGAAGTAAGAAATAAAAATCATAACTGTCTTCTACAGAGGATACTAGTAATAATTACACATTACCTAGGGAGTTAAAATGTTTAACAATCTCCTGCTCTTTTTTATTTAAATGCCCCTGAAACAGGATGCTCTAATTAGAGTGGGAGTGCCATGACGGCAAAAGAGAGAGAATACAGAAAGGAAAAAAGGTGTCAGCAGAAGCGATGTGTTGTAGAGGGTCCTCCAGAATATTTTATAACAAAATTACTCCCTTATTGAAGGAAGATGGATTAGAGCCTGTTAATTAAAACAGGCTGGCGCAGACAGCAGTTTGATAAGAAACTAGCAACACCACGGCAATATGGGAATCTAGCCTGCACATCAGAAAACATGCATGGATCCATCCCACACTTATTCACCCCATACTGTTTAACCCTTGTCTCGGATTGTTGCTCATAAACACAATGCATTTTCTACGGTTTTCATGGGAAATCTGCCCAGGGCAGAAGTAGCAATGCACAGGGGCAGACTTAAACATTGTACCAGAATCCAGTACACAGCACACCATTGATGTCCTGGGTGGATAAGTTCATTTGCAGAGACTAAAATATGTATTTGGCCCTTGGAAAACTAAAATACCTCGGCTCCCCTCAAATCGATTTGCAGATGAACAGAACTAATCCAACTTGGTATAGTGCAGTGCTTAGAAGGGAAAAGGGGAACTCAAATCCTGATGTACTCTGGCTCAGATGCAAGGTAATAAATATTTACAGATAAAATATTTTCTACTACATATCTCAATATCATAAGGGAAGTACAAAGATGATATACACTCTCTATTAAATGAACACACATTCTCATGAAGAGCCCCCAAAAACTTTGAGGCATTTGAAAGAAACCCCCTGCTAAAAAACCTAAGTTAATTAAATCTATGAAGAACTTTGCAAACCACTCAGGGAAACAGCATCTGCTATTACTTTCAGGAAAGGAAAAAAATCTGAACATATTAGATAACACAGAGGTTAATCACTGAAAAAGTTAACATTGTCCTAAAAGACTCAGTGAGGTAATTGCGTCATTCTCCACTGCCAGGCATTTCAAGGAGGTTCGCTAAAACTGACGGTGTCCAGAAGAGAAAAGGAAATAAACAGATGCCAGCCTGATTATATTTGCATAATATTTAATCATTAAAACTGAAATAATGAGAGAGAAAGAAAGCAACTGCAAAGTACTGTACAGTTAGAGAAAGACAGCACTGCATTTCCCATAATCCTAAGCACTACCACACTTCCGTTCATCATGTTCACACAGGTGTTCACTTCCTATCGAGCAAATAGAGAGAGAAGAAAACATACTGCACAGAACTAAAAACATTGCATACACAGGTATACAAATCTAAAGACAGATAGACAATCCTAGTATCAGTGTAGACCTCCTTTATTTTCTTCAATAGCTCACATTCTTTCAAAGGAGCAAAGCAAGAGCATAACACACACTGGATTTCAGCTGTCTACCTAAGAGCCTATGGGCTACTTTTACAAAGGTGCGTTAGGGCCTTAACGTACGGAATAGCGCACGCTAGCCGCTATCGCCTCCTCTTGAGCAGGTGGTAGTTTTTCAGCTAGTGCACGCTAATCCAGTGTGTGTGCTAAAAATGCTAGCGCACCTTCGTAAAAAGAACCCTATATTTGACTTCCAGAACCTCCCTCCCACATTTTCCTATTTCCGACAAATTTGTAACCTATCCTTGAAAACTGGGGAGATCCTGGAGGACTGGAAAATAGCAAATGTCACACCTATCTTCAAAAAGGGATTGAGGGGTGACCCAGGGAACTACAGGCCGGTAAGCTTGACTTCAGTTCAGGGCAAGATGGTAGAAGCACTGATAAAAGACAGCACATAGAAAAAAATAGACAACTGAAAGCGAGCCAGCATGGCTTCTGCAAGGGAAGATCTTGCCAAATGAACTTACTGCACTTCTTTGAAGGGATAAACAGTCAGATGGACAAAGGGGAACCCCATAGACATCATTTCTCGACTTCCAAAAAGCCTTTGACAAGGTACTCATGAGCGGCTACTTAGGAAGCTGTGGAACCACGGGGTGGAAGGGGACATATACAAATGGATTAAACACTGGTTTGCAGGCAGAAAGCAAAGGGTTGGAATGAAGGGCCACTACTCGGATTGGAGGAGGGTCACGAGCGGTGTTCCGCAGGGGTCGGTGCTCGAACCGCTGCTGTTCAATGTATTTATAAATGACCTGGAAACGGGGACGAAGTGTGAAGCTATAAAATTTGCAGATGACACCAAACTCTGTAGCAGGCTTAGAACCGTGGAAGAATGTGAAGACCTACAAAGGGACCTAAACAAACTGGAAGAGTGGGCAAATAAATGGCAAATGAACTTTAATATAGAGAAATGCAAGGTCATATAGGGAAAAAGAACACGATGTTCAGCTACAAAATGGGGGGGATCAGTGCTAGGGGAAAGTAACCTTGAAAAAGACTTGGGTGTGCTGGTGGATACAACAATGAAATCAACGACACAATGTGCAGCAGCCTCAAAGAAAGCAAACTGAATGTTGGGTATTAAGAAGGGTATTACAACAAGGTCGAAAGAAGTCATCATGCCGCTGTATCACGCGATGGTGCGCCCACATCTGGAGTACTGTGTCCAATATTGGTCATCGTGCCTCAAGAAGGACATGGCGATACTTGAGAGGGTTCAGAGAAGAGCGACGAAAATGATAAAAGGTATGGAAAATCTTTCATATGCAGACAGGTTAGAAAGGCTGGGGCTCTTCTCCCTGGAAAAGCGGAGACTCAGAGGAGACATGATAGAGACTTTCAAGATCATGAAAGGCATAGAGAAGGTAGAAAGGGACAGATTCTTCAGCCTATTGGGAACCACAAGAACAAGGGGGCACTCAGAGAAATTGAAAGGGGACAGGTTTAGAACCAATGCTAGGAAATTCTTTTTCACTCAGAGGGTAGTGGATACCTGGAATGCGCTTCCGGAGGTTGTGATAGGACAGAGTACACTACCGGGTTTCAAGGAAGGATTGGATAAATTCCTGAAGGATACGGGGATTGAGTGATATAGATAGAGGTAGAGATAGGTTATGAAAGGGTATAGATAGAAGGACAAGGGGAATTAAAGGGTTTAGACAAGGATCACCTTACAGGTCATGGACCTGATGGGCCGCCGTGGGAGCGGACTGCTGGGCGCGATGGACCTCTGGTCTGACCCAGCGGAGGCAACTTCTTATGTTCTTATGTTCATTAGTACCTAAATGTACCAAGACAGCTGGCTCCTCCCCAGCACTATCTAAAATCCTATGTAAGTGATGCAAAGCTAATGTATTCCACATTAAAATAAAATTATTTTTTTGTTTAACCCTTGGACAATTTTACATTTTGTATTTTTTGCTTCTGGTTTCTCTTTTCTGCTTTCCAGTGTCTTCAAGCAGCTTCTGTTCATTTTCTCCTTTCTCCTTGTCTTGTTCCATTCCCCCAGTATACCTGCATCTGACATATTGATCTTTCCTTTTTAACTCTTTCCTCCTTTTCTGCCTCTGTCCACTCAAATTTCACCACTTATGTTTACTTTTCAGCTTTCTATCAAATTTCTATCTCTTCCTCATGCTTAGTAGTTCTCCATTTTCTAATCTAATCTAATCTTAATTCTTATATACCGGATCATTCCCAAAGGGACTCAAAACGGTTAACAAAACATAATCTTAAGAGCATTGATAATAATGGAAGAGGGAGAATCAGTGAATGTCAACATACAGTTGTCAACTAGGGAGTTCTATCAGTTATCAGTAAGATATTTTGTAAAGAAATACATTTTCAAGGTTTTTCTAAAGCAAGTCAGCGAAGAGAAAGTTCTAATAACTGAAGGAAGATCATTCCAGATTTTCACCATAGTAAATGCCAAAGAATGTGAAAGCCTACCTAAAGTATGAATCTCTTTAATGGAAGGGAATATTAATTTAAATTTATGTATATTCCTTGCTCTTCCCTCAGCCTTCCATTCCCTTTCTTCATTAATCTATTCCCCATTACCAAATTTCTACACCCTGTAATCACTATCTTCTCATTCATTTCCTTGTCTCCCCTCTTCCACATGCTTCCAGCATACTCGATGTCCTCCCTCTACTGTTTAACCCAGCATCTGCTCTCTTCCCTCCTCTTTGGTTCAGCATTCCTCTTCTCTCTTCCCTCGCACCCATTGTCCAGCATCTTTCCCTCACTTCTTTTTTGTCCTTGGATCTAACATCTCCCTCTTTCTCTCCTCCATATCCTCCACCTCCATATCCAAAATCTCTCCTCTCCTATTGTATACCATCACAACCCCCACTTGTACCCCAAGTCTAAAATCTCTCTCCCATCCCATGCAACATATCTTCCTTCCTCCCCTCTACCCACATGTCCAACATTTCTCCCTTTACTGACCCTCCCCCCTCCCCTGTGCAGCAGTATCTCCTTCCCTCCCTCACCCCACATCAAGCATTTCTCTTCTCTTTCCCCTCCCCCACCCCACATCAAGTGGGTCTCTTTCTCTTCCCCCACTTCATAGAGCATATCTTTCCTTCCCATTGTTCAACCCCTGTGACCAACAACCTATCTTCCTTTCCTCTTTCCTTTTGTCAAGCACTTCTCTGGATCTTCTTCCAGTCTATCTTAACAATTGCTTTCTCTTGAAAGGGTTGCCAGCAGTAGCAGCGATTCCCACATACTGCCTGCCGCATTCCACCCAGGCAGAAACGGAGCTGCATGAGAGGGGAGGGGGCAGGTCTTGACAGAGAGAGGCTCAAGGTCAGTCACAAGCTATGTGTAGAAATCACTGCTGCTGCCTGTTGGTGACCATTCCAAGAGAGAGATACTTGTTAAGGGATAGAGATAGAGGACAGTGGGAGTCTCCATTCCAGTGCTGTCAAGGGTGTACCACTGCTGTGTGGGCTTAAGTCAAAGTGGGTGGGCCAGGGCTTGTATGTCCTTACTGGTTGAGGGTGAAGAGAGGGAAGGAAATTCTCAAATCAAAGAACATACAGTTGGACTGGAAATGGATGTTATAGCTGTTTTCCTGGAATCCTATACCATCTTTTAAAGATTATTTTGGAGTTCTGCAAGAGACTCACATGTCCAAAAAAGAGAAAGAGGGTTGGATATTTTCAGTTTCATAGATGCCAAAGAGTAGGGGGCAATGTTTTTCATTCGTTTATTGCTTCCTTAGGGGTGCTGAAATCAGTGGCTTACCTGGAGGGAGAGGTATGTGCATTAGGAAAGAAAGAAAGTTGCAGTTTTGGGGGTAGGGGAGAAGGAGATGGTGGAATGTGTCTGGGATAGTGGGATGTGTCAGGGTGGAAAGAAAGACAGCAGCTGTTAGGGAAGAGAAGGAGAAGCTGGTGTGTTTGCCAAGTGTGAGACCATGGGGAGAGACAGATTATTGGGAGTATTGCTGGGGAGGGAGGGGGACAGAGTGAGAGTAGGTTGAGGGTGGAAATAGCAGGGGAACACAAAGATGGGTGGGGACAGTGGGAGAAAGATGGGAGATATTTACACTGAAGTAGGAATAGAGAAAACTGGTGAGGGGAAGGGATTGAAAAACCAGTACTCATTTGAGATAGAAAGAAAGCTAAAGTAGTATTGCTGGGGAGGTGAGGGCCTGGAGGGGTGTAATTTCAGGCCTTTGGAGAGGAGTCAGGTCTTATGTGGAGATTCTGTGCAACAAAGTAAAATTTTGTGATTTTATCTGTAAATTATGGGTAGAATCCCCCCAGAAGTACAATATACACCAATTTGAAAACAGAGAATTATAAGACTTGTTTTCTGGAATACAGTGCTTTGCAATAAAATCTTTATATGCCCCTAAAAAAAAAAAAGTTCTTAATTGATTTAGTAAGTTATCAGTTATATGCTGAACAAAATTTATTGATTTTCAACAGCGGAAATGAGGAAGCAGAGAGAATTCTATCACAAACTTGGTATGGAAGTGCCTGGTGAGATCAAAGGAGACATCTACATGACAAAACAGCACACAGATACACATCGAAATGGTGAGCTAAAATATATTTTTGTATATTGTTTTTAAGTCAATCTGGAGAAACTGGTAAACATGCCAAAATACCAGGATAACTGAAAGCACCAATATGACACAAGGGAATTTATTTAATCATTGACCACACCCAACACAGTCACATTTCAGCAGATGTCTGCATCAGGGATATATATCAGATTGTTGGGAGCAATTTCCCAAAATGCAATAATTCATTAGCAGTTCCAGTCTCTAAGCTCATCATGAAACTTCAGAATCACTCGCATTAGTTCCTGAGTTTTTGCTGTCTGATGTTTTCATGATTAGTTCACAGATTTGAAGCTGCTAATAAATTATGGGGGCATTGTTCACATTTACAAAATATGGCCACATCAGATCTGGTGTTTGGATAAATTTTCTTGTGTCATACTAGTGCCATTTTTATCCTGATATTTTGATTTCATTTCTTTGGACCCGATCAACTATTATCTGTACATTTTGGCATCTAAATTGGACCTCACTTGTATTTTTATGATGCCTCTTTTGATATAGTAACATAGTTAATGACGGCAGATAAAGACCCGAATGGTCCATCCAGTCTGCCCAACCTGATTCAATCTAAAAATTTGGGGGATTTTTTTTTTTCTTCTTCTTCTTAGCTATTTCTGGGGAAGAATCCAAAGCTCTGCCTGGTACTGTTCTTAGATTCCAACTACTGAAGTTTCCGTCAAAGCTCACTCCAGTCCATTTACACCATCCCATCCTCCACCAAATGGCCATATACAGACACAGATCGTGCAAGTCTGCCCAGTACTGGGTTTAGTTCTTAAATATAAACTATTATTTTTGGATTCTAGATTCTCTGTGTTCACCCCACGCTTTTTTTAACTTCGTCACCATTTTCCTCTCTACCACCTCTCTCGGGAGCGCATTCCAGGCATCCACCACCTTCTCCGTAAAGAAGAATTTCCTTACATTGCTCTTAAGTCTGCTACCTCTCAGCCTCAAATTATGCCCTCTGGTTTTACCATTTTCCTTTCTATGGAAAATATTTTGTTTTACGTTAATACCTTTCAAGTATTTGAACCCAAGCAGTTCACAAGAACAAAGTAAACACATAAAAAATAATTTATATAGCAGCAAAATACAGCCGTAACAAATTGAAAAATGTCCTTAACATTAAACAGAATTTTACTCCTGGTGGAAAACTGCACAGTGCAGAATTCCCCATCTGTGTAGAATTCTGCACATAACTTCCATTCTGCCCCTGTTCCCATCCCCTCCTCCCCCACATGGGTCTGACCTCTCCCTCCAACCAATCCCCTGCCACAAGATCTGACATACCTGCAGCCTCCCAAAGAAGCAGGAGAGATGGCAGCCATCCAGCAGAGACAGCGCTGTGAACAGGCAACTCGTGACGGACCCCACCAGGGCCTCCCCTCTGCTTTATTATTTCCAGTAAATGGATGACATTGCAGAGGGAATACCTTGGCAGGGCCATCTACGAGCAGCCTGTTCACAATTCTGCCTTTGCTGGCCAGCTGCCGCTGCTACTGCTGCTTGGGGAGGCCTGCAAGTATGTCAGATCTCATGGATTAGGGGGGGAGGTCAGTTGCTCTGAGAGAGACCAGACGCAGGAGGGGAGGGGACATGGATGCTAGACCACAATTTTTTGGGGGGAATGAGGGAACATGGATGCTAGGCCCTTAGTGGGGGTGGAGAAGGAAGAGGAGGGGACATGGGTCCTGGACTGCAAGTGGGGGGTAGAGGAGGGGATATGGATGCTGGACTGCAAGTAGGGGGGAGGGGGAGACATGAATGATGGATCAGTAAGTAGAGGGGAAAGGGGATGAGAAGGAAACCCAGACCCAGTTCACAAAGGGGGGAGGGGGGTTGAGAAGGAAGAGAAGCTTGATTGTAGAGAGAGGGAGAGAAAGATGGTAGATCTTGGAGAGTGAGGAAGGGATTCAGGTTTTATGTGAGAGAGGTGGTGTGGTGAAGGGGAGGAAGAAGAGTGACCAAGACCAGAAATGGGGCAGGAATGGAAGAGATTCTTAGCCAGTGGAGAGAGGGAGAGAGAGATGCCAAACTGAGGGACCAAGGAGGGGATTCAGGGTACAAGTGAGAGAGGGGTGGGATTTAGAGGGAGACAACTGCAGTTGGAGTGAGAGAGGGAGCTGAGGAGGCTGGAACCTTGGAGAGGAAAAGGCAGGAGGGAATTTCAGGCCTCGGGATAGGATAATTTTATGCACTACAAATAAACTGTAGAATTTTCAAAAATTTTTTTGCAGGAGTAGAATTTACTAGGTTCCAGACTGCATTCTCATTGGTTTTTCTGTCTAAGGTTTCTAAAATGCCCCTATTACAATGAGGGAGGTGCTTGATACAATTGGAAGGCTGAAGCTGGCAAAGGCACCAGGACCTAATGGCATGGGGCTAGAGTTCTATAAAATATTAAATAACCCAGATTGGACCAGTGCTTGTGGCTTTGATGGGGTGTATCCACCGGAGCAGACTCATGTTCATGTGGTTCTCTCCCAAGCCAGGCCGAGACCCTGAGCTTGTGGACTCCTATCATCTGATATCCTTGTTAAACCAGGACATGAAGCTTTTCACAGCGATCATTGAGTCAGCCGGTCCGCCAAGCGCAGCATTCCCTTTTCTTCTGCCACAGTCCATCCCCAATGATGCAACTTCCTGTTTCTGCTTGAGCAGACCATGGCAGAAGGAAAGCATGGAGAAGTAGCTGCACTGGAAACAAAAACAAATTTGACAAATAGACCGGGAAGGTGAGAAACATTAGATGGGTCCAGAGGGAAGGGGAAGACATGCTGATAGTTGTTTTTTAAAAGCAGAATGGGGGAGAGGGTTTAAAGAAAGGGGAAAGTGCCAGTATGGGGGGAAGCGAAGGGGAACGGAAATAAATATGGGTCTGGAAACAGAGAGGATGAGAGAGATGGTAGGTAATGGCCTAGAGAGAGGGAAGAGAAAGGGAGAGAAGTTAGATGTGGGGGGAAAAGAGATACTTAAAGGAAGGGAAGTTGGGAAGATAAAGGGAGAGATGGTAGACCTGGAGTGGCACAGAGGGAAGGAGGGAGAGAATTATGATCAAAGATTAGAGAATTCAGAATTTCACCAGTAATAATTTTAATATTTTTCTTTTTTGATTAACTATATGTGAATACTTAATAAATCAGAGTAAATACAAATTTAAGTGTACAGGGACATTTAAAAATCAAATAATTGTTTAGTAATATACCGATATGAGGATATACAAGTCTTAAAGGCAGACATGGTATGTTCTAAATTCTAGTCCAAAGTCAACCCTTACATAGGGAATTTGGCATCTTAAACATAAAGAGATCACATAAATGCATAAAAATAGATTCATTATTACAAGTTCATAGTTTTTTTTTTAACTTTTCCATGATACTCTCATTCACCCTTTGACCATCTAGATCAGGGATCTCAAAGTCCCTCCTTGAGGGCCGCAATCCAGTCGGGTTTTCAGGATTTCCCCAATGAATATGCATTGAAAGCAGTGCATACACATAGATCTCATGCATATTCATTAGGGAAATCCTGAAAAGCCAACTGGATTGCGACCCTCAAGGAAGGACTTTGAGACCCCTGATCTAGATGCCTAGTGTAGCTATAAGTTAGTCACTATTTAAATATAATTGAATTACAATGTTTTCCTTTCCAGAAGAGCATTCAGGTAATGTATATTCAGCAAAGGGGTTCATACATAGTGTAGTTAGTGACCTTACTAGTTCCAGAAGAATCCTAGCCCAATACTACTACTATTACTACTATTAATTTCTATAGCGCTACCAGACGCACGCGGCACTACACAGAGTCGCAAAGAATAAGAAAACAGTCCCTGCTAGAAAGAGCTTACAATCTAAACAGGCAAGACAGACATACAGGATGTCATGGATACAGTCAAAGGGAACAGTCAATCAGCGGGCTGGGTAGGAGGGCAGATAAGTAGGATTAAGGATTTAAAGCTATATAAAAAAGGTGGGTTTTCAGTCTGCTTTTAAACAAGGGAAAGGGCTTGACATAAATAAACTGACGGACAAACTCGGGTAATTTATTCCAGGCATAGGGGGGCAGTTAGATGAAAGGAACGAAGTCTGGAATTGGCAGAGGAGGAGAAAGGTAATGCTAAGAGTGACTTATCTGAGGAACTGAGTTCTCTGGGTGGTGTATAAGGAGAGAGAATCAAGGAGAGATATTGAGGGGCAGCAGAATGAACACACTTGTAGGTCAGCAATAAGATGGCAGCTAGGGAGCCAGTTAAGTGACTTAAGGAGAGGGGTGACATGAGCATAGCGAGGTTGGTAGAAGATGAGTCGTGCAGCAGAGTTTTGCACAGATTGTAAAGGGGAGAGGTGACACTGCGGAATACCAGTTAGGAGTAGATTGCAGTAATCTAAGTGTGAAGTTATGAGAGCTTGGACAAAGATCTGGGTAGTGTGGTCAGAGAGAAAGGGGCGAATTTTAGTGATATTGAAGAGATAGAAGTGACAGCTTGTTGGATATGCGTAGAAAATGAGAGATCAGAATCGAAGACACTAGTACCACATTAATAAGTATATTTCTAATGTTGTATTTTTTTGTTTAATTATACATAAATACTTAAATCAAAATGAAATGAAAAAAATCAATGCCTAAATCATTGGATCTGGCCCCCGATGTGCTTAGAAATTCTTTGTTCTATCTCTGTCAGTAAAACATTAGCTGCAATGGAAGGTTTATGACTCTTCACCTGTCTTTGTGCTTTGACCAGCTACAATAGTCAAGCCCTTGTTTTTTTCCAGGACGGTTCAGCAGTCCTCATCATACTCTCATATGCCTCTGCCCCTCCCATAAAACTGGGATCTCTTCAGGCTCTTAGCACTATATAGTCAAATATATTTTATTGAGCTCAACAAGAATGTAACAGTAGGAAACAAATGCAAGAAAAACAAGCTCAAGTTATATCCAATAATCCATGACATCAACCCAGATACCCAACTCCCCAAACCATCCTTCCCCATCTGTCACCCCTGGTCCTCCTTCTAAGTGCAACCCCAGAATAATCCAGAATAGGATACAAAGTACAAAAATATACAAATAATGGAAATTCAATATATCAGCAATTAAGTAAATGGCTACGAGCCACGGGAGTCATAGTAGTCCAAAAAGGTTCCCAGGTACATTGAAAAAGGCGCCCTGAGAGAGAAGAAAAATCTCATACATTCCCACATCTGGAGAGTAATCATCCTGCATCTCCAGAGTGAATAATCCGGCACCTCTCCATCAAGCCATTTAAGTAAGATACATTTTAAGGCAATAAGGACTGTCCACTTGAGGAAGGCAGCCATCCCCGGTTTCCGGGAGGGGAAAAATGGGGTACTTTGCCAAATAATAACACAGGAGAACGTATAATGGTAATGGACCAAATGCGCTCCACAAATACAGCATCCCAAAAAGATCAAATAGTGGGGCAGGTCCAGAACATATGTCCCAGGCCCGCCTCAGGGGCTAGACAGCGAAGACAGCGGACTCACGAAATCCGGAGAGATAAGCTCTCTTAGGAGAAATATATAAATGTAATGTTGCTCCCAAAAGGTAGTATATTTACAATAAGCAGGTAATCTGCGTACATCATGTAAAATCACATCATCAGATAAGTCCACAGCAAGGTCACGAGCCCAAGCATCTCGTAATTTAATATGATCAAGCAAGGGGGACTCATCCTTCAGATGACGGTGATGAAATTTAAGGGGAACAGGAAGCTGAGAACCAATTGTGAAGCCGTAGATAACAACTCCTGACAAGAAGTCGTTAAGCAGCCAGAGGGTAGAGAATGAAGTTAATGGTGAATTTGCATATAAGCAAAATAATCAACGGACAAAAGGTCAAAGTCCTCCCTCACTTGAGCAAAGGGCCGGACCCTCCCCCATCATCCACCGACTGAAACACATAATGAATTCCCCTTGCTTCCCACTGGGCAAAACTAGCTCCATCCATCCCAGGGAGAAAGGAGCCATTAAAGCGGATAGGTAGAAAAGGAGTGACAGTAGAACTAATAAAATGAAATTTACAGACCCATTGCCAAACCTTCCAGAGTGGACGATGTAGCACCTTTCGAGAGAGTGGCTCAGGTAAGGTAGAAGGAGCAGAATGAAGGTAAGCACTAAAATGAGTAGTCCGAAAACAAGAAAGTTCCAGAGAAGTATTAGTAAAAGCTGAGGAACCCCTAAAAAAGTCATTAATGTGGCGCATCCCACAACCAATAGTTAAAAAGCGGAGGTTCAACAAACCCAGACCACCCTTATACCACGGAGCCGCCTCACACTTGTAGGGCAAACGAGCCCTCTTACCAGCCCACAGAAACTTCTGAATCAAGTGCTCCACTCGTCGTTCATCACGAGAGGTAAGATATAGAGGGAGCACTTGAAAAACGTATAACCAACACGGGACAATAAGCATGTTATATAAGTGTACCCATCCTAAAAGCGAGAATGGAAGACTACTCCAAAGCTGTAATTTATTCTGAAGGGCCTGAAGCAGCAGCTCCACATTCATAGAGTATAAGCGTGATAAATCAAGCAGTATTAACACCCCTAAATACTTCAACGAAGAATCTGCCCAACGCAAAGGAAATGCACCCACCCATATTGTACGAACCTCAGGAAAGGAAGGCAAGGCAAGCGACTTCTCCAAATTAAGGGATAATCCAGAATAAAATCCAAATTCAGAGATAAGTTCTAACACCGCTGGCAAGGAATCCGTAGGTCTAGTAAGAATCAAAAACATATCATCAGCAAAGGCCAAAGTCTTCAGTTCCTTCCCCTCAACATTAAGGCCTCGCACCTCTCCAAACTCCCGAAGAGTGCAAAGCAGAGGTTCCAAAGAAAGAAGGAAGAGCAAAGGTGAGAGAGGGCACCCCTGTCCAGTGCCCCGAAGAATATAAAAGGAGTCAGTACGCATTCCAATAACTAGCAGAGAAGCCCGCGGATTAGAGTACAGTCAAACCTCGGTTTGTGAGTAACCCTGTTTGCGAGTGTTTTGCAAGACGAGCAAAACACTCAGCAAACTTTTGACTCGCAAACCGAGTGTTGACTCGATTTGCGAGCAACCCCCCCCGATAACCGGCATCGCTTCCCCCCCCCGCTCGCAAAGGCCCCCTCGCTCCAACCGACCCCCCCCCCCACCAGTACAACTTAAATTTACCCACCTCCCTGTCTAGCACCAGCACCGGAACGCAGGCACAGCTCGTGTGCCTAGAAGATCTTCCGGCTTCCTGCTTCGGGTCATAGACAAAGCGCGCCTTTGTCCCAGCGCGCTTTTGACCTGACACCTCCGGTTTCTGCCTGCCTCCCTGCCTTGAGCATGCATCTGCGCATGCTCAAGGACTTCTATTCTCCCTCTCACCGAGAATCTCGGAGTGAGGTGGGTAAATTTAAATTGTATTGGCGGGGGGGGGGGGCGGTTTGCGTGGTGGGGGGGCGGTTGGAGCAAGGGGGCCTTTGCAAGCGGGGGGGGGGAGCGATGCCGGTTATCGGGGGTGGGAACGTATCAAAGCGAGTTCCATTATTTCCTATGGGGAAACTCGCTTTGATAAACGAGCATTTTGGATTACGAGCATGCTCCTGGAACGGATTATGCTCGTAATCCAAGGTACCACTGTACAAGGAACGAATCGCATTCAGATAAAAGTATCCCAGCCCAACATAAGCAAGAGTGGAAAATAAAAAGGACCAATGAACACTATCAAAAGCCTTAGAGGCATCTAAGCTAACAAACAAAGCTGGTATACGGTGGTATTGACAATGAGCTTAGGCAAAAAGAACCTTGCGAACATTACAGACTGATTGTCGGCCATGGACAAAGCCTACCTGGTCCTCATGAATAAGCGTAGAGAGATGAGGAGCAAGGCGATCCTCTAAGATGCGAGAAAGAAGCTTGAGGTCAACATTAATCAAAGAAATAGGACGATAAGAGCTAGGTTCATCTGCCGCCTTACCCGGTTTAAGCAATAAAGTAATAAGTGCCTCATTAGCGTAACGAGGGAAGGATCTCTGAGTAATAGCTGCATTAAAGTAGGCCAACAAAGGGCCACAAAGAATAGGGGAAAGAATGCGATAAAACTCACCGGAAAAGCCATCCGGACCCGGGGCCTGTCCAGAGCGAAGAACCTTAATCGCAGATTCTAGTTTCGCCACTCGAAATGGGCTATTAAGAAAGGATGCTACATCTTCAGGGAGCCCAGAGGACTGAAGATAATCCACCAACAGTTCCGGAGAAGCATCATCAGGGGCTCCATGCATCTGTTGAAAAAAATCAAATAAGACCCCCGAAACTGCCGATGTACTGGTCGCCCTGCCCCCACCTGGAGTCCGAAGAGTCGAAATTGGTTTTCTGCTGGTCTCAGCTGTCGCTAAATGTGCCATAAGGCGCCCAGGCTTATTACCAAAGCGGTGGAACCGATGTTTGTGGTAGACTGCCCATTTCTAAGAACGTAAGTGAATAAGAGAATTGAGAGCCTTTTGAGTAGACAAGTAGCTTTCTCGGGTTTCTCTCGAGGGAACCAAATGAAATGTTCGCTTAGCTGTACGCAAGGCCCATTCCAGAGTGACAATGCCTCTATGAAGATGCTTGTTCCGTGCACACAAAAAGGAGATGATATGGCCTCGAAGCACCATCTTAACAGCTTCCCAAAACAAAACCGGGTCATCCATATGAGTGGCATTGTTGGTAGAATAATCATCCCATTGGGTTCGCAACAAGGTTTGAAATTCCTCATCCTGGGCAAGATAAATCGACAAGCGCCAAGAAGATGAACGAAGATAATCGACATCAAAGTGAACAACTACCCATATGGGCGTATGGTCCAAGATGCACAAAGGGCCAATCTCTGCCAATACTACAGAGGAAAACAGCTTTGAAGAGAGAAAAATATGATCATTCCGAGACCAAGTATTGTGAGCCCTAGAAAGATGAGTGTAATCACGAACCTCAAGGTGAAGAAGTCGCCAAGGGTCCACCAGAGATAGGGTATCACAAAAATCAGAAAGGAGCCGACCCCGAGCCCCCAATGAAGTAGAGGGAGTACTCAACTTATCCAGATCAGGATCAAAAACCAAATTAAAATTTCCCAAGAGAAGAGGATCAGTAGAGTAATGAGAAAAAAGCTGAGTTAGCTTCTGTAAAAAAGAAGATTCCGACGAGTTGGGGCCATATACCACCAAAAGAAGGTACTGCTTATCACTCAGTGCCAGACGCAAAAGAAGGTATTGTGGCCGGGCCCATCCCCGAGTAGGTGGGAAACTCAGGCTCGGACCACAAGCAAGAATTTTAGGACGCCTTTTATATGGTTGTGAAAGGAAGACCCGGATACCGGATTCCTTGAAAAACAGTACCAGGTTTATTAGTGTCCCAAAGTAAAAAGAAAAGAAAACAAAACAAAACATTCACATTGGTTTGTTAGAGTCCTTTGGGTGCATCCTGCACGCTACTATATCACAGTCCAGGTGAGTCTTATGGGTTTTTACTGAGGAGCTGGATTGCCCCTCCTTATCAAAAGAAAGATAATATAACCTCAAAGTATTGCATCAGTTCAATGCCTTCATCGGCTCATATCCCCACTGGGATTTACTGGTCTCTCTGGACCCCAACAACTTCTGGCTTTATAGCTGAGCACGGCTTGTGTCAACCCTTTTCACCTCTCAGCTCTCTTTATCTTCAGACAAGCTTTTCTCACCTAATTAGCTCTGCCAGCAATGCTCTGGCTTCAGTGTGATAAAAAACAATGGAGAACTTTCTTCATGAGATTAGCTGAGGACTTTCACATACTGTATACTCCCAGGTCCATGTCCTCCACACTTACATTATCACTCAGGACACTGCACATTTCCCATTCACCCTCATGGGAACTCTGGCTTAGCATTTCCTCATTCCTCCCAGGCTGTGCATCCCATCCCCCTTTCTGCAGGTCTGCCAAAATGCCTGCAGCATTTCCCTGGGGATAATTTCCCAGCCCTTCTCTCTGGGGTTTAAGCTGCCAGTCACTGTACCTCCCAAGTGTTGTACCACCTTTCCTTAGAAGCTGGCTTCCTGCCATACGATCATGCTGGGGCTTAAGCACCCTCCGTGATCTGGAACCTCCGTGAGTGGTTTGGCTTCTCTCATCAGAGTCAGCTGTGTCCTTCACACTTCCACCCCTTTGCAAATTGGTGTCAGGTTTCTCCCTCACTTGGGGAAAGGAGTGATAGGGGAAATTATTGGTTTTTAGAGCCCTCCCCATCTGGCTCTTGAACTGTGCTGGGACCTGCCTTTTCTTGCAATCTTTTGGCTGAGCCAGCTGTCCTGGCTCCAGGCCGGGTTTTACAGGACCCTGTGCTGCATGTTGGGGAGTTTTAGCAGTAGTTTTCACTGTGACAGGAGCTTCCCTGTCACACAGTATCTACCATCAGCAGCTTTATCAAGGACCTGAACACCTAATGGCGAGGATTTGCGGACTAGTACAGCGATACCACCATGACGACCCGGGGATCATGCAAAGTAGACTTCCCCCACCCAAGAATGATGCAGTTTAAGATGTTCCGCATCCGTCAAGCGAGTCTCTTGTAAACAAGCAATATCCGAATGATACCGTTGTAGAACTGATAGAATCTTCGACTGCTTAACCGGTGAGGTAATACCCCCACGTTCCAAGAGTTAAGTCTAAAAGGAATGCTCAGATTGGAAAATCAGGGAATAGAAAGACAAAAGAACATAGTAAAGAGACAGAAAAATAACCCTAGGAGCCCAGCCTCCCCTGGGGGCAATAAAGCCAGACAGAATAGAAGTCCTGACAAGCAGATCCAATACAATGCAAGTGGCCAAAAGTCCAAACAAAAGAACCAAAGAAGGACCAACCACCCAACCCACCCTGTGCCCCATAACAAACCCCCCTCCTCCCAATAGAAAACCTGCTTCGCACCACCAAAAGGGGTTGCGAGGTGAGGGAGTCACAATATCGTGAACAGGGCCCCCTGTCCCCCCCATCCACACAGTATGATAAACAAGCTCCTAACACTGAAAACACCTCACTCCAGAATCACATGAACATAACCTCCCCAGTCCAACCCAACAAAACAGAGGGGAGCTCCCAAACACCTGTTCCGAAGAAACAGCCAAAAAGGCTAAGGGAAGCCAACCCATATGGAACAGTACCATACCCACACCATGTCCCAAGCAAGCAAGGCCCTGATACAGTAGAGGAAAGAAGTACAACAGAATCAGAAATGTAGAAGAACCAAGTCGTAAAACTAGAAGGAGTTAGAAGCTAAGTAAACCCCTTACACACCCCACTCAACTGACATACCAAGAAAACTAAAGAGAGAGAGACCCCAAAAGACCCATGAAAGAATACAAACACACAAGACACACTCGTACACCTATCTTCCCGGCATACAAACCACCCCACCCAGAAAGAGAAACACCCCAAAGCCCCCAGTTGGAAAACTCGCACACAAGACACACACCTCACCTCACTGCTCCTTACCCAATAGAACCAGTACAAGCCCTCTCAACACACTGTAAAAACCATAGATGGCTTCCCCACATTATACGAAGTAATGCAAGGTGAAAGGACCCATTACCAGGGAGCCGCAGCCACTATCAGGCGAAGGAAAGGAGCAGCAAAAAACTAAGAAGGAGCAAGTTAAGAAACGTCCCCACAAACATATTCACGCCAAGCAAGAAATGTAGCAAGAACACACTCACATCGAATCCCAAAAGCACACATTCGCAGCTATTCATATACTCAGACCAAGCCGAGTAACCGAAGAGAGTCCAGCAAGCAAAAATAAATATAAAACAATCAGGTAGAAACGGAGGTACTAGGTTCCTCCTGCAGTGTTTCCAAATATGCCTGAGCAGAGGCTACCGTATCAAAAGTTTTCCACCCAGCACTTGTCCAGATTTTTAGAAGCGCTGGATACAGAAGCATAAACCACCTCTTGCGATTGTAGAGGGCAGAGCAAAGGGGGGAAAAAGTTGGCGCATCTTCTGCAAGGACGGAGAATAATCTTGGAACAAGCGTGCAGGATCTCCATTGAAGCAGAGCATGTTCCTCATTGTTTGTACTGCCACATTAATTCCACCTTGTGTGTACAGTTGTGAATCTTCAGGATGATCACCCGGGCCCGGGCACGATCATCACTCCATTGGCACAGGTGATGTGCTCTTTCCAGCTGGATCGGCCCCATACCATCGGGCAAGGGAAGTTCCATTCGGAGCCAGGACTCCACAGTAGACAAGCATGCTGGAATCAGATTCCGATTCTGGAAAGCCCACCAGTCTCAGGTTGTCTCTTCGAGACCGGTTTTCAAGATCGTTGATCTTCTCTGTCTGCCGATGAACCTGGTCTCTAAGGGCAGTTAACTCTGCCACCGAGGTGGCTTGTGCGTCTTCCGTCGATGCAACTCGGATTTCAAGCTCCCCGGTGTGCCGCATGGTATCAGCTAGCAGATTTTCAAAAGCCGAAAGCTGTCCTGACAATTGATCAAATCTAGCTTCTAAACCCTTACCATGGACACCGAGAGCGCTGCAATATGTTCCTCTGAAAGCTGAAGCGCGGGGCCTGACTCAGACGTCACCATCTTGGAGTCAGGCCGCAGAGATTGGGTAGACTTTTCTTTGTCTGCACGTTGGATCTCCCACACATAATAGGGCTGAGTGGTTGGACAAATCTGTCCATGAACCAAGAGGCCAAAATACAGCAAGGGGCAAAAAACAAAGAAAAGGATGAGAGATAGAAGACCCGGGGGCCCCGGAGCTCAAGCAGGACAAGTCCTTCCCTGCTCAGCACATCACGTGACTCCGCTCCTAGCACTATATTATCACTCAGAGGGTTGGGTAACTGGGAAGGGAAAGGGAGAGATGGTGGATCTGAGATTGGTAGGGTGGAGGGAGGGAGAGATGCTGAATGGAGGAGGGGTAGTCTAGAAGGGAGATAGAAATTGTATCTTGGGATGGAAGGAAGAGAGGGACGAGAGAGAGAAATGTTGGGTCTATCTTTCCTCCCTCTGTCCTGTTTAGCATCAAGGAGGAGGGAAGAAGAACAACAAAATAGAGAGGCAGTTATGTTGGATCATGAGGGGTGGGGAGAGAGAAGAGGAGAGATGGATCCATGGGAGGGCAGCAGGGAAGAGATGTAGAATAAGAAGATACTAGAGTTTGAAGAGAAAGGGACAAGGAGATACAGTGGTGCCTCACACAACGAACTTAATCCGTTCCAGGAGCAAGTTTGTTATGTGAAACGTTCGTTGTGTGAAACGCGTTTTCCCATAAGAATACATGTAAAAGAAAATAATTCGTTCTGCAGCCCTACATTTCCCTCCCTCCACCTCACCTTATATGCAGAGTTTGCCAGCTTTCTTTTTCACCCAGCCGCACGCTTTCAAAAAGCTGTGCACGCGCAGCTGCTGAAGTTGATCAATGTTCTCTTCTCCTGCAACTTCCGGTTTCCGGTTGCGTCAGAGGAGAAGATTGAACAACAGAGCATGCGCGCATGTGCTGCTCTTTGAAAGTGTGTGGCTGGCCGAAAAAGAAAGCTGGAAAACTCGGCATCTAAGGTAAGGTGGAGGGAGATGATGGAACACTGCATTCAGACAGGAGGGTGCTGCTGTTCCCGGCTTCGGCGAGAGTAGTTCCGCCCCCCCCCGGGCCCCTCGGGCGACTTCGTTGTGTGAAACGAAGTTCGTTATAGGGAGCAAGACAAAAAGTTCGTTATGCGCAGCGTTCGCTGTACGAGGCGTCCGTTATGCGAGGAACCACTGTATAGCCCACTCCACTTTCATTTTCTGACAAGAGTAGAGAGATGGAAGAAGATTCTGGAAATGGTGGAGTGATGTGGAAGAGGTCAAAAGGAGGATGACAAGAGGACATGTGAGAGAACAGTAAGTACAGAGGTAGAAATGTGGTAATGGGGAGTAAGGAAATAGGAGGCCAGGAAAGTAGTGAGATAGGAAATGGGAGAGCTAGAGACACAGGAGATGGAAAATTGATGGGTAGCTGAAAATTTCAAAAGAAAGAAGGGTGAGAAAAAGGGTGAAATGAGTGGATATAAGCAGAAAAAAAGAAGGAAAAAACTGAAGGGGAAAATTCAATGTTAGAGACAAGCATAGTGAAGGAATGGAACAAGAGAAAAGAGGAAAAAATAGCAGACACTGGAAAGAGAATTAGTAGAAGACAGACAAAAAGCAGAAAAAGAAACAGACCAAGATGATGGAAAAAACAAAAATGCCCAGCAACAAGGTAGAAAAGAGTTTTATTTTGAATTTATTTACTGAGGGGAAGATTCTCAAAACCTAACGTGCTTTTAACACAGTTGCTAAACTTGCTCCAGCTGGTTTAGCAAGGTAGTATTTTACTGGCCAAATATCGGAGCAGCTCACCATGGTCTTTTCCAAGCTTCCTAGCTGACTCCAACTCTGCCATGCAAATGTAATACAATGAGGTCATTAATATTAAAATGAGCACTCCGGGCAGGATTAATTCTTCGAGGGCCCCTAGGCACACAAGTACACTGGGCCCCCTAGCCCTCTCCCGCCCCACCCCCTGCCCCGCCCCCATTTATTTACTTGTTATCATATTTACTTTTTTATTTCCACTTATTTCTTTTTTTATTTTCTTATGAAATTAAAAAAAACAACAAAGATTACCAAACCAGTGCCAGTGTAGTTTTAGTTCTATGCAAGCCCCAAACATCTCTGAACAAATCCCCCTTCCTTCCCTTTAACTTTGAACCCTTTCCATATGTATATAAGTGTTCAGATGCATTGTAAAGCAGTAATACAATCCGAAACACAAGTCTATATTAATAACCAAGTTTGCAACTCCTCTCAACTGCCTCACTCAATGTCATACAACTTTAACCCATATGTATGTATAAACAACCAAATCTGTAACTTCTCTGGTACATTCCACTCCATGTATGTTCATTTGAAACAAAACAAGGCACCAAAACATCCAACATGAAACAAAAGAAGATCAGCAGACAATAAGGAGATTCAAATGAGGTTTATTCAAGGTGCTCCCAGGAATCATGCCTGATGCATTTTGCCAAACAAGGTTGGTCAATGCTAACAGAAAACTATATCTTTCATACACATAGGACACAGCACCACCCTCACCCAGTATGGAATAACTAATCACAAACTAACCCCCCCTTTTTACAAAAGCATTGAAGAGATTTATAGTGCTGGCTGGCAGACTAAATGTTCTACGTGGTTCACAGTCATAAGCGCGCGAGACAAACGCGCGCCAACAATTGAGAGCGGACAACTGAGCGCAAGACTTCAGCGCGCCGCTCTAAAAGCTTCTTTTAACGGGCTCCGATGGAGGGTTTGGGGGGATACCCCCAGTTTACTTAATAGTGTTGGTGCTGCCATTTGGGGTGGTTTTGGGGGGTTGTAACCCCCATTATACTGAAAACGTAACTTTTCCCAAAAAAATAGGTAAACAGTTATGTTTTCTGTATAATGTGGGGGGGTTACACCCCACACATCCCCCAAACATGGCAGTGCGAACACTATTATGTAAAGTGGGGGGTTCCCCCCACACCCCCTTCTGGAGCCCGTTAAAAGAAGCTTTTAGAGCAGCGCGCTGAAGTCTTGCGCTCAGTTGTCCGCCTGGGAGTGATGGTAGACACATCATTGAAGGCGTCGGCGCAGTGCGCCACAGCCTCAAGGAAGGCGAACAGAATGTTGGGCATCATTAAGAAGGGTATCACAACCAGGACGAAGGAAGTAATCCTGCCACTGTATCGTGCAATGGTGCGCCCGCACCTGGAGTACTGTGTCCAGTACTGGTCGCCGTACCTCAAGAAGGACATGGCGGTACTTGAGAGAGTCCAGAGAAGAGCAACTAAGCTAATAAAAGGTATGGAAGACCTCTCATATACTGACAGACTGAAGAAGTTGGGGCTTTTCTCCCTGGAAAAGCGGAGACTTAGAGGAGACATGATAGAAACCTTCAAGATCATGAAGGGCATAGAAAGAGTGGACATGGACAGATTTTTCAAATTATGGGGAAGCACAAGCACAAGGGGGCACTCGGAGAAACTGAAAG
This sequence comes from Geotrypetes seraphini, assembly GCF_902459505.1. NCBI lineage: Eukaryota > Metazoa > Chordata > Amphibia > Gymnophiona > Dermophiidae > Geotrypetes > Geotrypetes seraphini. Next base: position 399,753,838 of record NC_047084.1, on the reverse strand, counting down.
GGGAAAGGTTTAGAACAAACACCAGGAAGTTCTTTTTCACTCAGAGGGTGGTGGATACATGGAACGCGCTACCGGAGGATGTGATAAGCAGAAGCACACTACAGGGCTTCAAAGAGGGTCTGGACAGGTACCTGGAGGACAAAGGGATTGAGGGGTACAGATAGGAGTAGAGGTAGGTAATAGGGATAAAATTAGAGGATCAGAGGCAGTTACAAAATTAGTCATGGACACTGTTCAGGCAATTAGGCCTGATGGGCCACCGCGGGAGCGGACCGCTGGGCAGGATGGACCTCTGGTCTGACTCAGCGGAGGCAACTTCTTATGTTCTTATTCATCTAACATTGGATTAGGACTCGAGCACGAGTTGATGGCACATAACAACCTTTGTCCCCTGGTTTCTGCTTTCCTCATCTTGTCATTTTCTTCCTTCCATCCACTGTCTGCTCCTTCCAGAAACTGTCTGCCAACCCCCTTCCATCTTTCCATTTCTCTTCCACGCCCCCTTGGCCTGGCATCCATCTTCTTCCCTCTGTTCCCCTCAAGGTCTAACATCTCTCTCCTTCCATCCCCCCTCTCTCTTCTCATTTCCTCCACTCAGATCTGATATTTCTGTCTCCTGCCCCCCCCCCCAATCCATTCTCTGGCATCTCTCTCTTCTCCAGTTTCTGCTTCTGACGCGGCAGAGGGAATCACGGGCGGTAGAAGGCCATGAAGCAGCATGTTTAGAGTGCTGCGGCTGCCGACGCTGCTGGAGCCGGGAGGTTTGTCGGTCGTCTTGCAGTGGGAGGGTCAGCGTTGGTAGGGGGGGTGTCGATGCTGCTGCCGGCAAATCCAGAGAGGGTGGAAAGAAATGCGAGGACCCAAAGGGCCTAAAGCACCACACTAATAACCCCCCTGACCATTTCGGGCCCTAGGCATGTGCCTACTGGGCCTATGTGATTCCCTCACCTCGTTGTAGCACATTTGCAGGCAGATTTTTCCAGCAGGGTCTGAGCTGTTGTAGCCTTACTTTCTGATAATGCCTGTGTGCTCATTGGCTGAGGCACTGACAGGAAAGTAAGGTCTGATAGTTCAGAACACTCCCCTCCTCCCCCAACAAATTAAAAAAGTTATAGAGACCCCAAATTGAAGATTGGCAGGAGGAATGCCCACTCCTTCCTGCCACCATTGTTGTACAACCCCCCAACATCCAACCCCCCAGCAGTGGGAATGATGCCCACTCCCTACCGCTGCCATCACACAACCCCCCCCCCCGATGACCTCTCCACCCTCCACCCCCAATTTCTTCACGAAGGCAAGCTGGAGGGATGCTTACTCCCTCCAGCCAACAGGCCCGCCTCTTTAAAAAAGCAGGCCCTCACCTTCTTAGTGCATCTTGGGATACTCTGGGAAGGGGCCTAAGGCTGTGATTGGCCTTAGGCACCAATCAAAGCCTTAGGCCCCTTTCCAGCATTTCCCAAGCTGCACCAGGAAGGGGAACATAAGAAGTGCCATCTCCAGAACAGACCCTAGGTCCATCAAGTCTGGCAATCCGCACATGCGGAGGCCCTGCCAGGTGTACCCTGGCATAGTATTAGTCCCCATATCACTCTAAGCTTCTCATAAGAGATTCGCATCTAGCTTACCCTTACCTATGTCACCTTAAGCCACTCATAAGGAGGTGTACATCTAACTTATCCTTAAACCCTAGAATGGTGGATTCCACAATTACCTCTTCTGGGAGAGCATTCCAGGTTTCCACCACTCGTTGCGTGAAGCAGAGATTCCAGATATTTGTCCTGAATCTGTCCCCCCTTAGCTTTAGTCCATGTCCTCTTGTCCTTGTCACATTGAACATTGTAAATAGTTTTTTATCCTGCTCTATTTGGTCGATTCCTTTCAGTATTTTGAAAGTCTCGATCATATCCCCTCGCAGTCTCCTCTTCTCAAGGGAGAACAATCCCAGTCTCTTAAGTCGTTCCTCATATTCCAAGTTCTCCATGCCCTTTATTAGCTTTGTTGCTCATCTCTGCGCCCTCTCGAGTACTTTAAATCCTTCTTTAGGTATGGAGACCAATGTTGGACGCAGTATTCCAAGTGTGGTCTGACCATTGCTCTATAAAGCGGTAGTATTACTTTCTCCGATCTATTTGTGATTCTCTTCTTTATCATGCCTAGCATTCTATTCACTTTTTTCACTGCCGCCGCACATTGCACCGACAGCTTCAGGGTCCTATCGATTAATACGCCCAGGTCCCTTTCCTGTTCAGTTTTTTCCCAGAGTTGCACCTGACATACTGTACTTGTGTTCCTTATTTTTTCTTCCTAAGTGCATGACTTTGCATTTTTCCACATTAAACTTCATCTGCCATTTATTTGCCCAATTTTCCAATCAGCTCAAGTTCCTCGCTGTCCTTCTGCGATTTGATTGCCCAGCATAGCTTTATGTCATCTGTGAACTTGATCTCACTGGATGTTCCATCCTCCAGGTCATTTATGAAGATATTAAATAAGATGAGCCCAAGTACCGAGCCCTGGGGCACACCGCTAGTCAGAGTCTCCCAGTCTGAGAATTTCCCATTTATGCCCACTCTCTGCCTTCTGTTCTCCAGCCGTTTGCCTATCCATCTTAGTATGTCTCCTATTCCATGGCCTTGCAGTTTCCTGAGGAGTCTTACATGTGGAATCTTGTCAAACTCTTTCTGGAAATCCAAGTATACAATATCCACCGGTTCTCCGCTATCAATTTGTCTGTTTACTGTCTCAAAAAATTTAAGTAGGTTCGTCAAACATGATTTCCCCTTCCTGAATCCATGCTGGCTGGCTCTAATCAGGTCGTGTGTGTCTAAGTGCAGGGTTATGCTATTCTTGATCAGCGCCTCAACCATCTTCCCAGGGACCGACGTGAGACTCACAGGTCTATAGTTGCCCGGTACTCCTCTTGATCATTTTTTAAATATCGGTGTAACGTTTGCTATTTTCCAGTCGTCCGGTATCTGTCTTGTTTTGATTGATAGGTTGGCAAGTTTTTGCAATAGTTCACCAATTTCCACTTTTAGCTCTTTCAAGACTCTCGGATGAATTCCATCCAGTCCAGGAGATTTGTCACTTTTGAGTTTGTCGATCTGGCGGTAAATCTGGTCCAAGTCCACTTCTACTGTGGTAAGGCTCCTTTGAACACTTTCACTGCTTCTGGAATTCTTGCAGTGTCTTCCTTTGTAAAGACAGATGCAAAGAAGGAATATAGTCTGTCTGCGATTTATTTGTCATCCTTGATGTACCCTTTCCTTCCCTGGTCGTCCAGTGGTCCCACCACCTCTTTTGCGGTTTTTCTCCCTTTCACTTATCTGAAGAAGGGCTTGAAGTTTTTGGCCTTCACTATTTTCTCCTCATAGTCCTTTTTGGCATCTCTCACCACCCTGTGACACTTCTGATCATCCTTGTGTTTGTTCCAAGTTTCGGTTGTTTCCATGCGTTTCCATCATTTTGATGAGGCAGACCTGCTGGCCAGAAGGAGTAGGCATCTTTCTGGCTGACCTTCGTGAAGGTTTTGGGGGGTTGTCTAGGACACCGGGGGGGAGGGGGGGTGGCGGTGGGTTGTGTTTCAGTGGTGGTGGAAGGGAATGGTCATCCCTCCCGCTGCTGGGAAAGCTTGTTGGGAGGTTGTGTGGCTGCGGGAGTAGGCATCCTTCCTGCTGATCTTTGATTTGGGGTCTTTTTCTTTTTTTAAATTTGCGGGTATATTCTGCGCATGTGACGATCGCTACCAATGACTCATCCCATGCAAATATAGCGACCCTCCATGACTCTCTGTGAACCTCATTTGCATGTGTGGTTTTTAGAGAAGGACTCATCTTTTTCAAATCATTACATTTACAGCCACGTTAGCTTTGGAATGTATGCATCACAAATGTTTTTGTAATGTAATCAGTGGTATAGCCAGACAACTGATTTGGGGGTGGGAGGGGGTGGGCTGGAGCCCAAAATGGGTGGCTGGGCAACAAATTTCCTGCATAGGCTGCAGAAATAACACTTCCAGGGCAGGCGGGAGGCTGGCTTCGTTGCAGCGCTGACCACTCCAAGTTTTTAAAATACAGCGGCGGGGAGCTGGTTGGTGGAGGAATCGGGAACTGGAGAGAAATTGGATCCAGCTGAGAGGAGATGGGGTTGGGTTGGTTTTGACGGAGGAGGATAGGCAGGAAGGAGGGATCATCGTCAGTGGCTTAGGCGGACGGACAGGCAATATTTGCGGTGGCGCATACCCCCATCAAGCAACTCGTATACCCCAATACGTACCGCATGTTGAGAAACACTGAATTAGGATACCCTACACACTAATAGCTAGTGTTACCCCCTTTGGCTGAAAAAACTGCAGTAAGATGCTTCTTGTAGCCATCTACCAGTCTGTGAGATGTTTGAGGGGTTTCTTGCATGTACAGCCTGTTTCAAATCACCCCACAGCATTTCAGGGGAATTTAGATCAGGGTTTTGACTCGGTAGATTTACTGGTATGTTTTGGGTCATTGTCATGTTGCAGGGTCCAGTTCCGTTTCAGCTTTAATTTTTTTACAGATGGTCTTACATGTACATCAAGCACCCTATGATACATGATTATTCTATGATGGTGAGCTGGCCAGGTCCTGCTGTAGCAAAGCATCCCCGAACTATGACATGATTCACAGTTGGTATGAGGTTCTTTTCCTGGAATGCTATATTTGGTGTACACCAAACATGTTCTCTTTTCTGGTGTCCAAATGATTCAATTTTAGACTCATCTGTTCATAGAACACTATTCCACAAGTCCTGGACCTCAGGTCTGACCCAGCGGAGGCATTGCTTATGTTATGTTATGTTATGATGTTTGTCTACGTTCTCTCTGGCAAACTTCAGTCTGACCTTGATGTTTCTCTTAGCAAAGGTTTTTTCCTTGCACACCCCCATGCAAGTTAAATTTGGGCCATCTCTTCCTGATTGTAGAGGCATGCACTTTCACATCTACAGTAGCAAAAGCCTGCTGTAGGTCCCGTGATGACATTTTAGGATTTTTGGAGACTTCTTTTAGCATCTTGCAGTCTGCTCTAGGGGTCAACTTGTTTGGACGGCCAGACCTGGACATGTTGGCAGTTGTTTGGAATGTCCTTCACTTGTACACTATTTTCTGGACTATGGAATGGCTAATGTGAAATTATTTTGAGATCTTTTAAAATCCCTTATCAGACTTATAAGCTGCTACAATCTTCTTTCTGAAGGCCTCAGACAGCTCCTTTGATCTCACCAAGGTGTTCACCCTCACTGCAGAAGTCATGAGCACACCAAACTAAATGTCTGAGGTTTAAGTAGGGCAAACCTCCTTTAAAATGATGAGTAGCAATGTTCTAATCATGTGCATTTTATGTGATGCACATGTGTGTGATTTGAGCCACTTTAAGTGTGAGGATATGTGGGGGTGTCCTAATTTATTCCTCAGTTAGAATACACATTTTTGTGGATATCTTTTGTTTCATGAGTAAATCAAGGAAAACTTTTGTTGTTTACCTGCAATTACATCACTTTCTTTTCCAGAGATAAATACAAAAAAAATTTGACATCGATATTGTGACCGGGTATGACCTGATCTGGATCAGATCAGGGCCCTAAATCTGGGTCACTCAAGCCTCAGCTGAGCGTTAAAGTGAGGTATGGAGGGTTATGGGATATTCAAAATGAAATAAATGTCAATTCAAAAACTGCTTCAATGTGAATTTTTTTTTATTTACCACGTTCTCTCTCAATGCAATTCTTCTTGAGGAGGTAATCCACAAGACTCCTCAATACTTCTCAACTTGCAAAAATCAAAACCACAAAGGAAAAAATAAATACTTCTTGGTGACCAACCAGACTGTTTAAGGTTTATAACAATTTGGCAGTTTCCAATATTTTGCTTCCATGTGAAAGTAGAACTTCCACCCTGGACATGGGATTCTCCACCCTTATTAGATCTGGGTATTTCAGATCCCCTGCCCAACTAATCCCAAAGAGTTGGTAACAAAAACTAGGCAACTTCCTCTGCCTGTGTTCTGCCAGCTTCCAAACAAACAAAATGGCCTTTCAATTTCGAATCAAGAACTTTATAACCTGCTTGCAATACTTTGGTCAAGTTACACACAGTCCCACTTTGATTATTTAAATCAGCAGCATTAACTTTTTAACTTCTCCTGTTCACTAGATTTGTAAGGCAGCATCGCTTTTCTTGATACAGTACTCTTACAACTCACAGGTTTCTTTATGTGTCCATTTCCTCAAACACACTCAGTTCATCAGGTTCCATTTCTATATCATTCACTAACAGTTTTTCTGGCTTTTCAATATCATCATAGTCAGCTTCAGAAGAATTAGAAGCCTCATTCCAGAGGTTTCCTACCTGATCTCCTTGTGAAATACTGGTTTCTGTCCTTTGAATCCTTAGCTGCACTGGTCTGCTTCTCTGAGAGGATTCAGGAACTCTGTGGGTTTGTAGCTGCCTGACTTTGGGCTGATTACCTCTAGGACCAGCTGAGATTCTAGCTCTCCCTGTTGCTGTGCTTTGGTAACATCCCTGCTGTTTAGCCCTGGTTCCAGCTAGATTAACTGTAGGAGCTAAGCCAGCTCTGAGTATTTCTTTCTCCTGCCTATTGTCTGCTGGGACTTGTAGTTTCTTTACCCTAGTTTAGTTTCTAAACTATTACCAGGTAAGGATAAGTGGGTCCCTGCAGTGCTGCCTTTCTTTTGGGGTTTATTAGGCAAGGTTATTTCATTTTCCTGCCTGGCTCTAGGAGCAGGCTTAGGACTACTGACTGGTGACATTTGCTCCTCAGGGCTTCTCTCGGCACATTTCATAGGGTGTCCTAATTTTTCACATGACTGACCTCAATCTTTCTAGTAGAAAATTATGAATGTCTTGACCAGTGGGTTATGTACCCTTACTCATGAGTTTGTGTAGAAGTTATCTACATTTTTTGGCTTCACCTCCTCTGATACTGCTCTGTGTTCCTTAGTTCATACCAAAGCAGTTGAGAAGCATTACAACAAAAGAAAGAGGAGGAATCACCACCCGGGCTCCCCCTTAAAAGGGGCAGAGCCAACAGAAAACTAAAGGCTCGGGCAGGCGAGGGAGCAGAGGGAAAAGCAAATAGTAGGCAGCCGAGAAAGAGCAGAAGGGCAGAGGGAGTAGAGAGAAAACTAGGGGCAGCGGCAAGAGTAAGCTTCACCCACCCCACCTCATCGGCAGAGTCACCACTCGAGCTCAACCTTAAAAGGGGCGGAGCCAATTGAAAACTAAAGGTTCGGGCAGGCAAGCAGGAAGAAGGAGCAGCAGAAGGGAGCAGAGGGAAAAGCAAATAGCAGGCAGCTGAGACAGAGCAGAAGGGCAGAGGGAGCAGAGATAGAACTAGGGGCAGCAGTGAGAGTAAGAACCATGAAGACCTATGGGGTGGAAGAAGACGTACATAGATGGATCAAAAATTGGTTGGCGGGTAGGAAGCAAACGGTAGAAGTGAAGGGCCACTACTCTGACTGGAGGAGGGTCACGAGTGGTGTTCTGCAGGGGTCGGTACTCAGACCGCTGCTATTCAATGTATTTATAAATGATCTAGAAACAGGGATGAAGTGCGAAGTAATAAAATTTGCAGACGACACCAAACTATTTAGTGAAGTTGGGACTAAAGAGGACTGTGAGGATTTACAAAGGGACCTGAACAAACTAGAAGAGCGGGCAAAGAGATGGCAGATGAATTTTAATGTAGAGAAATGTAAAGTCTTGCATATAGGAAACAAAAACCGGAAGTACAGCTATACGATGGGAGGGCTGGTAATGGGTGAAAGTACCCTAGAAAAGGACTTGGGGTAATAGTGGACAAGACAATGAAGCCGTCGGCACAGTGCGCAGCGGCCTCTAAGAAGGTGAATAGAATGCTAGGTATTATCAAGAAAGGTATTACAACCAGAACGAAAGAAGTTATCCTGCCGTTGTATCGGGCGATGGTGTGCCCGCATCTGGAGTACTGCATCCAATATTGGTCGCCGTACCTTAAGAAGGATATGGTGATACTCGAGAGGGTTCAGAAAAGAGCTACGTGACTGATAAAAGGTATGGAAAACCTTTCATATGCTGAAAGATTAGAGAAACTGGGGCTCTTTTCCCTGGAAAAGCGGAGGTTTAGAGGGGACATGATAGAGACTTACAAGATCATGAAGGGCATAGAGAAAGTGGAGAGGGACAGATTCTTCAAACTTTCGAAAACTACAAGAATGAGAGGGCATTCAGAAAAATTAAGAGGGGACAGATTCAGAACCAATGCTAGGAAGTTCTTCTTCACCCAAATGGTGGTGGACACCTGGAATGCGCTTCCAAAGGGTGTGATAGGACAGAGTACGGTATTGGGGTTCAAGAAGGGATTAGATGATTTCCTGAAGGAAAAGGAGATAGAAGGTTATAGAAAGAGAATTACTATACAGGTCCTGGACCTGATGGGCCGCCGTTTGAGCGGACTCCTGGGCATGATGGACCTCTGGTCTGACCCAGCAGAGGCACTGCTTATGTTCTTATGTTCTTATATGGGGAACTCCCCGTCCCAGACCAAATCTGCTCTGACCATAAAGAAAATTGATTATATATGAACACCATACTACAGTGCTACAGACACTAGCGCTGAAATAATCATAAACAGGAAGAATTTTACCTGTGGCATGGTTTACAAGAGCTTAATATAGGAAGGAACAGCATAATGGGGTTGCGGGTTGAGTATAGGGGGAAGAGAGCATTAAATTTTTGTGAATAGCCTAGTTTTCAGGTGCTTTCGGAATAGTTGGAAGGAGCCCAGATTCCGTAGTGGGGGCAGTAAGATTATTCCAAAGCCCTGTGATTCTGAAGAGGAGAGATTTCCCCATTTTTCCCACATAGAGGATACCTTTTAGCGAGGGGAAGGATAGTTTAAGTTTTTGGGTGGACCTGGTGGTATCTGGACTCGAGGAGTTCCAAGATAGAGGAATTAGGGGAGGGAGGATGCTGTGTAGGATCTTAAAAGCTAGGCAGGTGCATTTAAAATGAACCCTGGAAATTACTGGAAGCCAGTGAAGTTTGGACAGAAGTGGAGAAATATGATCAAATTTGTTTTTTGCAAAGATTAGCTTGGCCGTGGTGTTCTGAAATAGCTGAAGTCTTTGAAGACTTTTTTTAGTTAGACTTAGATAGATGGAATTACAGTATTCTAGTCTGGAGAGGATGATAGATTGAACAAGGACGGCAAATGTTGGCGGGAGCAGGATCTCACTTTCCTCAGCATGTGGTGGTTAAAGAAGCATGATTTTAACAAGGAGTTGAGATGATCATTGAAGGAAAGAGAAGAGTCGATAGTGATGCCTAGAACTTTGCTTGAGAACTCAAACTGAAGTGTGGCGCCAGAAGGCAGAGAGAAGAGGGTAGGCAGCTGTTCTAATTTTGGGCCGAGCCAGAGTAGTTTCGTTTTGGATTCATTCAGTTTCATTTGTACTGAGAGGGACCAGGATTGGAGTTTTGGTTTGCAGGCTGTTATGTTCTCAAAGAGGTTGGTAAGGTTTGAGTCTGTCTCGAGGAGGATAAGGATGTTGTCTGCATATGTATAGAGTGTTTCAAGGGAAGATGGATGGAAGAGTTTCAGGGAAGACTTATATATGTTGAAAAGAATAGGGGATAGGGGTGATCCCTGCGGGAGTAAGAGAAAAAGGAGCCAAGGAGGTGGCTTCAAGGTGAAGTCTAGGAGAACCTTATAAGAGGGCTGAAGGCAGAGACCTGATTGTTTATTGTAAGGGGATCTGGAATCAGAGGTTTGGTTCTTGTTGGGTGTTTAATAGTAGATGGCTTAGGACTTGTTTGTTCTCTGAAATAGTGGCTTAAAACAGATGAAAACTTAGCACCCAGTTGCTTCTAGTAAGATGTAAACGGAGGTAAAACTTAACAGCTAATTGCTTCTGGTAACTTAGCACCTAATGTCTTCTAGTAAGACATATCGGCTTATAAGACAATTGCTTCTAGTAAGACACTGCTTCTGGTAAGATAAAACCTAAATGAAAAACTTAGCACCTAATTGCTTCTAGGAAGAGCTCAACAGCTATTAGTTTCATGTAGGAACTTGGTCAGAGGTAGAGCTTAGCATCTAATTAAGGTAAAACTTAGCACCAAGTTCAGTCCTTCCTGCACAAGCGGTGTCGGGCGGAGGAAAGAGAGTTGAGATGGCGGGGAGCTTCCTCCTTCCTCTGCCTTGGAGAGTTCCTGCGGGAAAACTTTTGGCGGCCCTCAAGTGGGATGAAAAGGAGCAGGAGACTCCGAGAAGGGCAGAGACAAGCCCGATCCGACCTGCACGAGCGAGGTCAGGTGGAGGAACAAGATGGAGGGAAGTTTCCTTCTTCCTCTGCCTTGAAGTGTCGCTGCGGTAAAAACTTTTGGTGGCTCTCAAATGGTCTGAAGAGGAGCAGGAACTCCAAAAAGGGCAGAGTCAAGCCCAAACCGTCCTGCCCGAGTGGCATCGGGCGGAGAAAGGAGGGACAAGATGGAGGGAAATTTCCTCTTTCCTCTGTCTTGAAGAGTCGGATTGGGCAACAATCAGGTCGCTGTAGTGGGAGACCCAGGAGTTATCGGGCACGGACAGCAGTTAGTCGTTGGGGCGGGTAGACGAATCCCGCACTATGGAGACATCCTGACGCTGCTCCTGTAAAATCGATTGGGCCTCCTTCGGGCTTTGTCGCCGAGGTGATGGGTCGGTCCTTACTTTTCTGTTCCGAGGTGGCTCTCGAGCGGAGAGCGATGCCGCTAGAGGTTGCAGTGGCCTCCGCAGCGCTCTCAGGCTCGGCTTTCTGCTGCGGCTCACAGCATAATCAGACAGGCCGCTGCCCCTTCCAGCATCGGTCTAGGCCTCTCTGTTCCGCGATTGTGCTCGAGCAGAGAGCGATGCTGCTGTAGGTGGCGGCAGCCTCTGCAACGTTTTGGGTTCAGCTCTCTACTGCGGGCGTGTGAGAGAATAGCTGCCGACCGGACAAGATGAGTGAGCAATCAGCTTAGGAGTTATAGATGGATCCAAAGAGAAGCAAAAATAAAATCAAACAAGAGTGGCAAAAAGATAAAATCGAACAAGCAAAACTAAAATAAAACAGAAAAAACGGTAGTAGGCTCCACACCTCACAGCACCATCTTGAATTTTTTTTTAAAAAAAGAATCTACCCCCTGCTACAGGAGAGTGCTCACAAAGAAAATGGAGGCTGCTTGCCACACCTGATATATGCCATAAAGCCTTAGAGGCTGTCTTCCCTAATCGGCTAGGATTAGACAACACAAAAAGAAGATCCAAAAGACAAAAGGGATTTGTCACATCCAGATACCGAATGAAAACTCTGCAAACATCCAGCAGTGACAACACCTTATTCCCTTTTCTTCAAGCCTGTCAAATGAAAAGCAGGTAGCCAAACCTCCAAATTCACATGGATGGCGGAAACAACCTTTGAAAGGAAAGAAGGCACTGTGCACAGTGAAACACCTGCCTCGAATCAAAGAAAGTGTTTCCTGCATGACAGGGCCTGAAGCTTGGACACTCTTCTCATTGAAGAAATAGCTTCCAGAAACAACATCTTAATAGTAAGATCCATGAGCTTTGCTTCCTCTAAAGCAGGGGTGTCAAACTCAATCACTTAAGGGGCCGAAATCTAAAACACAGACCAAGTTGTGGGCCAGACCCCGCGCCCAATCTCCGTCCCAGACCCCATCCTCATAATAGTACTAATTGTAATATCATTTTTTCCATTCATTTTTCATATATACACACAATATAATCTTATTAGCAATACATAATAGTTAACCACAAAATTAAATACATATGCAAAGAAAATGTTAATTATCAATTATGTTCGGGGGGTTTTCAAAGAGGTCAAGGCAGATGACTTTAAAATATACAGTGTCACCTCAGTAACAACTATACAAAAATAGACAAATATACCCACTCTCTTTTTACTAAACTGCAGTAGCAGTTTTTAGCGCAGGGAGCTGCGTTGAATACTTTGCGCTGCTCTCAACGCTCATAGGCTCCCTGTGCTAAAATCCGCTACTGCGGTTTAGTTAAGGGGGCCATAATGCAAAATATAGATAGCAGATATAAATTCTCAAAACGGACACATTTTGATCACTAAATTGAAAATAAAATCATTTTTCCTACCTTTATTGTCTGGTGATTTCATGAGGCTCTGGTTGCACTTTCTTCTTCTGACTGTGCATCCGATATTTCTTCCCTTCTTTCAGCCTCCTGTATGCTTCCACTCCTCCAAACCTCATTCCATTCCCCAACCAACATCTCTCTCTCTGTCCCTCCATGAGTCCAACGTTTTCTTCCTCTCTCCCTGCCCCCTCCCCTTTCTTTCTTTCTCCCTACCCCCTTCTTTCTTTCTGTCTTCCTGCCTCCTTTCTGACTGTCTTTCTCTCTCAATGCCCCCTTTTTTTCTTTGTTTCCCTGCCTCCCCTTTCTTTCTGATTCCCTTTCTTTCTGTCTCCCTGCCCCCCCCCCCTTTTTTTCTGTCTTCGTGCCTGCCCCCTTTCTTTCTTTGTCTTTCTTTCTTCCTGCTCTCCCCAAGCCACCGCCGCCGCAAGTGTTCTCCCCAGAAATTTTTTCCAGCCAGGTGGCATGAAAAAGTAGCCAGATGAGACAGGGAAATTTGGTGGTGGGGAAAATTAAATGTGTACTATTTTTATTAGTTAATTATTAATTATTTTCCAATGCTCAATATGACTTCCTTTTTTAAGGTTTGACACTTGTGCCAGAATATTTTTATTAAATTTAAGAAGTATCCAATTCTAGAAGTGAATAATTGGGTATTTGCCCTCTTTCAAATGGTATAGACGTTTAAAAAAGGGAAATACGTTAATGAAGTCATTAGGTTCAATCTAGCCATTTATTTCTGTATGAATTTAAACAACTGAAAAAAAAAGATAGCTATAGCTCATCCAGTCATACAAGAAACGGCTCTACAACACCTCTAATAATGTTTTGATCACTAGGTTCCTTCCTGAGGTCTCACTGAGGATACGAAATAGATGCAATCCCCACTTCCAGACCTCTTCCACATAATTTATGGAGAGGTGTTACTAAGCCTTGAAGGAGATCCATGTAATTGTATTACAGCAAAATAAAAAAAGTAGCAGATAAAGATCATAGTGAGAGCTAAGGCAAAACAGTTTAGGTAAAGATACAGGTAATAATTAGCAATGTATTAAAAATATTTTATTTTTATTTGCTTATAATGTCATTTGAAAGCTGCTTGATGTTAATACAACTTTAATTCTTTATAGTTGGGGGGGACACACAACACTTACATCAACAGTAAAGTTAGAATAAGGTCATTAAATCCAGTGGCGTACCTAGTATATATGAAAGCCAGTGCTGATCATTTTTTTAACATAAGAACATAAGAATTGCCGCTGCTGGGTTAGACCAGTGGTCCATCCTGCCCAGCGGTCCGCTCACGCGGCGGCCCTTATGTCAAAGACCAGTGCTCTAAATGAGTCCAGCCTCACCTGCGTATGTTCCAGTTTAGCATGAAACCTGTCCAACTTTGTCTTGAATCCCTGGAGGGTGTTTTCCACTATAACAGACTCCGGAAGAGCGTTCCAGTTGTCTACCACTCTCTGGGTGAAGAAGAACTTCCTTACATTTGTACGGAATCTATCCCCATTTCAGCTTTAGAGAGTGCCCTCTTGGAGCGAGAGGTGGGGGGGGGGGTTGGATATTCATTCCATAAGACACTTGTGGGGGGGGGGGGAACTGTGTCTTATGGAGTGAAAAATACGGTAGCTTTCAGAGTCCAAATCTTTCTTCAAGACAGTACTGTATGATATCCTGTTCTGACCTGAGGAAAGGGGTTTAGTAAAAAAAATCACCTTATTTCCATTTTCTATTTATAGATTTTTATCAATACAGTTACAGCGCTACTTGATTCTACGTAAAGCAACAAAATTTTTTTTTACCTTTTGTCGTTTCTGCTTTAATAATCTTCTCTTCCCTCTCTTCTTTCTATTCAGTATTTGACCTTTCTCCCTTCCATGCAACATCTACCCTCTCTCTTTGCCCCTTCCACCCTTCCTCTGCAGTCTCTCTCTAACCCTTCCATCTACTGACCACCCTCTCTCTGCCCCTTTCATCCCTCTCTGCCCCTTTCATCCACTCTCTCTGCTCTTTCCATCCATATGGCATCTTCCCTATTTCTTTATCCCTTCAATAAACTGTATATCCTGTGCCATTTCTTTCCTTTGTACATGATTCATTTCAGCTTCACCCCCTCTCCATTTTTTTGTCTCCACCCTCTCCCCCACATGCCCTGGCATCTCTCTCCTCTCCTATGTCTCCCTCTCCCTCCTTGCTCTGGCACCTCTCCTTTCTTTCCCTCTGGTCTGGCATTTGTCTCTGTAGTTTCCCTCCCCCTCATGCCCTGGCATCTCTCTTCTTTTTCCATCTCCCCCACCTCATCCATTATCTGGCATCTCCACTCCTTCCTTCCTTTCCCATGGTCTGGCATCTGTCTCTCCACCCCATATGCCCTGACATCTCACCCTCCCCCTCCATGGTATTTCCTTTCCCTCCCTCCCTCCCATAGTCTTGGCATATCTCGTTCCTCTCCTCTCCCTTCCCTGGTCTTCCTGCCCCCCAATTGGGTGCAGCAGCAGCAACATTTCTCTCCCTCCCCCCCCCCCCCGGCAGATTCACTACAGGCTAAGGCAGTAGATAGGTCAGCGACGGAGGAAAGCTTACAACTTGATGTTCTTGCTTGCTTTGGGCCTTCCTCGCTGCCGGGTCCTGCCATCACAGAAACAGAAAGTAGGCAAGACACGGCAGAGAGGAAGGCCCGAAGCAAACAAGTTGTAAGCTTCCCTCCCTGCCCTATCTCCCGCCTTAGCCTGTAGCAAATCTATTTTTTAAATCTGCTTTATTCCATTCAGGCACCTTCTCCCTCCTTTTCCGTGAGCCAGCAGCAGTTACGTAAGCACGCAGTTGCTAGCTTCCACCTCTCCTCTTTCTGATTGGTTCTCCTACACAAAGCGAAACCAATTGCAAAAACACATCATCCTGTCTTGCGGGATCAGCGGCAGAATGAAAGCGAACATGACATTGGGATTCCCCCTGTTTTGCACACTTGGTCATAATGAGCCTGCAGCCCCTGCCTCCAACTGCGACCATAAAAAACGACCAGCAGTAGGAAAAAATTTTTTTAAAGCTGAAAACACGCTTGCTTGCGCTTTAAAAAAAAAAAAGGCAGGCTGAGGTGGATTCGTGACCGAGATGACAGCTGGGCGCTCACTTAAATTAGCCGGGCGGAGTGCCCGGCTAAAAGGCGCTAGGGAGAACACTGGCCGGCCGCCTTTGGAAAACAGGCCTCCAAGCCACCGCCACTGAGTTCTGAGCTCTCCCTGCTTCCCGACGCCGTAAACTGGACGCAGAAGCGCTGGGTCGACCAGCCTTTCCCACCGACGTCAATTCTGACGTCAGAGAAGAAGTTCCAGCCCAGCTAGGCAGCAATTGGCTGACCCGAAACTTCCTCTCCGATGTCAGAATTGACGTTGGAGGGGGAAGGTTGGTTGGCCCGGCGTTTCTGCATCCTTTTTACGGCGTCCGAAGAAATTGAAGGAATGACGAATGAGATTGAACGCAACTGCAAGGGAGGCAACGCAGTTATCATGGGCGACTTCAATTATCCGGGGATAGAATGGAACCAAGGCACCTCCGGCTGTGCTAGAGAGACCAAGTTCCTGGAAACTGTAGGCGATTGCTTCCTGGAACAACTTGTCAAAGAAAACACAAGAGGAAACGCAATTCTGGACTTAGTTCTAAAAGGGCTGCAAGGACCGGCACAGGATGTAGAAGTAGAAGGGACGCTGGGAAACAGTGATCACAATATGATACACTTCAACCTGGAAATAGGGGCGAAATGTTGGTCCAGAACGACGGCCACAGCCTTAAACTTCTGAAAAGGAAACTACGAAGGGATGAGACGCATGGTGGGGAAGAAAATTAAGAAGAGGATAAACGCTATAAGAACACTGGAGCAAGCTTGGTCTCTTTTTAAGGATACGGTCACCGAGGCGCAAAATCTATATATACCACGTATCAACAAGGGATCAAAGAGGAAAAAGAATAAAGAACCGGCGTGGCTCACTGTACAGGTTAAGGAAGCGATCAAAGACAAAAAAAACTCGTTTAAGGAATGGAAGAAATCAAAAACGGATGAAAACTGGAATAAGCACAAACAACACCAACGCAAGTGCCATAAGGCAGTAAAAGTGGCAAAAAGAGACTACGAGGAAAAAACAGCCAAGAAGGGAAAAACTTCAAGCTGTTTTTTCAATATATTAAAGGAAACCGACCCGCGAAGGAAGCAGTGGGACCGTTGGATGACCAAGGAATAAAGGGAGCGCTAAAGGAGGACAAAGAAATTGCCGATAGACTGAACACATTTTTTTTGCATCTGTATTTACCAAAGAACCCATCAGGCTATATGCTGGAAGCGAAAACAGAAAACTGACAGGGTTGATGGTCAGTCTAGAAGAGGTATGCAGGCAGATTGATAGGTTTAAGAGCAAAAAATCCCCAGGACCGGATGGCATCCATCCGATGGTCATCAAGGAACTGAAAGGGACCATAGCTGAACTACTTCAACTAATAGCCAATCTATCGATCAAAACAGGAAAGATTCCGGAGGACTCGAAGATGGCAAATTTTGCGCCAATCTTCAAAAAAGATTCGAGGGGAGATCGGGAAACTACAGACCAGTGAGTCTGACCTCGGTACCAGGAAAGATGGTAGAGGCACTGATAAAGGACCGCATCATTGATCACCTTGACGGACACGGTCTGATGAGAACCATCCTGCAGGGTTTCAGCAAAGGCAGATCTTGTTTGACAAACTTGCTGCACTTCTTTGAGGGAGTAAACAGGCAGATAGACAAGGGCGACCCAGTCGATATTGTATATCTGGACTTTCAGAAGGCATTCGACAAGGTTTCACATGAATGACTACTTCGGAAAATTGCAAGCCATGGAATCGAGGGAGAAATACATGGATTAAAAACTGACTGGAGCATAGGAAACAGAGTGGGGGTAAATGGACAATACTCAAACTGGAAGAGCATTACCAGTGGGGTGCCGCAGGGCTCGGTGCTTGGACACGTGCTCTTTAACATCTTTATAAATGATCTGGACATAGGTACGACGAGCGAGGTGATTAAATTTGCGGATGATACAAAGTTATTCAGAGTAGTAAAGACGCAGGGGGATTGTGAAGATCTGCAACGTGACATAATCAAGCTTGAGGAATGGGCATCAACATGACAGATGAGGTTCAACGTCGATAAGTGTGAAGTGATGCATGTCGGTAACAAAAATCTCATGCACGAATACAGGATGTCCGGGGCGGTACTTGGAGAGACCTCCCAGAAAAGGGACTTGGGAGTTCTGATCGACAAGTCGATGAAGCCATCCAGACAAAGGGCAAATAGAATGCTAGGAATGATAAAGAAGGGGATCATGAACAGAACAGAGAAGGTTATCATGCCGCTGTACTGGGCCATGGTACACCCTCACCTGGAGTACTGCGTCCAGCACTGGTCGCTGTACATGAAGAAGGACACGGTACTACTCGAAAGGGTCCAGAGAAGAGCGACTAAGAGGAGCTGCCGTACAGCGAAAGATTAGAGAATCTGGGCCTTTTCTCCCTCGAACAGAGGAGATTGAGAGGGGACATGATCGAAACATTCAAGGTACCTGTCCTTATCTACTGACTTAGTAGATAAGGACAGGTTCACCCTCTCCAAGGTAGGGAGAACAAGAGGGCACTCTCTAAAGTTGAAAAGGGATAGATTCCGTACAAATGTAAGGAAGTTCTTCTTCACCCAGAGAGTGGTAGAAAGCTGGAACGCTCTTCCAGAGGCTTTTATAGGGGAAAACACCCTCCAAGGATTCAAGACAAAGTTAGACAAGTTTTTGCTGAACAAGAATGTGTGCTGGTAGGGCTAGTCTCAGGGTGCTGGTAGGGCTAGTCTCAGTTAGGGTGCTGGTCTTAGACCAGAGGGCTGCCGCGTGAGCGGACTGCTGGGCATGATGGACCACTGGTCTGACTCAGCAGTGGCAATTCTTATGTTCTTATGTAAGGTTTTAAGTTTGGTTTTAAATTTTTCCGAGGGAGTTCTCCAATTGAATGTCTAGTGGCCACCCTTCTCAGCCCCTTCTCCTGGGAACTCGCTTGCCATCTGACCCTGTCAAGGGTTTAAGCGCAGGCTGTATGCACCCTCTGGGTTTCAGGGCACAGGCATTTTCGGCTGCAGGTTGCGTGGAGAGATTCCATGGGGGTGGAGGTTACAGTCGGAGTCTGTCCAACTGGTAGTCCAAAGATCTTCAAGTTTGGTCATTTGAGGCAGAAAATCCTTTTTCCCATTCAGCTACAGAGCTGACAGGCAGGCACTTCAGACTGTAAGTACAGCACACCTCCATTATTTCCTATGGGAGCTTTGTGGGTGGTCTGTAAAACTCATTTTTCATTTTCTGAGGGTAGGGTTCAGGTCTCCCACCTCCCCAAACCCCAAATCACTATTTTTATATTTTTTGCCATTTTTAGTGTGAATTCACTGGCAGTGGCCATCTTGGATTTTAATCTATCTTTTTTTTTTTTTTTACTTGATTTGTGCCCCAAAACCCTTCTATTTTGTTGCAAATCGATTGAGATGAACTCCTCAGCCCCTAATCTGTCGACTATATGTATGGATTGTGCTGAATTGGCACGGGAACAGCTTTCGTGTATCGTATGATACAGCACGCTAGGGGAAGGGGCGGGAGCTTTGGGCTTCACCTCCTCTGGGTCCTCCAGGGTTGAAGAGCTGGCCTGAGTCTGTGTTTTGGGCAACGAGTCTTACCCACTAGCCATTCTAGACACTGGCGCCAAATGCCTGTGTTCCGAATCTGGGGACACTTGGTGCAGTGTGTGCACCTCAGCTGGACTCAGCAGTGACTAAGGGGTGTGAATTTTCAACAGGTTTCCTCCGGCACCTTTTGAGAATGTGTTCTTTGGACCTGGCTCATTTGAAGCAGCTGGTGGGCACATCAGCATTTTTCCAGGTTGGTCACTACAGTGCGGGAACCATCTCATCCAGCTATGACAGATCTCAATTGCCTTAGTTATCACATGGATATTATGCCTATCCTGCTTTCTGATACTGTGTCTTTTTTTGGCTGCTGCTGATATCCTTGCTGGGACTAGTCAGCGTGATTCCTTGGAGTGTCCTGATTGGGTGAGGAATCCACCTTCCGCAGCCTTTTTCAGCCTGTCTCTGTCCACCATTTCATTGCTGATATCCTGAAAGAACTCAAACTGGACTCTCCACCTTCCACATCTCAGTGTTCGATCATGGACTGTTCTAATGTACTATCATAGCATTCTCGGAGATCATGCTGGTACCCAGAGCCGACGGGAAGAGGCAGACAGAACTGCAAGCAGTCAATGCATGGATGAGACGCTGGTGTGAGGAAGAAGGATTCCACTTCATGTGTAACTGGACGACGTTCTGGGGAAGAGCAAGCTATACAGGAAGGATGGACTCCACCTCAGCAGAGACGGAACGAAGCTACTTGCAAGTAACATCAAGCGAGAAATTGAGAAGTTTTTAAAATAAGAAGGGGAAAGCTGACAGTCGACCAAGAGTCGGTTCGGGAAACGGTATACCCAGAGGATACCATGCAAGGAGATTGCAGGGAAGACTCACCAGATCATAGGCAAGATAGAATTCCCGATGGACTGAAAGGGACGTAAGCGAGGGAGACAAAAAGAAGTGCAAGAAAGTAACAGGCTGCAAATTTAAATGTATGTACTCAAACGCAAGGAGCCTAAGGAATAAAATGGGGAAATTGGAAGCTATGGCACAAAAAGATAACCTAGGCATCATCGGCATCACGGAAACATGGTGGAGTGAGGACAACATCTGGGACACTGTGCTACCGGGATACAAGCTATACCGCAGAGACAGAGTAGGACAAAAAGGTGGGGTTATTGCCCTATACATAAAAGAGGGAATTCAGTCTAACATAGAGAACACTTCAGAAACAAACAATAAGGTAGAGTCTCTATGGGCCAAAATACCGGGAACAAATGGAACGGATACGAAGATCGGCATCTACTACCGACCACCAGGGCAGTCCGAAAAGACTGATAGAGAGATAACAGACGAGATTAAACATGGGCGACTTCAATTATCCGGGGATAGATTGGAACCTAGGTAACGCAGATGGCAGTAGGGAGACCATGTTCCTGGATGTTGTAGGCGATTGCTTCCTGGAACAACTTGTCATGGAAAATACGAGAGGAAATGCAATTCTGGACTTATTTTAAATGGACTACGAGGACCGGCACAAGGTATAGAAGTAGAAGGGACACTGGGAAAAAGTGATCCCAACATGACCCACTTCAACCTAGACACAGGAACAAAAAAAAAAAATCAACCCAGAATGACTGCCATGAACTTCTGAAAAGGGAACTAGGAACAGATGAGAGTCATGGTGAGGAAGAAGATTAAGAAGAGAATAAGCACTGTAAATATGCTAGAGCAAGCATGGTCCCTTTTTAAGGACAAGGGTCACCAAGGCGCAAAATCTATATATACCACGTATCAACAAGGGTTCCAAGAGGAAAAAGAACAAGGAACTGTAGCAGTGAAGGAAGTGATCAGAGACAAGAAGACTTCATTTAAGGAATGGAAAAGGACAAAGACAGATGAAAACTGGAAAAAGCACAAACAACATCAAAGCAAGTGCCATAAGGTGGTAAGAGGGGCCAAAAGGGACTACGAGGAAAAAATAGCTATGGAGGTGAAAAATTTTAAGCCGTTCTTTGGATATATTAAGGGGAAATGATCCGCGAAGGAAGCAGTGGGTCCATTAGATGACCATGGAATAAAGGGAGTACTAAAGTAGGACAAAGCCATCACCGATAAACTGAACACATTTTTTGCGTCTGTATTTACCGAAGAGGATATATCCAATATACCAGAAGCCAACAGGCTATACACAGGAAGTGAAGACGGGAAACTGACAGAGTCAACGGTCAGTCTAGAAGAGGTATGCAAACAGATTGATAAACTTAAAAATGACAAATCATCGGGACCGATTGGTATCCACCCGAGGGTAATCAAGGTACTGAAAGGGGTTATAGCTGATCTGCTTCAACTAATAGCCAATCTGTCAATCAAATCAGGAAAGATTCCGGAAGACTGGAAAGTGGCGAATGTTACTCTGATCTTCAAGAAAGGTTCGAGAGGGGATCCGGGAAACTACAGACAGTGAATTTGACTTCAATTCCAGGAATGATGGTAGAGGCACTGATAAAGGACCACATCATCAATCACCTTGATGAACACAAAATAATGAGAACCAGCCAGCATGGCTTCAGCAAAGGATGATCTTTCATGACAAACTTACTGCACTTCTTCGACAGATAGACAAGGGTGACCCGGTTGACATCGTATTTCTAGATTTTCAGAAGGCGTTCGACAAGGTACCGCATGAACGTCTACTTCAAAAAATTGTGAGCCATGGAATCGAGGGTGATATACTCGCGTGGATTAAAAACTGGTTGGCGGATAGGAAACAGAGTGAGGATAAACGGACAATACTCAGACTGGAAAAGCGTCATGAGTGGAGTGCCGAAGGGTTTGTTGCTCGGGCCTGTGCTCTTCAACATATTTATAAACAACCTAGAATTTGCCACGACGAATGAGGTGATTAAATTTGCGGATGATACAAACTTATTCAGAGTAGTGAGGACACAGAAGGATTGCGAAGACCTACAACGAGACATAAACACACTTGAGGAATGGGCTGCGAAATGGCAAATGAGATACAATGTGGATAAGTGCAAGGTGATGCATGTTGGTAACAAAAATCTTATGTACGAATACAGGATGTCCGGTGCTATACTCAGAAACCCCAGGAAAGAGACTTGGGAGTACTTGTAGAGAAGTCAATGAAACCGTCTGCGCAATGTGCGGCGGTGGCAAAAAGGACAAACAGAATGCTGGTCGTCGTACATGAAAAAGGACATAGTACTTCTCGAAAGGGTCCAGAGGAGAGTGACAAAAATGGTTAAGGGACTGGAGGAGTTGCCATACAATGAGAGGCTAAAGAAACTCGGCCTCTTCTCCCTTGAAAGGAGGATACTGAGAGGGGACATGATCGAAACATTCAAGATATTGAAAGGAATTGACTTATTAGAGAAAGAGAGATTGTTCACCCTCTCTGAGGTGAAGAGAACCAGAGGGCACTTGCTAAAGTTAAAAGGGAATAGATTCCGTACAAACGTAAGGAAGTTCTTCACCCAGAGAGTTGTAGAAATCTGGAACGCTCTTTCAGAGGCTGTTATAGGGGAAAATACCCTCCAGGGATTCAAGACAGTTAGACAAGTTCCTGCTGAACCAGAACGTACACAGGTAAGGCTAGACTCAGGGCACTGTACTTTGACCTAAGGGCAGCCACGTGAGTGGACTACTGGGCACGATGGACCACTTGTCTGACCCAGAAGCGGCAAATCTTATGTTCCTCCTTTTTTTCCATCCCACCAGCAGCCTATCAATCTGGTGACTGAGCAGTGGGACACCCCAGACAGCTCCTTCTGACTCTTTAAAGGTACGGCTAAGCTTTATCTACTGGCTCCTGATGTTCAGCAGTTGAGTTGCATAAGGTGGATTTTGCCTTGGAGCAGGTTACCCAGTTCACAGTCCCTCTGCTTAATTACTCCCAGGATTTCAGTGGGCACATTATCATGTGAAATTTTTTTGAGGTGGCTTCTTCAGGTATCAAGGTTGTTACGGCATCCTCCTTGGCGATGCGTGCTTGTCACTCGAGAATGCACCATGTACCCTCTGTGGAAGAGAATGCTTGTCCCACCTGGTGATGGTTGGTGTGAATTCTGAGGCAGCCATCCTTTATGAGCTCATCTGAGCTCTCTGTAGGGTCTCGGCTTTCAAAGTGTTGGCATACCGGACTCTATGAGTCTACCATTGGGCTGGAGACTCTACCTCCAAGGCCACTGTTAGCAGATTTCCTTTCAAGGGTCAGCTTCTTTTTGGAAAAGGTCTAGATGACCTGGCCAGTGTTGATGATTGCCGCCCTAAATCTCTTCCTATGATCAAGTCTTGCCGGACTTTGGGAGGGGACCTTTCGTCCCTCCCACAGGTTTCATCAGGGATCCTCAGGCTCTTCTGCACAAAGATATTCCCTAGGCTACCTTCTCTTTTCCAGCACTTCCAATTCAAGATGTCTTCAGGTGACTGAATCCTGTGCCGCTGCTTTCCCTAAAAAAGCTCCAATGACACCAGAAGTCAGGTTGGATCTCCTTCATATCGGGGCCGGCTCTCTGTTTTACCAGGAGTGGACTTGAATATTCTCAGACATCATTCAGAAGGGGCATAAGATAGACTTGCCTGCCTCCTGTTTTGTTTCTGGACTTTCCAGCGGGTCAGCCAGAATGCAGCATCTCTTGGACATCCGACCGGTACAGCCCGTTCTGGAACACAAATCAGGCTTAGGCAGAATCTCCTTATATTTCATTGTACCAAAGAAAGACTTGGAGGCCTGGAGACCCATTCTGTATCTCAAGATGGTCAATTGCTTCTTGTGGATTCCTCATTTCCGAATGGAAACCATGTGCAGTCATAGCTGCTGTCTCTCCCAGAGAGTTTCTGCTGTCATTGGATCTCATGGAGGCTTATCTTCATGTTCCAATCTACCCGGAGCATCATATGTTTCTGCATTTCCATGTTCTGCACCAGCATTTCCAGTTCACAGCTCTGCCCTTTGGGCTCATGACAGCACCCTGTACTTTCACCAAGGTGATGGTAGTTGTAGCAGCTTTTCTCCAGAGGCAGGGTGTCCAGGTCTATACTTACTTGGACGACTGGCTGATCCGGGTGCCGTCTCAGCAAGAGTGCAAGTGAGCAGTGGAAATTGTGGTGTGTCTGCTACAATGCTTGGGTTGGTATGTCAACTTCAAGAAGAGCCAGTTGTCACCATCACAGACCTTGGAGTATCAGGTAGAGAATGACATGGAGACAAATTTTTCCCCTTCCCTGTGGGAGCTTATTTTCCCATTCCATCCCCATGAGTTCTTTTCCTGTCCCTACCTTGTCCCTGCAAGCTCTGTCCTCATCTGCACAAGCTTCAAACATTAAAATTGAGTTCCTGTGGGATGGGGACAAATTTGTCCCTGTGTCATTTTCTAGTATCTGGGCCTTCTCTTCGACATCCTGCAATGCAGTATGTTTCTTCCCAAGCTATGCAGATAGAAACTCAGTTTTCCACAGCCTGGCATTATTTGCAAGTGCTGTGGTCCATGGCGGCCTCCCTAGAGGTGGTTCCCTGAGCCAGAGTGCACAAGTGCCCTCTACTGGAGTCTCTCCTCTCACAGTGATCTCCGCAGTGTCATCCCCTTCAGAAGTTGCTCCCCTGGACAGAACCTGTTCATGGTAGTCTGCGCTAGTGGCTTCAGGGGTGGGGGTGGCCTCTCCTTCAGAACAAATGTCTTCGGATCATGAAGTGGATCATTCTCATGACGGATGTAAGCCTGTTGGGTTGGGGTGCTCATTGCGGGGACTGCTCCATTCAAAGGCATTGGACTCTGTGTCAGAAGCTTTGGTCGATCGATTGTCTGGAGTTTCAGGCTATTAGGCTGGTGTTACTCTCCAGCCTTCTCTAGAAAGGAGAGCACTGCGAGTGTTCTCGGCCAATTCCATGGCGGTGGCATATGTAAATTGTCATGACTCCACAAGAAGTGGTCCCTTGGGCCAGGAAGCTTGCATGTTGTTTCACTGGATGGAGTTACATTTTTTTGTCTTTCTCTGTGGCGCATGTGGCAGGAGTCAACAATGTACAAGCAGACTTCCTCAGTTGACAAATCCTGGATCCAGGAGAGTGGTCTGTCTTGTAAAAAGCGTTCCATATTATCGTGCAGCGCTGGAGCCAACCACAGATGGACTTGATGGCTTTAGCCAAGAATTTGAAGGTCAGGTGCTTTTTCTGTCAAAGAATAGAGCATGGAAGCTTAGGTCTGGATGCCTTGGTTCAGCCCTGGCCAGCTCGTGAACTCCTTTGTGTTCCCTCCATGGTCTCTGGTTGGTCGGGTCATTCATTGGATAACATCACATCTCAGCTTAGTGGCTCCAGAATGGCTTCATTGTTATTGAGACACTTACTGGGATGGGGTGGGGGTAGGGGAGTTTTTAATTTTTGGGTCCTGGATGTGTCTGGAAATATATATCTGTTGTTTCAAAGGGAAATTAAGGGTTTATCTAGTAGTATGTTTTAATGGTTTAGAATGGCTTTAAAATTATATTCATTAAATGTTAATGGATTTAACCATTCTATCAAAAGGAAAAAAATACTTAATTTTTTGAAACAGCAGGAGGCGGATGTTTATTTTATACAAGAAACACACTTATCACCTATTGAGGCTGCCAAGCTGGAAGGGGAGTGGGTCAAACAATGTTTTTTTGCACCTGCAGTGGGGAAAAAGGCTGGTATGGCTATCCTAGTTAATAGGAAGTGTTCTGCTGTATTTGGTAATTCTAGAGTTGATCCTGTGGGTAGATGGCTTCAGGTTGATATGACTTCAGGAAATTATGCCCTGACGCTTCTTAACATCTATGCTCCTAATTCAAATCAGGCCAAATTCTTTTTAAAAATCTCCAACAATTAATTCTGTCACTGGCTACGTCTAATTTAATTGTAGGTAGAGATTTCAATGCTGTCATGGATCCATTATTGGATAAACAACCTAGTAAGCAATTAAAATCATTAGGTTTAGACAATCTTGTGCATTCATGTGGATTGAAAGATATATTGCGGATTCTTCATTTTAATACTCGCAAATTTTCCTTTTGCTCAAACGTTCATAAATCATTTTCAAGAATTGATTATATTTTTGTTTCAAATCATTTAACTCAACAGGTTACAAAATACAGCATAGATCCGATCCTTTTGATGGATCACGCTGGAATTTGGATAGACTATCAGTTCACCGAAAAAGATTCTAATAGACCTGTTTGGAGGTTTAATAATACATTGCTTGCAGATTCAAACTTTCTTGAGGAAATTCAAATAAAAATGAATGAGTATTTTCAACTCAACACCTCAGAGGAAATCTCTTTGGAAATTATATGGGATGCTTTCAAAACTACAATGAGAGTGCAAATAATTTCAAATTCGGTGTATATGAGGAAACTGCTAAAAGTAGAATTTTCCCTACTGTTGGCTAAGATGAGGGGGGAGGTGTAGGTGCGTGCTGGAGGGGCTGCGGGGAGGTAGGTACCTACTACATATGTGGTGGTCTTGTGGGATTGTGCGGGGTTTTTTGGACCGAGGTATTTGGTCACCTTTCTCGCATTCTGAGATGGAGGGTGCATGCTGTCTTTATTGTTGAAAGTCAAAGAAATGTGTGAGCATTGGAATCCTTTACATCAGGGGTGTCCAAGAAGTATTTTGTGCCGCCCCGCTCATTCTTGAGGGTGATGCGGTGATTTCTATCTTGCCGGCGCCCTCCTCCATCTTCCTGCATCGTTCACTGAAAGCCACGGGCAGCGGATCCTATGTGCCTCTTGCGGCTAACCCAGAAGTGTTCCTCTGACATCACGACGTCAGAGGGAACGCTTCCAGATCAGTCGCAGCATTCAGAGAACGCTGCAGGAAGATGGAGGAAGGCGCCGGCAAGACAGAAAACACTGCATCACCGAGGTACCCGACAAGACGGTAAACACATTCGAGCATTGTTGGGGGTGCTGCCTGGGGGGGTGGAGGACACGCAGGACAGGTTAGCCCATTTGGCCTTGCCGGCTGCCTGAATGGTAATAGCCCTTCATTGGAAGAGCTCAACGGTGCCTACCCTGCTTTACTAACTCGGCTCTGGCAGTAATTTGAGGAAGTGTGGGGTCGATTTCTCGCAGTAGAGGGAATGGATTGTGCTAGAACTGAGGGGTGATGGGGGGAGGGGGGGGCGGTGATTGGATTCCTGGGTGGTTGGGCTATGGCTTGGATATAGGGAATTGGGGGCTCCACTTGGTCTTCTACGTGGTTGGGGAAGGAACCGGGGAGGGGGTCATTGAGCTGTCTCTCAGGGGGTGGGGGAGGGGGGGGTTCTGTTTTCTTCTCTTAAAAATGTTCTACACAGTTCTTGTGCTTGGTGGGACATTGTTGTTTGGTTGTTACTTTTCAGGAGATTGGGATCCTTGTGTTTTTCTTGTTTCCTATCTGTGTTTAAATAAAGAATGATTAAAAAAAAACCCATCAACGGGCTAAGGAACTGGGAGTTACAGACACCAGCAGCATTAGCCCTTCAGGAGAAGGCATAGAGGGCTGGGGGCAGTAGTGAAAGAGACAGAATGAAGGGAAAGATAGAGGGGAGCATGAGCCATAAGATGGAAGAATGGAGGGAGTGAAGGAAAGAGAGGCAGAGGTGAGGGAGATAATAGAAAGGGAGAATTGGGTGTCTGAGAGAGGAAAAGAGATGGTGCAATTGGGGAGAGAGAAGGGGAAAAACATACTGGGCCGAGGAAGCCTCCTGGACTTTTTTTTAAGTACAGAGGGGGAGGGTATTAAAAGAAGTGCTAGATTGGATGTGAGGAGAGAGCTTATAGGGCCAGAAACAAATGACAGAGAGATGATGGCCAGAAACAGGCCAGAGAGATGGTGGGCAATAGTCTGAAGGGAGAAAAGTTGGATCTGGGGTGGGGTGGAGGAAGAGGGAAAGAGATACTTGAAGGGAGAACTGTTGGGAAGAGAAAGGGAAAAATGGTGGACCTGGGGAAGGCAGGCAGGCAGGCAGGGGGAGAGATGGGATGGAGACAGTTGGAAAGAGAAAGGGAGAGAAGTTGGATTTGGGGATGGAAGGGAGGGAGGGAGAAATATTAGGCCTGTGGATGGAAGGCAGAGAGATGCAGCATCTCTCTTTTTTCCCCCTCCATTTCATTGTTCAGCATCAAGGTGGGGGAGGAAAGAAGAAAAACAGAAAAGAGAGGGAGCAAAATGTTGGACCATGGGGATAAAGAAGCATGTGGAGGATCACTCAGCCAGGGTAAGTATTACAGCTTTTTGGGGTTCCTTTCCACAGTGTCCCTTTAATGAAGGTTTATTATTAGATACGTACATCTTCTATATTAGTGATTGCAAATTTGGGACCTGCTCAACCTTTTTTTTTTTTGCTCATCGGCTAGTGGTAGTGTTTGTGCAACCCAGGGAAGCCAAAAGGTTGGACACCCCTGCTTTACATCTTTCTTGGTGGAGGAGAGTCCAAACCATTAAAATGATGATTCTGCCTGTAGTTTGTTACCAAATGAGTATGTTATCAGTTTATTTTCCAGGGTCCTTTTATAAAAAATTGAACAGGATTCTTACAAAATTTATTTAGCTGGGTAAAACTGCTAGAATAGCCTTAGTATCTTTGCAAAAACCTTCATTCTGCGTCAAGGTATGTATTGGATCCTTCCTGAACTCATGGAATATCTTCTGGACTGGCTAATATTAGAATGTCAACTCATGTCCCCATTACGATTGTTGTAATACTACAAAAAAAATCAAAATTTAAATGGTTGTCTATTAATTAAATAAATATACAATTATAGTTTTGAGTTTTCAGTCCTTTTTGATTTTTCAATAGTTTTTTGTATATTTATACCATTACAATTGTGCCATGTTTTGAGTATCAAATTGCCTAGGATTTATAAGGACAATATCATTTCATTCTCCACCTGGTGAGCATTAAAATTTATTAATAATTTAACACCTATTCTGATCCATCAATCCACGTGTCAATTTCTATAGTTAAACTCCAAATACAAATCGGCGAGTCTAAAATCCTCTGGAAACATTGGCTGCAGGTATATGTACCTTAGATGATGTGATCTCCAATGGGAAAATGCTAAATTTATTACAATTGCAACAATCGTTCGGCATTTCAAAGTCTCAAGCTTATAAATGGTTGCAGTTAAAACAGGCCATTCAGAAAGGGTACCCTGAATGACGAAATTTTAAAACTTGCCGGGCCTATTTTTCCAGACAGATTTGCTAGGGCATCAGGCCGCCAAGTGGTATAAATTAATATCTGACTATTTGAACAAGAAGCCTAAAACTAGTTTAAAAGGCATTTGGAGCATTGAGATAAAGCAGCAGATTTCTGCCACAGATTTGGACTTGGAGAATGAGATGTACAGTATCAGTATTTATGGGACAAACTTGTTTTTTTCTGTTGCATAGTTTTTTGGACCCCATTTCGTTTGCAGAAGTTACAGTTAAAAATCTAATAGATGCTTGCACTTTCATCTTGAAATAGGGACACTGGATCATTTGTTGTTCCTTTGTCCTTTGATACTTAACTTCTGGAAATCAATATGGGGACAAATCAATTTGATTCTGGAGTCTTCGATTCTGTTGTCTTATGAGGTGGTGATCTGTGGTACATTGTTGTCACCTAAACCTCCGCTGGATAGATATAAAAGTAGACTATTTGCCATAATGACTGGGATAGCCATGCAAATGGTTACTAAAAACTGGAAAAATTGGGATAGACTTAGGACTCCTTTTAGAAAGCAGTTTTAGCGCACGCAACGGATTAGCGTATGCTAGCCGAAAATCTACCGCCTGCTCAAAAGGAAGCGGTAGCGGCTAGCGCGTGCAACAATTTAGCGCATGCTATTCTGCGCGTTAAAGTCCTAGCGCGGCTTTATAAAAGGAGCCCTAAATTTCTTATTTTGGTGGAGTTCTATATGTTTACGTTACAAATATGAGAAAATGAATTCAGAAATTACGTGTAATAATAAGCTATTTAAATTAACGTGGGGTCCATTGACAAATCTGTTAACACTGATTAGCTGGATTATCCCCTTATTTCCTATTTGATTTACACATCCAGGGAGGATGGGGTATTATATTTTCTTGTATTCATTGACCAAATGAAAGTGCTGTATATGATTTTTATTGTATGCATTCACTTTGTTTTTGTTCTTGAATTAGGGTGGGAGGGGGAAATGTTTTGTAGTACAGTAAAAGCTTGGTTTGCGAGCATAATCCGTTCTGAAACCATGCTTGTAATCCAAAACACTTGTATATTAAAGCAAATTTCCCCATATGAAATAATGGAAACTCAGACGATTCGTTCCACAACCCAAAAACTTTAATACAAAACACTGTATGTACTCGTATTGCATGACCTTGCTCGTTTAGAACAGTCACTACACTCACAGAGAGAAGAACCATTGGCTCAATTGTGATGATGTGATGTGTGTATACTGCTTGTTTATCAAGTTAAAATTTAATAAAATGTTGTGCTTGTCTTGCAAAACACTTGCAAATCAAGTTACTTGCAATCCAAGGTTTTACTGTATTTCTTTGGTCAGTTGTAAGTCCTGTCTTGAAGTCAATTGTATGTATATTTTAATGCACTGTTTTTGAATGGAAAATTAATAAAAAGTTAAAAAAAACCCAATATGATGAAACCTTCCACCCAGTGTGCAGCAGCAGCGGACAAAATTCAAACAGGATGCTAGGAATTATTTAAAAATGGAGACTAAGAATGTTATAATTCCCCTGTATCGCTCCATAGTGCGACCTCATCTGGAGTATTGCCAGTGGCGTACCAAGGGGGTGGGGGGAGGTGCAGCTTTAGAGGGTCCGGGTGCAGCTTTAGAAGGGGTGCACAGCCAGCCCGGTCCCTATCGCGCTCCCACCCTCCCAGTGAGAGCAGCAAACCTAACCTCCAGTAGCGTCGGCTTCTTCGCGGCTTTCTCCTCCCTCAGCCGCGTCACTGATGATGTCATCAGCGACGCTGCACCGGCATGAGAAAGCCGCGAAGCAGCCGACGCTACTGGAGGGAGATTTGCTGCTCTCGCTGGGAGGGTCGGAAAGGTTCACTTGGGGGGGAGAGCGGGGGTTCGGCTGGGAGGGGAGAAAAACGGTCTGCCTCGGGTGCTCCAAGGCCTGGTGCCATTATCTTCTTCGGGCAGCAGCAGCATTGATGCTGTTGCCGGCTTCAGGCCTTCCTCTCTGCCGGGTCCTGCCTACTTCCTGTTTTCATGAAGACAGGACCCAACAGAGAGGAAGGCCTGAAGCCGGCAACAGCAGTGAATTGTGAATGCTGCTGCTGCCCAAAGAAGTTCAGGACACCAGACCTTGGGTGACAGAAGGAGGAAAGGGAGCAGAGGGGGAGAGAATTGGGGAGAGTGTTGCTCTACCCAACTGGAGGGAATGAAAGGAGATGCCAGGGCTTAAAGGGAAGAAGAGATGCCAGGGCATAGAGGGAAGGAGGAAGGTATGCCAAATCAAGGGAAAAGGAAGGGGGAAAGGAAGGAGGAGATGTCAGAGCATGGAGGGGGAGGGAGAGATGGAAGAAAAGGAAAGGAGAGAGATGCCGGGAATCAGGGAAGGGATGATGCCAGACTGTGAGGTGGGAAGGAAAGAAAGGAGAAGAGAGAGATGCCAGAGCATAGGAGAGGGGGTGGTGACAGAGAGAGAAAAACGGAGAGGTGACAGTGTTGAAATCAATCATGTACAAAGGAGAGAAGAGGCACGGGATAGATAGTTATGGAAGGAGCATAGAAAGAGGGAAGATGCCATATGGAAGAGAGAGAGAGAGGGTGCACACTGGATAGAAAGAGCACAGAGGGCAGTGAATGGAAGGGGTGAGATAGAGGGTGAACAGTAGATAGAAGGGGTACAGAGAGGGAAACAGACACTGAATGGAAGTGTGGGGGAGAGGAAGGACAGCTGCTGAATGGAAGTGTGAGGGAAAGGGGGAGCAGATGCTGGAAGGAAGTGGGGAGGAGAAAGAAAAAAAGGGCACATTCAGGATTGAGGGAAAAGGATAGAGTTAGTTACTGGAAGGAGTGAGGGAAAGAGGTGGCAAGCTATAGGTACACACAGTGAAAGAGGGAAATTAAGGACTGAATAGTAAAAAAGAATTTAGACAAAGACAGAAAATAAATTGAGAAGGAAGACCAGGGAAGAACATGAGGAAGGGAGTGGAGAGAGAGATGCCAGAGCAGGGGGGAAGGAGAGGAGACAGATACCAGACCAATGGGGTGAAAGGAGAGATGGAAGGGGGAGGCATACAGTTTCTGGAAGGGGAAATAGAAGGAGAGAAGATATGCCATATAGGGGCAGAGAGATGGCAGACAGTGGATGGAAGGAAGAGAGTAACAAGAAGATGAGGAAAGCAGAAACCAGAGGAAGACAAAGGTAGAACAAAAAATTTTCTATTTATTTTTTGCTTTAGGAGACATGTGTCACTGTTTCTGTGGTATTGCATTGTATGCAAAGTCCAGCTTCTTGCTGGTTCAATTTAACCTTTGTCTATGTATTTCTATTTTATCCCCCCTTTTAAAAAACTGTGGAGTGTTTTTTAGCGCCAGCCGTGGTGGTAGCAGCTCTGATGCTCAGAATTCTATGAGCGTCAGAGCTGTTACCACCGTGGCTAAAATCCACACTACAGTTTGTAAAAGGGGGGAGGGGTAAGTTTGTGATTACTTATTCCATACTAGGTGAAGGTGTTTTCTGTGTTCTGTGTATTCGAAAAGGCATGGATTTCTGTTAGGGATTGACTGCAGGATTGATCTGGATTAGTCTGGCTTGTATTAGTTTTTACAATGGGTGTAATGCTGTTGTACTTCTCACTGCAGTATGTAAGATGCTGCCTTTTCCTAGGTACTCATTTGTGACGTGTGGCTTGTTACTAAAAATCATGTTTTTCGTACAGATAGGGGGGGTGCCAAAAAATGATGGGCCCCGGGTGTCACACATGGTAGGTACGCCATTGAGTATTGCATTAAATTCTGGTCTCCTTATCTCAAGAAAGATATAGGGTGTCAGGTCAAAACCGCGGAAGACAAAAGGCGCGCGCCGACAACAGCGCAGCGCAGAGGCGCACGCCGAAGAAAATAACTGTTTTTAGGGCTCCGACGGGGGGTGTGTGGGGGGGAACCCCCCACTTTTACTTTATTACAGATCGCGCCACGTTGTGGGGGCGTTGTGGGGTGTTGTAACCCCCCACATTTTACTGAAAACTTTACTTTTTCCCTAAAAACAGGGAAAAAGTTAAGTTTACAGTATAATGAGGGGGGTTATAACCCCCCAAACCCACCCACAATGCCTCCGCGATCTGGGATTAAGTAAAGTGGGGGGGCTCCCCAACAAAACCCCCGTCGAAGCCCCTAAAAACTGTCATTTTCTTCAGCGCGCGCCTTTGTCTTCCGCGGTTTTGTCTATGAACCAAGATATAGTACAAACAGGGCTATTAAATCACTTAAAATGGCTTCAGCTAACTCAACAATAAGGCCCTGATTGCTCCAAAAGTGCGTCCCGATTTTAGGCAGCTGTAGGTGTCCTACAGCTGTCTAATCAGCCAATCGGGATGCACGTTTTAAAAAAAAATGCTCCCCAGGCAGGCCGCCTATATTGAAGGCAAGGCCCGCAAGACACCTAGGCCCTGATTCTGTATAGGACGCCCGGGAGAGGCGTACTATTCAGAAATCGGCCTACACTAAAACCCCGATTACTGTAACCGGCGTCCATGTTACAGACGCTGGTTAGAGAATCGGGTTAGGTTAGAATTAGACACGAGGCCCGCTATACTTATCGCGGCAAGGGATCTCTCTGCCGCTATAAGTATAGCGGGCCGCAGCCTGTCCGATCGGATGCCCCCCCCGACACTACCGACCCGCCCCCCCCCCCCGACACTACCAATCTCCCTCCCACCCCGACACCTACCGATGCTGGGCAGGAGAGTGTCCAATCCCTCCTGCCCGGAAGACGGCACCCCCCCCTCCTGCCAGAAGTACGGCACACTCCCCCCTCCTGCCCGAAGACGGCACACCCCCCCTCCTGCCTGAAGGCGGCACCCCCCTCCCGGCGCTAACAACCTACAAACTAACCTGTTCTTCAGGCCAGACGGTTCTTGCCCGCCTAGCCGGTAAGCCCGCCTCGTCGAAATGAGGCGGGCTCGCCCCTTCCCGGCCCATCTCGCCGAAGTCTAAGGTCTGATTGGACAATCAGGTCTTAGATTAAGTGGGGATGGGCGGTACCCGCTATGCCTAAGGCCTGATTGGTCCAGGCTTCTAGAGCCTGGGCCAATCAGGCCTTAGGTTTCGGCAGGATGGGCCGGGAAGGGCGAGCCCGCCTCATTTCAACGAGGCGGGCTTACCGGCTAGACGGGCAAGAACCGTCTGGCCTGAAGAACAGGTTAGTTTGGGGGTTGTTAGCACCGGGGGGGGGGGGGCCGTCTTCGGGCAGGAGGGGGGAGTGTGCCATCTTCGGGCAGGAGGGGGGGGGTGCCGTCTTCGGGCAGGAGAGGGGGTGCCGTCTTCGGGCAGGAGGGAGGGTGTGCCGTCTTCGGGCAGGAGGGGGGGTGCCGTCTTCGGGCAGGAGTGATTGGACACTCTCCTGCCAGCATCGGTAGTGTCGGGGCGGGAGGGAGATCGGTAGTGTCGGGGGGGGGGCGGTCGGTAGTGTCGGGGGGGGCATCCAATCGGACAGGCCGCGGCCCGCTATACTTATTGCGGCAGAGAGATCCCTTGCCGCGATAAGTATAGCGGCTGCGTCTACTTACAATGTAGACCAGCATTTTGCTGGCCTACATTTTAAGGTTTCTTCCTCTACTAGGGAGACGCGTAGTGCCACCTAGTTTCGCCTAAGGCCCTTAGGCGAGCTTAGGCGTCTTGCGGGTCTCCCTAGGCTCCCGGAGGCGCCTTCAGGCCTGCCTGGGGAGCATTTTTTTTTAAAAACGTGCATCCCGATTGGCTGATTAGACAGCTGTAAGACGCCTACAGCTGCCTAAAATCGGGACGCACTTTTGGAGAATCAGGGCCTAAATACCTTAAGAAGCCTTCTATTGCACTTATTTTTTATTACCACATAATAAATATATTTATATCACACTGATTTAAATAACCTATTACCAAACCACACTCTCTGTGAACAAATCACACTGCACAACTGTTTTCTTTATTAAATAGTTCAACAGGAATACCCTTTCAAAACCACATTGTCCCATTTTTAAAATTATCATACATTTTCTTGTTGTATTGCAAATTGTTACTACAGTCTCATGTTGCTTAACCACAATGAGTATAGTTTATGCTTTCTGATATCACCACTGGACTCTACAATCACCTTGCCCAGTTGGGGTATTCCCACTGAGCTATTTTTAAAAGAAAACAGTTGTGTAGTATGATTTATTCACAGAGAGTGTAGTTTAGTAATATGTTATTTAAATCAGTGTGATATAAATATATTTATTATGTGGTAATAAAAAATAAGTGCAATAGAAGGCTTCTTAAAGAAAGATATAGTGGCGCTAGAAAAGGTTCAAAGAAGAGCGATCAAGATGGTAAATGGGATGGAACTCTTCTCGCATGAGGATAAACTAAAACGGTTAGGTCTCTTCAGCTTGG
Organism: Geotrypetes seraphini; assembly: GCF_902459505.1. NCBI lineage: Eukaryota > Metazoa > Chordata > Amphibia > Gymnophiona > Dermophiidae > Geotrypetes > Geotrypetes seraphini. The sequence continues at coordinate 399,718,375 of NC_047084.1, read as the reverse complement.
AAAAGAGACGGCTGAGGGGAGCTATGATTGAAGTCTACAAAATCCTGAGTAGAGTAGAACGGGTAGAAGTGGATCAATTTTTCACTCCGTCAAAAATTAGAAAAGACTAGGGGGACACTCAATGAAGTTACAAGAAAATACTTTTAAAACCAATAGGAGGAAAAAAATTTTCACTCAAAGAATAGTTAAGCTCTGGAACGTGTTGCCAGAGGATGTGGTAAGAGCAGATAGCATAGCTGATTTTAAGAAAGGTTTGGACAGGTTCCTGGAGGAAAAGTCCATAGTCTATTGTTGAGAAAGACATGGGGGAAGCCACTGCTTGCCCTGTATCGGTAGCATGGAATGTTTCTACTCCTTGGATTTTAGCCAGGTACTAGTGACATGGATTGGCCACCGTGAAAACGCTACTTGGTCCTCTCTTCATACCTTTACCAAGTGGATGTAGCGACTCACTCTGATGCCACTTTTGGAACCTCAGTGTTGTGCATAGGCTCTTCTGTCCCTCCCTAGACACTGCCATTGCTTTGGTACATCACCTAGAGCAGTGATGGCTAACCTTTTTGAGCCCGAGTCCCCAAACTGCCGCACAAAACCAAAGAATTTCCTCAAAGTGCCAGCATGTCAATTAAACCTTAATAACAAGATTTTAGTATCTAAAAACTCTTTATAAAGTTGCCTGAACTATGTAACATCATTTTTAAAGGCTGGAATCTTTGTATTGTCAGAGAATCAATTTGATTCACAATCCTTTGGTTTTCATTTCAATTTATTGGCAATTTATAATATTTTAATGATTTCATTCATGGGCCGAATACACACATACTTTTCTCTGTCGCCGCACTCTTTGACCAAAAGATTTGTAAGCCTGCAACCACGTCAAGGTAGACTCTTTCAGCAGCTCCCCTCCCTCCCCCTTACCTTTGTGGCCAAGTCAAAATGATCTACCAACAATAAAATTTTAAAAACACAAAGCACGCTGTACGCAGAGAAAATGTTAATTATCATTTATATTCCGCGGGTTTTCAAAGAGGTCAAGGCAGATGACTTTATGCAATGTCACCTCAGTAACAACTATACAAAAATAGACAAATATTCCCCCTCCCTTTTTACTAAACCGCGATAGCGGTTTTTAGCGCAGGGACCTGCGCTGAATGCCCCACACTGCTCTTGAAGCTCATAGACTCCCTGCGCTAAAAAACGCTATTGCGGTTTAGTAAAAGGGGGCCATAGTGCAAAATATAGACAGCATATATAAATTCTCAAAACGGACACATTTTGATCACTAAATTGAAAATAAAATCATTTTCCTACCTTTGGTAATTTCATCAGTCTCTGGTTGCACTTTATTCTTCTGACTGTGCATCCAATATTTATTCCCTTTTTTCAGCCTCCTGTATGCTTTCTCTCCTCCAGACCTCATTCCCTCCCCAAACTTTTTCTTTGTTTCACTCTGCCCCCTTCTTTCTTTTTCTCTCTCTCCATACCCCCTTTCATTCTGTATGTCTGTCTTTCTCTCTCTCTCCGTGCCCCATTTTTCTTTGTTTCACCCAGCCCTCTTTCTTTTTTTTTTTTGCTCCCTGTCCCCCCTTTCTTTCTCCTTGCCCTCCCCTATGCCACCACCATTGGGAAAATGCTGCCACCGCCACTGGGGAATAGGCTGCCACTGCCGCTATCGGGAACAGGCCGGCGCCGAGTTCGCCCTGCTTCTCTTCCCCACGGGGCCGACCAACTCTCGCCACTCGACGTCAATTCTAACATCGGGGAGGACGTTCTGGGCCAGCCAGGCAGCGATTGGCTGGCCCAGAACGTCCTCTCCGTCATCAGAATTGACGCGGGTGGCGAGAGTTGGTCGGCCCCACAGGGAAAAGCAGGGAGAACTTGGCACCGGCCTGTTCCCAATGGCGGCGGTGGCACTCAAGTGCCTAAAGAGATGCAGTTTGCCAGCCTAGGGAGAACACTGGAGGGTGGCCAGTTGTGCACCCCCTTGGGGCGTAAAACCGGGGCAGACCTCCCCCACCCCCATCTTGGTATGCCACTGTCTGTACCTCACTCCCTCCCTATGACCAAAAATTCTCCTTTCTTCTATTCCCCGTGTACACAACCATCTCTTTCCCTCCCTTCCTCTCTCCCAAGTCCTTGCCTTCTGTGTCCAAAAACACATTCCCTCCCCCACCTCAGCATCTCTTTCCCTCCCTTCCTCTCTCCCAAGTCCATGCCTTCTGTGTCCAAAAACCCATTCCCTCCCCCACCTCAGCATCTCTTTCCCTCCCTTCCTCTCTCCCAAGTTCATGCTTTCTGTGTCCAAAAACCCATTCCCTCCCCCACCTCAGCATCTCTTTCCCTCACTTCCTCTCTCCCAAATCCATGCCTTCTGTGTGCAAAAACCCATTCCCTCCCCCACCTCAGCATCTCTTTCCCTCCTTTCCTCTCTCCCAAGTTCATGCTTTCTGTGTCCAAAAACCCATTCCATCCCCCACCTCAGCATCTCTTTCCCTCCCTTCCTCTCTCCCAAGTCCATGCCTTCTGTGTGCAAAAACCCATTCCCTCCCCCACCTCAGCATCTCTTTCCCTCCTTTCCTCTCTCCCAAGTTCATGCTTTCTGTGTCCAAAAACCCATTTCCTCCCCCACCTCAGCATCTCTTTCCCTCCCTTGCTTTCTCCCAAGTTCATGCCTTGTGTCCAAAACGCACTCCCTCCCCCTTTTGTGTTCCCCGTTTGTCTCCCAGCCCATCTTAGCAACTTTCTCAGCAAAATGTAGCTCGAGCCGCGTAGGCTTGTCTTCTATTTCCTGCCTTAGGAAGGCCTTGCAGCTGGCACGTGCAGGGCCGCCATCAGGGCAGTACTACCAGGGGGTGCACAGGAGAGAGAGCTGAACGGGGATGATGGGGGACCCGCGGGGTTAAATATAACTCGAGCCGCGAGGCTCGTCTTCTACTCCGACTGCCCTGCCGCGCACACATAGCCGATCGGAAATCTTCCCCGACTTCAGCGCTGACGGTCGGGGGAAGATTTCCGATCGACTGTGTGAGCTGCAGGGCAGTCGGAGTAGAAGACGAGCCTCGCGGCTCGAGTTGTATTTAACCCCGCGGGTCCCCCATCGTCCCCGTTCAGCTCTCTCTCCTGTGCACCCCCTGGTAGTACTGCCCTGATGGCGGCCCTGCGCGTGTCAGCTGCAAGGCCTTCGCGTGCCACAGTTGGCACGCGTGCCATAGGTTCGCCATCGCTGACCTAGAGTATGGAATCCAGAAGGGACGTAACAGAATGGAAGATTAGGTTTTTACCTTCGATAATCTTCTTTCTGTTAGTCCTTGTAGGATTTCATATGACCCAACCTCTCTGTGTAAGCTCAGTTGTTTGGAATCGCCTGCTTTCTTTCTGCCTCACTTTTTCTCCTTACAAGTTTCAGGATTTTCTAGCCAGTTGACAGATCCTGTGGGGAATTCGCCTTTCTGTGAGTATGCATCTTGCCGATAGCTGTTTCATGTGGTTGCTCGTTGGACACAGCAAGTCAGTTCTACTTTGTTAAGAACATAAGAATAGCCTTACTGGGTCAGACCAAAGGTCCATCAAGCCCAGTAGACCACTCTCATGGTGGCCATTCCAGGTCACTAGTACCTGGCCAAAACCCAATGTGTAGCAATAATCCCTGCTACCAATACAGGACAAGCAGTGGCTTCCCCCATGTCTTTCTCAACAACAGACTATGGACTTTTCCTCCAGGAACCTGTCCAAACCTTTCTTAAAATCAGCTATGCTATCTGCTCTTACCACATCCTCTGGCAACGCATTCCAGAGCTTAACTATTCTCTGAGTGAAAACAAAATTTCCTCCTATTGATTTTAAGAGATCTTCCCTGTAACTTCATCTAGTGTTCCCTAGTCTTTGTAATTTTTGATGGAGTGAAAAATCGATCCACTTGTACCCATTCTACGCCATTCAGGATTTTGTAGACTTCAATCATATCTCCTCTCAGCTGTCTCTTTTCCAAGCTGAAGAGCCCTAACCATTTTAGTCTTTCCTTTGAACCTTTTCTAGCGCCACTATTTCTTTCTTGAGCTTGAGAATTGAACGCTATACTCCAAATGAGGTCGCACCATGGAGCGATACAGGGGCATTATAACATTCTTAGTTTTGTTAGCCATCCCTTTTTTAACAATTCCCAGCATCCTGTTTGCTTTTTTGGCTGCTGCCACACATTGGGCGGAAGGTTTCATCGTATACAATGATACCCAGATCCTTTTCTTGGGCGATAACCCCCCAAGGTGGATCCTAGAATCCGGTAACTGTGATTCAGGTTATTCTTCCCAATGTGCATCACTTTGCATTTGTCCACATTAAGTTTAATCTGCCACTTGGATGCCCAGTCTTCCAATTTCCTAAGGTCCGCCTGCAATTTTTCACAATCCTCATGCATTTTAACAACTTTGAACAGTTTAGTGTCATCTTCAAATTTAATCACCTCACTCGTCGTTCCAATTTCCAGATCATTTATAAATAAGTTAAATAGTACCAGTCCCAGTACAGACCCCTGCCGCATTCCACTCTTTACTCTCTTCCATTGAGAAAAATGACCATTTAACCAATCTATCCGATAACCAATTCCTAATCCACAACTGGACTTTGCCACCAAACCCATGACTCTTTAATTTTCTTAGGAGCCTCTCGTGAGAACCTTTATCAGAAGTTTCTGAAAATCTAGATATATTATATCAATCGGCTCACCTTTATCCACATATTTATTCAAACCTTCAAAGAAGTCAAGCAAATTTGTGAGGCAAGATCTCCCTTGGCTGAACCCATGCTGACTCCGTCTCATTAAATCATCTTATCTATGTGTTCTTCAATATCTTCAAAATGTGTTGCATTTTGCCTATTTATTACTTGTTTTTATATTTTACAGAGCTAATCATAGCAGAAAATTATTTATGTTGCCGGGGAAGTTTTCCTGTGCCCCCTTATTTGTCATAGATTTGTTTCCAGTATTTGTCTTTGGGACTAATCTGTAAAGGGCTCTAATTCTCTCTCTGAGGTAGAAGGAGCACATGCTAAGAAAAGTATTTGGATTTCTGCAACATCCAGATTGCAGGAAGGGATTGAATACCTAGAGTATGGAATCCGGAAGGAACTAACAGAAATTATCAAAGGTAAAAACCTGTCCCAGCTTACTGCTGGACCACCAGGACTTAAAGGAGGCCTGCAGTGGACATCGGAGGCTGAGTGTGCAGAGCTGGGAAGGAAGGAAGAAGAGTTGGGTGTAATGGAAGGGCAATTGAATTTAAACCTCCCAGTTTATATTCGAGTGAACCTTTTTTCAACTTTTTTATGGGGGGGGGGAAGGTTACCTCTGTTTATAATCGGGTTGGTTTATATTCGAGTATATACAGTATTTATGTTGAGCATTTGGTATGCTGCCATTAACGGAGTATCATGGTGGTTTGTCATGTTTAAAAACTGTGATTGTACCATTGCATATTATGGAATTTAAGGTCACCAGGCAGAATGCAAGGATAACTAAAAAAAAAGATGGGCATTTTGACTTTTTTCCACCATATTTTTTCCACATTGATATTGTCCATTGGTTGTTTTATTTTCTCTTATTATATATTTAGGTGATACAAAAGCAGATGACAATGCAAACAAGGAAGCAGAAGAGAAACAAGAAGACAACCATGACTATCACAGAAGTGATGAACAAGTAAGAAATTCATAGGCACCATTATCTTTCTGGCTACTAATTTGGCAGCAATCCTCTAGTTCTCAGAACGATCCCTTCTACATATTGTCTTTACTCCTCAACCTTAGCAATTCGTGCAATTGACAGCCCATCAAATAAAACAAATTACTAGAACTACTTCAAAAAATCTTTTGAATGGGATAATAAGATCACCAAATACAATATAATACAGTATAATCAATCCTTTAGAAAAAATGTTAGACTTACCTATTTGATAATTCTTCTAAATGGAATTATAGTTCACTTTATATGTGTTGTCAAAAGGACACAAAAATCTAGACAGCAACCCCCTAAGTCCTTGCAGGAGGACCCAGCTTTGGAGTGTGAAGGGAGAGAGAGAAGAAACTCAAACTGGCACACAAAAGAATCAATCTAATATAATAAAGCCCTAAGCGCGCATGCACACTCCCACCTGCGTGCTCCCGTTTTCAGTGCGCTGTAGGGCACCGCAGGTAGGCTGTCAGCGGCTCTCAGCGGCTGCAGGCCGCGGCAGAAGATGGCTGAAGCCTATCATTCAATTCTTGGCAATTATAAAGGAACGGGGCAAAGAAACGTTTGGAACTGAAGGAGATAGACACAGAAAAGGAGAATTGACAAAGGGTTAGCAGAAGCAGAAAGATTCCAGCAGAGTTGAGAGAAATGATTTGTTGCTCATTGGGAAGGGAAAAAGATGGAGAGAAGGTCAAGGAGGACAGTTGTATGGTAAGAATAATAATACACATTGCTGATTGGCATAAGATAGCACACAGTAAATAAGCATAAAACTCTAAATGCAGGCAGGACTGTCACTGTCAAGGCTTCAGCTTGTGGTTTTGTCCCTGTCTTATCCAGCTAACAGATATAGAAGATTAGGAACACCTCAGCAAGAGGACGTAGAATAATAGATGGTAAGAGATAGTTGGGGAGAAAGACTGAAGAAGCAGGGAGATGCGGAGTATTAATTGGAAAATTGGGGAGGGGGAAGCAATGGTAAAGGACAGCTGGAGACGGTGGAGGCAGGTAATAGGACAGATAACTATTGAGGAGGGAAAAAAAAGGAAGTGGGGAGGGAAATATCACTGCTGCTGCTACACAGGGAAGTGGAGGGGGAGGGAATGCTGCTGCTGCACAGGAAAGTAGGGGGGGGGGGGGAAATGCTGCTGCTGCACAGGGAGCAGGGGAAAGAGACAGAAAGACAGAAAGCGGGAAGGAGAGAGAGAAAGAAAGATAGACAGCGGGAGGGGAGGGAGACAGACATATATTCTAGCACCCGTTAATGTAGCGGGCTTAAAGACTAGTATTGAATAATAAGCTTCAGGGAGATACTCTGGCCAGCCTAAATATGGCATTCAACCTAGATTGTATCAAAGAAATTCAGCAGCTCCTTGCCTTTTATTTAGATCAAAATTGAATAAGCAGTTATTAATCAACATGTCATCTGACACAATATGTCACCTGATAACAATACAATTATATAATCTGACCAGATGGTCCAAAAAGAATCTTCAACACAATAAATATCAATACCCCCCACTATGGAATCATGATGTTATGTGACCTTCATATTCTTAACATGCTTCTTTACTTTTTTTATGTCTCTTTACATTTTTTTTCATGTCAAAAAGATAACCAGCATCAAATCTGTTGTTATACTCTATAAAACTTGTGGGGTATAAAAAAGCTTCAGAATATGGAGCTTTCCACTCAATTTGGGTTTCATTCGTGAGTAACTCACTTGCTCCTGCTCATATCACAGGCAAAAAAAAATCCTTAAATTTATTATTTTTTATTTTATTATTTTTAATCTTTTTTCTTTTCTCATTCTTTTCTTATATTTAAAACTCAATACCTGCTTAATCCTTTGTTCTATCACAGCTATGTAACCCTATAGCAAAAATGTGTGATCTCAATACGAATTAACTTTGGCTCAAAAACTATCAATGATTTCAAAACCAGCAGTTCTACAACCATTTAAAGTTCAATCAGTTGTAGCGCTATTCTTTAAAGCATTGTATCAATAAACTTATCTTAAATCTTTCTCCAGTTTGCTCTTGAAAAGCCTTTTTCTTCTATCAGCTTACTCTGAATTCACCACTGCTGCATTATTATCAACCGACGCAGCCAGCATTTCGCGGAGTTTCTTTCACTCCTGCTGCATCAAGGAAACTTTCAGGCAGCAGTATTCTTTTCTGCATACTGTCACCTTTTCTGCATACTGTCACCTTTTCTGCATACTGTCACCGTTTCATTATTATCAATTTGAAAATATATTTTATCTACTTTATTTTCAAACTTGACTTTCCTCTGCCAGTTTTCTCAGACTCAGAGATGGTGCCGGCGTGTTTAAAAAGGCACTATGGAATCAAAAGTTGGACTTGCCTCCACTATGATTGGTTTATTAGCACTCATTTATCTGCCCAACATTGGTTACATCATCCCCTCTCGCATACATCTCATATTCAGATTCATCTTATGGAGATATGCTTTATCCCAGGACAAACAGGCAGCATATTCTCAACATATGGGTGATGTCAACCACAGAGCCCCGATGCGGACAGCTTGACAAGCAGACTTGCTTGAAGAACTTTTAGAAAGTCTGCAACTGCCGCACCGAGCATGCCCGAGTGCCTTCCAGCCCGACGTAGGGCACGCGTCTCCTCAGTTCTAAGTTTCCCCTCGTTTCAAAGCTTTGAGAGTTCTTAACTCGTGCCTTCTTTACACCGCAGCTCGTATATTTATTTTCTTTTATAGGGTCATTTGTGTATACGCATCAAAAAAAAGAATTTATTATTTTTTTCGTCGTGTCACGGCTGAGCCTACTTTGCGGCCTCAGCCTGCGGACTTCGATTTGGCCAAAGCCATTTTTCATTCCATGTCCTGGCCGGTCACAGGGGTTCAAGAAGTGTATCTGGTATCAATGCGCAATCTCTATCACTAACCCACATAAGTGGTATGTTCAGTGTTTAGGACCTTACCATCATCCGGAGTCCTGCGCCCGCTGTGCTACATTTCAAAATCAGACCCTTAAACAACGTCGTGTTCAAATTGAAAAAATTTTCGGGGCCATGGATCCAGCCAAATCCTCGACCTCGATTGTGTTGAAGTCTTCTACGGGGCTTAAAGCTTCAACTTTGACCTTGCTAAAGCTTCCTCAATGGGGAAGTCCTCATCCTCGGGGAAAAATCGTCTCCGGAGGGGCTATTATCCTCATTGTCTCCATCAGGTCAGATAGCTAAACCACTCCTTCAGGAGTCACAACCCATTCCAACAGAAACTTTGGTTGGACCGGTTGCTTCGAGGCTTCCAAAGAAGTAGGTCTCAAAATCGAAGAAGCACTCTTCTTCAAGGTCGTCTTCCTCGGAGTCTATAGCCACACCAGTTGTACCAGCTCCAGTGGTCTCGGTGCCAGCTTTGCAGTATATGTTGGAAACTATTCTGTATGAGGAGTTTGGTAACATGCTTGTCAAATTGACTCCTGTCTCAACCCTGCTTCCTGCAGTCCAGCCTGAGCACTCAGCAGTATTACAAGGAGTCAAGACCTTGAAAGTGCCTCGAGGTCAATCTGAACACTCTATACAAGGAGCCGAGTCCTTGCAAGTGTCTCGACCTCGATCTTCAACTTCCAGTCCTACCTCACAACATAAGGCATTGCCTTCTTCGAGGCACAGGGCGAGGACACCTCGACATTCCTCATCGAGGCTGGATTCGACTCGATCAATGCCTCGTTCTTCAAGGCATAGTTCATCTCCACACCATCTATCAAGGCATTTGTCTAGACCCAGGTCTTCTTCTCGAGGCAGACCTTGTTCATCAAGGCATGAAGACTTTTCAAGGCCACCAACTCCCTTATCAAGGAAATCTATTGTGGAACCTCATATTCGACAGCCACAAGATTCTTGCCAGTCGAGTTCTTCTCCTGTGAGATTTTCTTCACTGGCTTGTTCCTCAAAAAGAAAATGTTCTGCTTCCCCTCATTCCAGGAGTGAACTTTCGTCCACATCTTTGCCTATGGATTTAGATCTTCGCTACCAATATTCCAGAGAGGCTTCACCTTCTTTCTCTGCTATAAGGGGAACTTCGAGGGGCTCTCAGTCACCTTCACCTCAACAGGGTCATCCCTCTTATGATCCGATGTCCTTTACTAAGTTCCTATGTCAAATGAGTAAAGATCTCAACATTGCCTTGGAGTCTGATTCTAAATACTCTAAGAAGTATTTGGAAGAGCTGGGTATGCCTAATCCTCCTAGGGATTCTCTCAAATTACCCATGAATGGCATCCTTTGTCAGACTTTCAAGAGAAATCTGGATACCCCATATTCTATTCCTCTCACATGCTGGAAATTTCCACTCTTTCAAACTCAAAAAAAAAAAAAAAAGGAGGAGAGCTGGATCCAAGATGGCCGTGAGCTTGTTTGACTGAACAGACGCCTTGGGAATTTTGTCCGATTAAATCAAGAATTTCTACTGGTAGTGAGGGGAATTTTCTTCTCTCCTACCTGCAATGCCGAAGCGACGCGGGCGGAGCGCCGCTGCTGCCTTGTGACGAACCGGCGGAGTCCCTGTCGGCACTATTGAAGAAATCCTGAGGCGCATGTAAAATGTTCCTGGAACGTCAGTGAGCAGCCCACTGGAGACGCTGCGTATGAGTGGGTCGGCAGCAATTCTCCCTGGGCCGGATACATCTCTCAGCCCCGACCTTCGAGCACCTCCACCGCAACCCCGGATAACAAGTTCCCCGAGAGGTGAGGAAACCCCGGAGATAGGGTTGTTTCCACCACCAGAGGCAAGTCAGACATCGTTGGAGAGCTTAGAAGGAAGGGCACTTCAAGGAGAGAGCCCCTCCAGGAAACCGAAGACAGTTCCATCAGCGGGTGGAGGGATTACCCAGATGGAAGGGAAACAAGAGGAATCTTCAAGTGGTGAGCATTTTTTTCACTGGTCAAGTGCAAACTTTTCTCGAATCCCGTTATAAGATGGTTCATTGTAAAGGATTTGAGAAGTCTCAACTGTCCCATCAATCTCTTCTTGTGGAGTCTTCTTTAAAACGAACCAATCCTTCCAAAGTTTATGCCACAGTCCCTCCTGGCCGAGAGGGAACGAACCAATCCTTCCAAAGTTTATGCCACAGTCCCTCCTGGCCGAGAGGGAAGGACCATGGACAAATTTGGCCATCATCTATATCAAAATTCTATGATGACGAATCGGATTTTAAACTATAATTTTGTTTTCACACCCTATCTCAAGCATGCCTACTTTCTTCAAGTATCTCCCGAAACATTGGCTACCAGAGTTCCAGCATATGGATTCTACTCTAGGTCAACTTCACATGCATATGGTTCAGGCTGCATATGATGCTTTTGAAATGTCCTCCAGGGTCACTGCGTTCTCGGTGGCCATGCGCTGTCTAGCCTGGGAAATGAGCTGTTTGATGACTCCATTGAGGCAGCCACAAAGCGCTTGTGTGAGCATGGGAAATCATTTGTCTCTATAGTTAAACCGAAGCTGAAAAGTTATAGGCCTCCTCCATTTTATCAGAGGCGTTATCCTCAGAAGTCAGCACCTTATTCAAGGCTGCCTCCTAAGAAACAACAACAATGACAGCGTAAACCTTAGGCTCCTGCTGCGCCTAAGTCCACTCAGCCTTTTTGACCATCTAACACAGAGCATAACATCAATCTTTCTGCCTCTGTCTTCCTCTCTTCCCATTGGAGGTCGTCTCCATCATTTTTATTAACGATGGGAACTAATTACATCCGACCTCTGGGTCCTCACAATAATCAGGGAAGGTCACTCTTCAATTTTTTCAGGTTCCACCAAATCTTCCCCCAAGAGAGTGTCCTTCCAATTCGTCGCAGCTCACCCTTCTCCTTCAGAAAGCTCAAGCTCTGCTTCATCTCCGTGCCATCAAGGAAGTTCCTCTAGAACAGCAGAGCACAGGGTTTTACTCCTGTTACTTCCTTGTCCCAAAGAAGACGGGAGATCTATGACCTATATTGGACTTCAGAACTCTCAACAAATTTCTTGTCAAAGAAAAATTTTGGATGCTGTCTCTAGCATCCTTGTATCCCCTTCTGGATCACAATGATTGGTTATGCTCTCTGGATCTCAAAGAGGCTTACACTCATATTCCCATTCATCCAGCCTTCCGCAAGTTTCTCAGATTTTGAGTGGGAAATCATCATTTTCAATAAAGAGTACTACCTTTCGGCCTGGCATTATCTCCCAGAGTTTTCACCAAGTGCTTAGTAGTAGTAGCAGCAGCTTTGTGCAGCCATGGTCTTCAGGTTTTCCCGTACCTGGACGAATGGCTCATCAAAGATTCAACATCTCAAGGGTTATTGTAGCGACCCAACAGACTATTTGGTTCCTCCAAAGTTTGGGGTTCAAAATAAACTTTCCAAAATCCCAGCTACAGCCCTCTCAAAACTCACAGTTCATTGGAGCTGTACTGGAGGACTGTGAACTCAGATCATTCCTTCCTCAACAACGTCAGGATACTCTCATACAACTTTGTCACAAAGTGTTGCCCCTCATTTCACTCTTAGCGAGACACATGATGGATCTCCTAGGTCACATGGCCTTTACAGTTCACGTGACTCCTTTTGTCAGACTTCACCTCAGAATTCCTCAGTGGACCTTGGCTTCTCAATGGGAAACGGCTTCTGATCCTCTCAGCACATTGCAGTGACTCCTTCGTTCAAACAATCTCTCCATTAGTGGATGCTTTCTTCCAATCTCTCCAGATGTTTACTCCTTCAAACACTCCCTCATCAGAAGGTCCTCATGACAGATTCCTTGACCTACACTTGGGGGCTCATCTCGATGGTCTCCATACTCAAGGGCATTGGTCCAGCACAGATCGTTGAAGTCACATAAATCTGTTGGAACTCAGAGTGATTTTCAATGCTCTCAAAGCTTTACAGCATCTTCTTCACAATCAAGTAGTCCTCATTCATACAGACAATCAAGTAGCCATGTACTATGTCAACAAGCAGGGAGGAACAGGATCCCTTCCCCTTTTCAAGGAACCTCAGAAGATTTGGGATTGGGCAATTTTTCACAACATTTTTCTGAAAGCAGTCTACATTCAAGGAGAGAAAAACTTTCTGACGGACATTTTTTCTCAGTGGGGAACTCCTCAAATAGATCTTTTTGCATCTCCCCATAAGAACAAGCTGCCTCAGTTTTGCTCCAGAATATACTCTCCTCACCGCCTGCAGGAATGGATGAACAAATTTCTGTATGCGTTTCCTCCATTCCCTCTAATTCTCAAGATACTCGTCAAACTCAAACACAAATATGCCACCATGTTTCTGATAGCTCCTCGGTGGCCCAGACAATTGTGGTTCTCCCTTCTACTTCAACTCAGCAGCAGGGAGCCACTGCTTCTACCAGTTTTTCCGTCTCTGCTTACACAGAGTCAGGGATCTCTGCTTCATCCCAACCTGCAGTTTCTGCACCTGACAGCTTGGTACCTTTCAACGTAACTTCCAACCTACAGTTTTCTCAATCTGTAGCAGACATTTTAGAAGCTTCCAAAAAACCTACCACTAGACAATGTTACAACCAGAAATGGACTAGGTTTTCTACTTGGTGCACTCTTCATCACATGGAACCTCAGTCTACCTCCTTGTTTTCAGTTCTGGATAACCTGTTTCATTTATCTCAATCAGGCCTCAAATCAACATCCATTAGAGTCCATTTCAGTGCAATTGCTGCTTTCCATCAGCCCCTAGAGGGGAAACCCCTCTCTTCATCCTGTGGTTTCCCGATTTATGAAAGGACTTTTCAATGTCAAACCACCTCTCAAACCACCTCCAGTGGTTTGGGATCTCAATGTGGTTCTTGCTAGATTGATTAATCCTCCCTTTGAACCAATGTGTAAGGCTCATCTGAAATATCTCACTTGGAAAGTGGTTTTTCTCATTGCTCTCACGTCTGCTCGCAGAGTCAGTGAGCTACAAGCTTTAGTAGCGGACCCTCTTTTCACAGTATTCCATCATGACAAGGTGGTCCTCCGTACACATCATAAATTCTTACCAAAAGTTGTTTCAGAATTTCATCTCAATCAATCCATTGTACTTCCAGTGTTTTTTCCAAAGCCTCATTCTCACCCGGGAGAAACAGTTCTTCATACTCTGGACTGCATGCGTGCTTTTGCTTTCTACTTACTAAGGACTAAGCCACATAGATCTTCTCCTCAACTTTTTGTCTCCTTTGATCCAAACAGGTTGGGACATCCATTGTCTAAACAAACCATCTCGTTCTGCTATGTTCAGGCTGGACTGCATCTAGAGGGTCGAGTCATAGCCCATAAAGTTAGAGCCATGGCGGCATCTGTAGCTTTCCTTAGATCTACTCCTATTGAGGAAATCTGCAAAGCTGCCACTTGGTCCTCGGTTTATACATTCACCTCTCATTATTGTCTGGATTCTTTTTCCACTTTGGCTAGACAGTTTTACAAAATTTATTCTCCTGAATTGCCAACACTCCCACCATCCCATTCTGGTTAGCGTGGAGGTCACCCATATGTTGAGAATATGCTGCCTGCTTGTCCTGGAATAAAGCACAATTACTTATCGTAACAGGTGTTATCCAGGGACAGCAGGCAGATATTCTCACAACCCACCCACCTCCTCTGGTTTACTTCTTGACTAGCTATCTGAACTGAGAAGACGCTGAGATGTGCATCCTACGTCGGGCGGGAAGGCACTCACGCATGTGCGGTGCGGCAGTCACAAACTTTCCAAAAGTCCTTCAAGCGAATATGCTTGTCAAACTGTCCGCATCAGGGCTCTTTGGTTGACGTCACCCATATGTTGAGAATATCTGCCTGCTGTCCCTAAGTATGCTTTTCTTGTCACTCTGCTTGTTCCTCCTTTTATTCCCCATTTATAATCAACCCATTCTTTCAATAGATAAAGAATGGGTTGATTATAAATGGGGGGGGGGGAAGTCAGATCAGGTGTGGCACATACACTCTGTTGTACCATCAAAATGAACTTTGGGTTTGGAGAAAAATTTCTTGATTCAACTGCCACAGAGAACATGCAACAAATACTGACTAGGGCAGCTATGATTCCCAAAACACTAAAAAGCAAGGTTCGCAGCCAGGTAATACTAGGTATCCAGTCAAAAAGCCAATCAGTGAACATTTTCCCTGCAGTAGAATGCTGAATACCAGAGGATAGGTCTTTTGTTCAATCATTACAATGCGATCAGTCAGATTAAAACATATTCCCTCAAATTCTTCACACCCATGATTAGCACGTAAGAGCAAATAATCAATGACCAGTCTGTTTTGAACCACTGCCTTTCTTAAACTATAGGTTTCCTGGGTGAGAGCCATTATCAGTGAGGAGATCAAATTAATTGATTTGGTCATAGCAAAGGCAAGGTTAGTCAATTCAATATGTACAAGGATTGCCAGCCCGGGAACTCCATCAAGGGAAATGGCCAGGCTTAGAGCTTCAGCCTTGGAAAATAAATGCAAGTCAGAGATACAGTCAGATGCGAATTGAGTGGAGATAGTTCTGCATTTCGGCCATGGCAAGAAAGCAGCCATTCTTAAGCGGCCAAGAATGCAAGGTCCCCCAGAAACATTAGCAAGAATATAAGAAACAGCTAATTTCCCACAGAGAAGAAACTATCCATTCAGTAAGTACATTAGAGTATACACACAAGGTGCGGGTGTGATAGAAGTACAGTTAATGTCTGAAGAAGTAAGATTAGTGGACTCCTTACCTCTAGTAAGTAGAAACAACATTTGGCTGGAGCCACATCGATAAGAATCAGACTAAAAAGTTGAGAGTTGGTGTAAGGAGTAGGAGTTCATACAGCCCCTAAGGCATAGAGAAGAGTGGTGAAGGAAATTGAGTCACAGAAAGAGTAGGGAGCATAGTGACACTCTGAAGGGCACAGAAGGAATGGTAAAAGACAGATACTGAACCCAATCTTTTCCCCATTCAGATGTGAGGATACGTAATTGCTGCTTTATTAAAGCATTGGTCCTCTCCACCTGGCCATAGCTTTGAGGTGAATGGAACCCAAATTGTTGCTCTAATTCCTCCCAAAGGAATGACACAGAGGTAGAGCCTTGGTCAGAGGCAGTTACCAAAGATATACCCAAAGTAGGAAAGAAATGAAACATCAACTTCTTAATAGTGGTGAGAGTTGTACAATATGTAGTGGGGTAGGCCTCAACCCACCCAGAGAACCTGCAAACAGCAACAAGCAGATAATTGAACCCCCTTTTTGCAATAGGTAACTCTGTATACTCATCCTGTATATACTGAAAAGGTCCCCAAGGTTTGGGAAGCTGGGCCTCTTCCAGTCTACATAGTTGGCCCTTCTTTCCAGCTTAACCAACATGAGTGACCGGCTTGTACCACAGTGGCCGCCTGTTCTGGAAACTGTGGGTGGAACAAACCAAAGAGAATGTTCTTACCATACAAGCAATATTTAGGGGGGGGTTCACTTGATATGCACGTTTTGAGTTGGACGCCCCGAGGAGCAGCTCTGGGAACAGCTCTCCTAATTCAGCATTTCCCTCCGACCTACCTTCCTAGGTTGGAGGGACTGCCTCGCATTTCCAGTACATTGCCACAATGGGGTATTCCACACAAGGGAGCTCAAAGTCATCGCACTCCTCCTAACTCATCTGCAGCCAAAGACAGCATGAGCAGCTTTAATAATCGGGTGCTTCAGTTGGAGGAGTGCATCGTGCAGCATGAGGCCACCACAGACTCGCTTTCTACCCACATGCAAGAGCTGGAATGCATAGCCCAACAGATACACGAGCGGGTGGAGGACTAGGAAAACAGAGCACGCCGGATCAACCTAAGAGCTGTGTGGATACCAGAGACGGTAAGAGGAGAATTGCGTGCGTGGTTGGAAACTTTGTCTGCCTACTTCACTCCAGATTGGTGTGGATTTTCCAAAGCTATGCATCAAGCGAGGGCACCAAATTGGGCAACGGAGGGAAGGCGACCATTGATCCTGCCCGGTGATAATGAAATTCCTCAATTATGTGGACAAGGAGCATGTTCTTCGATGCTATCAGGAGGGCTTACTACCCAGTTTTATTGTTCCAGGACATTTCCTCAGCGGTGGCAGCCAAATGGAGAGCAGTGGCTCCATTTTGTTCTGTGCTCTACAACAGGGTCCTCAAGGCGATCTTTCAGTATCCTGCACGAGTGTGGTTATTCTACCATGGGAAGCAACTCTCCTTTAATAAGCCGCAGGACCTGGAGACTTTTGTGCAGGCTTTACCACCAGCGGCCTCAGGAGACTCCTGAATGCTCTCTGGGCCCTGGGGGGGTTCTGCCGGAAAGCAGGCAATGCAGGCCTGTGTTTGTGCCACCCGAATGTTGATGCTGCTGCTCTTAATACTGCTGGTGCCTGGGCACTGGGATTAGCCTAGCGCCCAACTTCTAGGCTTCCTCATTTCAGGATTTATCTGTTTGCCAGCTCCCTATAGTACCTGAACAAGCCTGGGAAGGGAGTTTTGAGATTCTGTGCGGATTGACAGGCTGTTACCCTGCTAGCTGCTTCTTGCTCTACACTTCCTCTATAAGCTAGAATTTGTTTTTGTGTTCCAATTTCTGCTTAATGTGGAGAGGGTTCTTTCTTTGTGATTGAAAAGGAATTATCTGAGGGATGGAGGGTGGGGGTAGGGGGGGTCTTCTATATTACATGGGCAAGGTTATTTTTTGCTCACTTTTCAACAGCACAAAACCCAACAGGAAGGGATCACCCCCACTCCCAAACCCACATAGACCCCATGTGTTCCCCAACAGTGAAACAGCAAAAGTAACCAGCCAAAAAATAAAGAATAAACCACCGCCCAAGAACAAGGTACATGTAGAAGGAGCACAATTTACTACCCCACCAACCCTCCCCAACCCACCCCAATCCCAGTCCTCCTTCAAGCCCAGCCCAAATGAACCAGTCAGATAAAAAGGCAATTATATGCAAATCAGACAACAGGTGTAAAGAATAGTACAAGTCAACAGTTCAGGAGGCGGCTACATGCCACCGGAGTAATAGTGTTCCCAAAAGGCTCCCAGGTGCGTTGGAAAAGCCGGCCAGGCAGGGAAGAAAAGTCTTGCACATCTCGGCGTTCCCACATCAAAAGAGTGATCAGGCAGCAACGCCAGAGGGAAAAGTCAGGTCCCTCCACTTCCAGCCATTTAAGCAAAATACACTTGAGGGCTATCACCACAGTCCATTGAAGAAATGCTGCAGACCCTGGTCTTCGAGGGGTAAAGTGAATAGGGACACCAAAAGAAACAAAGGGGAACGCTGGAGAACAGCATTCTAACCATCTGTTTATATGTCCATTGCTTTATCACTTCATGAAGGGCCTGATGATGTTAATGCCTCCAATTCAACCTCCTCCAGTTGTTTCATACCTACAGGTAATCTTCACATGTTGAAGTCCCTATTTAAAGAGCTTCTGACTTCATCTCTACAGCACAGTACATCCACGTCTTCTCTCTTTGAATCGGTTGCAAATGTTAGAACTGTCAACCAGGCGTGGATGTTATTTAAAAATAATATTGTGGAAGCCCAGACCAGATGTATTCCACATATCAACAAAGGTGGAAAGAAGAGGAAACGAGAGCCGGCGTGGTTAAAAGGTGAAGTGAAAGAGGCCATTAGAGCCAAAAAAAATCCTTTAAGAATGGAAAAAGGATCTGAATGAAGAAAATAAGAAACACAAGCACTGGCAAATGAGATGCAAAGCATTAATAAAAACAGCTAAGAAACAATATGAAGAGAAACTTGCAAAAGAGTCAAAAACTCTTAGCAATTTTTTTTTAGTACATCAGAAGCAGAAAACCTATGAGAGAATCTGTGGGACCATTGGATGATCAAGGAGCAAAAGGGGCACTCAGGGAAGATAAGGCCATAGCGGAAAGACTGAATGAATTCTTAGCTTCGGTCATGGAAGTGAAAGATAAAGATTCTAGAGGAATTAGGAAAACTATCTTTGTATATAGACTTACACATAATCATGTGAATGCCTCTTTTTTATTAATATTTGTTACATGATTAACAAAAATCAGGAAAAGCTATTAGGAAACAGTTCAGAAGAAACAAATTCAAATTCAAATTAAGACTTAAGCTAAGTCCACATTAACAAGGGCCGCTCAGTACAACCTAGAGTACAATAATAATTATAAAGAAAACAATTTACATTCATCCTTGACGGGCAAAATGTCCTTTATGTCCTTAACTTTCTTCAACAATTACATTAGTGTCTGAAACTTTCATTGTTACCTTATCTATAAAGAAATTCTCTAATTGCAACGGATCTACAAAAACAAATTTATCAGCTTTATAGTTTTTTTTTTTTAAAAGTAGCTCCCACAGCTATAACTTTAGGTTTAAGATGTAGGAACTGTTTCCTCCTACGTTGTGTCTGTCTGGACACATCAGGAAAAACCATTAGTTGTCCACAAAACATTACCTGTTTATTCAAGAAATACAATTTAAGTATAAGTTGTTTTTCAATTTCTGTTTTAAATATCACCAACAAGGTTGCTCGTTTGGTAATCAAATCCTTAGACGATTCTAGAAACTGGGAAATATTTAAACTATCTGGAGATACAATCTTATCCAATTCTCCTTCTTCACCAGTTTCCTTGGTGCTCATGGGGATGTAATATAGGTTATCAGGTGTAAATGAATCCACCTGAGTATATTGTAAAATATCTCTCATATACATCTTCAGGAGTTCCAATGGTGCCAATTAATGTGATATAGGGAAATTTAATATTCTAAGATTTTTTTACTCTTGCTAAATTCTCCATCTTTTCCATTTGATTATGTGAAGATAAATTATCGTTAATATTAGAAATAGCAGTTTTTTGCAAAAACTTCTACAGAGTTATCTACTTTATCTAACCGAGAAGTGAGTGAAGATAACTGAGTTTGTTCATTTACTTTAACTGTTATATCAGATGAGAATTGACAAAGATTAATAACAGTGCTCTGTAGTGAGGACTCAATCCTATTCACAACCAGCCAGACATCGTTAAGAGAAATTATCTTGTCCTTAAGTATAGTCTTGACTTGACTCTATCACCATATGGACTGGAGTTAAAGTTTTCATTCCTTGAGAAGATATGTTTGTTTGTTGTATGTCCGTACTCACAATTGGTTCTGGAGATGAAACTGTCTCTTCGGGAGCAGAAACAGAGCTCCCGATAGACTTCATTATAAGTTGAAGAGGTGGGGATGGTTCGCCCAGGGAGATGGAACCATTCTATTCCCCAACGATGATGGTGTTTGAGGCTGAAAATGGCGGTCCAATGGCCCTAGTAAAGGCAAAGATGAAACTGTTTGCCTTTCTTTTCCCCATATCTTTAGGGAAATATTCTCCTGCTGTCTGCTCCTCTAGGGCTCCGAAGGGGCTCAAAAGGGGCGTGTCCTGCCCCTTTGGTCATGAGGGCTGCGTTCCGCGGCACCCCTGGGTCTTTATGAAGCCTCTAATGACTCCTCTCAGCCCCAGACACTTGGGACTGCTGCGGTGCCTGCCTTGGGTTTTGAAAGTGCTACTGGCGGCTCCTTCCTCCCAGCTCCCCTCGGTCTTTATGGAGCCTCTAAGGACCCCTCTCAGTGCCGGATGCTTGGGATTGCTGCGGTGCCTGCCTTGGGTTTTGAAAGTGCTGCTGGTGGCACTGGCAGCTGTATGTGCATGCCTCTTAAAGATAACGAACACAAAAAGTTAATTAGGAGTTCATACAGATGTTAGGAAATGTCTGGGAAGTCTGTCTTTATAAACCAGGAAGTAGACTTTTTCTACTGACATGATGTATGTTTGACAGGTTACAAATGTCAGTTGTTATATGGAGAGAAAGAGTAACACTGACATCTATTGGATTTGATGAACAAATACTGGTCTAACTTTTACATTGGCAATTTATCTTTGGTTCAGGCTGTCAAGGGTTAACTTGGACAATTATATGAAAAAATACATTTTTATAAATGAACTAGGCTCCTCAGGATATATGTGTTTAAGAAGCTTACACGTCAGACTATTGTATGTTAATGTCAGAGAAAGGATAAAATGTATAGCTTTGACTAGATTTCATTGAAGGGATTTGAACAGGAGAATGTAATGCGAGTTTCTTATTCCTTCCAATTGAACATATAACTACTTTATAATTTGATATTACTTTGCATTTATTATAATAAATCTCGAAGATTTTGTTTTAAGGTCTTCAGTGTTTTGTGTCCAATATTTACATATCAGAATGGGAAGCTCTTCTCTTACTTCTTAAGAGAGGAATTTTTATCCTGTAGAACTTCTCCTGAACCTGTATCCAGGTAAAATAGCAGCCGCCCTGGATAGGTCTTTATGGAAGAAGATGTAAGTGGTTTTCACTGGTGATGATGCAGAGGAACTGAAAGAAATTGCTGTGAATCTGGAAGATGTACTAAGCCAAATCAACAAGTTAAAAAGTGATATATTGCCAGGACCGGATGGCATACATCCTAGGGTATTAAAAAGGGAGATCCAGGAAATTACAGACCGGTAAGCCTCACTTAAGTGCCGGGCAAAATGGTAGAAACAATTATAAAAAATAAAATTGTGGAACATGTAGACCAGTGTATCTCAAACTGTGTGCCGGGGCACAGTAGTGTGCATCCTGAGATTCTAAGTGTGCCGCGGCACACTGAGGAGGAAGAGAGGTGCCTGCCAGCTGACTTCCCTATGCGGTACGGCGCCAGTGCTGCCCAATTCGCCAAAGGCCTGCATGTTTCCCCCGTCTCTCTAGCGTCCTCCATCTTCCCCCCTAGCCTCCTGGTCTCACCTTTAAAGCTAATTACAGCAGCCTGCAGAGAATCACTGGTAAGTAAAATGATTTTATTTTCAATATAGTGATTGAAATGTGTCAGTTTTGAGAATTTATATCTGCTGTGTATATTATGTGTATATGAATGGAAAAAATTGCATTACAGTTAGTAAAGGGGATGGGATCTGAGGCAGAGCTTGGGTGGGCCTAGGGAGGTCTGTGGTTGGGGTACTCAGTTGATATTTGTTAGACTTAGGGGGTACTTAACTTGAAGTAGTTGAGAAACACTGCTGTAGGCAATCAGCTGGCGCCAGTGCCTCTCCTTCTCTCCGGCCCTCTTCCCTGCTGGCACCCCCTACTGACGTCTCAGGGCCCATCTGGGGGCCTCTGCACATGCATGGACATTGACGTGATGATGCCATGCATACACATGATGTCATCACCGCGACATCCATGCACTTCTGGGTGCCTCAAGCCATGACCACTATCTTATGCCCCGGCTCAAGAAAGTTTGAGAGACACTGACGTAGACAAAGATGATTTAATGAGACAAAGTCAGCATGGGTTCAATTGAGGGAGATCTTGCTTCACCAATTTGCTTGACTTCTTTGAAGGTGTGAATAAACATATGGACAGAGGGGAGCCGGTTGATATAGTGTATCTAGATTTTCAGAAAGCTTTTGATAAAGTTCCTCACAAGAGGCTCCTGAGAAAATTAAAGAGTCATAGGTGGCAAAGTTCAGTTGTGGATTAAGAATGGATAGAAAACAAGAGGGTAGGATTAAATTGTCATTTTTCTCAATGGAGGAGAGTAAACAGTGATCTGGAAATTGGAACGAGTGAGGTGATTTAATTTGCAGATGACATTAAACTTTTCAAAGTTGTTAAAACACAGAGAGAGAAGAGGTCCTAAGACAGAACCCTGAGGTACACCAACCGCTAGCAGGGTAGCAGCAGAAGAGACCCACCAATGCATACACTAAAGGTGTGTTGGGAAAAGTAGGAGGCAAACCAGGTTAGGACAGAATCACGGAATCCAAACGAGGACAGCATATCAAGGATTTAAGTTGTGATTTACAGTATCAAAGGCAGCGGACAGGTCAAGAAGGATAAGGATAGAGTAAAGGCCCTTAGATCTGGCTATGAACAAATCACTGCAGACCTTAGTGAGTGCAGTCTCTGTGGAGTGTTGGGGACGAAAACCAGATTGTAGAGGATTGAGAATCTGTCGAGTTGAAAGGAAGTCCAGGCAGTGACAGAGAATAGCACACTCAAGTATCTTGGATAGGAATGGAAGAAGGGAGACAGGGCAATAGTTGGACGGGCAGGAGGGGTCCAGCGAGGGTTTTTTAAAAAGCATATTTGAAGGCAGCAGGGACAGTTGCAGTAGAAAGAGAGAGATTGAGAATATGGCATATGAGAGGGATAACAGTATGTGAAATGGGGTCGAGTAGAGGGGCTGGAATAGGGGCATGTAGTAGGCTTGGATGAGGAAAGAAGTTGTGCAGTTTCTTCCTCTGTGAATACAAAGAAGGCAGAAAAATCAGCAGTAGTTGACGTGGGGGGGGGGGGGACACAAGCGGAAGGGGCCAGACAGGAGAAGCTTCCTGAGCTGTTTGGGTGAAGGATGAAGGGGAGGTGCGAGGTTGAAATTCAGGAGAATGAATGGTAGGTAGGGAAGAAGGGTGCAACTTTGTAGTGAACTCAAGGGCGATTCTTGCAGACCTTGTCTTGAAAGTAATCAGCCATAATCTGGGGAGAGAGAGAAGGAGGGGTCGGAAGTGGAGGAAGTTATGCGTGGCAAAGAGATGACGAGAGTTGGGAGAAAGGGAGTTAGTTAGTTGGATGTAGTAGTCTTGCTTGACCCGTGTAAGTGCAGAATTAAAGGTCATCATAAATTTAAAGTGAAAAAAGTCAGCACATGTGCGAGATTTGAGTCAGAGGCCCTCAGCACAGCGGGTGCAGGAGCATAAGTAAACGGACATTGGGAGTGTGCCAAGGCTGAGGTTTGGTACGTCTGACAGAGCGAGAAACAGGGGGAGCAAGGGTGTCCAGAGCAGAGGAGAGAATAGAATTGTACAACGAGACAGCCTCGTGTACAGAATTAGATAACATAGTGGAGGCAAGGAGAAGTGAAACAGTGGATGAGAGTATAGAAGGATCAAGGGATTGAAGATTTTGAAACCTCTTGGAGGAGACTGGGCGTGGCGGAGGGGGAGGGTGAGTAACGGTGAAGGATATCAAATGGTGATCAGAGATGGGGAGCAGTGAGGAAGAGAAGTTAGAGAGAGCAGTTAGAGGAAAAGACAAGGTCAAGGCAGTGGCCATCCTGGTGAGTAAAGCTTGAGGTCAAATGAGGAGGTTAAGGCAAGAAACTTAGCAGCATACTTGTCAGTGGGATCATCAGGGTGAAAATTAAAGTCCCCAAGAATGAGGGAAGGAGAAGATGACTCAAGAAAACCCAAATTCCAGGAGTCAAATTCAGTGAGAAAGGAGGAAGGGGACTTGTAATTTTTTATCCTATATAATAAAAGGTTACCGGCGCATGCGCTGTTAAAACACCGTGTTCCCTGCCGCTGTGGTGTGTGATCCGTGGCCGTGTTCCATTTTAGAACCCGGCGGCAGGGAACATTCTGGCCACTCCCCTCCTCCTGCCCTCACTCACCAATTGCTGCTGGGAGGAAGCGCAGGCAAGCTCTCTCCCTGCCTGACCCCTGAGACACGAGCGCCTGCAGGAGGAGGAGGAGGAGGCCCCAGCCACCGCCGCCCGCCAACACCTTCCCAGTCTCCTGAGCTGCGTCCTGGCCCCTTCCCCCCCGATTGCCGACCTCGGTGGCCACTGACAAGTGCTTTGTCCCTCCTGCCGAATTCGAACACAGAGAGACACAGCACAGTCAGCGACTCTCCCCTCCCGCCCTCACTCACTGCCAAAACCAGCTACTGTACTTTAAAGCCACCTCCTTCTCCCCGGCTCACCTGCATTTAAAAATTCAGAGAAAAGCGCTGCACCGCTACTGCTGGCCTCGCCGTCTTCTGTCCACTGCAGCCCGCCCTCTCTGATTACTTCCTGTTTCCGCTAGGGTTGGCCGCAATGGATAGAAGACGCTGAAGCCAGCGGTAGCGCGGTGCAGCGCTTTTATCTGAATTTAAACGCGGCGGCTGGGAAGGGAGCGCGGGAAATGCTGCTGTTTCACAGGGAAAGCCGGGAAATGCTGCTGCTGCACAGGAAAGGCTGGGAAATACTGCTGCTGCACAGGGAAGGCTGGGAAATACTGCTGCTGCACAGGGAAGTGTGTGTGGGGGTGGGGGGGAATGCTGCTTCTGTACAGGGAAGACTGAGAAATGCTACTGCAGCATAGGGAAGTGTGGGGGTGGGAGGTGGGAATGCTGCTTCTGCACAGGGAAGGCCGGGAAATGCTGCTGCTGCACAAGGAAGGGTGGGAAATGCTGCTGCACAGGGAAGTGTGTGTGGGGGGGAGGAAATGCTGCTGCACAGGGCAGTGTGTATGTGTGGGGGGGGGGAAATGCTGCTTCTGCACAGGGAAGACCGGGAAATGCTGCTGCTGCACTGGGAAGTGTGTGTATGGGGGGTGGAAATGCTGTTGCTGCACAGGGAAGGGCGGGAAATGCTGCTGCTGCACAGGGAAGGGTGGGAGGGAAATGCTGCTGCTGCTGCACAGGGAAATGGAGGGGACGGAGAGGGAGGCCTGGGAGCAATCTTGGTTTGCTTTGGGTGAGGGGAGACAGAAGGGGGCCATGGAGAGACAGAAAGACAGGCAGGCAAGCAGCGCATTAGAACGAAAGACAGACACACAGAAAGACAGTGGGCAGAGAGAGAGAGACAGAAAGAAAGACAGACAGACAGGGTGCCAGAGAGACAACCAGAAAGAAAGGACAGACAGCGGGAGGGAGAAAGACAGAAAGAAAGGAAGAGAGAGACAGGGGCAGGGAGAGACACAGAAAGAAAGAAAGACAGACAGACATATATTCTAGCACCCGTTAATGTAACGGGCTTAAACACTAGTAACAAAATAATTAAAAAATGTGTTCAAATTATAATAAATTATTCAATACTAGTGTTTAAGCCCATTACATTAACGGGTGCTAGAATATATGTCTGTCTGTCTTTCTTTCTTTCTGTGTCTCTCCCTGCCCCTGTCTCTCTCTTCCTTTCTTTCTGTCTTTCTCCCTCCCGCTGTCTGTCCTTTCTTTCTGGTTGTCTCTCTGGCACCCTGCCTGTCTGTCTTTCTTTCTTTCTTTCTGTCTCTCTCTCTGCCTACTGTCTTTCTGTGTGTCTGTCTTTCGTTCTAATGCGTCTTTCTGTCTCTTTCCCTCTGAAGCAGCAGCATTTCCCGCGCTCCCTTCCCAGCCGCCGCGTTTAAATTCAGATAAAAGCGCTGCACCGCACTACCGCTGGCTTCAGCGTCTTCTATCCATTGCGGCCAACCCTAGCGGAAACAGGAAGTAATCAGAGAGGGCGGGCCGCAATGGACAGAAGACGGCGAGGCCAGCAGTAGTGGTGCAGCGCTTTTCTCTGAATTTTTAAATGCGGGTGAGCCGGGGAGAAGGAGGTGGCTTTAAAATACAGTAGCTGGTTTTGGCGGTGAGTGAGGGCGGGAGGGGAGAGTCGCTGGCTGTGCTGTGTCTCTCTGTGTTCGAATTCGGCAGGAGGGACACAGCATTTGTCAGTGGCCACCGAGGTCGGCAATCGGGGGGGGGGGGAGGACGCAGCTCAGGAGACTGGGAAGGTGTTGGCGGGCGACGGTGGCTGGGGCCTCCTCCTCCTCCTCCTGCAGGCGCTCGTGTCTCAGGGGTCAGGCAGGGAGAGAGCTTGCCTGCGCTTCCTCCCCGCAGCAGTTGGTGAGTGAGGGCAGGAGGAGGGTAGTGGCCAGAATGTTCCCTGCCGCCGGGTTCTAAAATGGAACACGGACACGGATCACACACCACAGTGGCAGGGAACACGGTGTTTTAACAGCGCATGCGCCGGTAACCTTTTATTATATAGGATAGGAAAAGAAACTGAAAGTTGTATTACAAAATAAGCAATGGTTCAGAAGTTACAGCTATTTTACGTGAAACGTAATTTCCCGTGCAACATTTAAAAAATTTGCCTGCTTTTCAGTGTAGATCAGTGAAAAATGCCCACAAACAATGTGTTAAATATGACCGGTGCGTGGCGGCAGCCACAGGAGGCGGTTTCTTCTGCTGCTCAGCGGCATCTCCTCCCTACTGACCTGGGAAAGGAATAATAGTGACCAAGGTTGGTTTTAGGAGCCCTCCCCACCTGAATTCCTGGTTGCAGTATTTGTGTTCTCTCCCCTCCCAGGAACCAGCTTGAAGTCCTGCTTCCCTCCTTTGGCCAAGGTATGTTTTTGGTTTCAAGTTTCAAGTTTATTAGGATTTTTTATATACCGCCTATCAAGGTTATCTAAGCGGTTTTTTTTTACAATCAGGTACTCAAGCATTTTCCCTCTCTGTCCCGGTGGGCTCACAATCTATCTAACGTACCTGGGGCTATGGAGGATTAAGTGACTTGCCCAGGGTCACAAGGAGCAGCGCGGGGTTTGAACCCACAACCCTAGGGTGCTGAAGCTATAGATCCAACCACTGCGCCACACACTCCTCACTGTTCAAAGCTCAGGGTTAGGGTTTTTTAGCCACGGCAGGTACCTGCCTCCCACAGTAAGTAAAACATACACATACTTATTTATCAAAAATACATAATGGCATATTTTTGCAGTAAGCATTCCTCTATCTAGTATAAGCATTCACAGACCACTACCCAGTGCATGATAAAAACTTGAAATTGTCCAAATTATATACATAGTTAGGAGGTTAAAAAAGTTCTCACCTCTCAGTTATCATGAAAATGCTCAGCAGTAATATACGAAACCAGGAAATAGTTTTATTTTTAACGTGAGAGACAACTTAAAACAGAAGCTAAAAGCCTAAGTGCTCCCTTTAAAAAAGAAATAAGAAATAAATAAGTAAAATGCTAAGCAAGACTAGAAGAAGGAACTGCTGCTTAGAAGTTCAACATAACTTTAAAAACAGCAACTACAAAAAGACAAAATCCTCCATTTAAAAAGCAAACATGTACATAAAAGACACCATTCCCTCGTCCGGAGTGGATATGGAAACAAAGGCGGAAGGATTGGAGTCATTATGGGTTAAATTGCCAGGAAGGAATGGCCTTGACATAAAATTGGAACTGTACTATCGTCTGCCTGGACAAACAGAAGCAAACGACAAAGAACTGGCATCAGAATTGAGGCGGGAAGGCAAAAACAGGAACATAACGGTAATGGGGGATTTTAACTACCCCGGGATTGACTGGAGTATTGGAAACTCGAACTGTGCGAGGGACACAGAATTCTTAGAGGCTGTGAGGGACTGCTTTATGGAACAGCTCGTCAAGGAACCAACGAGAGGGAATGCCACTCTCGACCTAATCCTCAACCTGCAAAGGAAGTGGAAGTAGTAGGACCACTAGGAAACAGCGATCACAACATGATCCAGTACAAATTAGAAGTAGGTACAGCAAAAGGGAAGAGAACCACA
This sequence comes from Geotrypetes seraphini, assembly GCF_902459505.1. Lineage (NCBI taxonomy): Eukaryota > Metazoa > Chordata > Amphibia > Gymnophiona > Dermophiidae > Geotrypetes > Geotrypetes seraphini. The sequence continues at coordinate 399,690,295 of NC_047084.1, read as the reverse complement.
GTGACAACGTTCAACTTCAAGAAAGGGAACTATGATGCTATGAGAGCAATGGTAAGAAAAAAATTCAGAAACAGCTCAAGGAAAACAGAAACCGTAGAGCAAGCCTGGTCCCTATTCAAGGGCACAGTGCAAGAAGCACAACATATGTACATCCCCAGTTTTAGAAAAGGGTACAAAAAAACCCGAAAAAAAGACCCAGCATGGATGATAACCATTGAAGTGAAGAAAGCAATAGGAGACAAGAAAAAATCATTATCCCAGGACAAGCAGGCAGCATATACTTAACTGATGGGTGACGGCACCGAAGGAGCCCTGGTACGGACAGTTTTAGAGTGATTGCAATCTAAGAAGCTAGAAAGTTCTAGCTAGGCCGCACCGCGCATGCGCGAGTGCCTTCCCGCCCGACGGAGGCGCGCGGTCCCCAGTTTCTTAGTTTCCGCGGAGCTAAGAAGATGCGTTTTTTCCAATGGCTGTTGGAATATTCTTTTTTCGCCTTCCCGCTCGTGTATATTCTCGTGAATTTATTCACGTTCTTTTTCTTTTTCTTATTTCTTGTTAAAAAAAAAAAAAGAACAACCAACTTTTTTTCGTCTTTTTTTCGGTCGGCCTGTTGGCATTATCGAAGCCTCGGACTTCGATTTTGCTACTGCTGTTTTTCCCTTCATGCCCCCTTCACCGAGCTTTAAGAAGTGTCAGCGGTGTGCATGTCCTATTTCCCTGTCCGACCCCCACAATTAGTGTCTCCAGTGCTTGGGTCCGGACCATAGGGCATGTACCCGTTGTGCTTCTCTTCAAAAGAGAACGTTGAAAAATCGCCAAATTCAACAGAAGCTTCTTTTCGGTACCGTTATTGAAGTTCCACCGGCATCGACCCCGGCATTGGCGACGTCCTCCAATTCGGCTCCGGCACGTTCGACACCGCAAGATATATCTTCGGTGTAACAGGTAAACCAGCTAAGAAGCCATCCCCTACAGTCCTTGGCCCGCCAGTCGAACACGCAGTGAGCCAAGTCCTGCAGACTGCGTGCTGGCCCCGTAAGCACTCCGCTCCTATAGAAGTTACTGCCTCTTCATCGGCATCTACTTCGCCTGAGCGTCAAGCTGCACCGCAGGTACCGAGCAAGAAAAAAGCGGTACCGGTGCCATCGGGACCATCCCTGGATGAGCGTATAGCGTCCATTCTCCAGGTCCAACTTAAGGAGCAGTTACAACAACTTCTCCCGGCTCTTCTGACTCCGAACCTTCCAGTGTCGGTCCCCGCTGAGCCTCCGGTGCCGATCGTCGACCAGCCTATTTTGTCAGCATCAACGTTATCAGCACTGCTGCAATCTGCCTCTTCGGTATCGATGCCTATTTTATCGACAGAACCAAGGTCTCTGCATCGGGCGGTTCACTCAATCTCTGAACCGGTACCACTTTCTGACCCAACTACCCGTACCGCGATCCATTCACCGGGTACGGTGTCGATGCGTTCCGGCAAATCGGTACGCAAGACCCGACATGCAGCTTCCTCTACTCCTCTCTCCCAAGGACATCTCCCATCAGTTCGTGACCCTGATTTATGGGATGATTCCGAGGACCCTCTCGGTACCGATGATGACTTTTCATCGGATGAGGCTGATCCATCTGTGCAGGAGCCTGATAGTAAGCCTGAGCACACTTCATTCACGAAATTTCTTAAGGAAATGTCAGACACCCTTTCAATTCCATTAGAATCTGATTCCAAAAAGTCCAAAGCATTTCTTGATGCTTTGGACTTTGACCAACCTCCGAAAGAATTTTTAAAATTACCCCTCCATGACATCTTACGGGAAACTTTTTATAAAAATCTTGAGACTCCTCTAACCATTTCAGGAGCTCCAAGAAAACTAGAGTCACTTTACAAGGTTATTCCAATTCCAGGGTTTGACAAGCCTCAGCTACCACATGAGTCCTTACTTGTGGAGTCGACTTTGAAGAAAACTGCGGGCTCTAGTGTGTATGCTTCTGTCCCTCCTGGCAGAGAGGGTAAGGCCATGGATAAATTCGGTAAACGTCTTTATCAGAATGCTATGTTGGCCAATCGCTCAGGTAACTACGCATTCCATTTTTCTTTTTACCTGAAACATCTCATCCAGCAGATGGCCACTTTTCAAAAATATCTTCCAGAACGCAAGCTCCCTGCTTTCCAACAATGTACTGCCAGTCTCTTCCAGCTCCGAAAGTTCATGGTCCGTTCCATCTATGACACGTTTGAACTCACATCCTGAGCTACAGCAATGTCTGTTGCTATGAGACGTTTGGCATGGGTCTCAGAGCTTGATGTCAACCACCAGGACCGCCTTGCCAATGCTCCCTGCCTGGGTGGCGAGCTGTTTGGGGAATCTCTGGATACCACCACTCAGAAACTTTCTGCTCACGAGACTAGGTGGGATACTTTATTGAAAACCAAAAAGAAACCTCCACCTGCTCGTCCATTTCGACAGCAGACGTCTTACCGGCGTCGTTTCTCAGCTCGGCCAATTCAGCCTCATCCTCCCCAGCCTTGGAGAAAGCGGCAGCAACAGCACCAGCAGGCTCGCCAACAGCAGCAACCTCCAATAAAACCTGTTGCTCAGCCTAAACCCACTCAGCCCTTTTGACTCCCTTCTCCAGGGCATAGCCAGTCTTCCCCCCGCATCTCCTCTTCCACAATCTATCGGGGGACGTCTCCAATGTTTTGTGAGCCGTTGGGAGGTAATCACAACGGATCAGTGGGTGCTCTCCATCATCACCCACGGCTACTCCCTCAACTTTCAGGCTCTTCCTCCGTTAAGTCCTCCAAAAGAGTCTGCTTCCAACAGGTCTCAGTCCCTCCTTCTCGGTCAAGAAGTTCAATCCTTCCTTCTACTCAATGCCATCGAAGAAGTACCTCCAGATCAGCGAGGTCAGGGATTTTACTCCCGGTATTTTCTAGTTCCCAAAAAGACCGGAGACCTCAGACCCATATTAGATCTCAGAGATCTCAACAAATGTTTGGTCAAGGAGAAGTTCAAAATGCTCTCTCTTGCCACACTCTACCCTCTTCTCACTCAGGGCGACTGGCTATGCTCCCTAGATCTCAAAGAGGCCTACACACATATCCCTGTCCATCTGATGTCCAGACAGTATCTGCGCTTTCTAATCAATCATGCTCATTACCAGTACAAGGCCCTTCGGTCTGGCCTCCTCTCCCAGGGTATTCCCAAGTGTCTGATTGTGGTAGCCGCCTATCTCCGCTCTCACAATTTTCAAGTCTTCCCCTACCTGGACAACTGGTTGATCAAGGCTCCTTCCCTTCAGGCAGTACTTCTTGCCACCAACCAGACAATAACATTCCTTCAACTTCTGGGCTTCGAGATCAATTTTCTCAAATCGCACCTCATTCCAGCCCAGCGACTTCAATTCATTGGCGCAATCCTGGACACTGTTCTCATGAGGGCGTTTCTTCCATCCAACCGCCTTCAGACCATCCTTCATCTCTGTCTGCAGGTGTTTCAACAGATTTCCATCTCTGTAAAACATATGATGGTGCTCTTGGGGCATATGGCATCGACGGTGCATGTCACCCCCTTCGCACGTCTTTACCTGCGCACTCCTCAATGGACTCTAGCTACCCAGTGGTCCCAGGCGCATCTCCTCTTCCACAATCCTTGCTCACAACACATATCTGTGACATCGTCTCTTCGACAGTCTCTACACTGGTGGTTGAAATCTTCAAATCTCTCCAGAGGGCTTCTGTTCCATCTACCTCCTCATCATCTGGTCATCACCACAGATGCATCCCCCTATGCTCTGGGGAGCTCACTTGAACGAATTCCAAACTCAGGGTCTTTGGACTGCCCAGGAAAAGAAACATCACACCAATTTCCTGGAACTCCGAGCGATGTTTTATGCCCGCAAGGCTTTCCAACATCTCCTCTTTCCTCAAGTCCTACTACTTTGCACAGACAATCAAGTTGCAATGTACTACATCAACAATCAAGGTGGGACGGGCTCTCGCCTGTTGTGTCAGGAGGCCCAAAAGATTTGGTCTTGGGCGACAGCTCGCCATCTATTCCTGAAAGCTGTCTACATTCAGGGGGAGCAGAATTCCTTAGCAGACAATCTCAGCAGACTTCTCCAACCCCACGAATGGACTCTCGATCCCATGACTCTCCAGTCCATTTTCGCTCAATGGGGCACTCCTCAGGTAGACCTTTTTGCAGCTCCTCACAATCATCAACTGCCCCAATTTTGCTCCAGACTCTACTTCCCTCACCGTCTGGCAGCAGATGCTTTTCTCCTGGATTGGACCAATCTATTCCTTTATGCATTTCCTCCTCTGCCTCTCATGTTGCGGACCTTGTTCAAGCTCAAGAGAGAACAATCCACCATGATTCTCATCGCTCCACGGTGGCCCAGGCAGCACTGGTTCTCCCTTCTACTTCAACTCAGTTCCAGGGAGCCCATACTTCTTCCACTGTTTCCTTCTCTACTTACTCAACATCAGCGATCTCTCCTACATCCCAACCTGCAGTCTCTGCACCTGACAGCTTGGTATCTCTCGGGCTGACCTCAACTCATTCACTTCTTTCTCAGCCGGTTCGTTCTATTCTTGATGCTTCCAGGAAACCAGCCACGCTTCAATGTTATCAACAGAAATGGACCCGGTTTTCTTCCTGGTGTTTTCGGCATCATCATGATCCATCTTCACTAGCAGTAGAACTAGTGTTGGATTATCTCCTTTCTCTATCTAACTCTGGCCTCAAGTCTACTTCTGTCAGAGTCCACCTTAGTGCCATCACTTTTTTCATGAGCCTGTTCTCGGAAAACCTCTGACTGCTCATCCTTTGGTTTCCAGATTCATGCGGGGACTTTTCAGCGTGAAACCACCTCTCAAGCCCCCTCCTGTAGTCTGGGATCTTAATGTGGTTCTTTCCGCCCTAATGAAGCCTCCTTTTGAACCTTTGGCCACAGCTCATTTCAAATTTCTTACTTGGAAGTGGTCTTCCTTATTGCTCTCACCTCTGCCAGGAGGGTCAGTGAGTTACATGCACTAGTTGCCGATCCACCTTTCACTGTTTTTCACCATGACAAAGTGGTTCTGCATACACATCCAAAGTTTCTCCCTAAGGTTGCGTCTGACTTTCACCTTAGCCAGTCCATTGTCTTACCTGTTTTCTTCCCGAAACCTCATTCTCTCCCTGGAGAACAGGCTTTGCATACTTTGGACTGTAAGCGTGCTTTGGCTTACTATCTAGAGCGCACTAAGCCTCACAGATCATTTCCTCAACTCTTTCTGTCTTTTGACCTTAACAAACTGGATCATCCTGTTTCTAAATGCACATTATCCAATTGGCTTGCTGCTTGCGTTTCATTCTGTTATGCTCAGTCTGGACTGACACTGGAAGGTTCTGTCACGGTCCATAGAGTTAGAGCTATGGCAGCATCTGTAGCTTTCCTCCGATCCACTCCTATTGAGGAAATCTGCAAGGCTGCTACTTGGTCCTCAGTTCATACTTTCACATCTCATTATTGTCTGGATACATTCTCCAGACGGGATGGACACTTCGGCCAATCTGTTTTACAAAATTTATTTTCCTAATGGCCAACCTTCCCTTCATCCCTCTTTTTATTAGCTTGGAGGTCACCCATCAGTTAAGAATATGCTGCCTGCTTGTCCTGGGATAAAGCACAGTTACTTACCGTAACAGGTGTTATCCAGGGACAGCAGGCAGATATTCTTACGTCCCACTCTCCTCCCCGGGTTGGCTTCTTAGCTGGCTTATCTTAACTGGGGACCGCGCACCTCCGTCGGGCGGGAAGGCACTCGCGCATGCACGGTGCGGCCTAGCTAGAACTTTCTAGCTTCTTAGAGTGCAATCACTCTAAAATTGTCCGTATCGGGGCTCCGTCGGTGCCGTCACCCATCAGTTAAGAATATCTGCCTGCTGTCCCTGGATAACACCTGTTATGGTAAGTAACTGTGCTTTCCGGAAATGGAAAAAGGACCAAACCGTGGAAAACTGGAAGGAACACAGGAAATGCCAAAAAGAATGTCATCGAGTGGTTAGGAGAGTGAAAAGGGAATACAAAGAGAAGCTAGCCAGGGAGGCAAAAAATTCCAAATCGTTCTTCAGATATGTTAAAGGGAAGCAACCGGCGAGGGAGGAAGTAGGACCGTTGGATGAAGGAAACTTAAAGGGTGTGATAAAGGAGGAAAAAGAGGTAGCCGATAGGTTAAACAAGTTCTTCTCGTCAGTCTTCACAATGTACCAGAACTCGAAGAGATCTTCAATGGAGAACAAGAAGAAAAACTGTCGACAATAGAGGTGAGCCATGATGATGTCCTCCAACAGATAGATAGATTGAAAAGCGACAAATCACCAGGCCCGGACAGAATCCATCCAAGGGTACTAAAAGAACTAAGAAATGAGATAGCAGAAATACTCCAATGAGTTTGCAACCTATCCTTGAAAACTGGCGAGATCCTGGAGGACTGGAAGATAGCGAATGTTACGCCTATCTTTAAAAAGGGGTCAAGAGGAGACCCGGGAAACTACAGGCTGGTAACTTTGACATCAGTTCCGGGCAAGATGGTAGAAGCACTGATAAAGGACAGCATCTATGAGCACATTGAAAAAATGGGCTAATGAAAGCGAGCCAGCATGACTTCTGCAAAGGAAGATCATGCCAAACAAACTTACTGCACTTCTTTGAGGGGGTAAACAGCCAGTTGGACAAAGGGGAACCCGTAGACATCATTTACCTCGACTTCCAAAAGGCCTTTGACAAGGTACCCTATGAGCGGCTACTTACGAAGTTGTGGAACCACGGGGTGGAAGGGGACGTACACTTGTTGGCAGACAGAAGGCAGAGGGTTGGAGTGAAGGGTCACTACTCGGACTGGAGGAGGGTCATGAGCAAAGTTCCGCAGGGGTCAGTACTTGGACCGCTGCTGTTCAATGTATTTATAAATGACCTGGAAACGGGGACAAAGTGTGAAGTGATAAAATTTGCGGAAGACACTAAACTCTGTAGCAGGGTTAGAACTGTGGAAAAATGTGAGGACCTACAAAGGGACTTGAACAAACTGGAGGAGTGGGCAAATAAATGGCAAATGAACTTCAATGTAGGGAAATGCAAGGTCATGCATATAGGGAAAAAGAACCCGATGTTTAGCTACCATATAGGGGGATTAGTACTAGAGGGAAGTAACATTGAAAGAGACTTGGGTGTACTGGTGGACACAACAATGAAGTCAACGGCACAATGTGCAGCAGCCTCAAAGAAGGCAAACAGAATGTTGGGTTTTATTAAGAAGGGTATTACAACCAGAACGAAGGAAGTCATCATGCCACTGTACCGCGCGATGGTATGACCACATCTGGAGTTCTGTGTCCAATATTGGTCGCCGTACCTAAAGAAGGACATGGAGATACTTGAGAGAGTCCAGAGAAGAGCAACAAAAATGATAAAAGGTATGGAAAACCTTTCATACTCAGAGAGGCTAGAAAGGCTGGGGCTCTTCACCCTGGAGAAGCGAAGACTCAGAGGAGACATGATAGAGACTTACAAGATCATGAAGGGCATAGAGAAGGTGGAAAAGGACAGATTCTTCAGCCTATTGGGAACTACAAGAACAAGGGGGCATTTGGAGAAATTGAAAGGGGACAGGTTTAGAAGAAATGCTAGGAAATTTTTCTTTTCGCTTCTGGAGGATGTGATAGGACAGAGTACATTAAGGGGATTCAAAGAGGGATTGGACAAGTTCCTGAAGGATACGGGGATTGAGGGATATAGATAGAGATAGGATCATGAAAAGGTATAGATTGGGAAAAAAAAACAAAAACCAAGGGATGAAAGGGTTTTAGACAAAGGATCACTTACAGGTCATAGACCTGATGGGCCACCACGGGAGCGGACTGCTGGGCGCGATGGACCCCTGGTCTGACCCAGAAGAGGCAACTTCTTATGTTCTTATGTTCTTACCTAGTTAGGATAAAATGTACAACTCAGGCTGTTATAAAAGTACTCAACATTGCTGAATGAAGTTAATGAACACTAAATTCTAATCCAAGACACAGCTTGAAATACCAACTAAAAGGCTCAGTGCCCCCTTCTTTTAGTTTGAAAGAGTAAAATATATGTTTTATTTCTTATTTGCTATGCATTTTACTCTCTCCCTATACAACCTGACCCTGAAGCCGTCCTTCTACTGTATTCTGACAAGGCGAAAATAGAAAGTTGTATCAGAGAGAGGCAGGATGCGACAGAAGGAAATTCAGGATCAGTAGTGAGTAAGAATCACTGCTGCTACTCCTTTGTGTTATGTAAAGTCTTATATCCCACTAAATCTTCATTTTAGGTGGATTATAGACAACATATTGTTACATAGAATTTTGTAGAGTTATGTTACAGAGAATTAAACAGCGAGGAAACTTAAAAATCAGCGGGCAGGAGAGAGAAGCAGAAGCCCGATCCTGCAGGCAAGCAAATTGATCCGCCCATCCCCCGAACCAGCGGGGAAACTTAAAATCAGCACCAATATCAGCGGGCAGGGGAAAGACGCAGGAGCCCGATCCTGCAGGCAAGGGAATTGATTCGCCCATCCCCCGACCTAGCGGGGAAACTTCAAAATCAGCACCGATACCAGCGGGCAGGAGAGAGAAGCAAGAGCCCGATCCTGCAGGCAAGTGATCCCCCCCCGAACCAGTGGGGAAACTTAAATAATCAGCACCGATACCAGCAGGCAGGGGAGAGAAGCAGGAGCCCGATCCTGCAGGCAAGCGAATTGATCTGCCCCTCCCCCAAACTAGCGGGAAACTTGAAATCAGCACCGATACCAGCGGGCAGAAGAGAGAAGCAGGAGCCCGATCCAGCAGGCAAGCAAATTGATCTGCCCCTTCCCCGAACCAGCGGGAAACTTGAAATCAGCACTGATACCAGCGGGCAGGAAAGAGAAGCAGGAGCTCGATCCTGCATGCAAGCGAATTGATCTGTCCCTACCCCGAACCAGCGGGGATACTTAAAATCAGCACCGATACCGGATATCTGATTTTTTGCTATTTAACTAATTGAACTGTTATTTTATCTATTGTTATTGAATCTGATCTAGGGCTATCTGATTCACTGCTAATTAATTATCCTAGAAACGGGAAGTAACAGAAACACCAAATAGCCATTAGGACAAGAAGGAGCCAGTTTATTCTACAAGCATGCATCTCCCACTGATCCTACTAATCTATTTAATATGCAATAACATTAAAGATGTTAAGTCATTCTATTCACAGCTACACTCATCCCATTACCCTGATTTACCCATCTAATATAATAAAATGCTAGGCCGCGCATGCGCAGTTCCTAAGTGTGTGCCGCTTTTCCGTGAGCTGTAGTGACACATAGGAAGTGCGCATGTGCGGCTTCTGGTCCGTCCTGCTGCTGCGTGTTTGCGCATCACAAAAGCTTCCCTGCTCTCCACCTACCGGCCAAAGCGCGAGCGAGCTGCGGAAGTGGTGGTGGTGGTGGCCGGCCTCAGGTATCAGTTTGATGTTAGGATGGTGGGGTGGGGAGGCCTGCGGAGCCCAGCAACTTTCCGCTGCCTGGGACCCGAGTCATTTGCCGCCGCCCCCCCCCTTCCGTTCCCATGGGCATGACTGGCGATTTAAGCAGCGTATGCATCAGTCTTCACACGCTGCTTCGGGCCCTTCTACTGTCCTGATTTGCTCCGGACGTGTCTGAGTAAATCAGGGCAGTAGAAGGACCCGAAGCAGCGTGTGAACACTGATGCACACGCTGCTTAAATCGCCAGTTGGGCCCGTGGGAACGGAAGGGGGGGGCGGCGGCAAATGACTCTGACCCGCGTTTGTAGTCGCCACTGTGGGAAGGGAAAGAGGGTAGAGGAAACGCTAATGCTGCTGTACAGGGAACTGGTGTGGGGGGAGGGAAATGGAAGAGGGAGGGAATGCTGCTTTGCACAGACAGAGGGAGGAAGGGAGACAGAAAGACAAGAAGAAAGACACAGGGGCAGGTGCACAGGGAACTGGTGTGGGGGGAGGGAAATGGGGAGGGAATGCTGCTTTTGACAGACAGACAGAGGGAGGAAGGGAGACAGAAAGAAAAGAAGAAAGACACAGGGCCAGGGACATATACAGAAAGATAAACAGACAAAGGGGGCCAGGGACAGAGACAGACAGAAAGAAAGACAGCGGGAGTCGGGTCAGGAGGGGTGCGGGATGGTAGTGGACAGCCAAGGAAAAAGAAAGACAGAAATACAGAAAGTGGCTAAGGAGAGAGAGAGAAAGAAATAAAGACAGACACATACACATATATTCTAGCACCCGTTAATGTAACGGGCTATAAGACTAGTTAGGTTTATAATTAACTAATAGGAAGACAGAGCAAACCATATCAAGATAATCTTGAGCAACGGAAGACATCAACACACCCCAAAAAATAAAAGGATAAGGGAAGTAAAACCTATCAGAACCACTACATCCACCAAACCTATTACATCTACTTCCATTCCCTATGAATATCTTAACACCAGATCTGTTAGGAACAAAGCATTCTTAATTAAAGATTGGATCATCAACAAGCAAATAGCCTGTCTTTTCCTAACAGAAACGTGGCTTCTGTCTGAAGCTGATCCAATAATAATTTTAAAATTCACATGCTAAATCGTGAAGGAAAAAGAGGGGGGAGGATTAGCAATGTCGCCAAGGAAGGATTTGTAGTTGAACTATTGGATTCCAAAATGACCAATCAATTAGAAATATTAGCCTGTAAAATTAGCAATAAGGAACTAGAAGATTCCCTTTCTTGTATACTATTCTATGTTCCGCCGAAAAGCTGGCCAAAAGCTAGAGAGGACTTCTGCGAATTTGTCCTAAATAACTCAATCACTTCATTACATAATCTAATCGCAGGAGACATAAACTTACATCTAGATGAAATAGACAATCACAGAAACATGGATCGAAAGAGATGACTCTTTCACGCAAAACGAACTCTGCCCCCTTGACTACCATGGTCTCTTCTCACCCAGAACCAACCGGAGGGGAGGAGGCCTGGCCCTGCTTTACAAATCATTTTTCGATGTCCAGCTCCTTGAAAAGGGCAGCCATACATCACTAGAATTCTTGCTTGCCTCAGTCAACAACAAACTCCATCCCTACACATTAGGCATCCTGCTACTTTACCGCCCACCCATCCCCTGGAACAAATCCTCCGAACTCGTCCTAGAGACCATAACAAGGGCCTTCCTAAAATTCCAGAGACTATTGATCATTGGTGATTTCAAAGACTTCCTCACCTCCCTTGGTTTCACTGCCCCTCCGCCCACCCCCTACCCCTAAGGGGCATACTCTAGACATCATCAGCTTCCTCGACCTGACTGAACACAAAACTTCTGTTGAAGAAGCGTGTTGGGAACATGTCCCCTGGTCCAACCACCTTCTCGGCTCCTTCTGCCTTCCCATTTTCATGTCCCACCTGGGCACTCCTCCCCGAGCCACAAACTACATCACCTACCGCAAAAAAAATCACGAGTGAACTGTTCTGGTCCCAATTTCTCAACCAACTTCCTCCTTTTCCTAACCATACCGTCCCTGATTCCAACTGGCACAACTGGGTAACCCTTTCCGAATCCACTTACGGTGCTCTCGCCCCTCTATCTACTAAACCTATCTCCCACTCCCGCAAGGCTCCCTGGTATCTTCCATATCATAGGGAATTGAAGCAGAAATGTCGAGCACTGGAGCGTAAATGGAAAAAATTGAAATCCCCTTCTGATAGACAATCCTGGAGAGACAACATCAAGTTCTACAACACTGTACAGTGGAACCTTGGTTTACGAGCATAATTCGTTCCAGAAGCATGCTCGTAAACCAAATTGCTCATATATCAAAGCAAGTTTCCCCATAGGAAGTAAGGGAAACTGCTTTGATTGGTTCCACCTCCTCCCCCCTCCCCCCACGAGGCTACCGGCGCTGCTCCATTCTCCCCCCCTCTCCAAACCACTCCCCGCGATCCAGCTTCCCCCCCCGCTCGCGTTGCCCCCCTCCACCGCGATCCTACTTTTCCCTCCTCCCGAGCAGTCAATGACACCCTTTACCCGACTTGGCACCAGTGCCAGTGCCCGAAGATCCTCCCTCTTCTGGCGCGGCTGGGCAGTGCGTCGGAGATCCTCATTCTTCTGGGCTGGGCTGGGCTGGACTGGCTTTGAGCATTTGCGCATGCTCAAAGCCTTCTGGTCTCACTCTCTCCGAGATTGAGAGCGAAACCAGAAGGCTTTGAGCATGTGCAAATGCTCAAAGCTAGCCCAGCCCAGCCCAGAAGAAGGAGGATCTCCAACGCACCGCCCAGCCCAGGCCGCGCCAGAAGAGGGAGGATCTTCGGGCACCGGCACTGGTGCCAAGTCGGGTAAAGGGTGTCATTGACTGCTCGGGTGGGGGGAAATAGGATCGCGGTGGAGGGGGGGCAATGCGAGTGGGGGGGGATGCCGGATCGCTGGGGGGGATGCCGGATCGCCGGGGGGGGGCGCTCGTACAGCGAGGCAAGCTCGGTTTATGAGGCACCAAGTTTGCAAATGTTTTGCTCGTCTTGCAAAACACTCGCAAACTGGTGCACTCGTAAACCGAGGTACCACTGTATTGAAAAAAGCAAGAAAAAATTTCTATGGTGACAAAATCACCAGATCAAAATACCAAACTAGTACACTGTTCAACATCTGGCGTAATTTAACCTCAAAAAATGACTCCGCCTTCCCCCTCTCTCCCCCATCCGCAAACGACCTAGCCAAATTTTTCAACAAAAAGATCATTACCATAAGAAGTTCCTTCCCCAACTATCTCTTACAATTCTCTACCTCCTAACGACTCCAACCCTATCCCTGCTGATAGATCCTGGACTGCCTTCGAACTAGCCTCCGAACCCCAGATCTCTAAACTTTGTCTCAAATTAAACTCCTGCAAATGTATCCTAGATCCTTTCCCATCCTACCTTTACGATAACATTCCTGCGCAGGCCATCACCTCCCTTACCAATCTTGTAAACATTGCCCTACTATCTGGCCTGTTCGTCACAGAAATGGGACACATTGCCTTATCCCCTCTACTGAAAAAAGCTGATCTCGACCCGTCCTCACCATCGAACTACCGCCCCATAGCAAACATCCTCCTCCTAACCAAACTGCTTGAGACCATAGTCGCTACCCAGCTATCTTCTTACCTAGAGAGATTCTCCATTCTTTCCCCCCCCATCAACATGGCTTTAGATCCAACTTCAGCACTAAGTCCCTCCTTGTTTCCCTAATATCAAAGATGCAACAACTACATTCTCGAAACAAATTCGCTGTTCTTTTAAAATTCGACCTCTCTGCTGCTTTCGATGTCGTCCACCACGACATACTACTTTATCAACTTTCCGAGATAGGAATTGAGCCCACCGTTCTTAACTGGTTCTCAAACTTCCTTCACTCTCGCTCCTACATTGTCAACTCTAATGGCACCATGTCTGCTCCTTGGTCTCCTTCCTGTGGTGTCCCTCAGGGATCACCCCTATCCCCTAACCTTTTTAATATCTATATGTCTTCACTGAAGCTCCTCCAGCTTTCCCCCCTTGAAACAATCTACACATACGCCGATGATATCCTTGTTCTTCTTAAAACAGACCAGAACCTCACCAACCTCCACGATAACATAACATCCTGCATAATGAGACTCCACTCCTGGTCCCTCTCGGTACGAATCAAAAACAAAATTACTCTGGCTTGGCCCAAAGTTAGAACACCTGCCTACCCTCTTCGCACTTCCCTCAGGCGCTGCTTTACACCTTGAGTTCTCAAGCAAGATCCTTGGCATCATTATTGACTCCTCTCTCTCCCTCAACGACCATCTCAACTCCTTGACAAAATCATGCTTTTTCAACCTCCACATGCTAAGGAAAGCAAGATCTTGCTTCCGCCAAAAACATTTTGCCGTCCTCGTCCAATCCATCATCCTTTCCAAACTTGACTACTGTAATGCCATTTACTTTTGCTTAACAAAAAAAAGCCTCCAAAGACTACAGCTTATTCAGAATACTGCAGCCAAGCTGATCTTTGCAAAATGTAAATCTGACCACGTCTCCCCACTCCTGGCCAAGCTTCACTGGCTCCCAGTGATTTCCAGAATCCAATTCAAATGCTCTTGCCTGACTTTTACGATTATTCACGGCATCCTTCCTTCCCTAATCCCACTTTCCTTTAACTCCTCACGCCCTGACTCCGCCAGGACCGCCCAAAGATTAAAACTATCCTTCCCCTCCCTACATGGTATTCTTCACGCAGGTAAACTGGGAAAATCACTTCTATTCAAAATCACAGGTCTCTGGAACTACCCCCTCTGCGGAACCTGAGCGCCCTCCATTTATTCCGCAAACAACTAAAAACCTGGCTCTTCTCTAACATGTAATTTCTTTTCCCTTACTTTCCACTCTATTTATAAACTTATATAAACCTTTTCCCTTCCTTTCTCATTTTTAAGTTCTTGTAAACCGTGCTGAGCTCTACTTTCGTAGAGATGATGCGGTATATAAACTTAAGGTTTAGTTTAGAAGCGAAAGACTTTAAAAACTTTCTTTCTTTACTCAATTACAATCTCCCTTCACCCACTCAAACGCATGAAAAAGGCCATCATTTAGATGTGGTAGCGATGTCCATAAAGGAGATCATTAACCCTCCCATCTCTCTCTCGGACGGTACTTGGTGTTATGATATCTGATCCGACCATTTCACTTATTTCAATCTAATTTGGACTCGGCTAAAATCTAAGACACACCCATGGACAAAAAGAGAACACCTCACAAGAGGCCATATCAACCCAGAGGACTATTGGTCACAATATGATCTACAAGCGAAGATAGACGAAGGAGTTGACTTCTATGCTCACTGGATGAAAACTAGCACGTCCATTTTAGATAAAATTGCCCCTATACGAAAGAGCAAAAGCTGCTCAAACAAATGCAACAAATGGTTTGACGTTGAACTCCTAACAATGAAACAATCAGTAAGACGATTGGAAAGAATCTTCCTTTTTCACTCTTTGCCCCCTAATGTGTTACCCATATATCTCCTCTTTCTACTTTAATGATTGTAGTTCACCCGCCTTTCCTTTTGTGTCTGTGTTGAATTTTGTATGCATATCTTATTTGGTAATAAATTGCTGTAAAGTCTTTCCCCTAGTCTAATCTGTAATACACTTTGAAATATTTGACATTGTATACACATCAAATTTTAGTAAAACTTGAAACTTTGAAAAAACAATCTTGTTAAGGGAGGAAGAGAGGGAGATTCAAGACCATGGATCCTTCCCCCTATGCCTGAGCCCAAATTGGGCGGGTCCAGGCCCACTCATGGCTATGCCCTTGTGCTAGAGGATATACATTTTGGTTAGGCTTGAAAGTTTTCACCATCTTCTGTTGATATATCAATAAAATGATGTGGAAGGGAATGATTGATAAAATCTGTATATATTCTTTTCATTCTCTAGTGAATCCATGTTTTCTTCTGTGTAGGTAAGCATCTGCTTGGAATGCAATAGCAGCAAGTTACGTGGGTTGAAGCGGAAATGGATTCGTTGCTCAGCACAAGCAACAGTCTTGCATCTAAAGAAGTTCATTGCCAAAAAACTTAACCTTTCTTCATTTAATGAGGTAATTCTATACAGATTAACTATGTTACAAAAGAGAGAAAAACTTAGAAGATGTTGGTAAAAGAAAAAGGGGCTTTTCATCCATGAAGTCTATTTGTGCCTGCCCACTGTACTGTCACATATAGGAGCCTACTTTTCAAAATGATTGGGGGTGTGATAAACCCAATGGAAATTACCTCTCCCTGGACATAGTCAAGTAGTTTGTTCAATATTGGGGATGCTCAATCACCCACAGAGCTGGCTCCTATGCTGTCACAAGTATAATTTGATTTCCAGTGCAATAGGTTTGTCATTCTGGACAAGTGGGTTATCTCCACAGGGCCATGATCCACTTTGGATTTGTTCTGTGACCCTCCTACTTCACCGGAGCTCTACTGCCACCTGCGGCGGCGTTTTTCTTTACAGGTTTCTTCTTTTTTTGCTCTTAGATCCAGAGGAGAGGGAGGAAGCAGGGAAAGTAGAGGGGAGGAGGACTAAACTACAGCAGGCAGGCAGATCGGGGTCGCAGCGAGAGCTAGCTCCGCCCACCCCCACGCGTCACAGGTCGCATCGGCCCGGGCTCCCCTTTAAGAGAAGGAGAGCCGGGGCACGAGGCGGACTGCGGCGGCGTTTTTCTTTGCAGGTTTCTTCTTTTTTTGCTCTTAGATCCAGAGGAGAGGGAGGAAGCAGGGAAAGTAGAGGGGAGGAGGACTAAACTACAGTAGGCAGGCAGATCGGGGTCGCGGCGAGAGCTAGCCCACCCCCACGCGTCACAGGTCGCATCGGCCCGGGCTCCCCTTTAAGAGAAGGAGAGCCGGGGCACGAGGCGGACTGCGGCGGCGTTTTTCTTTGCAGGTTTCTTCTTTTTTTTGCTCTTAGATCCAGAGGAGAAGGAGGAAGCAGGGAAAGTAGAGGGGAGGAGGACTAAACTACAGCTGGTAGGCAGATCGGGGTCGCGGCGAGAGCTAGCTCCGCCCCCACGCGTCGCAGGTCGCATCGGCCCGGGCTCCCCTTTAAGAGAAGGAGAGCCGGGGCACGAGGCGGACTGCGGCGGTGTTTCTCTCTTTACAGGTTTTCTTCTTTTTTTCCCTTTTAGATCCAGAGGAGAGGGAGGAAGCCGAAAAAGTAGAGGGGAGGAGGACTAAATAGCAGGCAGGCAGATCGGGGTCGCGGCGAGAGTTAGCTCCGCCCACCCCCACGCGTCACAGGTCGCATCGGCCCGGGCTCCCCTTTAAGAGAAGGAGAGCCGGGGCACGAGGCGGACTGTGGCGGCGTTTCTCTCTTTACAGGTTTTCTTCTTTTTTTCCCTTTTAGATCCGGAGGAGAGGGAGGAAGCCGAAAAAGTAGAGGGGAGGAGGACTAAATAGCAGGCAGGCAGATCGGGATCGCGGCGAGAGTTAGCTCCGCCCACCCCCACGCGTCACAGGTCGCATCAGCCCGGGCTCCCCTTTAAGAGAAAGGGAGCCAAAGGCGCCCAGCCGTTCGGCGAGAGCGCCTTTGCGAAGGAGCCTTGAGAAGGAGCCCAAGCAGCCCAGCAGCAAACCTAACTTTAACCTAAAAAAAAACTTTATCCTAACTTTAACCTAAAAAAAAAAAAAATAAGACTTTCTTTTTCTTCTCATTCTTCTCTCTCTACTCTTTCAGCTTCTCATTCTTCTCTCTCTCTCTACTCTTTCAGCTAGCTGCACGCCGGGATCCACTCTCAACCACCGAGGGACCATAGGAGCAAGGAGAAAGAAATGGAGGCTACAGGAACCCAGTGGAGCTACCCAGTTAACTGCATCGAATGTCATATGTATGACTACCTCCCCTCCGGGAAGCGGGCATATATATGCAGTCGATGTCAGAAACTGGATAGCCTGAAGAAGGAGGTCGGGAGACTGCAGATTCGAGTACAGGAACTGGAGGGACTGTGCACCATAGAGGAGCAGTGCTGGGAAAATGAAGACACCACCAGAGAGGACCACATCACGGAGCAAGTCAGAGAGCTCGAGAAGTTCATCGAGGAGGCTTGCAGGATGGTGGAGGCACAGGACGACCAACTCATCAGGAGAGAATCAACAGTCGGACGACAAAATCCACCAGACACCATGGGAGTAGGGCCTTGCGGGGAAACTGGACAGGCCAATGAGGAGGTGACCCAGCAGAACCCGGAGGAAGGACTAGGTGGCTGCGCCATTGACACAGACCTGAGACCGGAGAGACATTTGAGGAAGGGGAGATCTGCTATCGTAGTAGGAGACTCAATCCTCAGAGGAGTGGACAGTCACATAGCTGGAGGGAGAGACGACCGACTAGTGACATGTCTCCCCGGGGCAAGAACGAAGGACGTCATCAACAGAATTGAAAGGATCCTGGAAGGGGCCGAGACAGAGGAGACAGCTGTAGTAATCCATGTTGGAACCAACGACATCAGCAGAAGGGACTACAACAGGACTGCACTAACTGATCAGTTCAGGATCCTGGGGAGGAAACTGAAACTGAGGGCATGCAAGATAGCCTTCTCGGAGATCCTGCCAATACCGAGAGCGGACACACGGAGGCAGAGTGAACTGCAAGCAATAAACGGTTGGCTCAGGAGATGGTGCGAGGAGGAGGGTTTCCTTTTTGTTCGGAACTGGACAACTTTCTTGGGAAAGAATAAACTCTACAGGAGAGATGGACTGCACCTGAGCACGACTGGGACGAGGATGCTGGCACGCAACGTCCAGAGCATCATAGACTTGGCTTTAAACTAAGGAAGGGGGGAAAGCCGACAGTCAATCTGACACATCGGCCAAATGTATCAAAAAAGGATACTGAGCAAGGACATTGTAAAAGAGGACATGGGACTGAGTGGGAAACTTTTGGAAAAAGGACCTAAGGAAACAATACAAGGGCCTAGGGCCAGGGACATTGAGCAAGGACATTGTAAAAAAGGGACCGGGGCTGAGTGGGAATTTTCAGGAAAAGGACCTAAGGACGCAATGCAGAGGACTGAGTTGGAATTTTTTGAAAAAGGACCTAAGGATAGATCGCAGGAGTCTAGGGCACAAATGTCCTTGGTAAGCAGGACTAAAAGAGAACAACGGATCCCAGAAGGACAACCAATAATGGGGAAACAAGCTGAGGAGGAAACAGACACACCACAGGAGGAGGATGACCGAGACGAAGCTTGGAGATTAGCAACTTACGAGGGGGACGCTAGGAGTGCCAAACCATGAGGAACAACAGCAAGAAAGGCGAACAACCGGGACTTACATTTCTTGTACACTAACACTAGGAGCCTAGGGGCTAAAATGGGAGAGCTGGAAGTATTAGCCTGCAAAAAGGGCCTAGACATAATCGGAGTCACAGAAACGTGGTGGACTGATGACAATAAATGGGATGTGGCCTTACCAGGGTTCAAACTCTACAGGAGAGATAGGTCACACAAAAAAGGTGGAGGAATAGCGCTATATATAAAAGATTCCATACCTTCAATCAGGATGGAAACAACAGTAAGAGCGGACGACTTGGAATCATTATGGGTTAAACTACCAGGAGGAGCAGGAACAGACATAAAATTGGGTGTGTACTATCGCCCACCTGGACAATCGGAAGAAATCGACCAGGACCTGGAGGCCAAACTGAGGCAGTTCTGCAAAAGCGGAAGCATGGTGGTGATGGGGGACTTCAACTACCCGGGAATAGACTGGAGCATCGGGCACTCAAGCTGTACGAGAGAGACCAAATTCATGGAAGTCATGAGGGACTGTTTCATGGAACAGCTGGTCACGGAACCAACACGGGAAGATGGCACTCTTGACCTAATCTTCAACGGACTAGGGGGACCCGCTAAGGAGGTGGCGGTACTAGCCCCACTAGGAAACAGTGATCACAACACGATCCAGTACAGGCTAGAAATTGGACCATCAAAGGTGAAAAGAACCACAATGACAGCACTCAACTTCAAAAAAGGGAATTATGATGCCATGAGGAAAATGGTGGGGAAGAAACTCATCGATACCACAAGGAAATTAGAGTCCATAGAAAAGGCCTGGACCCTACTCAAGGGCACGGTGCACGAAGCACAGAACCTGTGCGTCCCCAAGTTCAGGAAAGGGTGCAAGAAAAATAGAACAAAAAACCCAGTGTGGATAACAAATGCAGTGAAAAAGGCAATAAGCGATAAGAAGGCATCATTCAAACAATGGAAAAAGGACCAGACAGACGACAACCAAAAGGAGCATAAAAGACACCAAAAGGAGTGTCACCGAGTGGTTAGGAAAGCAAAAAGAGAATATGAAGAAAGACTGGCAGGGGAAGCAACAAACTTAAAATCATTCTTCAGGTATGTCAAGGGGAAGCAACCAGCTAGGGAGGAAGTAGGACCCTTGGATGATGGAGACAGGAAGGGAGTGGTAAAAGAGGAAAAGGAGATAGCGGACAGGTTAAATGAGTTCTTCACGTCAGTTTTCACAATGGAGGACACAACCAACATTACGGAACCCGAGGAAATCGGAAAAGGAGATCAGGATGAAAATCTGGTCCAACTAGAGGTGAGCAAGATGGATGTCCTCAGGCAGATAGACAGGCTAAAGTGCGACAAATCGCCAGGAACGGACGGCATTCATCCAAGGGTACTCAAGGAACTAAGGAACGAAATAGCTGAGCCACTTCGACAAATATGCAACCTATCCCTAAAACTGGAGAGATCCCAGAGGACTGGAAAATAGCAAATGTCACGCCCATCTTCAAGAAAGGCTCAAGGGGAGACCCAGGAAACTACAGGCCGGTGAGCTTGACCTCGGTCCCTGGAAAGATGATGGAAGCGCTGATTAAAGACAGCATTTGGGAACACATCGAAAACAATGGGCAACTAAAGTCGAGCCAACATGGCTTCTGCAAGGGCAGGTCATGCCTCACGAACTTATTATTCTTCTTTGAGGGGGTGACCAGCCAGGTGGATAGAGGGGAATCCATAGACAGCATTTACCTTGACTTCCAAAAAGCCTTCGACAAGGTACCACACGAAAGACTGCTAAGGAAGCTATGGAACCACGGGGTGCAAGGGGAGGTCCACCGATGGATCAAAAACTGGCTGGCGGACAGGAAACAGAGGGTTGGAGTAAAGGGCCATTACTCAGATTGGCAAAGGGTCACGAGCGAAGTTCCACAGGGGTCGGTGCTGGGACCGCTCCTGTTCAATATATTTATTAACGACCTGGAGGCGGGAACAAAATGTGAGGTTATTAAATTTGCGGATGACACTAAATTATACAGCAGGGTCATAACCATGGAGGACTGCGAAGACCTCCAAAAAAATCTGACAACGCTGGAAGAGTGGGCCAAAAAGTGGCAAATGAGTTGAAACATAGGGAAATGCAAGGTCATGCATATTGGGAAAAAGAACCCGATGTTTACTTACAAGATGGGGGGATCACCGCTAGGGGTGAGCAACCTTGAAAGAGACCTGGGAGTGATAGTGGATGCAACATTGAAGGCGTCGGCGCAGTGCGCCACAGCCTCAAGGAAAGCGAACAAAATGTTGGGTATCATTAAGAAAGGTATCACAACCAGGACGAAGGAAGTCATCCTGCCACTGTATCGTGCAATGGTGCGCCTGCACCTGGAGTACTATGTCCAGTACTGGTCGCCGTACCTCAAGAAAGACATGGCGGTACTTGAGAGAGTCCAGAGAAGAGCAACTAAGCTAATAAAAGGTATGGGGGACCTCTCATATACTGACAGACTGAAAAAGCTGGGGCTTTTCTCCCTGGAAAAGCGACGACTCAGGGGAGACATGATAGAAACCTTCAAGATCATGAAGGGCATAGAAAAAGTGGATAGGGACAGATTTTTCAAACTAAGGGGAACCACAGGTACAAGGGGGCACTCGGAGAAATTGAAAGGGGAAAGGTTTAGAACAAACGCCAGGAAGTTCTTTTTCACCCAGAGGGTGGTGGATACATGGAACGCGCTGCCGGAGGATGTGATAGGCAGAAGTACGCTACAGGGCTTCAAAGAAGGTCTGGACAGGTACCTGGAGGACAAAGGGATTGAGGGGTACAGATAGGAGTAGAGGTAAGGTTATAGGGACAGGATTAGAGGTAAATTACAAAATTAGTCAGAGACCACTGTTCAGGCAGTGGGCCTGATGGGCCGCCGCGGGAGCGGACCGCTGGGCAGGAAGGACCCAGCGGAGGCAACTTCTTATGTTCTTATGCAGTTTTTCCCTTTTGCCGGCGAGCCAAAAGGAGTGTTTCTGTTCTGCTCTTTCCTTCATCTGAACCTACTCCATTCTGTTTATATTTTTTTTGAAGGTGTGGTCTCCAGAA
Source organism: Geotrypetes seraphini (assembly GCF_902459505.1). Classification (NCBI taxonomy): domain Eukaryota; kingdom Metazoa; phylum Chordata; class Amphibia; order Gymnophiona; family Dermophiidae; genus Geotrypetes; species Geotrypetes seraphini. The sequence goes on along the minus strand of NC_047084.1, from coordinate 399,668,346 downwards.
TTGCACACAAGGTCTCACCAGAGTCTTCTAGAGCACCATCAATACTCATTTTCTGATGTTACAGTGGGTGATCATCTGGCATGGTTCTAAACTTTTAAAAAACTAACTTTGTTCAGATGGGGGTTTATGTCAAGGAATTATTGTCTGGAAGGAGTGGAAATGCGGTGGGCAAAACTGAAAGGAGCAATTGTAAGAGCGACAAACCTTTTTGTAAGGCAAGTAAGTAAAAGTAAGAGGAAAAGAAGGCCACTTTGGTTCTCAAAAGTAGTAGCTGAGAAGGTTAGAACTAAGAGGTTAGCTTTCATAACTACAAAAGATCGCAGAAAGAGGAAGACAGGCAAAAATATCTGAAAAAGTTAAGAGAGGCTGGTCATGTAGTCAGGAAAGCAAAGATACAAATGGAAGAAAAAATATCTGACACGTAAAACAGGGGACAAGACATTTTTTAGATATATTAGTGATAGGAAGAAGTGCAAAAGTGGCATTGTGAGACTCAAAGGAGAAGGGGAAGAATATGTAGAAGCTGATAAAAGCCAAATTGTTTAACAAATATTTCTGTTCTGTGTTCACGGCTGAAGCGCCGAGAGTGGGACCACAGAAGACAAACGTGAATAAGGATGGAGGAGTAATACACCCTGATCAATTTTGAGGTTTGTGTTCATGAGGAGATAGCTAAAATTAAGGTAGACAAAGCGATGGGGCCGGATGGTGTACATCCAAAGGTGCTGAAGGAACTTAGGGAAGTTCTGGTAGCTCAGCTGACTGACCTTTTCAATGAGTCTCTAGAGTCGGTGGTACCGGAGGACTGGAGAATGGTGGATGAGGTCCTCGGTAAGTCTGACTTCTGTGGTAAGCAAATTAATGGAAACACTTTAAAACAGAGAATGGTGAAGTTTCTGGAATCCTGTGGATTACGGGACCGGAGGCAACATGGATTCACTAGAAGTAGGTCTTGTCAGACAAATCTGATCAATTTCTTTGACTGGGTCACCAGAGAATTGGATAGAAAATGTGCGCTAGATGTGGTGTATTTAGATTTTAGCAAAACCTTTGAAAGTGTTCCATACAGACGTCTAATAAACAAACTGAGTGCCTTCGGGATGGGTCCCAAAGTGACAGGCTGGGTCAAGAACTGGTTGAGTGGAAGATGACAGAGGGTAGTGATCAGTAGAGATTGCTCTAAGGAAATGGATGTTACCAGTGGTGTGCCTTAAGGTTCTGTTCTTGAGCCTGTTCTTTTTAACATGTTTATAAATGATATTGCTGAAGGTTTGTCGGGCAAGATTTGCCTCTTTGCGGATAATACCAAAATCTGCAATAGAGTAGACACACTGGATGGTGTGAATAACATGAAAAAAGACCTGGTGAAACTTGAAGAATGGTCTGAAATTTGGCAACTAAAATTAAATGCTAAGAAATGCAAGGTCATGCATTTGGACTGCAAAAACCTGAGGGAATGGTACAGTTTAGGGTTGAAGAATTTATGTGCACGACAGAAGAGCAAGACAGTTTAGGGGGTGAAGAACTTATGTGCACAACAGAAGAGCGGGACTTGTGTGTGATTGTATGTGATGATCTTAAGGTGGCTGTGAAAGCTAGAAGGATGCTAAGTTGCATAGGGAGAGGTATGGCCAGTAGGAAAAAGGAGATATTGATGCCCCTGTATAAGACTTTGTTGAGACCTCATTTAGAATATTGTGTACAAATCTGGAGGCCGCACCTTCAAAAAGATATAAAAAAGATGGAGTCGGTCCAGAGGAAGGGTATTAAAATGGTATGTGATCTTCATCATAAGGCGTATGGGGACAGACTTAAAGATCTCAATCTGTATACTTTGGAGGAAAGGCGGGAAAGGGGAGCTATGATAGAGACGTTTAAATACCTAAGTAATGTAAATGCGCATGAGTCGAGTCTCTTATTTGAAAGGAAACTCTGGAATGAGAGAGCATAGGATGAAGTTAAGAGGTGATAAACTCTGGAGTAATCTAAGGAAATACTTTTTTACAGAAAGGGTGGTAGATGCATGGAACAGTGTCCCAGAAGATGTGGTGGAGGCAGAGACTTTGAATTCAAAAGGGCCTGGGATAGGCACGTGGGATTTCTCTGAGAGAGAAAGAGATAATGGTTACTGTGGATGGGCAGACTAGATGAACCATTTAGCCTTTATCTGCCATCATATTTCTATGTTTTTCCTACTGGCCATACCTCTTCCTATGCACCTTAGCATCGTTCTAGCTTTCACAGTCACCTTTACAACCTGTTTGGCCACCTTAAGAACAACACATATTATCACACCCAAGTCTGGCTTCTCTTTCATGCACAAAAGTTCCTCACCCCCTAAACTGTACCATTCCCTTGGGTTTTTACAGTCAAATGCATGAGTATGCCAAATTTCAGACCATTCTTCAGGTTTCGCTAGGTCCTTCCTTGTGTTCTTCATACCATCAGGGGTGTCTACTCTGTTGCAGATTTTGGTTTCATCTGCAAAGAGGCAAATCTTACCCGACAGTCTTTCAGACATTAATTTATCACAGAGACAGTTATCTCTTCTCAATGACTTGTACAAGATACTCAGCAAAGCTCAGAATGCTCTGATTCTCCAGTTTGGCCTCAGCAGCGCTTTTGACCTTGTGGACCATGACATAGTGTCACAAAGTTTGGATGCCTTCAGTCTAACAGGAAATGTACTAAGCTGGTTTAAAGGCTTCTTAAAATCTCGTAGCTACCAAGTTAAAATTAAAGACACATTATCTACCTTATAGAATAGTGAATGTGGTGTTCCTCAGGGCTTCCCTCTACTCCCTTGCTCTTCATTGTTTATCTTTCATCTTTAGGGATCCAGCTCAGCAATCTTAATATCTCTCATTACAGCTAAGCTGACGACATCACCATCATTCCTATTACTAGCTTAACTCCTCCTGAACTGCATTTACTAGATACCAAGGTAATGGCGGAATAGAAATCACTAATGTAATGTAATACAATGGAAAACTGGTTGTCCAGCCACAAGTGAAAGCCACGGAAAAAGCTATATTCTTTTTAACTATGGCTTCCCATTCTCCATAACCTGAAGAGTTGTCAAATGTCTTATCTCCCAAAACATCAGAATCCTAGTAGTACATCTAGACAGGCAAATGTCCATGCCTGTTCACTTCGACCTAGTCATTTGAAAAGGTTTCTGCACACACTGGAAGCTCAAATCAATAAGGAAATATTTTGACCAAGCATCTTTCATCCTCCTAATTCAGTCTCTAGTATCTTGGACTATTACAACATTATCTACTTGTCTGGACTTCGCAAACACTTCCAGAAGTTTAGCATAATCCAAAACATCGCTAATATTCATAAGAACATAAGAATTGCTGCTGCTGGGTCAGATCAGTGGTCAATTGTACCCAGCAGTCCGCTCACGCAGCGGTCCTCTGGTCAAAGACTAGCGCCCTAACTGAAACTAGCCCTACCTGCGTACGTTCTGGTTCAGCAGGAACTTGTCTAACTTTGTCTTTAATCCCTGGAAGGTGTTTTCCCCTATGACAGACTCCGGAAGAGCATTCCAGTTTTCTACCACTCTCTGGGTGAAGAAGAACTTCCTTATGTTCGTACAGAATCTATCCCCTTTCAATTTGAGAGAGTGCCTTCTCGTTCTCCCTACCTTGGAGAAGGTGAACAACCTGTTCTTTCCGTTGCTGTGCTTCCCAATGACTGGGAATCTGCGGTTGTATGCCGGATCTTCAGATCCCTCAGAGGCTTTAGAACCTGGGAACGATCACACGTTATGCATTTATTTAATTTATTTAAATCTGTGGCTTTGTCTACTCTCATCTTGGAATCTATGCAGGAGTTGAACTTAATCACTCAGTCAGCTCCATCCACTTCCTCTTCATGGCTATATAGTGTGTGGTCACAATCTATTGCTTTTCCCTGGCATCCTGGTATGCCTATCAGGGCAATGGTGCTTAAGATTACGAGAGCCATGTCTAGTTGGTATATTAGGCGCAAGAGTGCCAGCAGCTTCTTGGTCAGCATACAGTGAACTTTTAGTGCAGGTAATGAAGTGCATCTCCCTTTCCAGTGAGGGTGGTGTGGTGCAGGACCACCAGGTGGATATGGCCCTCAGGTGCCTCTTTGAGTCAGTGGCCTTGGGCATAAAGGCTACTCCAGCAGTGTCATTTGTCACATGTGCTTGTCTGTCCCGGCTACGTACTCTGGTAAGTGAGGCTGTAGAGCCCCCTCCTAAACTTCTTATGACAGATGCCCTGAATGATGACCTTATTCAGGTCCTGGATAGGCTATTGGCGTATTCGATATCTGCTTGCAGAATGCTCTGGATTAGACAGTGAGCCAGTGGTTCCACCTCTAAGGCTACTCTTGCTAGGCTTCCTTTTGAGGGGCATTTGTTATTTGGCAAGGTTTTGGACGCTCTCATCCATTCTGTAGTGGGCCTCTAGAGGTTCAGGGCACTCTGCTTTTCATAGTTCCAGGTGTTTTCATCCATATTCAAGCTCCTCATCTCAAATTTTCCTAGGGCTACTGGCAGAGGTTCTCAGACTTCTGACGAAGCCAGTCTTCAGCCGCCTGTTTGGCTCTCTCTGTTAAAAAAAAAAAAAAAAAAAAAAAAAGCATTCTGCCACTATATATTGAGGTCAGACTCTCAACTCGTCCAATCAGTTGATTCTGGACATTATTTTGTCCAGCTACAACCTAGACTATGCCCGGCCTCTGAGAGACTGCTTTGTGGATTCTCCCGTGGGGCACTTGGACAAGGTGGTCAAAGTGCGAACCACTGAACAAAGATTGTTGGCTGTTCAGGCCATGGAACTAGTGCTGCCCGAAGTCTCGGGCTTTGGCAGCTACTCTATATTGTATATTGTGTCACAGGAGGACTCCAGATAACTGGAGTCTTCTCCTGGATCTTATGCACATAAATTCAGCTCTCAAAAGTTCCACACTTTCACATGGTGACAGTTTGGTCTGCAGTAGCAGTGATGGCCCTGGGAGAGTTCCTTGCCTCTCTGGCTCTCACAGAGGCTTACATATTCTCATTTATCGGGAGCACCGGCATTTCTTCTGGTTTCATGTTCTGAAATCTTTCCCAGTTTATAACTCTGCATTTTGGCCTTCCTATGGTGCCTTGTACCTTCTTCAAGGTGGCGGTGGTCATGCCAGATCGCTGGAGGAAGATGGAACTGCAGGAGCACCTTTTCTTGGATGTTTGGCTGTTCAGTGCCCCCTCATTGGCTGAGGATCAGCGCACAGTGGATCAGGTGGTCCAAGGTCCTGGAAGGGCCTGGGTTGCTTTACAGGAAAAACACTTTGACTCCAGTGCAATCTCTGGAATATCTAGGGATCTTAATCAACATGGCAGCTGGCTGAGTTTATCTTCCAGAGGTGTGCAGGCAGCTGTTGCTGCTTAGATTCTTGCCTTCTGGGCAAAGCAGCTTTGTATGAGACTCTCTCCAGGCCTTGGGGTTCATGGCAGTCTCCATGGATGTGGTTCTTTGGGCAAGGGCACTTGTGCATCCTTTGCAGCAAGTGTTGCTTTCACGCTGGGCTCCTCAGATGGCAGTATTGCAAGCAGCTCTTCATTGGACTTTGGAAGTCTGGGCCAGCATGAATCAGTGGCTTCTTCCATAGTGCCTCTCCAGAGGCATGCGTCTTGGGTGATTGTGATGACAGATGCCATGACAACCATCATCCCATTCAAAGGCGTATGATGCCCTTTCTAAGGCAATGGTCAATTAACCACTTGGAGCTGCAGGCCATTTGCTTGGCTCTTGTGAAGTTGCAAACATCTCTGGAAGGCCCAGCAGACCGAGTCTTCTACAACAATGTGGCAGTGGTAGTGTTTTTCACTCACCAGAGAGAACACAAGAGTGCTTCTCTGGCTAAGGAAGCCTGCCTGCTCTTTCTCTGGGTGGGTGCGTCATCTCCAGGGCCTTTCGGCAACGTATGTGGTGGGAGTCACCAGTGTTAAAGCAGACTTTCTCAGCAGACAGTCCTTGGATCTGGGTGAGTGGGTGCTTTCCTTAGCAGTGTTTCATACACTTGTGTGGCACTGGGGTAAGTCTCACTCCAACCCCATAGTAGCGACAAAGCACGCGAAAGCCATCTGCTTTTTCAGTCAAAGATCTGAGCCTGGAAGTGAGGACCTAGACATGTTGGTACAGCTGTAGATGCAGGGAGTTCTACTGTATGTATTTCCTCCCTGGCCCATGATAGGTCAGGTCCTTTGCCAACTTGTGACTCTTCAGGGAAGGGTCATTCTGGTGGTTCCAGATGAGCCTTACAGACCGTGGTATGCAGATCTGATGCATCATTGTGTAGGTCCAGGTCTTCAGTTGTGGGCAATTCCAGACCTTTTCTCTCAGGGTCCAGGATCCTGATTGCTTTGCTCTTATGACATGGCTATCTATCCCCTTTCAACTTTAAAGAGTGCCCTCCCTACCTAGGAGAGGGTGAACAACCTGTCCTTATCTACTAAGTCTTGAATGTTTTGATCATTTCCCCTCAATCTCCTCTGTTTGAGGGAGAAGAGGCCCAGTTTCTATAATCTATCACTGTACGGCAGTTCCTCCAACCCTGAAGTAGGCTGCTGTCTAGGCCTACCTCGGAATGGAGACTCCACACACTATATACTGGTTTCAATAGGTATACATTTATTAGGAAATCAGTAACAGCTTACAAGAATAAATCATTCAGCATATACTGGAACAGATGTGATCCTCAGGCCTGAGGGTCCTCTGATGTCTGTTCTGTTTACTTCTGCTTATAGGCCTGGTTTTATACATTTCTTGGTGGTTAATACCACGTTAGCCTAAATCACATGATACATCTTTTATTGGTTATTTTTCTTATACGTCAATACATAAGTAGATTCATTTATTGGCTTATCTATTTGTGTCATCTTATACGTCTGTTCAGTTTGCCGTAAGGCCTAACCTTTTCCTGCAAATGCCCTTTTCCCTTTACCATATATGCAATTCCGAGTCCAAAATTCCTTCTCTGCTGTGGTAACACATGATATATCTTGCTAAATAATGTTCCTGAGTACTCTGATTTTCTGACCATGAGCTGTGTTCCTCTTTGCATAATATCCGGCCAGGTGCCATGCATCGGAATTTAAGTCTTGTTTCTTACAAGTTTTTGCTTACCATAGCTAACTCAGAAACAGAATATTTCTCAATCACTATAGGCCAGCTGGCAAGTGGGTTATGAAATATCTTTTACAGTTAATATACTGATTTATTAGAGCAAGAGGGAGGGGAGGGAGTATTTCTCTTGTGAGGTCTGGTTACTTCACCTTTATCCAAAGGACTTATCCTGCTTCACCTGTAGCCCACCAGGACTTCTTCTTCTTCGTCTCATCCTCTTTTCCCTCTCATCCCCTCTTCAAAGCCCCTTCAGGTGGCTTTGACATCCGGATATTCGGTCAGAAGGTAGATTGTGTCAGTGATCATACAGCACAGGTATAGGGCCACGTACTTGAAATTGTATATGGTAAAAATGAAAAGGACAAGTGCCCACCCATACTATACTAACCCGGAACAGAACAGCATAACATGTCACAATAAAATTATTAATACAATGTGATAATATGCGATCAATAATTAGGATAATATGCAACGGAAAAGTCAGGTAGGCATGACTGCAGAGCTTATACTAGTGTGTTAGAAACATTAGAATAAAGTACTGATGTGGTGGTGGCTCTTGGGAGGGGAAATCAGCTATTGGTGCTTCATAGGGAGGTGCATCAAAATCAGCCAAGTCAAGATTATCAAAAATGTTGTATATGGGTCTGTATAGGGGTCTCTATTTCAACATTTGGGATAGTTCGAGCAACTAGGCATCTGCAGGGGTTCATAATTTAATCTGATACGTTTTAATATATTCTCCTTTTATGGCTTCATCCTGTTATGAGCATACTACATCCAAAAGGGATGGAGGGATAAATTAACAAGTTAGATTATTTCCATGCTCTTCCAAAATAGCTGGGATCAGTGCAGACTCGGCTGGGTCCAGACGCCAGGGGTGAAAGTCCAGGTAACCACATCAAATCTTATGTCATCATCCTTCAGCTGGGCTCATCACTTCTTCTTCACTGCAGTTCTCCTCAGCTTAGCAGCAAGAAAGGGGATGGAAAGAATCTAACTGGAGGGGAAAATAACTAGGGAGCTATTGTGGGAGTCAAAACAGGATGAAAATGCATAAAGTCACAATCAAGAAAAACACACAAATCTTGCAATAGGGCTGTTAGAAATAATTATCAACACATGAAAAAATATATATACTAATACTGCATGAGTCCATAAAAGAGTTAAAGTGCAAATTAATAAGTCCATAATTAAAGCTGTAGAAGTTCAAGGTCATAAAGGTCATCCTGTCTTTGGTAGCAACAGTCAGGAAGTCTTTGCTGGTAAGTCTAGGCGCTTTCTCTGGTAGCACGATCCTTCCTTTGGAGCTCATCCGTCATCAGGGTTTCATACGGCTGAAAATTTTTCATCGATGATATTTCAAATAGCATTAGTCCATAATTATGTAAATAAGTCATTAATTAATTAAAAGGGTGTAAACACGAATTCTCATGTAGCATACAGCTTCCTCTGATATGGCAATTGTCTTTGTGAAGTGATCCACAATTAATAAGGCAGAAATATCTGTACTGTATATATCATCTACTTGTTTCCGACAATACCTGAGCAATATTACTAACAGGATAGGTACAGCGTTAAAAGATGGCATACAAAAGAAAACAAAAACTTATCTGCTTTAATTCAAATAGACTAAGGTCTAATATATGTAATGGCTGAATTATATTTGTCAGCCTAAGGGAATTATAGTTACAATGGCATATGATGTTCAAAGGACAGGAGTAATATGCTAAACATAAATATGAATTAACAAAGAGTCAAACCCAAGCAAAAGGATGGCTAAGCTATAGCCTTAGACTTATTAACACATAGGTTATATTGAAACATACTAAAATAAAGATGATAAACCCTAAAAATTAAAATAAAATAGGATTTATGGGAGAAATGTCCTTCCCATGGGATTCTATCGAATCATGGGTTCAATTTTGTTTGACTCACTAATATTGACTTTCACTAATATTCAATCAGCAAAAAGACCTAAACTACAATATTTTTGAATTCCAATCAATAGGACTGGACATTTCCTTCAGCAACTTATTGGAAAAGTTCTTAAGCAACAGTTAGAACCATTTTTTTTAAAATAAAGCCAAACGCTGATTGTATTGTATTAAACCAGAAAGTATTCCTGCGTGTATCAGAGAATATATAAGAAAAAGAGGAAGTAACATTTCTTTTACAAGTTCCAAGAAAAGGCAGAGAGAGAAAGACTGCTAGAAGTTTTTCAAAACTGTTATGATAAGTAAAGGAACAATAGTTTTTCCTTTTATATTGCTAATTATATTGAGTACTCATAAATGGAAATCTAGCAAAGTCATAGTTGTTTAGCTCATAATATATTTCATTAAGGGAAAAAAAACCAAACAGAACAATACACATTGCTTAAAGCTAGACAAATAATTTTCCTAACAAGAAGTGAACAACCTTTAATGGGTTAACATGTTGAAACACTCAAAACCTTGGCTTAGGACTTAAGAAAATAAAAAGCAGAAGTTATTCTCACTTCGATATGTTAGCACAACATTAATTAATATTACCATTCGGGATAGAAGCGGATCATAAGAACCCTATGCAATATGTTCAAGTTATTGTAGAGACATGAATAATGAAAAAAACAAAAAGAAAATAGTTGCTGATAATTTCAAATTAAAGAAATAGAGCACTACATTTCCCAGTGTCCCTAAACACAGACACATCAACCAGGAAGTAACTATGTATGTTTGTGTAACGGAAAAAGAGGAAGAAGAATCACAGACAAAGAATAAGGTTTGAAATCGTTGTGGTGAGTAGTGAAAAAATAAATCTTCTTTCTTTATATTGATAATTATAGAGAGCGCTCATAAATGGAAATCCACTCGTATTTCCAAAAACACTGAAGTTGACATATGTCATAATAACTCATGTACTGGAAAACGGACCGACATTAATTGCTAGCAAGTATTAAGGTAGCGCCCCTCTTGTATAAATTTTTATTTCCTTTTTTTTTTTTTTCCCTATGTAGAGTATTAGCATTAGGTGTTCTCTTCGAGTGCACTGTAGTTTTTCCTAACTCTAGAAAACAAATGATCGTTAGTAATGGGAAACGCCCATAATAAAAATCCCAGACCTAGAAAGACAAAGGGTGCGTTTATTTTTACATTGTCAGTTATACTTAATGCCTGTCAGTTATTTGGTTAGACATAATCACTCGTCACAAATCCTTCCTATTTACGTACATTATCTTTCTATGAACTTCAATAATTTGCTTATATATTCACTTCATTGCCAATCTAACATAACACTTTCTATTGACTTCCGGTATATGTCTCTTATCCCTTCTTTCCAATACTCTTTGTCTTTATATATAAAAACAATAGTGATCCTAATCTTTTCTGTAATTTTGTTCTTCTTTTTCTCAAAAACAATCCTTTATAATCCAGCAAACTTATATGAAATAAATAATTGTTTTAATGAAAGCTTATGGTAACATTGAAACACAGTTAAAATATATACTTCCCCTTTCAGTCTCATTCAATCTCATCCCCCTCACTATCCCCAGTTTTTTTTTTTTTTTTTTTCTCTGGTTCGTGACCACAAAAGAACAGGAAACAAAAACCACGAGAGCAACGCTTTCGCTTTCCCATAAAGTGCCATATATTACACAGGCCAGTACACAAGCGACAGCTAAAATGTAAAGCATAAACGGAAGAACAAAGGAAGCCATCAGACAGCATGACAAGCTGAAAATATTACAGTAAAACGCAGACTCAGAGCTGTACTAAGGCTAGAAGACCCTCTCTTGTCATTAGCAAAAAAAAAAGAACCCATAAAAACAGAACTAATAAGCCAAAACCCATACAAAATAGTGACCACACATGATAATACCACTTACACTAATAAAATCTAGGAATACAACATATCAAGCGTAAAGAAAGAAAGCTTGGCAAGGTAAGATGGTATGTCAGGGAAAGCAACGTCATAAGCAAGCAGTATGGTGACATCATAAGGGGCTAGGTAACACAAAGCACAATGCAGAGAAGAGGTGTATACTTTCGGCTCAACAATGGTAGGAAATATGGGGGCAGAAGGAGGAACAGGATTGTCTAAGCAACGGCTTAACAGAAGATCGGTGAAAAACCAACGGCAGATGGAATCAAGAGGGAACAGGCAAGAGAAAGAAAAACTAGGGCTAGAGGCACAAGACAAATAATCATGGCTAGCACTGGCAGCCAGAGAAGAATAAAACAGGGGGATTCCTAATGTCAGCAAGAGTAGCGGGAGAAATCAGACATAATGGGCATGCCTGTTCAAGATGTGGTTTCCCGAGACAGGAACACTGCAGTCTTCCCTGACTCTAGGAAACAAAACAGTCATTAGTAAAAAGAAAGAAACGTAGGTGGCAATATTAAAATCCTGGACCTATAAAGACAAAAGGGTTTTTGGTTTGTTTGTTTTTTTCTTGCATTGTCACCTTGTCTATTAATTGGACATATATTTATTTCTTGTGCAAATACAGTTTCTGCTTTCTTCGTGCATTATCTTTCTCTGATCTCCAGTAATCTGTTTATAGTGTATGCGAAATCCGTCTGTGATCAAAAAACAAAAATAATGTCACCTTTATTCACCCCCCTCTTCACAGCTGTTGAAATGGAGCTCAACAGTTGTGAAATAACCTAAGAGATAGCAAATGATGTGGTTAGTTTGGCAAGCCCTCACAGTCCACCTCTCTGGGCAGCCCACCTCTCTGGGCAGCCCACCCCTCTGGGTGGTCAATATACAAATCTACAGGGAGAGATTGTGATGGTAACAGGAACGGAGGAGCTTGTTTGTAGGTCAGACTAATAATGTATGTGTAAGAGGGGTTTATAGCCATGGGGCGCTTCCCCTCTGGATTCCCTTTAGAGGCTTATTAGACTACAGGAATAGATAAAAATTAGGATGTGGAGCAGATCACCAGTGAGACGCTGACACAGGAAGTTAGTGTATGAGTCAGTGTCTGGTTGTGATCACAGACGAACAACGATGTGTGTCCCTGAACCCCTGTAAGTCATGTGCAATGACCCGGGGAAAAGATACCAGGACTCTCATGGAGAAGAGAGGCTGAGAAAGATAGATTTGAAGACATATATTTCATGGGCGTTCAGTAGAGATTACTGGCGTAAAGACCGCCCTCAAAAATATGCCTGAACACCAAGTATGCACCAGCCGGTACCAGGAGGAAAATTTAGGAAGAACGAGATAAAAGAAGTCAGGCATCAGTTCCCCAACACTTATGATAATGAGGGTTCACAAAGATGCATGCTGACAGAAAATGGATATATATAGATAACAGTAATAGGTCAGATTTAGAGATTATTTACCAAAGAGATATATATAGGTGACTGATTTCACATGGCACCAACGATACGGATGCAGAGAAACATCAAAATGTAAGACAGTGGATTCATAGAAGCATCAAAATACAATATCACTATACAATGTAATATTACAAAATGGTTAACCTGTGGACAGAAAAATGGAAGGCCAGGCGTTATCCGAGCAGAGGAAAGAATTCAACCAGCAATTGAATCAGTGTCTGTACCAAGGAAAGAGTTTGGAGAAGAAGTAAACATAAGATTTACACAGAGATAAAGTAATAACGGCCGTAAATATTGCTCCACTATATATGCTATCCTGGCTTCCTTTCTCACCAGTCTTTATGCTATGCTGGCTACTCTAGCACCAGTCCTTATGCTATGCTGGCTACTCTAGCACCAGTCCTTTTGCTATGCTGGCTACTCTAGCACCAGTCCCTTATGCTACGCTGGCTACTCTAGCGCCAGTCCTTATACTACGCTGGCTACTCTAACGCCAGTCCTTATACTACGCTGGCTACTCTAACGCCAGTCCTTATACTACGCTGGCTACTCTAACGCCAGTCCTTATACTACGCTGCGTTACCCCCTAGTTCTTGTTTTCAATAACTGCAGTGTGAAGGACCAATAGGACAATTGAGGATGGGAACCCGGTCCCGGGCAAGGCAATGCAGAAAAACCGCTCCAGGGTCCGGGACCATCCAAATTTGACACCAGTGAGTCCTACGTAAAAAAACAAAAAGGAAAAAAATCAGTGCTGGAAAAAAAAACAACTAGTGTATAAGGCAGAACATATTCAATTGCTGGTGTAAAAAGGAAATAAAGGAGAAGTGCGGCATAAAAAAAGGGGAACAAGATAAAGCAGGCAACACAGCAACTCTGTAAAATAAGGAAGTACAGTTAAAAACAATGCATAAGTACATAAATAAAACCCAGAATCAAACTTATGGCCAAAAGTAATGGAGAGGCAATCTGACAAGCAGATTTTATGCCTGCAATCCAGTGAGGTCGTTTAAGGCTCGTGTTCTACGCAGTCGTGGGTCACCATTGAAGTAGGCTGCCTGTCTAGGCCTACCTCGGAATGGAGACTCCACACACTATATACTGGTTTCAATAGGTATACATTTATTAGGAAATCAGTAACAGCTTACAAGAATAAATCATTCAGCATATAATGGAACAGATGTGATCCTCAGGCCTGAGGGTCCTCTGATGTCTGTTCTGTTTACTTCTGCTTATAGGCCTGGTTTTATACATTTCTTGGTGGTTAATACCACGTTAGCCTAAATCACATGATACATCTTTATTGGTTATTTTTCTTATACGTCAATACATAAGTAGATTCATTTATTGGCTTATCTATTTGTGTCATCTTATACGTCTGTTCAGTTTGCCGTAAGGCCTAACCTTTTCCTGCAAATGCCCTTTTCCCTTTACCTTATATAATAATAATAATAATAATAATTTTATTCTTATATACCGCCATACCCAGCGAGTTCTAGGCGGTTTACATTAAATTAGATTAGGATCCACATGGACTTGTAGATTTACAACAAATTTATCGGATTAATAACAACTGTAGCCAAAAATTGGCAGATGAAAAGGGAAATTTACAACAAGTTAGCCAACTTCGTAGATGAAGAGGGCAGAATTAATTACAACAAATTTATCGGATTTACAACGGATTTGGTCAGACTTGGTGGATGAGGAAGGAAGTGGGTAGGAGAAGCAGGGGGAGATAGGAACTATCGTGAAGGAGATGAGTTGGGTAGGGGGCCCTGAGATTATCTGAAGGGTCGGTTAAGGGTCTTGTTTGCTGAAAAGGTAGGTTTTGAGTGATTTTCTGAAGTCGAGGTAGGTGGGAGCCTCGAGTATCATTTGGGATAGCCATGGGTTCATCTTGGCTGCTTGGAAGGCGAGGGTTTTATCTAGGAATCTTTTGAGTTGACAAAGCTTTGGTGAAGGGAATGCGAACAGCTGAATTCTGCGGGATTTCTTGTTGGTGCAGTGAAGATTTAAGTGGGGAGTGATGTATCTTGGCGAAAGACCATTTATCGATTTGTAGCATATGCATGCGAATTTGAAAAGAACTCTGGCTTCGAATTGCAGCTAGTGAAGTTGGTTGTAGTATGGGGTGATGTGTTCCCATTTCTTCAGGCCATAGATGAGGCGAATGGCGGTGTTTTGGATCGTTTTTAGTCTCCTGGTGGTTTTCTTTGTGGCGCTCAGATAGATAATGTTGCAGTAGTCCAGGATGCAATTCCGAGTCCATAATTCCTTCTCTGCTGTGGTAACACATGATATATCTTGCTAAATAATGTTCCTGAGTACTCTGATTTTCTGACCATGAGCTGTGTTCCTCTTTGCATAATATCCGGCCAGGTGCCATGCATCGGAATTTAAGTCTTGTTTCTTACAAGTTTTTGCTTACCATAGCTAACTCAGAAACAGAATATTTCTCAATCACTATAGGCCAGCTGGCAAGTGGGTTATGAAATATCTTTTACAGTTAATATACTGATTTATTAGAGCAAGAGGGAGGGGAGGGAGTTTTTCTCTTGTGAGGTCTGGTTACTTCACCTTTATCCAAAGGACTTATCCTGCTTCACCTGTATCCCACCAGGACTTCTTCTTCTTCGTCTCATCCTCTTTTCCCTCTCAACCCCTTAACCATCTTAGTCGCTCTTCTCTGGACCCTTTTGAGTAGTACTGTGTCCTTCTTCATGTACGGCGACCAGTGCTGGTCCAGGTGAGGGCGCACCATGGCCCAGTACAGCGGCATGATAACTTTTTCCGATCTGTTCGTGATCCCCCTCTTTTTCATTTCTAGCATTCTGTTTGCCCTTTTCGCCGCCACCGCACATTGCGTAGATGGCTTCATCAACTTGTCGTTCAGAACTCCCAAGTCCCTTTCCTGGGAGGTCTCTCCAAGTACTGCCCCGGACATCCTGTACTCTCGCCTGAGATTTTTGTTACCAACATGCATCACTTTACATTTATCCACGTTGAATCTCATCTACCATGTCGATGCCCATTCCTCGAGCCTGGTTATTGTCACGTTGTATATCTTTGCAATCCCCCTGCGTCTTGAGCTTGTGGTCTTATCTGTGGCGCTGGGGTTAACTCTGGGTACGGCCCTTCTTATGGATCAGTGTGTGTCTGTGCAAGTATATTCTTTTAATGCCAATTAGATAGCAAAAGCCAGAAAAATGTACTACCTAGGCCTGCAAAGGCAGGTGCCTAGATCTTACCCAAAGCTCACTTGAATTCTCTAGTGAGAATGCAAGCAAATCCCATCCACTATCCTAGATAAAACCCATTCAAGAGTACATTTATGTAAGTTGCTGCCTAAACCATAATATACAGGAACCTTACCATTTCAGTGGTAGTTATGCAGACAGTGTCTGTTCTAGGTGCAAGTACAGTCCTAGAGCAGAGACTAAACTAGTGTCTGTTGTTTTATTCATAGAGGTATTCATGAAACTCCAGTACTTTTGAAGTTAAAAAGGTCAGAAAATGTAAAGAAAGTATAGCTAAAGAAAAATAGAACCATAGATGTCCCTAAGATAAAGAGAACCTCAGTATTATCTAACTTAATTGGTCCCTATGCTCAAATGTGTTGTGTTATAGTAACCTAGAATTATATTTAAAATGTGTAACATACTGCAAAGTGTTAAGAAAACCCAAATATATGCTTAATATGGAAATGTAACCCATGTGCAGATAATGCACTCAGTGAATGCATATCAGATATAATTTTTCTTTTTCTGTGTGTGTTGCAAGAACTCATCTTTCAAATTTAAATTAAAATCATTAAAAGGACTGATGATATCAGCAATTACACCCAATTAAACCATACTGTGTATGGAATACAGTAATATGAAATAAAATTTAAATACAGAATAAACAAAATATTTTCTGAGAACAATGCATGAAGACAATGACAAAGAAAATACAGTAAGGTCGGAGTCTCTAAATTTATTTCAGTGAAATTTAAATCATGGCTTTTAAAGTTCATGCTGCAACGTTTTCAGAATTCAAGCTCGTCTGTTCTGTAACTATGGAACTGCTTTTTCTGTCTTTCTTTCTTTTGCCCAAGGGAAAAACACACCCGTACTGTTACAACTGAAAAGTAAGCACATCTCATTAGTTGAACAAAGACAAAGGAACACTGAAATTCTCGCCAAAAATTCAGCTTCGGAATTTTCTCTTTGTTCTCCACAGCTCTAGTGGTGGAATGTGGTACACTGTCACAAAAACAATATTTCTTTTAAGCATGGCATCTATTGCTAGAATAAATCTTTCTCTGAGCACAACCGTATTCTTTCACTACTAAAAATATTCCATCACTCTTTCCTTAACATATTTCACAAACCTTTCTCTAACATACCTTGCATTCAAATGCCTGCTTTGAAAACAGCTAGACATTTAAACTAGCTATTAAACCTTTCTTTTCCTTTTCACTTAACCATCTCGTGTAAATATCACCTTCCAATTCCTTCTAATCCTACATTTCTTTTCTTTCAACACTCATAGCCCTTTTAAAAATAAAGAAACAAGGGAAAAAGTCAAGCTACATAACGTATTTTTTTTCTTTTTCTCTAGAATGCATTCTTTATCAGAGCCCTAACAACTTTTGAAACGCTACCAAAATACCTCCATTGTTCTTAAAACCGCAGGGATCATTTAGCTATATAAACTCTGCTCTTCCAGTACACTGCAAAAACCCTTTTGAACTTAACAACATACGCAAACTGTCTGTGTTTCCCCGACATCAAAAACAATTGAATTACATTCTCGTGCTTTGCTAAACCAAATTAGAAATTCACAAGAAACTTTTCATCAGCATACAGGCTAATCTCGGAACTCAAATAAGCATGCATTTCCCTGTTAATGGTAAAGTTTTTTTTATCAGAAAGAGACCACATTGTTCTAGGTCCTGATATTCACACATCCTTAATTTTAAATTCTTCTGCTAGCTAATAGTTAAACAGAATTTTTAAAATCGATACCTGTGTTTGAAAAATCCCAAAATTTCAGACAAATGAGATCTCCATGCTGTGGAATTTTCCTCTTCCTCCCCTCTTTCCTCCCCCTTCTCCTCGTAGAGAACACAGGAGAAACTCAAAAGCCCGCCCTCCAGCTCACGTGACAGGCACTGAAATGCATTGAGGGAGAAAAAAGGTGGGGGTGAAAATCCCCCAGCCTGTTCTTTCAAACAAAGGAACTGCACAGTGAGGGAAAACTTTTTTTTTCTCAAACAAATTCCGGCAGCTTTTAGCTTCACAGAGAGCTTTACTTTCCAAGAAAAAATAGGGTGAGTTCAGAGAAACAAAGCTTAGACACACAGCAGGGCAGAACAAAATTTTTTTCTTCAAACTCAGTAACTTCTGTTATCTCAGCATTCGTAGCTTAATTCAGACACGTTCACAGAGGAGAAGCAATGTGCACTGTTGCTCTCTACTGGGCACTTCTACCTTAATTTTTTTTTTTGTTATTAACATAACTTAATTTCCACTAACCTCACACCCCTCTACACACATATTTATACATTAATTTACAGATTTACAAGCATGCTATTGTTAAAAAGTTTTTTTTTTGTTTTGTTTTTTTTCCTGCTTATATCTTAAAGAAGCATCTTAATAGTTAAAACAGGCGCGTATACTCACAATTTTTTCCATTTTTCCGGTCCCGTTTTGTCTCTAATTGCCGCCATTTTTTTTCTGCGCAGCCAGTCAGTGTTATACGATGATAACCCGACTTAATACACTTTTGTTTCACACCCATGTGAAATCTCTATTCACTAGAGTTTCTATGAAGGATCTCAGCTTTAAAGCCGTTGAATTATATCCCGGGTTTCGGCACCAATTGAGCAAGGGACATCGACGCCTTAGGTTTGGTTTAGGTTTGAAAATAATAACACATGCAAAATGACACCAGCGCAAGGTTTTCAAAATTATAATTAAGATTTATTGACTTATTGTTTCTATTTTTCCATTATGATATCAAAAGAATCAAGCATAATTGCTTAACAGTTGCGCTAATGGGAGATAGTTATAGTTGCCAAATGCTGGCCTTCTCATAACGATCTCGAACTCATATCTCCGGTCATTCTATTATATAACTTTTGGCTCAGTGACATCATCAAGTTTGACAACCAATAACATTTCACAAAAGAGGTGGTCTTAAAAGTTGGACAAAGGAAAAAATTCCTCCATGTTTCAAAGTTAGACAGTTTTAGAAAATTACTTTTGATTTCTGAATTAACATTATAACATATTCAAAAGAATCTACAATTATTAACAGGGTGCTGAGAAGTTCTCAACCTCTTCCTAAATTGACAGGTTCAGATTACATAGCCTTAACCTGGAGGAGGAGGAGGAGGGGCTGGTCTCCCCCTCTCCTCCTAAGCTGACAGTCTCACACACAAAGAGCAGGAATCTCTGACTTAATTACTTCCAGATGTTGGTTTAGGATTTCTTTAGGTTGCAAATATATATTATGTTTTTTCAAAACCTATGCTTTTGTTCAAAATACACAGCCATATACACACTCCAGCACTTGCTTGGGCCCAAGCATTCCATTCAACAAATCATAACTTTCATTCAAAACTATATCTAATTCAGTTTGGGATACGTTATCTTTCTTTACCAGTCGAAAGCAAGCACATGTGGTATTAATTAACACCACGCTGCTGGGAACAAAGACCTGGAAACAAAATGGATTCCGTCCTCTGGTTTCCCCCATGATCTGGCTCAACAGTAAAGTACACAAAAGAACCCCATCCTTTCCCTTATATTAATCCTTAGTGTGTTTTTTTCTGGCCTTAGCTACATTATATTTAGATTTTTATTCACCCTTTTTTCGTATGCTTCTATTTGGGCTTGGCCCTAACTGACACAGATGTTTGTATCTACCTAGAATTACCCAGAATCATACAAAAAACAGGCGCTTTTGTAGAAAAACTCCACAAAAATACTGCACTTATCATGTTCTGACATCCATTCCATTACCGTCCCATAAACATCACCCCCTGCTGGCCACGAGCCACTACTCCTCAGTCTTTACTACTCTGAATAACTTCGTGTCGTCCGCAAATTTAATCACCTCGCTCAATCGTACCTATGTCCAGATCGTTTATAAAGATTTTGAAGATTAAGGGTCCAAGCACCGAGCCATGTGGCACCCCACTGGTGACGCTGTTCCAGTCTGAGTATTGCCCATTTACCCCCACTCTCTGTTTCCTATGCTTCAGCTAGTTTTTAATCCATGTGAGTATTTCTCACTCGATTCCATAGCTCGCAATTTTCCAAAGTAGTCGTTCATGCAGAATCTTGTCAAACGCCTTCTGAAAGTCCAGATATATAATGTCGACTGGGTCGCCCTTATCTATCTGCCTGTTTATTCTCTCGAAGAAGTGCAGCAAGTTTGTCAAACAAGATCTGCCTTTGCTGAAACCGTGCTGGTCCGTATCAGACCATGTCCGTCAAGGTGATCACTGATGCGGTCCTTTATCAGCACCTCTACCATCTTTCCCGGTACAGAGGTCAGACTCACCGGTCTGTAGTTTCCCGGTTCTCCCCTCAATCCTTTTTTGAAGATCAGCGTAACATTCGCCACCTTCCAGTCCTCTGGAATCTTTCCTATTTTGATCGACAGATTGGCTATTAGTTGAAGTAGTTCAGCTATGGTCCCTTTCAGTTCCTTGATGACCCTCGGATGGATGCCATATGGTCCTGGGGATTTCTCGCTCTTAAGCCTATCAATCTGCCTGCTCTTCTAGATTGACCGTCAGTTTCCCGTTTTCGCTTCCAGCATATAGCCTGATGGGTTCCAGTATGCTGTGTATATCCTCTTTGGTAAATACAGATGCAAAAAATGTGATCAGCCTATCAGCAATTTCTTTGTTCTCCTTTAGCGCTCCCTTTATTCCTTGGTCATCCAACGGTCCGACCGCTTCCTTCGCGGGTCGTTTTCCTTTAATATATCGACTTGAAGTTTTTTGCCTCCTTGGCTATTTTTTCCTCGTCTCTTTTTGCCACTTTTACTGCCTTATGGCACCTGCGTTGGTGTTGTTTGTGCTTATTCCAGTTTTCATCTGTTTTTGATCTTTTCCATTCGTTAAACGAGGTTTTTTTGTCTTTGATCGCCTCCTTAACCTCTACAGTGAGCCATGCCAGATCTTTATTCTTTTTCCTCTTTGATTATATAAATTTTGCGCCTCGGTGACCATATCCTTAAAAAGAGACCAAGCTTGCTCCAGCATTCTTATAGTGTTTATCATCTTCTTAATTTTCTTCCCCACCATGCTTCTCATCCCTTCGTAGTTTCCTTTTCGGAAGTTTAGGGCCGTGGCTGTCATTCTGGACTGACGTATCATATTGTGATCGCTGTTCCCAGCGTCCATTCTACTTCTACATCATGTGCCGGTCCTCACAGCCCATTTAGAACTAAGTCCAGAATTGCGTTTCCTCTTGTGCTTTCCTTGACAAGTTGTTCCAGGAAGCAATCACCTACAGTTTCTAGGAACTTGGTCTCTCTAGCACAGCCGGAGGTGCTTAAGTTCCATTCTATCCCCTGATAGTTGAAGTCGCCCATGACAACTGCATTGCCTCCGTTGCAGTTGCGTTCAATCTCATCCGTCATTTCTTTATCAATTTCTTCGGACTGCCCTGGGGGTCGGTAGTAGATGCCTATCCTTGTTTCTGGTCCATTTGTTCCTGGAATTTTGATCCATAGAGACCCTAACTTATCTGTCCGTTGTGGCATGTTCTCTCCAGTAGATTCAGTTCCCTCTTTGACGTATATGGCAATGACTTCTCCCTTTTGAGCCACTCTGTCTCTGCAGTATAGTTTGTATCCCGGTAGCACTGTGTCCCAGACATTTTCATCAGTCCACCATGTTTCCGTGATGCCGATGATGTCAACGTCATCCTTTTGTGCCACAACTTCTAGTTCACCCATCTTATTTCTAAGGTTCCTTGCATTTGTGTACATACACTTGAGTTTGCAGCCTGTTCCCTTCTTGCGTGTCCTTCCCTCTTGTGTCTCTTTCGGTCTGTCCTGTCCATGAGTCCTCTCCTCCATCTTCCTGCACGGTATCCTCCGGGTATACTGGTTCCCGAATCATCGACTCTCTCTCTCGGTCGACTGTCGGCTTTCTCCTTCCTAGTTTAAAAACTTCTCAACTTCTCTGTTGATGTTGCTTGCAAGTAGCCTCGTTCCATCTCTGCTGAGGTGGAGTCCGTCCTTCCTGAATAACTTGCTCTTCCCCCAGAATGTTGTCCAGTTGCACACGAAGTGGAATCCTTGTTCCTCACACCAGTGCCGCATCCACACGTTGATTGCTTGCAGCTCCATCTGTCTCTTTTCATCTGCCCTGGGTACCGGGGATCTCCGAGAATGCTATCCTCTGTGTTCTGGTCTTCAGCTTCTCTCCTAGCATCCGGAACTGGTCTTTCAGTACTTCTCTGTTGTAGTTCCTGTTGCTCACGTTGTTCGTCCCCACATGGATCACCACTGCCGGATCCTCTTCTTCCACACTATCGACAATCCTATCGATGCGGCTCACTATGTCTTCTACCTTAGCTCCGGGTAGACAGGTCACCAGTCGATCCAGTCTTCTTCCCGTTATGTAGCTATCAACTTACCTGATGATAGAGTCCCCCACGATGATTCCTGTCCTCTCTATCTTCTCTTGATTCTCCAGTCGCAGGTCCGTATCCCTGGTATATGTCCATCTCTCCAGCCGTAGGTCCGTGTCCTTTGTTCCTATCCATTTCCTCTTATCCTGGTGATCGTCTTCTTGTGGGTTCCCTCTGCTGCTTCCAGATCCTGCTGCTTTGTCCTCCATTTCCTCCTGCTGGCTTTCCATCTGCTGGTCCACAATCCCTGTAGGTGTATCCTGGCAGTCCCACTGTAGTTGGTGCTTTTCCATGGCCTCCCTGTATGCCTCTTCTATGAAGATCTCCAGGTCTCGGACTTCTTCCTCGATCGTGTGCTCCGTCTTGATCATCTCTGTATCTCTGTCCTCCTCCACTGCATGAAGTGCCTCCAGTTCCAGTATTCTGCTCTCCAGGAGTCTGACTTGCTTCCTCAAGCTTTCCAGTTCTCCACATCGAGCGCATACGTAAGACCACCTCCCAGAAGGGAGGTAGTCATACAGATGGCAGACGGTGCAGCAGAAAACTGGGTAGCTTAACAACCTGCTTCTGTCTGCTGCCTCCGTTACTGCCCGTTTGCAGGTCTCCTGTGGATGTCTTCTGTGTCTGCTGTGGATGTCTACTGTGCCTGCTGTGTCTTCTGTGTTTGTCTGGTTATGTCCTCAGTGTCTGCCTGGTTGTGTGTCCTTTGTGTCTGCTTTGTCCTCTGTGCCTGCTGTATCCTCTGTGCCTCCTGTGTCTGCCTGGATGTGTGCCTCTGTACCTGCTGGGTCTGCCTGGTTGAATGTCCTTTGCTTCTGCTGTGGTCTCCCTCTGCTCCTCTTTAGTAGTGGCTCTTCCCTTCTCAAGGCCCTTCGCAAAGGCACTCTCGCTAAGGCGCGCGCCTTTGACACGCGCCAAATGGCTGAGCGCCGTTAGCCCCTCCCCTTTTAAGGGAGAGCTCCAGGTCCGCTGAGGATAATGTCAGGGGGTGGGCGGTGCTACCTCTCACCGCAGCCCCTCACCCTCTGCCTCCTCTCCTGCTCCTTCCCTTCTTGTGTCTCCTCTTTCCTCCCTTCCCCCTTCTCCTCAGCCTGACTTCTGCCTGCCCCGATCTCAGACCAGCCGAATCAGTTGGATCCATGATCTGTTAGCCCCTCCCCTTTTAAGGGGGAGCTCCGGGTCTGCTGCGGGTGACATCGGGGAGTGGGCGGAGCTACCTCTCGCTGCAGCCCCTCACCCTCTGCCTCCTCTCCTGCTCCTTCCCTTCTGCCTCCTCTTTCCTCCCTTCTGCCTCTCTCCTCAGCCCAACTTCTGCCTGCCGCAATCTCGGACCAGTCTGGCTATTGGTTATCAGGTCATTTAGACCCGGGGTTTTATTACAGACTGAGCACGTGTTCAGGTACAAATATTCTATTGGTACATAGTCTTCATTTAATGGTATTTCTGCCTTGCACGTGATCTGCTTTAGGTTCTTATAGTCTTTTTCTGTGATGATTAGATAGAGTTGGTTTTGTAATTCTATTGCCTATTATCACTTTCAGTATTTAGGAGGTTTCTAGCACAAAAGTAGTTTGGTTCGATTGGAGTATTTCGCTTATCCTGAAGCTATGTCTATTTCTCAGTCTGTTTGTGTATTTCTCCCCCGCCCTTATTCAGGGCGAGTTATATATTAACATACAAAATAAGACATTAATATTTGTTGTACAAATCAATACAAAAACACACTATAACAAATTACATACTTATATATAAAATCAAATTGCATCTGACATCATGTCGCATCAACGATGAATATCATTTAAGGCAAAAACTGGCGAAACCCTAACATACATCAAAATATAAAATTACATAAGGCATACAAGATGCCTCAATGACAGACATCATTATGCCAGATAAAACAGACCAGACCCATCAAACACTTCAGTTACAGGCACTCAGCAGTCATCACTCCTTCTCCCTCAGCCTAACTCAGACCCTATATTTCATCTTACAGAACAGGTGTCTTTTCAGCATTTTCCTAAAGTTCTGTAAATTTTGCTGTTGGCGAATGTATCCTGGAAGATTGTTCCACTCCCTGGGGCCAATGCAGGGAAAGACACTTTCCAGAAGAGGCAAGCCTTAGGTCCTGCACAAATGGAACATACAGATTACCATGTTCAACTGAGCAAGGCAGTTAAGACGGCAAGATGCTCTGGACTAGGGGCCAACTTCTGTAAGCACCTGAAAACATTTACCAAAAGCTTGTAACGTATCTTGTCCCTTACTTTCAACCAATACAACTTTATAAAATATTCTGTTACATGCTCACATCTGTCCAATTTAAATAGAGAGCACACCACTGAATTCTGGGCCACCTGAAGTGCACCCAAAACTGATTCTGGAACTTCCAAGAACACCAGACTGCAATAGTCAAAAATGGACAAAACTATCGACTGCAACACCATCCTAAACAATGTGGCCTCCAAATAAGATCTAAGACCATTGACTAACCGAAGATGAAAATGCACCTTCCGAACTACTGCAAGCATAGTGAGTCCTGAATCCAAAAGCAGTCATCAAGCTTTAGTGAATAACATCAGATTGTTTGTCAAGACAGTATAACAGAGTTATTGTAATAAACCCCATCAGCCAGGGCTACCTTAACTAAGATTAGGCCTGTTAGCATTGGGCATAGTAGCTGTTGCTAATGCATTCTTATTCTGTCTTATTAGATTGATATATTCTGGGGTTGGACCTAGTCTTATACCTCTAACTTCTGAACTGGGCTCTGTGGGTACATGATAGTAAGGATTATTTTATCTTGTGACAAGTCCATGCCATTCTGTTGATCTCAATGGTGAGGATGATCTAGATTGGTAATCCACCTTTTAGTGGCAGATGAAGAGTAAGATTTCTTTTTGGTCCTCTTCTGTCCTCTGTCTCCTCAAAGGGGAGTGTGGGGCACAGTGGTTAAAGCTATAGCCTCAGCACCCTGGGGTTGTAGATTCAAACCCACACTGCTCCTTGTAACCCTGGGCAAGTCACTTAATCCCCCCCCCCCCATTGCCCCAGGTATATAAGGTAGATTGTGAGCCCGCTGGGACAGACATGGAAAAATGCTTGAGTATCTGAATAAATTAATGTAAACCATTCTGAGCTCCCTTGGGAGAACGGTATAGAAAATGTAATAAATAAATAAAGTCATCCTCAGTTTGCACAAAGGGCTCTTTGGCTTGGCCCACCTGTCCAGAGGACCGAAGAGATGACCTGAGATGAATTGGGTGGAACTTTCAGCAATGACAATCTGGTACGATGAGGAGGGTCAAAATGGCCGGCCCCTTCCACCTCACCCTGCTGAAAGCCCTCTCTGGGGCAAAGATGGTGTAGCCCTTTAAAAGCTAAAGAGATGGCCCGAGGTGAGGTAGGAGGAGCTTTCGGCAACATCAATTTGGTATGGTGAAGAGGGATAAAATGGCTGGCCCCTTTCTCCTCACCCTGTTGGAAACCCTCTTGGATGATTTGATGGCAGATTGTTGGCTAGAGTCTCTGCCTGACAGCAGACAACCTGTGGAGGTTCTGGGTGGTCTAATTTTCGTAATTCCAGGTGCTTTTGTCAGTACTCGGGTAGAACCTCATATCAGAGGTCTTATCAGGGATCAAGACAGATTTACTGAGCCTAGGCAAAGCCAAGCTGCCAGTCCTCATCTCACTTCATCCTCCAAGAATGCACAATGACGCCAGGTCTGAAGTCTTCTCCCTGAGGATAAGAGGAAGGCTCTCAGTATATGTGGTGGTCTGAGAGCAGATCTTTTCAGACTGCTGAGTGTTGGGTATCATTTGTGGAGTGTTCACTCAAGTTTGCCCAATTACTAACAGACTGGTTTGTGGATTCCCTGGTGGGGTGCCCAGAAAAGTCATGCAGAGTCTTAGCAACTGTGCAGAGACTTGTAGAAATTCAGGCCATAGAGCCAGTGCCTCCAGAAGAATTGGGCTCAGGCAGATAACTCCATAAACTTCATAGTGCCCAAGAAAGAAGACTGGAGTCCCATTCTTTATCTCACATATGTCAATGAAGCCCTGAAGATTCCACGCTTTTGCATGGACACCGTGCAGTCAGTCATTGCATCAGTAGCTCCGGGGGAATTTCTAGCTTCCCTAGACTTGAAGTCTACCTCCACATTCCCATATTTCTGAAACACAGGAGATTCCTGAGATTCCATATGCTAGAGATACATTATCAATTTTCTGCACTTCCCTTTGGGTTGGAAAGAGCATCATAGAAACATAGAACATGACGGCAGAAAAGGGCCACGGCCCATCTAGTCTGCCCACACTAATGGCCTACCCCCTAACTACCTCCATGAAGAGATCCCACATGCCAATCCCATCTTTTCTTAAAATCTGGCACCCTGCTGGCCTCAATTACCTGTTGTGGAAGATTATTCCAGCGATCAACCACCCTTTCGGTGAAGAAATATTTTCTGGTGTCGCCATGAAATTTCCCACCCCTGATTTTCAACGGATGCCCTCTTGTTGCCATGGATCCTTTAAGGAAAAAGAGATCCTCTTCCACCTCGATACGGCCTGTGAAATATTTGAACGTCTTGATCATGTCTCCCCTCTCTCTGCGTTCCTCAAGAGTACAGCTGCAACTTACCCAGTCGTTCCTCATACGGGAGATCCTCGAGTCCTGAGACCATCCTGGTGGCCATTCGCTGAACCAACTCAACTCTCCGCACATATGTGGCCTCCAGACACAGTATTCCAGATGGGGTCTCACCATGGATCTGTACAACGGCATTTTGACCTCGGGTTTACGGTGACGAAACTTCTACGGATACAGCCCATGATTTGTCTAGCCCTGGATGAAGCTTTCTCCACTTGATTGGCAGTCTTCATGTCTTCCCTAATGATCACCCCCAAATCACGTTCTGCTACAGTCCTTGCTAGGATCTCACCATTTAGGGTGTAAGTCCTGCAAGGATTTTTGCCGCCAAGGTGCATGACCTTGCATTTTTTGGCATTGAAACGTAGTTGCCAAGTCTTTGACTAATGCTCCAGCAGGAGTAGGTCCTGCATCTTACTGTCGGGCATTGAGCTTTTGTCTGGCACTGTGCTTTCATCTGTTGTGCGGTTGCCTACCATGTTGCATAGTTTGGCGTCATCAGCGAATAATGTAATTTTACCTCTAAGCCCCTCAGCCAAGTCTATTACGAAGATGTTAAATAGGATCGGGGCCAAGACCGAGCCCTGCGGCACTCCGCTGATCACCTCCGTCGTATCGGAGAGGGTACCGTTTACCACTACCCTCTGAAGTCTACTTCTAAGCCAGTCCCTAACCCATGCGGTTAATGTTTCACCCAGTCCCATCAAACCCATCTTGCTCAATAACCTGCGGTGTGGAACGCTATCAAACGCTTTGCTGAAGTCCAAGTACACGACATCCAGGGACTCCCCTATATCCTGCTTTCTTGTTACCCAGTCAAAGAAGCTGATCAGATTTGATTGGCATGTTGATGGGGATCTCGTAGATTCTCCTCGTTCAGGATCGTATCCAATTGGCGTTTGATTAGTGTTTCCATAAGTTTACTCACTATCGATGTGAGACTCACCGGTCTATAATTCTCAGCCTCTGTCCTGCATCCCTTTTTGTGGAGTGGAATGATGTTAGCCATTTTCCAATCCAACGGGACTCTTCCTGTACTTAGGGAAAGATTGAAGAGCACGGATAACGGTTCCGCCAGGACGTCACTCAACTCCCTGAGCACTCTGGGGTGTAGTTTGTCCTGTCCCATAGCTTTGTTCACTTTGAGTCTTTTTTTTTTTAATTATTTATTTATCAAATTTTTACATGTTATAATCAAGTATCCACTTGTACAGAAAGTTGAAGAAAAGCAAGAAAATAATACTCAAAAGTAAAATACATAGTAATCAAGTAAAATAAAATACATTTTTTAGCTTAAATTCAGCTCAAGTCCTCAAAATTAGATCCAAGAAGGATAAGGCGGACTTAGTAACAAATGCTAACAACTATCAAATCAAATATTAGGAAAACAAGATCCCTTGGCTGAGGAAGGATATCATTATTCAAATGCACTTCACTTTGATTTTAATTTCCCTTCATCCAGCCGAGTTCCTGCCAAAAAGGCTGTCAACTGGAATGGTTCAAAGAATACATATTTCTTCATATGGTATTGTATTACACATTTACAAGGGTGTCGAAGAAAAAAAGTCCCACCAAGAGATATAACTCCTGGTTTCAACAAAAGAAACTCTCGCCGCCTTCTCTGGGTTTCCCGCGCCAAGTCTGGAAACATTAAAATTTTTTGTCCAAGAAATCTTTCATTTTGTTTCTAAAGAACAGTCTAAGCAACCAGTTTTTATCTGGGGCAAGTGCCACAGTAAGAAGCAATGTTGCCGGAGATGCAAGCTCTCTATCCGAAAGTTCCAAGATTGCTGAAACATTAATTGGTTGATTATTCTCCTGTTGTTTAGATGGTGATTTAATAGGTTTCATTGGTAGGTAATATACTTGAGTAAGTGGTGGTAATGTATCCTCTGGAATACCCAAAATCTCCAACATATAATGTTTCAACATATCCCTAGGCGTCACCGAGGGTAACTTGGGAAAGTTAATCAGTCGGAGATTATTATTACGAGAAAAATTCTCAAAGGTTTCCAATTTTCTACGTAAATTTGTATTATCTTTTATTATTGCTTCGTTAAGCTGTTTTGATGCTTTTAAATCCTGTTGTATATTCTCAATAGAATTCTTAGATTCACCAATTTCAACTTTTATATTTTTTATCTCAGTTTCTTGAAAAGTAATTTTATTTTCCAGCTGCAAAAGCTGGGGCTTGACAGACTTGGCTAGGTCAGCCACCAAATCCCAAATTGAATCCAGTGTTACTTCTCTGGGTTTTTCAATGACATATGAAGAATTAAAAGTTTGAATAGTCTCACCAGTTTTCAGCTGTTCCTGGCAGTCCTTCTGCTGGCCTGAAGTGGTCCCTGATGTTTCCAATACCTCAGTGTTCTTTGGACTCACCTGAAAACTCAGGGAGTCCATCTCCACGCTCCCCTCACTGTTCTCCCTGGCCTCCGAGGGTAGATGCCTGCCTTCTACCGGCAGCTCCTCCTCTCGTGGGGAGCTGGTAACCTGAGGAGGTGGGGGAGGTGCCCTAGCGTCGGGGCTCAACATGGTCTCCAGCCCCAAGGAGATCACCTCATTTCCGCCCCTCTGAGGCGTCTCCAGCGGGGACACCGACGCTGCCGGGACATCCTGCATCTGACGCAGGAGTTCTTCTATGTTGCCGAACGAGGGGACCGCCGAACGCCGCGAGGCTCCAGTGGCGCTGCGGCCTCTCCTCTTCGGCATTCTGGGTGAGTAACTGTTTTCAAGAAAAGTTTTCAGAAAATCTCCTCTGGCGTGCCGCTCAGCGTCCGGGACCGTCAGCCATCTTGGATCCTTCTACCCCCACTTTGAGTCTTGATAGCTCCTCGTAGACACTGCTGGGCGTAAACTCGAAATTTCGAAATGGGTCTTCCGAGTTTTCCCTCGTCAGCAGCTGAGGGCCGGATCCCGGCGCCTCGCAAGTGAAGACCGAGCAGAAGTATTCATTTAAAAGTTTGGCTTTGTCGGAGTCCGATTCTACATAGTTCCCGTCGGGTTTCCTAAGGCGTACTATGTCATCTGTCACTAATATACCGGAAGAAGGATTTATCGCCCTTCTTGATGTTCTTCGCAAGGTTCTCCTCCATTCGGAGTTTGGCCTTCCTGACTGCCATTTTGACCTCTTTTGACTTGTCCAGATAGTTTTCCTTGGATTCTCGCTTCCCTGATTGTTTGTAGAAAAGCTTTGTACTCAGATAATGAACATGAAAGACAAGCCAGCTCTATCTGCATGGCACTACCTCCAAATACTAGGTTGCATGGCAGCCACTATAAATGTGGTCCCTTAGGCGAAGGCTCACACACATCCTCTCCAGAACATACTACAGTCTCAGTGGTCCCCACAAATGGACTCCCTTCAAATGATTCTCCCATGGACTCCGGAATCCTGCCACAACATTTGTTGTCTAGCAATACACATTATTTAATTTAAACAAAGGTGACTAATCGGTGTTCAATTCCTTTATATACTTGACACAATTGTGTTTTGGCCTAGAAGGGCCTGCCTCAGGAGTCTGAATAGTGTTGACGAATCATAAAACATTTAGTTTCCTAATCTCCTTGAAATCTTTAGATATCCAGTTACGTAGTCCAAAGAAATAGCCACTGTCTATGTAAACTGAAATAAAACCTGGTTAGGGGAAAGGTGCCAAATTTAAACTTGTTGAGTCATATTTTACAATAAAGGAATTGAACACCAACTAGTCTTCACGTTTGTGAAGGTAGTGTTTTCTGTTTCTTCGAGACAAAGCAGTAACCAACATTGGATAAACAAGGTGCCTTGTCTAGATTCTGTTTGTGCCACATCATGGCTCTCAAATCCAGCCATTTGTATCATCAAAGTCTTCCAGTGGGATAATGTAGGGGCTTGTGTGGTCAACCAGCATTGAAGAATTGCTTTATTGCCCATTAATATGGATTTGCAGACAAATATGGCATAGCCCGATCGAACCGGGACCATGGGGAGTTTCAAGGTAAAAAGAAAGGCAGGTTGAATTCTCCAGGAGCAGTTCCAAAACTGAGCAATCAGTGTGAATATCTGATGCCAATAAGAAGTAATACAGGAGCAAGACCAAAACATTTGTCATAGGGTAGCATTGGCTGCAGTACATTTTGGACAGGTGTCCGTATAGCATATACATGCCTTAAATGCCCTGCTTGGAGCAAAATAAGCACACAGGAGAAATTTGTAGTACTTTTCTCTTTATGTGGCTGATATCAACAGCTTGTCTCCTTGTTTGGAGATCCTGAGACCACCTGGGAGTGATCTCTTCGTAATCCAATCGGCGGGCAGAGACAGGCAATCTACACAGCACATATAGTGTGTCACCAGCGGGGTCAGGGCAATGGGTCCCGAGCCACTGGGACAAGGTAATTGGCTCTTGTGTGCTGCCATGAGCGTCACAAGGAATGATAAGGCAGATTCCAGCCAAAAGAAAGCACACTTGAATCAGGAAAGTAAAAATTCAAAACCTGGACTGGATTTACTTTGTAGCACAAAACAAAACAGTTGCTTCAAACTTCAGCTTTAAATCAGTCCACAAAAACCAATAAATCAAAAGATACACTTTATCAGGTGATGACCGCCAATAGGAAAGTCTCTGAATATTCAGATTAGACAAACTTATTAGTCCTATTGCAGTGTACTATCTCTCCAATGAGAGGGAATCAAAACAGAAAAAGAAAAAAAACCAAAATCAGAAACCTTAAGTCTCCACAAAAAAGGATTCTTTTCTGTCAGTCAGAGTTCCAAACAATATAGTCCCAGCATAAGTCCTTATTTTCTATCAAAAAGACTTGTGCCTGAACCAGTGCCTCAGCACTGATTCCTCCAGCCGCAGTAGTGCTGGACAAGGTGGTGTGCTCCATGCGATAGAATTTTACCAAAATATGGCCCTCTATCCCTCCACATTTAACGTGGGGCTAACCCCCACCACCTTGACTACAAAACAGTCTGTACTACCAAAAATAGTCCCTCCAGGAAAACCTGGATATTTGTAATCCAGCATAAAAGTTTATGGTCACTTGCATTTGCCTTGCTCCAACTCCAGTTCCATGGCCTGGAACTCTTCCAAAGGGACTGTAGGCGTCTCTGCTCCTGCCTCTACCAGTTTCATACATTCAGGTACAGAACAGCTTGGCAGAGCTCCCAGCCCTGAGCTTTTCAACTGCCTTGGTTCACTCCAGCTTTCCTTCTCCCTTTCCAGCAGGGCAGACCTCAGGTTTAGGAGCTGGCAACCACGCCCCAAACGCTCAGGTGTACCGGATATCCTGTTTCTCTTTCCCTGATTATGAGGGGGAAGGGAAACCTGCAGTCTGGCACTAGGGCTCCCTCTGCTGGATACAGGAGGAACGGCAGGCAAAAGGCTACACTGTGGTTTAAACTGAGCAGCAGGGGAACTATCTGCTCTGGACATGGGCTTTATACTAGGGACAGTCCTAGCAGGCACACCTTGCATATCACAAGTGGGAGTGGACAATGTCCAGGCCGATTATTTCAGCAGGCAGACCTAAGACCTGGAAGAATGGCATTTTCTGCACCAGTGTACCAGCCCGTCATTCTTCAATGGGGTCGGCCAACTTTCAATCTGATGGCTATGGAAAGGAACAAGAGGCAGACCATTTCTTCAGTCGCAGATCCAAATCTGGAACCAAAGGCCTAGACGCCCTAGTCCAACCATGGCCAAAGATCAATCTTTTGTATGTATTTCCTCCTTTGCCTTGAAAGGGTGCATACTTCACAGAATAACAAACCACCCAGGGAAAAGTGGTCATAAGAACATAAGAAGTTGCCTCCACTGGGTCAGACCGAGGTCCATCTCGCCCAGCAGTCCGCTCCCGCGGCGGCCCATCAGGTCCGCGACCTGTGAAGTGGTTTCTGCCTACTTCTATAACCTACCTCAAGTTATATCTGTACCCCTCTATCCCCTTATCCTCCAGGAACCTATCCAAACCCTCCTTGAACCCCTGTACAGAGTTCTGGCCTATCACATTCTCCGGAAGCGTGTTCCATGTGTCCACCACCCTCTGGGTAAAAAAGAACTTCCTAGCATTTGTTCTAAACCTGTCCCCTTTCAATTTCTCCAAGTGACCTCTAGTGCTTGTGGCTCCCCACAGTTTGAAAAATCTGTCCTTATTCACTTTCTCTATGCCCTTAAGGATTTTGAAGGTTTCTATCATGTCCCCTCTAAGTCTCCTCTTCTCCAGAGAGAACAGCCCCAGCATTTTTAACCTGTCAGCGTATGAAAAATTTTCCATACCATTTATTAGTTTAGTTGCCCTCCTCTGCACTCCCTCGAGTATCGCCATGTCCTTGAGGTACGGTGACCAGTATTGAACACAGTACTCCAGGTGCGGGCGCACCATTGCGCGATACAGCGGCATGATGACTTCCTTCGTCCTGGTTGTAATACCTTTTTGGATAATGCCCAGCATTCTGTTTGCTTTCTTTGAGGCTGTTGCACATTGCGCCGATGGTTTCAGTGATGTGTCGACCATCACCCCCAGGTCCCTTTCAAGGTTACTCACCCCTAGCAGTGTTCCCCCCATTTTGTAGCTGAACATCGGGTTCTTTTTCCCTACATGCATGACCTTAAAACTCATTTGCCACTTTTTTGCCCAGTCTTCCAGTTTCGTTAGGTCCCTTTGCAGGTCTTCACAGTCTTCCGTGTTTCTAACCCTGCTGCAGAGTTTGGTGTCATCAGCAAATTTGATAACCTCACATTTTGTCCCTGCCTCCAGATCGTTAATAAATATATTGAACAGTAGAGGTCCCAGCACTGACCCCTGTGGAACTCCGCTCGTGACCCATTGCCAGTCTGAGTATTGGCCTTTTACTCCAACCCTCTGCTTCCTGCCTGCCAACCAGTGTTTGATCCATCGGTAGATATCCCCTTGCACCCCGTGGTACCACAGCTTTTTAAGTAGCCGTTCGTGAGGTACCTTGTCGAAGGCTTTTTGGAAGTCAAGGTAAATGATGTCTATGGATTCCCCCTTATCCATCTGGCTGTTTATTCCCTCAAAGAAGTACAGCAAGTTCGTGAGGCATGACTTTCCCTTGCAGAAGCCATGTTGGCTCGCCTTCAGTTGTCCATTGTTTTCTATGTATTCGCATATTGTGTCCTTTACCATTGCTTCCATCATCTTCCCTGGAACCGAGGTCAAGCTCACAGGCCTGTAGTTTCCCGGGTTACCCCTTGATCGCTTCTTAAAGATGGGCGTGACATTCGCTATTTTCCAGTCCTCTGGGATCTCCCCTGTTTTTAGGGAGAGGTTACATATTTGGCGAAGTGTCTCTGCTATTTCGTTTCTCAGTTCTTTTAGAACCCTTGGGTGGATGCCGTCCGGGCCTGGTGATTTGTCGCTCTTTAGTCTGTCTATCTGTCTGAGGACATCCTCTTTGCTCACCTCTAGTTTTACCAGCCTTTCATCTTGTTCTCCGTTTATAATCTCCTCGGGTTCCGGAATATTGGTTGTGTCCTCTCTGGTGAAGACTGACGAGAAGAATTTGTTTAACCTGTCAGCTATCTCTTTTTCCTCCTTTATCGCTCCTTTCCTGTCTCCGTCATCCAGTGGTCCCACTTCCTCTCTGGCTGGTTGTTTCCCTTTCACATACCTGAAGAAGGGTTTGAAGTTTCTTGCTTCTCCTGCCAGCCTTTCCTCATATTCTCTCTTTGCTTTCCTGACCTCTCGATGACATTCTTTCTGGTGTCTTTTGTGCTCTTCCTGGTTTTCCTTTGTTGGTTCCTTTTTCCATTTCTTGAAGGATGATTTCTTGTTGCTTATAGCCTTTTTAACTGCAGTTGTTATCCATGCTGGGTTTTTAGTTCGATTTTTTTTGCACCCTTTCCTAAACCTTGGGACGTACAAGTCTTGTGCCTCGAGCACTGTGCCTTTAAGCAGTGTCCAGGCTTCCTTTACGATCTTCACCTTCCCTGAGCTGTTGCTGAGCTTTTTTCCTACCATTTTCCTCATGTCCTTGTAGTTTCCTTTTCTGAAGTTGAGTGCTGTCGTCGTGGTTCTTTTCACCTTGGATGTTCCCATGCTTAATTTGTACTGGATCATGTTGTGATCGCTGTTCCCTAACGGTGCTAGTACCACCACTTCCTTTGCGGGTCCCTCTAGCCCGTTGAGGATTAGGTCTAGAGTGGCATCCCCTCGCGTTGGTTCCGTGACCAGCTGCTCCATGAAACAGTCCCTTATTGCCTCTAGGAATTTAGTTTCTCGCGTGCAATTTGAGTGCCCAATGTCCCAGTCTATTCCCGGATAGTTGAAGTCCCCCATAACCACCACTTTTTCACTTTTGCACACCTGTCTCAGTTCGGCCTCCAGGTCCAGGTCGTTTGTTTCTGGCTGTCCTGGTGGGCGATAGTACAGTCCCAATTTGATGTCAGCTCCTTCCCCTCCTGTCAGCTTAACCCATAGTGACTCCAGACTTTCTGCCCTTATTGTTGTTTCAATTCTGGATGAAGGAATGGAGTCCTTTATATACAGTGCTATTCCTCCCCCCTTCTTGTGTGCCCTGTCCTTCCTGTAGAGTTTGTACCCTGGCAGGGCCACATCCCATTTGTTGTCCTCTGACCACCATGTTTCTGTGATTCCTATTATGTCTATGTCCTTATTTCTGGCTATAACTTCTAGCTCCCCCATTTTAGTTCTTAGGCTTCTAGCATTTGTATATAGGCAATTTAAGTCCCAGTTTGTTACCTTTTCTTTTGGATCTACTCTTGATTTGTTGCTCCTGCTGGTCTCCTCGCGTGTTGCCTCCTGCGGTGTGTCTATTCCGTCCTCTGCCCGCTTCTTTGTTCTTTGATAGCCCTCTGGTTCCGGCTGTTTCCTCCTTGTTTTGCTCTTTAGCTCTAAATGCCCCTCGGTTCCCTGTGCTGCATCTTTGGGTTTATGTCCATAAAGTGTCCATTTTGTCTCTAGTCCACTATTGCCAGTTCCTGTCTCAGTATCTTTGCTCGATACTGTGGTCCAATGTGTCG
Source organism: Geotrypetes seraphini (assembly GCF_902459505.1). Taxonomy (NCBI): domain Eukaryota; kingdom Metazoa; phylum Chordata; class Amphibia; order Gymnophiona; family Dermophiidae; genus Geotrypetes; species Geotrypetes seraphini. The sequence continues at coordinate 399,632,586 of NC_047084.1, read as the reverse complement.
AGGTCAGATCGACTATCGGCTTTCCCCTTGTTATCAGTTTAAAGTCATGTCTATGCAGGTCTGGATGTTACGTGCCAGCATCCTCGTCCCAGCCGTGCTCAAATGCAGACCATCTCTCCTGTAGAGCTTGTTTTTCCCCAGGAAGGTTGACCAGTTCCGTACAAAGAGGAAACCCTCCTCGTCACACCATCGCCTCAGCCATCCATTTGTTGCTTGCAGCTCGGTCTGCCTCCTCGCATCTGCCCTTGGTACTGGCAGGATCTCTGAAAAGGCTATCTTCCCTGTCCTCAGCTTCAGCTTCCTCCCCAGGATCTTAAACTGTTCGGTCAGTGTAGTCATGTTGAAATTCCTTCTGCTGACGTCATTTGTTCCGACATGGATTATCACTGCTGTGTCCTCTGTCTCAGCTCCCTCCATGATTCTCTCGATTCTGCCGGAGATGTCCTTTGTCCTCGCCCCTGGGAGACATGTCACTAGGCGATCCGCTCTGCCTCCTGCTATGTGACTGTCCACCTCTCTCAGGATTGAGTCTCCCACCACAATAGCAGATTTTCCTCTCCTCAGCTTCCTCCTGGGTCTCAGGTCTGTGTCGATGATGATTGGGTCCTCCAATCCTTCCTTCTCCTGTTTGGTTCCTCCGCAAGGTTCCTCTCCCTCGGCTCCTGGTGGGTCCTGGTGGCTCCTGGCGGGTCCTGTCCTCCATCCGTTTGTTCCCTTCTGAAGAGCGGGTGATCCTGTGTCTCTACCATCCTGCAGGCCTCCTCGATGAATCTTTCGAGCTCTTTGACCTGTTCATTGAAGTGGTTTTCTCTGGTGGTGTCCTCAGTTGGTTCAAATTCTCCTGGTTCCTCTATGGAGCGGAGTCCCTCTAGCTCCTGTACTTTGATCTACAGTCTCCCGACCTCCTTCTTGAGGCTAGCCAGTTCCTGACATGGACCTCATAGCACCGGATTGGCCACGCAGGCCGTGGTAAGTGGACCTGATACATCTTCAGAGTGACAAGTGTCTCACACTGCAGGTGCAGCTCAATCTTCTATCTCAGAGCTCAGTGGTCATAGAAGATCTAGATTGCATGGTTCTTTTTTTTTATTATGTTTTTTATTAATTTTATAAGATTAGTGAACAAAATATACAAATATTAAGAAAAACAAATCATATCTACAAAACAATAAATATAAATATTAAATAAGACAAGAAATAGATCATATGTACAAATCATTGTGTGTATATAAATCTATATAATTATATAAAATGTAAATAGCAAATGAATATGGGGGACCAGTATATATATATTGTTGGTATATGGTACGCAGCAATCATATTAAAATATAGTGAAACTTTCAAGAGGCATCACCAGCTAAATAACTTAAGGATAGCAATAAATTCTGAAACTCTGTTTGTGAATGGTCTAAAGCAGTGTTCTTCAACTGCCGGTCCACAATATTTTCTTGCCGGTCCATTAAAGATTCGGGTCCCTTCTACTAACTGCACACTAGGTAGGAAGAGAGGCTACAGTGCCAGCGTCAGCTGACTTGCAACTTCCTGTTGCCGTCGTGTATGCTGGGACTCCTGCCTCGTATGCTTTCCATCGCATATTCCTCCTGCCATCGCCAGGACTCCTGCCTTCGCTGCGTATGCTGGGCTTCCTGCCGCATATACCTCCTGCCTTTATCTTGTCTCTGCACCCCCAGACCAGCAGTGACAGCTCTGTGTGCTTTTAACTTCGCCACACAGCTGCCGCTAAGCAGTAGTTTAGCCATGGTTTCATGAGACAGCCTCATGGCCTTTGCTAGGCCAGCCTGCTTCGATGATGCGATGTGGGCCAGCCGACCAAAGGCTCTGAGGCTGCCTCATGAAACAGCGGCTAAACTATTGCTTAGGGGCAGTTGTGTGCAGAAGTTAAAAGCACACAGAGCTGCCGCTAGGCTAAAGAGAGGAAACATTTGCTGGAGAGGGAAGGGAGAAGGGATATTCAAAACTCTCAAATCTCAAAACTCTGCTATTCAAAAAATCTTTAGAGTCCTCTTAACTCTTTATCTTTAAAGCTCTCCCTTCCTTCCCCGCAACCTCTCCGATGTCTCCCTCCCCTCTTACTATCTTTCCCAACTACCCCTCAAAGCCTCTAGTATGCATCCAACCCATTTTGTAATCTCCTGGAAATGTCCAGCCATCTTCTTATGTAATCAGCTTTGAACTGCAAGGTACAGGCGGAATAGAAGTCACTAATGTAATGTAATGTAATGTATTTCTGGACAGGGAAGGAGAGAGAGGAAGGGTGAAGGGGTACTGCTGGACAGGGGAGGAGGGAAGGGAAGAGAGTTACTGTTGGATAAGGGGGGGAGGAGGAAAGGGAGAGGGGGTACTGCTGGACAGGGGAGGAGGAAAATAGGAAGGAAACAGCTGGCAGGGAGATTAGAGGAAGGGAAGGGGTCAGGATGGAATGGACAGATCAGATGAGGGAAAGGGGTTAGACAGGAATGAGAAAGTAGATAGAAATTGATGCTGGGAAGGGGGTCAGTAGAGAAATAAGGAGAGAAGGACAAAGATGCTAGATCTGGTGTAGGAGAGATAAAAATGAAGAGAACAGAATGAATCATGTTAAAAGGAGAGAGGGGGCACAGGCTGGATGGAGAGGGGCATAGAAAGAGGGCAGATACCATATGGAAGGGGGAGAGGGGAGACAGTGGATGGAAGGGGCAGATCCTGGATTGAAGAGACAGAGGGCAGACGCTGGATGGAATAATAATAATAATAACAGTTTATATACCGCAGGACCGTGAAGTTCTATGCGGTTTACAATTATTAGAAATGTTACAGATTAAATGGAATAAACAAAGTACAGACTTAATTATTGATAGTTCTAGCGATCATTTGTTGAGGACTGAGATTGTATAGGTTGGTTTCCTAAGTATTTCAGGAACAGATGTGTTTTTAGGCGTTTCCTGAATTCCACATAGCTAGTGGGCACAAGCAATTATTCAAGGTCTTTACCCCATAGTGCTGCTTGATGTGCGAGAAGATGTTGGTGATGACTTTTAAATTTACAACCTCTGATCGGTGGAGAGACAAAGTTCGGATGTGAGCTTCATTTGTGTCTGTTGGTTGTGAAAGAGAAAAGGTCTGTAATGTATTTAGGGGCTAGGCTGTAAAGTACCTTGAAACAGAAACAACCAAACTTGAATTTCACGTGTGCCTCCATCGGCAGCCAGTGTAAAAGTCGATAGGAAGGTGTCACGTGATCAAACTTTTTCAGTCCACAGAGTAGTCTGATCGCTGCATTTTGAACTAGTTGCAATCGCCGCATATACTTCTGGGGGAGTGCCAAGTAGGCGATGTTACAATAATCTCATTGACTCAGTAGAAGGGATTGTACCAGAATTCGGAATGATGAGCCATCGAAGTAAGCTCTGATGGACCGAAGCTTCCAAAGGGTGTGAAAGAGTTTTCTGATCAAGGAGTTTACCTGGTTTTTCATGGTCAGGTTCTGGTCCAGTGTTATTCCCAATATCTTCATAGTGGTTTGAATGGGATATCTAAGGTTATTGATGCACATTGGTGCTTTAGTGCTAAGTGGGTTTGGCGATGCTATGAAAAATTTTGTTTTCTCTGGGTTTAGTTTTAGTCTGAATTCAGTCATCCATTGCTCCATCCGATTTAGTACTTCTGTTGCTTTGGGGGTGATTTCTGAGACAGAGTTGATGAATGGGATAATTATCGTAAAGTAGTCAGTGTAGCTAAATAGTTTTATCCCTAGTTAGGACATTTGTGCACCCAATGAGGACGTGTAGACATTGAAGAGCAGAGGGGATAGCGGTGATCCTTGTGGCATGCCAGATGGATTGCTCCATGTATTTGAGAGATCGTGATTAAAGCGGACTTGGTAGGTGCGTGAAATAAGGAAACCTCGGAACCAGTTCAGTACTTCTCCTTTGATTCCAATTGCATCTAGGCATTGTAGCAGTTTTCCATGGTCCATCAGATCAAAGGCAGAACTCATGTCAAATTGCATGATTAGGGCGTTGAGGCCCTTACTGAAAAAGTAACGCAAATTGTCCAGAATGGCTGCAATTACTGTTTCAGTGCTTTTTTTTTTTTTAATATAATTTTTATTGAAAAGCAGTCAAATACACACAACAGTGGTCTGGCATATGACCACAAAACAGGTATAGCAACAAAGCAAAACAATAGGAAATACAAATGCCTCAGAGCAGAGGAGGTGCTATCGTAACAGCCGACATGTAGGCACACACAATGGATGGAATGAAAAATAAGAGTCTCGCCAAAACAAGTCGCAAGAGGTGCCCCAGAAAGCACCCTCCTCAAGATAAGAAAGACTGCAAAAACAATTTTGTCAGTAGTAGAAACCCCACACCCTACAATCACCCACCCATCCTACATACAGAACTATCCCGCACAAACAGTCCACACAATCCACAACAGCCACCCACCTAACACTCCACAGACATACCACAATCAACCGAGCTCGAGAGTCGACGGTCAGGTTGCACAGTAGAAGCCTCAGTCAAGGGGCCGCCCATATCCCAAAAGGGGACCGGATTAAGGCAAGGCTATGGGGGCTACGGAGTCAGCCTCAACTTGAAATGCTCTCCACAGGGAAACGTATACGACCCTATCACGTCCAGTAGATGCCACATGGGTTTGAATTTCAAAAGCAGCTAGCTCCCGCATTTTGTGGAGCCATTGAGTGAAGGATGCGGGCTCAGGCCCCACCCAATGGAAAAGCAACAGCTTTTTCACCGTAAGAGTGCAGTGTACAAAAACTTCTGATACGGTGCGGTAAAGCCTGCAGCGGATACGTCTCCCATGTCACCCAACAATAAGAGGCCATAAGACCGGGGAATGGTCCTGCCAAGGAGGCCCTCAAGAAACGGGAGAACCTGGAGCCATAAAGCCGCATGGGGGCACTCCAAAAACATGTGCAATAGTGTGCCCCTCGCTCTCTGACAATGAGAGCAAGTGTCATCATCCCATAAACCCATGGCATGTCCCCGAGCCCTAGAGATGTAAGTCCGATGCAAGATCTTATATTTCATTTTCCTAAGGTCCATTGATCCCGTGAATTGAGTAAGGTTAGTTAAAAGGTCCAAAAATTGGGCCTCAGGAATGTCAAGAGCCAAATCTCGCGACCACTGGGCCGCAAGCCTAGGCAGATAGGAGGGAGGGAGAGCATTTTTAAGGAGCCTATACCAGGTGGACAATGTGTTTGTCTGAGAAGGTAAGAGGGCCAAGTAAGAGTCCAATTTCCCCATCGTCCAATGCTCTCCCCACCGTCGAGTCAGGGAAAAAAAGTAATGTCTGGCTTGCAAATGGGCCCAAAAATGCGTGTTCGGGAGGTCCCAACGAGTCTGAAGTTGTGGAAAGGTGGGGAAAGTCCCTGTGCCCTCTTCGGAGAGATGTTGCAAGCTGACACAGCCCCGGGAGTCCCACAGTTGAAACCCTGAGGTACCCATCCCCGGGAGGAAGTCTACATTACCCACCAGGGGCAAGAAAGGAGATGCCTGTGGGGCTCGCCCCTGTGCCTTCCGCCACCACCACCAGGCTTGTCGTAGCGGTTTCAAAAAGAGGAATCAAAGATCCCCCCCCAGGAAAAGACCGGGGGGACAAATGCAATAAAGAGACAAAGGAATGAGGAGCGCACCACTCACGGATCCAACCTGAAGGAGAGTACCTATAATGGCCAGAGATGCCCTCATGAACAAAGCGCAGCAGGGAAGCAACGTTGTACCTGCGAATATCAGGGAGATTCAAACCTCCTTGCCTAGAGTCCAGGGACAAGGTATCAAAACTGATTCGAGCCCGCTTGTGTCGCCATAAAAAGGAAAGAAGAATAGACCGAAAGACTTGGACATCTCTGTTCAGAATCCAAAGCGGAATCGTTTGAAGTGGATATAAAAGTTTTGGGAGAAGCACCATTTTGAATAACGCCGCACGGCCCCAAAGGGAAAGAGGCAAGTCCTTCCATTTCTCGCAAAGATTACGGATAGTCTCAATATGGTGGAGAACATTGTACTGGTAAAGGAAGATGAGATTGGGTGCTCAAATAAATGCCAAGGTAGCGCATAGGCTTCCGAACCGGTGGAATCAGTAATGTATCATGCCATGGCTCATGTCTATGAGAAGCCAGAGGCAGGAGTTCCGATTTGGCGCAATTAACCCGAAGGCCTGAGACTGTGCCAAAGTCTTGAACCAGCGAGAGAGCCTCCGGTAAGTGTAAAGGCGCGAGGTCTAAATATAACAGAATATCGTCTGCGAAAAGATTAATGCGGCTTTCCTTAGCTCCAACTTTAATACCAAGAATGAAAGGATGAGATCGAATTTTAATCGCCAGCGGTTCAATAGCCAGAAGAAATAGTAGCGGGGACAGGGGGCATCCCTGACGAGTACCTCGTTCAAGCGGGAAGGGTGAAGTAAGTTGTCCATTAATAAGAAGTTTAGCCTTAGGCAAAAAATATAGACTGCGCACCCAGTCCAAAAACATGCCCTCCAGCTCATATTGCCCCATGACCCAAAAAAGATAAGACCAAGAGATGCTATCAAACGCCTTCTCCATATCTAGGCCCACAATAGCTGCCTGGGTATCCCCTCCTCTGCGAGAGTAAATGACCATCAAAGCTCTCGTAAGATTCATGGAGGCATATCTGCCAGGCACGAATCCCACCTGATCTTCATGGATAAGGAGATGAAGGTATACATTCAGACGTTTGGCAAGTAACGCTGCGAGCAATTTTGCGTCTTGGTTAAGAAGTGATATGGGCCTGTAAGAGCCCACCTGAGACGGGTCCTTGCCCGGCTTGGGCAACAGAACAACATGTGCCAGATTATAGCGGTCCACACCTTTGTGGGAGTGCAAAGAATTAAAAGCCTCCACCAGAGGATGAGATATAACGTCAGACAAAATTTTATAGTATTCCGGCCCATAACCATCTGGCCTAGGTGATTTAGTCAATTTAAGCTCTTTTATACCCAGTTCCACTTCAAGACTAGTAATGGGAGCATTCAGAGCTTGAATCTGGGTCGGGAGGAGTTTTGGAAGGATGACATCACTGAAAAAGCGGTCCCTATCCGTATCCGTTGAGGGCCGCTCTGCATATAGGTCCTTATAATACGTCACGAATTGTTGATGGATGTGTGTTTCTGTCGTATGAGTGTAACCCTGCGTATTAGTAATAGCAGTGATGACTTGTCACTTACGATGAGGGCGGACCAAGCGGGCCAACAACCGTCCAGCTCTCCCCCCCACCTGTGGAGATTATAGCGACGAAAGTACAAATCCCTCTCCGCTCGCTGTGTTAGAATCGCATCTATCTGCCATCGGAGTGTACGTAAGCGTATACGATCAGCCTCCTGCAAGGTCCCCTGATGGCGCCTTCGTAGTTGCTGGAACTCGCCCGACAGCAGTTTCAATTCCGCTTCCAGTTTCTTTTTCTTCCCCGTGACATAAGCGATAACAAAGCCCCGTAGTACTGCCTTGGATGCCTCCCAGAAGAGCCCTGGATCAAGATCAGGATCAGAATTGGTGCTACAGTAATCCAGCCATTTTTCCCTAAGGTATCTACGAAAAGCAAGATCTTTAAAGAGGTATCCCGGGAAACGCCATGTCCGAGTTGAAGAGTCAGCAGTAATTTGAAGGGATAGTGTCACAGGGGAATGATCAGAAAGAGGAACTTCCACTATCTCTACAGCACTAACCATGGGCAGCAGCGCAGGAGAGAGCAAGAAGTAGTCAAGACGTGTATAAAGATTATGGGGATTGGAGTAAAACGTATAAGTACGTTCCGTGGGATGGAATAGGCGCCAAATATCTAAGAGCCCCAGCTGCGTGGTCAGAAAATTAACTCCTTTACCCATGTGATCCTTAGGGAAGCGCTTGGCAGGGGCACAATCTTGAGAGGGATCCGCCGTGATGTTAAAGTCGCCCCCCATAAGGACATGGTAACCCGGGTACTGCGCCAGCCGCGACATCAACCCCGAAAAATAGCTGTGATTATAGATATTAGGGGCGTAAACATTACAAAGGAGATAAAGCCGTCCCCAAAGCTCTCCCAGCACTAGGACATATCGGCCCTCTTTGTCCTGTATAACCTTATGCAATTGAAACGGGAGTTGCTTATGGACCAAAACTGCTACCCCCCTTTGACGAGTGTTATAAGAAGAATAGTATACCTCCCCCACCCAATCCCTCCTAAGTTTCTCATGTTCTACAGGTGTGAGATGGGTCTCTTGTAGGAAGGCAATGTCAATACGTTCCCTGCGAAACCAGGAGAGTATTTTCTTTCGTTTGACCCGGGAATGGATCCCATCCACATTAAGGGAGGAAAATTTTAAATTAACCATGGTCCCCCCACCAAGGAACAATAGGAGCAGAAATGTCAATCAAATAAGAGAAGAGGAAGGCCCTCCCACGTCAAATCACCAAAGATGGCATGTACCGGCAAATGAGAAAAAACTGGTGCTCTCGAGACTCCACTCATACATCCCGATACATACCCCCCCCCCCCGACATACTCCCCCCCACCCCCCCTCAACATACTCCAACCTTCCAGTACCCAACCCAACCAGAAAACCATGATGTAACCAGAACCCCGTACCCCCTCCCCCCCAGAAAACAAAGTGCAGCATGATGTCCATACAGTCAGCACAAAAGTAATAAATGTAAACAAACTCGCTCCGGCAAGTATAGGGAAAACATAATGCCCAACAAGGACTCCCCAGCAGGCTGCAGAACAAGAGAGTCAGACCCCCTGCAATGTGGAAACAAAACCAGAGCCTACATAGAGGACTCCCCATGTACAGGCAGCAGGAAGATAGCCACTGGTATGGATCTGTCCAGAAGCCAGGAGCCAGGAGCGGAAAGAAACCTCCATCAGCCAGCACTCCTCAAGCACATCTCAAAGTAGTCCCTCTCTCTCTGTCCCAGCAGCAGGTATAGAGTCCGCCGCCTCCCAAAAGTTCGGGGCGACAAATCAATCAGGCTTTCAGCAACCCCATTCCCCTCAAGGGGCTGGCAGTCCCTCCAAGTAAGAACGGAGCGCTGCTGGAGTATCCATCAGGACTACACCAGTGTTGGTTTGAATGCGCACCTTAGCAGGATATTGGAGAGTGAATTTAATCCCTCTGGCATGAAGCCGTGTGCAGTAGGGCGCCAAAGCCCTTCTCTTCTCCGAGAGCCTGATGGAGAAATCCTGAAAAAGCAAGATCTTGGTGCCATTGTAATCCAGGGAGCGGGCTTGCCTGTATGCCTCCAGAATGCGAGCCTTAACAGCATAGTTGGGGAAGCGAGCTATAACTGGACGTGGCCTGGCTCCTTCAGCACGTGGCGCCCCTATCCGATGTACCCTTTCCACATGCACTGGGCCGATGGAAGTCCGAGGGTTTGAGGCAGCCACGTGGCCACCAGGTCTTCCAGCTCAGCATCACGGACTGACTCCGGCACCCCAATAAGCCGCAGGTTATTTCGGCAGCTGCGGTTCTCTACCTCCTCAGCCCGATCGTCCAGCTGCTGAATTTTTGTTTCCAAGGCCGCCAGACGTCCGTCCGCTGTTTCTGCCCGGTCTTCCTGCGCCGAGATCCGTTCCTCTGCTTGCTGGAGGCGCGCAGCGTGACCCGCAATGCTGTCTTTCACTTCCTCCAGCACTGCATGCAGTTTGGACAATTTTTCATCTAATAGTTTTGAGAGGTGGCAGACCGAAACCTGCATGTCCGCATTGTGCTGGGCTGTACCCGCTGAGATCAGGCTGGGGGCCGCCATTTTCAGGGGCTTAACAGACCTCTCTTTGCCAGGCCTCGGGGTCCTTATCGGCATACCGGCCGGCCACAGCGAATCCGCACTCCTCCGAGATGACCCAGAGAAGCAGGAGAAAAACCCAATGCCGGATGGAGCAGATTAAAGGCGGTTTGTGCTGACTGTAAGCTAGTTCGGGGGTGTTTTCTTAGGCTTAGAGCGGAGCTCGGTTCACCGGCGTCTGATCAGCACGCGAGCATCACGTGACCCCCCCTACTGTTTCAGTGCTAAATAGAGGCCTAAAACCAGATTGAGTTTCGTGCAGAAGAGAGAATTGGTCAAGATATTCCATTAGTTGGGTGTGTACCAATCCTTCCATGATTTTTACCATAAATGGAATAGATGCTACTGGTCTATAGTTGGTTATTGATTTTGCTGGTTCTTTACAATTTTTTGGGATTGGGGTTATTATAATAATTGTAATAATTCGGTGAGGAATTTTCCATTGTTTAGATTATTGGTTAAATAATTCAATAGGGATAATTTAAAGCCTAATGGAGCTGCTTTCATAATCTCTCGTGGACATGAGTCCAGGACACAGTGTGATTTAGAGTATTTGTTATATAATTTGATGTAGTTATTCCAATCTGAATTGTGGAAGGAACTCCAGATCATGTTCGCTGGTATTTCATTTCTTGGTATAACAATTGATTGATGTTCGGATGCATCAATTGTTGAGTAGTTATTTCTTAGGTTTTTGATTTTTGAGTCGAAATGTTGTGCTAGTTCATTTGCTGAGGGTAGTTTGGTGTTATGCATGGGTTGAGCGTGGCGTGTGGTGTCGAATAAGTTTGTAACTATGTTGAACAGTTCTTTTGTGTTGGTTCCTTTTGAGCTAGTATTAGCTGAGTTAATTTTGGATGAGTAAAAAGTTTTACATTTTCTTTTATCTGTTGTTTGTAGAGTTTTATGTTGGATCTCCAGTTGTTTCAGTCTGACAGTTTTCCCGTTTTTTTCCAGATTCTTTCTAATCGTCTTACTGATTGTTTCATTGTTAGGAGTTCAACGTCAAACCATTTATTATATTTGTTTGAGCAGCTTTTACTCTTTCGTATAGGGGCGATTTTATCTAAGATGGACGTGCTAGTTTTCATCCAGTGAGCATAGAAGTCAGCTTATTCTTCTTCTTCTATCTTCGCTTGTGAATCATATTGTGACCAATATTCCTCTGGATTGATATGACCTCTTGTGAGGTGTTCTCTTTTTGTCCGTGGGCATGAAGAGAGTGAAAAGATGATGAAAGCAGAAACCAAAGATGACAAAAGGTAGAAAAAAATAATTTTATTTCTATCTTGTGATTAGAATATATCAGACTTGAAATATGTATCCTGCTAGAGCTGGTGTTCAACCTAACTGGGGACTGCAAAGCCCAGGGAGTGCTTCTTTAACTTCCAGCTTGCTTAGGGCGTTCTCTGACTAGGGGGCAGTTGCTCTAGTTGCACTCCCCTAACACTATTCCTGTCATGTGTAACTGTGGTATTCTGTTGGCATGATATTTCTGTGTACCATTCTGTAATAATTTGGCTTATTCAGTTTTCTTGATAGTAGAGGGGATATATGTGGAGGGGAGACGGGGGTTTTGTTGATCCTTGCCCTGTATTATTTGTATTTATAAAATGACAATTGTACAGAATATTGTTTCTTTTTATACTTTAATAAAATATGTTCAATATAAAATCATAACTATTTGAGGCTTGTGCGGATGGGATCAGATGGTTTGCGGGACTGAGCTTGCGGGGATGGGGCGGAGATGGGTTTTTATTTCAGTCTTAGTAGTTTGCCAGTCCATAAAATAATTCTTTTATTTCTACCGGTCCATAGGTATAAATCTAATCTAATCTAATCCTTAGGTTTGTATACCGCATCATCTCCACGTTCGTAGGTTGAAGATCACTGGTCTAAAGCAGGGCTCTATATTTTGGGAAATGTGCTAGTGGAATGATGTTTTCCTCCAATTATACTTTCATATTTGTTAGTGATATATACAGTGTTCCACCATACCATGAATTCTACTTTGGATAGACTCTTCTAACAGTGCAAGATATTTTTGATGGCCAAAAACAATAGTATGTTAAGCAGGCGAGCATTGGGCTCCAAAAGAGGTTGTATGAGGCCCTGTTGACCTAAACAATAATTTTGAGATTTAGCAGCTCTTGGATCATTAAAATAGAGGAGATGGTATTCCACACTCTTTCACAATAGATCTTGAGCTGAGGACATTGGAATATCATATGCGGCAATATACCCACAGAACTCTCTCATGACCAGCATGAATTGGAGACTTTATGTGAGAATTTAGCAATCTTCTGCGGGGTCCAGTGAGCCCGATGTAAAAAGAAGTATATTGATTGCAGTACTGAAGCAGAACAAATTGATTTAAATAATCTTGTCCACACCACTTGCCATACTTCATCATTAGTGGATATATCTAAGTCAGATTGCCAGTGACTCATCAGCGTTGATACAGATACTGGTAGTGCTCGACACATTTAATCCATACCATTTGGAGGCAACACTTTGAGGGGAGAAATAGTAATACTTTGAAGTAGAAGGTCAGGTGTAGACTTTAATTTATTCAAGTTTGGAAATGTTGCTCTTGCACATTTCTGTAGTTGTATCCATTTATTATACTGGTTAATTGGTAGACTATATTTATTACAAATTTCCTCAAAAGACATCCAGTTATTATGGATAAGAAGATCTGGTAGAATGCAGATCTCATGCTTCTGCCATACAGACCAGTTTAAGATGGAATTTTGAATTATAAAGATATCATTGTCCCATAAAGAGATCAATGAAGTGTCCATCCATTTAGTTTCCATCACACTGTCAAAATGTTGTATTACCCATTTTGTTGATCGAATGATGCAATTTAACTGTTTCTGTTGGTTTAGTGGAAAGGATATTGATGGAATAAGTGCAAGCATGATGGTGCCAAGTAAACTTTTCTCCAGAAGGAGCCATGATGGAGGATTAAGAATGGTTTTATTGAGAATCCATAAGGAGCCCTGGCGCATGATAAAAGCCTGATGGTATTTAAAAAAATCCGGGAAGTTGATGCCGCCATTTGACTTTACATTTTTAAGTTTATGTAAAGGGATTCGTAGTTGCTTGTTATTCCATAGAAATTTACTCAAGACTTGTTCTATATTATATATTCTTTTGTTTAAAAGGTAGGGCAGCATGCTTAGCACATAATTAACCTTTGGTTGGATCATCATTTTAATACTGGAAAGTCGACCCTACCAGGTGATTTTTAGAGGTGACCATCTATGTGTTAGGTCTTTTATCAGAGTTAATGAATACTCTGTGTTTAGTCGTTCAGTATCCTTTAATGTTGGACCTATAATAAGACCTAAATATTTCAATTTGCATATGTTCCAGATGAATCCAAAGGATACAATAGTTTATTTGTCTTCAGTGCAGTTTAAAGGCATTAATTCCAATTTGTTGGTGTTCAATTTGTATCCAGACACTTGTGTATATTGCTCAATTAGTTTGATGACTTGGGGAATAGATTCAGGTGTTATATAAAGCATGATGTCATCCGCCCACCCCCGACGTCATCCGAGTAGCTTCCCCTTAAAAGGGGCGGAGCCAACGGCGCCCAGCCGTTTGGCTCTGTAGAAGGCAGAGAGGAGGCAGAGAAGCGAGAGGAGAAGAACAGGGGAGCAAAACCAGGAAAACAAACAAAACCGGAGGAGAAAGCAGGAGCAGAGGAGGAAGGATCGACTGGGGCAGCGGCGAGAGTTAGCTCCGCCCACCCCCGACGTCATCCGAGTAGCTTCCCCTTAAAAGGGGCGGAGCCAACGGCGCCCAGCCGTTTGGCTCTGTAGAAGGCAGAGAGGAGGCAGAGAAGCGAGAGGAGAAGAACAGGGGAGCAAAACCAGGAAAACAAACAAAACCGGAGGAGAAAGCAGGAGCAGAGGAGGAAGGATCGACTGGGGCAGCGGCGAGAGTTAGCTCCGCCCACCCCCGACGTCATCCGAGTAGCTTCCCCTTAAAAGGGGCGGAGCCAACGGTGCCCAGCCGTTTGGCTCTGTAGAAGGCAGAGAGGAGGCAGAGAAGCGAGAGGAGAAGAACAGGGGAGCAAAACCAGGAAAACAAACAAAACCGGAGGAGAAAGCAGGAGCAGAGGAGGAAGGATCGACTGGGGCAGCGGCGAGAGTTAGCTCCGCCCACCCCCGACGTCATCCGAGTAGCTTCCCCTTAAAAGGGGCGGAGCCAACGGCGCGCGGCGAAGGCGAGCGGTAAAGGCGCTCGCCTTAGCGAGAGCGCCTTTGCGAAGGGCCTTGCAAGGGACGAGTATCTACTATCAAGAACACCGAGGAGGACTGAACGGTAAGGAAGCGACAAACACAGAAGGTAAGGAAGAGACAGACGCCAAAGGAACAAACCCACACATACAATCAAGGTGAAGTAGAGCGGAGACAGCACACACAAAAGAGACAGCAAGGCAAGCAACATAAGAAGCAGCAGGCAAGGGACACAAGCACACACAAGGGAAGCAAGAAATGGAAGCCCAAGGAAGTCAGAAGGTGAGCTTTCCAGTCTTCTGTATCGGCTGCAATATGTATGACTACCTCCCTTCGGGGATCCAGGCATACATTTGCAATCGATGCATGGAGATGGATAACTTGAAATATCAGGTAAGACTACTGGAAGGAACAGTGATGGAACTCGAAGACAGAATCCGAGCACAGGAGAAGATTCTAGTGGAGTACAGCCCAAACGACGAGGTCAAGGAACTAGAAATGTTCATAGAGGAAGCTCATCAGCACCACGTAGAGATCCCAGGGCTGGAAAACTGTACTCAGGAAACCGATGTGAGGAGAGAAGAAACCGAAGACGAGGTAGGAGACAACCGCACACCAGGAGGAATAGTGAGAGCACAGGAAGACATCGCCCCACCCAAAGAACAGGAAACAATTTCAAGAGTATCATTGGAGGAAGAAGACTGGCCCTACTCCAAGGACGTGGACCTACGCCCCCCAAGGAACTCCCGAATAAAGAAGATGGGGATCATCGTAGGCGACTCCATCATACGACATGTGGACAGCCACACCGCAGGAGGAAGAGAGGACAGAGTTGTCACCTGTCTGCCTGGAGCAAGAGTGAAGGATGTGACCAACAGGATCTCCAGGATCATAGATGGAGCAGGGGGAGAGGACACCGCTGTACTTATCCACGTGGGAACAAATGATGTGAGCGGGCGGAAGTATGACAGGGAAGAGATGAAGGGCCAGCTCCGCTCACTCGGAAGACAACTGAAGATCAGGGAGGTGAAGGTGGCCTTCTCTGAGATCCTCCCAGTACCAAGAGCGGATGGAAAGAGACAAGGGGAATTGCAAGTAATCAACGCCTGGATGAGACGATGGTGCGAAGAAGAAGGCTTCGACTTCGTGCGCAACTGGACGGCGTTCTGGGGAAAAAGCAAGTACTACAGAAGGGACGGACTACACCTCAACAAGGAAGGAGCAAGAGTTTTGCAGGCAACATGAAGAAGGCAATCGAGAAGGCTTTAAACTGAAAGATAGGGGAAAGCCGACAGTCGACCACCGGTCGATGGTACGGATAGCAGGATGCCCCGACGAAGAAGCCAAGGACAACTACACCTACACAAGAGAAGACGACCTCACAGCCAATAAGGGAGAAAAAGCAGGAAGGGACAACTCAGACACAGGAGGGGACGACCACACAGCAAACAAGGGTGATAACACAGGAGCAGTAAAGGATACCGTAATTGAAACTACAGGGACGGCCAAGAGTAGAAGGTCCTAAAAGGTAACACAAAGGGAACTTAGATGTATGTATACGAATGCTAGAAGTCTGGGTAACAAAATGGGGGAACTAGAGACAATAGCAAGACATGACATATTGGATATCATTGGCATAACAGAAACATGGTGGAATGAAGAAAACAAATGGGACACAGTACTACAGGGATACAAACTGTATAGAAGAGATCGAGTAGGGCAGAAAGGTGGAGGTATTGCTCTATATGTTAAGGAGGGAATAGATTCTGTTGAAATGGTTACAACAGAAATGAAAGAGAAGCTTGAGTCACTCTGGATCAAAATTCCTGGTCAATATGGCGCAGATACGAAAATTGGCCTTTACTATCGTCCACCAGGACAGGCGGAGGAAACTGACTCAGAAATGATGGAGGAAATCAAACAAGAATGCAAGACAGGCAATGTAATTATATTGGGAGACTTCAATTTCCCAGGGATAGACTGGAAACTAGCAACCTCCAACTGCGGCAAGGAAGCCAAGTTCCTGGAGGTGCTAGGGGATTGCTTCCTGGAACAAATGGTAAAAGAGCCGACAAGAGGCAACGCCACCTTGGACTTGGTCCTAAATGGCCTCACGGGACCGATAACAGAAGTGGAAGTCATGGTTCCACTGGGAACGAGTGATCACAATGTAATCAACTTTAAACTTGACATCGGGAAAGGGAAACATGCCAAAACCTTAACCACCACCTTGAACTTTAAAAAGGGTAAATACGATAGCATGAGAGCCATGGTAGAAAAACGACTCGAGAAGATGGTGGACAAACTTGAAACGGTTGATCAGGCATGGACCCTACTGAAAAATACTATCACAGAAGCACAAGATCTCTACATTCCGAGGATTTCCAAAGATCGGAGAACAAAGAGCAAAAGAGAACCGGCATGGCTTACCATACAGGTGAAGGAAGCCATAAAAGAAAAGAAGGACTCTTTCAAAAAATGGAAATGCATAAAGATAACCGAAGCCTGGAACAAACATAAAGATGATCAGAAGAAATGTCACAAGGCGGTGAGGGATGCAAAACAGGAATATGAGGAAAAAATAGCCCAGGAGGCCAAAAACTTCAAGCCCTTCTTTAGATATGTGAAAGGGAAAAAACCTGCAAAAGAGGCAGTGGGACCCCTGGACGATCAGGGAAGAAAAGGGTACATCAAGGAAGATAAACAAATCGCAGACAAACTAAATTCCTTCTTTGCGTCCGTCTTTACGAAGGAGGACACCTCAACAATACCTGAAGCGGAGAAAGTGTTTGCAGGAGAAATAGAAGACAGCCTCACCACAGTTGAAGTGGACTTAGACCAGATATACTATCAGATCGACAAACTTAAAAGTGACAAATCCCCTGGACCGGATGGGATTCATCCGAGAGTCTTAAAGGAATTGAAGGTTGAAATCGGAGAGTTATTGCAAAAACTTGCAAACCTGACAATCAGAACTAGACAGATACCGGACGACTGGAGGATAGCGAACGTCGCCCCAATTTTCAAAAAAGGATCGAGAGGGGAACCGGGCAACTATAGACCTGTGAGTCTTACGTCTGTCCCTGGCAAGATGGTTGAAGCACTGATCAAGGATATCATAGTCCGGCACTTGGACGCACATGACTTGATGAAACCCAGTCAACATGGATTCAGGAAAGGGAAATCATGTTTGACGAATTTACTCCAATTTTTTGAGACCGTGAACGAGCAAATTGATAGTGGGAAGCCGGTGGACATAATATACTTGGACTTCCAGAAAGCGTTCGACAAAGTTCCACACGAAAGACTTCTCAGGAAACTACAAAGCCATGGCATAGAGGGGGATATACAAAGGTGGATAGGCAAATGGCTGGAAAACCGAAAGCAGAGAGTGGGCATAAATGGGAAGTTCTCCGACTGGGAGAAAGTGACTAGTGGTGTACCCCAGGGCTCAGTACTTGGGACGATCCTTTTTAATATTTATATCAATGACCTGGAGGAAGGAACATCCAGTGAGATCATCAAGTTTGCAGACGATACAAAACTATGCTGGGCAATCAGATCGCAGGATGATAGAGAGAAACTCCAGAGTGACTTGTGTCGGTTAGAAACATGGGCGGAGAAATGGCAGATGAAGTTCAATGTGGAGAAATGCAAGGTAATGCATTTAGGCAATAAAAATAAGGAATACGAGTATACAATGTCAGGTGCAACTCTGGGGAAGAGTGAACAAGAAAAGGACCTGGGTGTACTGATAGATAGGACCCTGAAGCCGTCGGCACAATGCGCGGCAGCGGCAAAGAAGGCAAATAGAATGTTGGGCATGATAAAGAAAGGAATCTCGAGTAGATCGGAGAAAGTTATAATGCCGCTTTATAGGGCAATGGTCAGACCACACTTGGAATACTGCGTCCAACATTGGTCTCCCTACCTAAAGAAGGATATAAAACTGCTGGAGAGGGTGCAGAGACGAGCAACAAAACTGGTGAAGGGTATGGAGAAACTGGAATACGAGGACAGACTTATAACACTAGGATTGTTCTCCCTTGAGAAAAGGAGACTGCGTGGGGATATGATCGAGACCTTCAAAATACTGAAAGGAATCGACAAAATAGAGCAGAGAAGATTATTTACATTGTCCAATTTGACACGGACTAGAGGACATGTAATGAAGCTAAGGGGGGACAGGTTCAGGACTAATGTCAGGAAGTTCTGCTTCACTCAGAGAGTGGTTGACACCTGGAATGCCCTCCCAGAGGAGATTATGACGGAATCGACCGTCCTAGGCTTCAAGAGCAAACTAGATGCATATCTCCTTAAGAGAGGCATGTAAGGATATGGTGGACTATAAATTAAGCCAGGTGTACACCTGGCAGGGCCTCCGCGTGTGCGGATCGCCGGACTTGATGGACCGAAGGTCTGATCCGGAGAAGGCAGTTCTTATGTTCTTATGTGGAAGTGGAGAGCTTAATTTTACCACCATTGTATTTGAAACCAATAATATCTGGTTGAGTCCCGATGGCCACAAGTAATGGTTCCAGTGCTAAATTAAAAAATAATGAAGATAGAGGATATCCTTGACGTGTGCCTCTTGTAGGTTTAAAGATGTCAGAAAGGAGGCCATTAATAGATATTTGTGTACTTGAGTCAGAATATAATACACCAATCATATTAATAAATTGAGTAGGAATATTAAACTTGCGTAGAATAGCAAAAATAAAAGGCCATTCTACCCTATCAAAAGCTTTTTCAGCATCTAAACCCACAAGTGCAAGTCTACGGCCAGAGGATTGGCATGCACAATTATGTTCAGTAGAGTACAGGAATTGTTGGAGGAGTACCTTCCATTAATAAATCCAGTTTGATCTGTAGTGATCAAGTGCAAAATGACTTGTTGCAGTCTGGTTGGAGTCTGGTTTCTAGTATCTTGGCAAATCTTTTGGCATCTACGTTAATTAGTTAGTAACATGCAAGTATCCTTCCCTGGTTTAGGGACTACAATTGATGGTTGCTTCTGTAAACGTTCTGGAAGCGGATCCTTGCATTTTCAACTGAGCAAAAAACTGCTGCATGTATGGTACTAATGTATTTTGAAAAGTTTGATAAAACTCAATTGTGAATCCATCTGGGCCTGATGAGTTTTTTTTACCATTTCAGAGATTGAATCTAGGATCTCACCTTGCATAATAGATGAGGAAAGTTGGTCTTGATCCTCAATGGTTAGTAATTGAAAGTCAATTCCATCTAGAAAAGGTACGCGAGATTGTATTGTCATCCAACTCTGAGGAGTATACATTTCCATAGTATTTTTTAAATTCATTTAAAATCTCAGTGGTTGTAGTAATGGTATCCCCGGAGGAAGTAATAAGTTTATCAAATGATTTTTTTTTTTTTTTGCTTTTCTTTTGCAGGTAAGTTGCAAGAAGATGACCTGGTTTGTTATTTTCAGTGTAGTAATTAGCTTCTGCAATGAAGACAGATTGCACCGTGTTTTTCCGTAGAATAGAGTTATAATTAAAGCAAAGTTTTTGAAGTTCCAAAAGAATATTAACATTCCTAGTATCTAGTTGGTGTTCAAGCTCCTTGGATTTAAATATTTATGCTATCTAGTTACTTGTATATAATCAATTAAATATTAAAAGAATTTAACACCTGCTTTGGCACAAACTGAAGAGGCAGAAGAGCCCTCTGGAGAAGGTGGAATTAAAAACCTAGAGTGGATTTCTTCTGTACGGCTTGCGAGCGTGGGGAAAATACCCTACTGTCCAGAATAACACACCTATCTTATGCCCACCACTTATGAGGTATTCAGGAAACGCCTCAAAACTCACCTATTCCTGAAATACCTAGACAGCTGACCCACTTCCCTCCTTCCCCTCTCTTGCCCTTTCTCCCCATTGTTCCCACATCCCTTAAGTTAACTCAACTTGTACGTCAACTCAACTTGTACCCCACTAATCTTCTGTAAACCGCATAGAACTTAACGGTATTGCGGTATATAAACATTATTATTATTATTATCTACTAGAAAAAATATTAACAAGGTAAGAACCTAATATTTCATGATTTTCTTGTTATGTAAGTGAATTATAAAAGCTTTTATTCTCTTTAAATTCACTTTGTGCCAGTGATGGAAAAATAGGATAATTTGTTATAAATGAAAATGTTCTTATTTTTCATAGCATTAATAAATTAAATCCTTATTTTTTTAGCTGGATATATTATGCAATGAAGAAATTCTTGGAAAAGACCATACACTTAAATTTGTAGTTGTAACAAGATGGAGATTTAAGGTATGTGACAAATATATTTTATTTTGGGTTTCAGCTTGGGTGAATTATTAATCTTTGCCATTAGTCTTAAATGTACTATCAAAGATTATAAAAAAGCAGGGGAAACAAATCCACAAAATACAAAGGAATAAATCAAAGTGGAAATATCCAATCAGAATGGTGCACAAAAAAGTGTCTTTCAACTCATCTGATTGATCCAATATCTTTATTCATCCAAAGTAACTCAATGACCCGACATGTACATGTTTCGGCCTCCCGGCCTGCATCAGGAGTCTTGGGAGTCTTTTGGTGTATAAAAGAGTGTGAAAACTTATGTCAGCCACTTGAAATGCTGCTTCTATATCCATTTGTTGTGAGTCATCTCCAGATATTTCGAATGTCTGGAGATGACTCACAACAAATGGATATAGAAGCAGCATTTCAAGTGGCTGACATAAGTTTTCACACTCTTTTATACACCCAAAGACTCCCAAGACTCCTGATGCAGGCCGGGAGGCCGAAACATGTACATGTCGGGTCATTGAGTTACTTTGTATGAATAAAGATATTGGATCAATCAGATGAGTTGAAAGACACTTTTTTGTGCACCATTCTGATTGGACATTTCCACTTTGATTTGTTCCTAACAAAGATTATATCATTTATGGGGAAAATGTGATTGTCCATTACCAAAAAAACATTCTACTGAGCAAAGGGTGAGTCTACCACAAATTGCAGATAATAAAACATAATAACATAGTAAATGACAGCAGATAAAGACATGAACAATCTATCCAGTCTGCCAATAGTTACATGCATTCTACATTCATGATTAAATTTTTAAAAAGTTTTTTTTTCTTTGATATTTTTGGACCATAGACCGTAGAAATCTGCCCAGTACTCTCCTTAGGTCCTAACTACTGGAGTTGCCATTGAAGCACACTCCAGCCTATCTGAACCATACTACTACTACTATAAGAAAATAAGAATTTGCTTCTGCTGGGTCAGACCAAGGGTCCATCGAGCCCAGCGGTCCGCTCCCGCGGCGGCCCATCAGGTCCATGACCTGTAGAGTTGTCTTATTGTCTAACCCGTTGATCCCTACTCTTTTATATCCTAAAAAAAACCCTTTTTCCCTTTTTGCTCCTGTGTCCTCCCTTATCTGTAGCCTTCAATCCCCTTATCCTTCAGGAATTTATCTAGTCCCTCTTTGAAACCCCTTAATGTAGTCTGTCCTATTACACCTTCTGGAAGCGCATTCCAGGTATCCACCACCCTTTGAGAGAAGAAGAACTTTCTAGCATTGGTTCTAAACCTGTTCCCTTTCAATTTCTCCGAGTGCCCTCTTGTTTTTGTAGTTCCCAGTACGCTGAAGAACCTGTCCCTCTCCACCCTCTCTATGCCTTTCATGATCCTTTAAGTCTCTATCATGTCTCCTCTGAGTCTCTGCTTTTCCAGGGAGAAGAGACCCAGTTTCTCCAACCTTTCAGCATATGAAAGGTTTTCCATACCCTTGATCATTCGTGTAGCTCTCCTCTGGACCCTCTCAAGTATTGCCATATCCTTCTTAAGGTACGTTGACCAATATTGGTACTCCAGGTTTGGGCGCACCATTGCCCGATACAGCGGCAGGATGACTTCCTTCATTCTTGTTGTAATACCCTTCTTGATAATACCCAACATTCTGTTTGCTTTCTTTGAGGCCGCCGCGCATTGCGCCATTGGTTTCATTGTTGTATCCACCAACACTCCCAAGTCCTTTTCAAGATTACTTTCCCCCAGTACCAACCCCCCCATTTTGTAGCTGAACATCAGGTTCTTTTTCCCTATATGCATGACCTTGCATTTCTCTATATTGAAGTTCATCTGCCATTTATTTGCCCTATCCTCCAATGTTGTCAGGTCTCTTTGAAGTTCTTCACATTCCCCTGTAGTTTTAACCCTGCTACAGAGTTTAGTGTCATCTGCAAACTTTATAACTTCGCACTTTGTCCCTGCTTCCAGGTCATTTATAAATACGTTGAACAGCAGCGGTCTGAGTACAGACTCCTGTGGGACACCACTCGTTACCCTTCTCCAGCCCGAGTAGTGGCCCTTCACTACAACCCTCTGCTTTCTGTCTGCCAACCAGTGTTTAACCCATCTATGTACATCCCCTTCCACCCCGTGGTTCCACAGTTTCCCAAGTAGCTGCTCATGAGGTACCTTGTCAAAGGCTTTTTGGAAGTCGAGATATATGATGTCTATGGGGTCCCCTTTGTCCATCTGGCTGTTTATCCCTTCAAAGAAGTGTAGTAAGTTCGTTTGGCATGATCTTCCTTTGCAGAACCCATGTTGGCTCATTTTCATCAGCCTATTCCTTTCAATAAGCTCACAGATACTGTCTTTTAACAGTGTTTCTACCATCTTGCCTGGCACTGAAGTCAACCTCACCGGTCTGTAGTTTCCTGGATCACCTCTCGATCCTTTTTTACTATATTTCACTTCTATAGCACTGAAAGGTGTATGCAGCGCTGTACGTTTTGACATTTAATAGACAGGCCCTGCTCGGAATAGTTTACAATCTAGCATGAACAGACAAGACATGATATATAGAGTAGGGGATGCAGAACCCAAGGTGAGAGAAGTTAGGCATTAAAAGCAGTCTCGAAGAGGTGGTCTTTTAACCTTCCGCCCAGTGTGTGGCATCAGCCAAAAAAGCACACAGGATGCTAGGAATTATTAAAAAATGGATGTTAATCAGACTAAGGATGTTATAATGCCCCTGTATCGCTCCATAGTGCAACCTCATTTGGAGTATTGCGTTCAATTCTGGTCTCCTTATCTCAGGAAATATATAATGGCACTAGAAAAGGTTCAAAGAAGAGCGACCAAGATGATAATTACCAAAACCATCTCTCTGCGTAAAATACAAAATCCTTGGGTTTTGGATGAGCTTCTTTTGCTAAAAAAAACTATTTAAGATTCCTTGAGAGAAAATGGCATCAAAACAAATCACTTACAAGCCTAAGACTTTACAAAGAACAAGCTTCCTTCTACAAGATGAAAATTAATTGTGCAAAAAAATTACTATTCAACTAAAATTTTAAAAGCAAAAAATCCCTCTATACTTTACTCTATTCTGAAGTCCATTGCCCCTGTCACCCAGAAACAAGGCATTACTCCTAAGACTAGCCCAACAGCTCAAGATCTCGCTATTTCTGTAAAAAGATTGATGACATATGGAAAAAATTTGATCTTACTCTGTCTAAAGACCCTCCCAGTGCTCTAACATAGTAACATAGTAGATGATGGCAGATAAAGACCTGAATGGTCCATCAAGTCTGCCCAACCTGATTCAATTTAAATTTTTTCTTCTTAGCTATTTCTGGGCAAGAATCCAAAGCTCTACCCGGTACTGTGCTTGGGTTTCAACTGCCGAAATCTCCGTTCAAACCTACTCCAGCCCATCTACACCCTCCCAGCCATTGAAGCTCTCCCCAGCCCAATACTGGCCTTAGTTCAATTTTTAATATTATTTTCTGATTCTAGATCCTCTGAGTTCATCCCACGCTTCTTTGAACTCAGTCACAGTTTTACTCTCCACCACCTCTCTCGGGAGCGCATTCCAGGCATCCACCACTCTATCCGTAAAGTAGAATTTCCTAACATTGCCTTTGAATCTACCACTCCTCATCCTCAAATTATGTCCTCTGGTTTTACCATTTTCCTTTCTCTGGTAAAGATTTTGTTCTACGTTAATACCCTTCAAGTATTTGAACGTCTCAATCATATCTCCCCTGTCTCTCCTTTCCTCTAGGAGAGACAGGGGAGATATTCAGGGATTCCAGTCTCTCCTCATACGTCTTCTGGCGCAAGCCTCCTATCATTTTCATCACCCTCCTCTGGACCGCTTCAAGTCTTCTTACATCCTTTGCCAGATACGGTCTCCAAAACTGAACACAGTACTCCAAGTGGGGCCTTACCAATGACCTGTACAGGGGCATCAACACCTTCTTCCTTCTACTGGCTACACCTCTCTTTATACAGCCCAGCATCCTTCTGGCAGCAGTCACTGCCTTGTCACACTGTTTTTTCGCCTTTAGATCTTCGGACACTATCACCCCAAGGTCCCTCTCCCCGTCCGTGCATATCAGCTTCTCTCCTCCCAGCATATATGGTTCCTTCCTATTATTAATCCCCAAATAGATTACTCTGCATTTCTTTGCATTGAATTTTAGTTGCAAGGCATTAGACCATTCCTCTAACTTTTACAGATCCTTTTTCATATTTTCCACTCCCTCTTCGGTGTCTACTCTGTTACAAATCTTGGTATCATCTGCAAAAGGCACACTTTTCCTTCTAACCCTTCAGCAATGTCACTCACAAACATATTGAAAAGGATCGGACACAGCACCAAACCCTGAGGGACTCCACTACTCACCTTTCCTTCCTCTGAGCGACTTCCATTAATCACCACCCTCTGGCGTCTGTCCGACAGCCAGTTTCTAACCCAGTTCACCACTTTGGGTCCTAACTTCAGCTCTTCAAGTTTGTTCAACAGCCTCCTATGAGGAACTGTATCAAAGGCTTTGCTGAAATCTAAGTAAATTACATCTAGCATATGTCCTCGATCCAGCTCTCTGGTCACCCAATCAAAAAATTCAATCAGGTTCGTTTGGCACGATTTACCTTTTGTAAAGCCATGTTGCCTCGGATCCTGTAACCCATTAGATTCAAGGAAGTACACTATCCTTTCTTTCAGCAACACTTCCATTATTTTTCCAACAACTGAAGTGAGGTTCACCGATCTGTAGTTTCCTGCTTCATCCCTGTGACCACTTTATGAATAGGGACCACATCCGCTCTCCTCCAGTCCCCAGGAATCACTCCCATCTCCAGAGATTTGTTGAACAAGTCTTTAATAGGATTTGCCAGAACCTCTCTGAGTTCCCTTAGAATCCTGGGATGGATCCCGTCTGGTCCCATCGCTTTGTCCACCTTCAGTTTTTCAAGTTGCTCATAAACACTCTCTTCTGTGAATGGTGCAGAATCTACTCCATTTTCTCGTGTAACTTTGCCAGACTTCCACTTATCACTTGCTAAATGTTCTACTTTTAGTCTTCCTTCGCTATCTGATATCAAACACCTCTTCCAAAGAGTTAATATAAAGGGCTCACGCTTAGAGATTATTCCACCTCTCATCCTAAACATTTTTTTTTCTTGCTTTGGACCCTTTATACATACTCTTATCCTAAATAGCCTTAAATCAGGATCATTACCATTACAATTTAAAACTGCCACAGTCTACCCGATTGTAAAGGACATAAAAGCTAGCTTAGAAGATACTTCAAATTACCGTCCTATTGCTAATATTCCGTTCATAGCCAAAATAATAGAAAGAATAGTATTTGACCAACTATCAGATTTTGTTGAATCCACCAATGCCTTATACCTAAATCAGATAAGTTTCAGGAGATACCACTCGACAGAATACTCACTAATAGGCCTGACAACAAACATACTCTATCATCTAGACCAGTGTTCTTCAACCTTTTTACACCCGTGGACCGGCAGAAAAAAAAGAATTATTTTGTGGACTGGCAAACTACTAGGACTAAAATTTAAAAACCCCGTTTCTGCCCCATCTCCGCGAGCTCAGTCCCCACAAATCATCTGATCCCATCCACACAAGCCTCAGTTATGATTTTATATTGAATGTATTTTATTAAAGTATAAAAAGAAACGATATTCTGTAGAATTGTCATTTTATAAATACAAATAATTCAGAGCAAGGATCAACAAAACCCCTGTCTCCCCTCCCCTTCACATATATCCCCTCTACTATCAAGAAAACTGAACAATCCAAATTATTACAGAACTAGTCATTAAGCCCGTTACATTAACGGGTGCTAGAAAATGTCTATCTGTCTTTCTTTCTTTCTGTGTCTCTCCCTCCCACTGTCTGTCTTTCTTTCTGTCTGTTTCTCTTCCTGGCCCCCTTTTCCTGTCTGTGTTTCTTTATTTCTGTTTCTCTCCCTGCCTGCTCTCTTTCTGTGTGTCTGTTTTTCATTCTCTTGCGCTGCCTGCCTATCTTTCTGTCTCGCTCCATGGCCCCCTTTTGTCTCCCCCCAAAGACAACCAAGATTGTTCCCTGGCCCCCTTTCCCTTTCTCCCCCTCCCCCACTTCCCTGTGCAGCAACAGCAGCATTTCCCCTTCTGTGTAGCAGCAACAGCATTCCCCCCTTCCCTGTACAGCAGCATTCACTCACACTTCCCTGTACAGCAGCAGCATTCCCTCCTTCCCTGTGCAGCAGCATTCCCCCTTTCCCTGTGTAGCAGCAGCATTCCCCCTCTTCCCTGTGCACCCACCCATTGCCTGCTCCCCCTGTTCCCTTCCTTTTCCCTCCCCCGTCCAGCAGCATTCATTTTCTGCTCCTCCTGTGCATATGCCCCACAGAAATTTACTTGCCTCACAGAAAAGCGCTGCACCGTGCTGTTGCTGGCCTCAGTGTCTTCTCTACAGTGTGGCCAACCCTAGCGGAAACAGGAAGTTGTGAGAGGGCGAGCCGCAGTGGAGAGGAGATCGTGAGGCCAGTGGCAGCACAGCGCAGCGCTTTTCATTTAAACGCTGTGAGCATGCGAGAGGGAGGAGGAGGAAAAATAGATGCCGGCAGGGGGGTTTGGAGGTCAGGGCGTGTGCGGCAAGCCACCGCTCGCACCTGAAGATTTTAAAAGGGCGCTTGGCGTTGGGAAGATGGGGTGCGTGCGGCAAGCCGTCGCTGGCGCCTGAAGATTTTTTAAAAGCGAGTATTTTTTTTTTAGTTGAAAGACGCGGCGTTGGCTCCTCTCATGATCCCCACCTGCGTCGGAAGTCCAACGCAGGCGGGGATCATGAGAGTAGCCACCGCTGCGTCTTTGAAAGAACGAATGGCGGCGGCGAAGGGAGAGAGTTTCCTTCCGCCGCTGCCGCTCCTTTTCAAAGCGGCCTGCTTAGGTTCATGGGCGGCTGTATTGAACCTCGCAGGCCGCTCTCCATATGATAGCATGTTCCTTCTGACGCGATCGCGTCAGAGGGAACGTGCTTCATGTGGAGAGCAGCCTGCGAGGTTTGCTACAGCCGGCCGCGAACCTCATCAGGCCGCTTCAAACAGGAGCGGCAGCAGTTGGTGCGGGAGGGGGGGGAGTCGTCGACGCTGCTGCGGCGCAAGGGGATCGGGGCCATGCTGCCAGCGGGATAGCCCTCAGCCCTCTCCCTTCTCCTCTCGCACGCTGTGGAGGCGATCGTTAGCTGGCTGCGGTCCCGGCTTGGAGAGGGCAGGGGGTGTTAGCGGCCGGCATCGGTGGAGAGCAGTGAAGTGCGCGCATGCCACTTGTCTTGGCTCGCGTGAGGCCAGACCGTAAGCCGCGCATACGCACTTCCTATGTACAGCTCACAGAAAACGGACCCACGCTTAGGAACTGCGCATGCGCGGCTTACCATTTTATTATATTAGATGCTACACAGAAATATCATGCTAACACAGGAATAGTTTTAGGGGAGTGCAACTAGGGCAACTGCCCCCTGGTCAGAGAGCGCCCTAAGCCAGCTGGAAGCTAAAGAAGCATTGCCTGGGTTTTGCAGTCCCCAGTTATGTCTAACACCAGCTCTAGCAGGATATATATTTCAAATCTGATATATTCTAATCACAAAATAGAAATAAAATTTTTTTTTTCTACCTTTTGTCGTCTCTGGTTTCTGCTTTCAATCTTTTTTTCACTCTCTTCCTTCCAGCGTATGCCCTCTCTGTCTCTTCAATCCAGCATCTGCCCCTTCCATCCACTGTCTGTCCTCTCCCCCCTTCCATATGGTATCTGTCTTCTTTCTATGCCCCTCTCCCCTTTCCATCCAGCTTGTACCCCTCTCTCCTTTTTACATGATTCATTCCAGCTTCACTGCTCTCTTCATTTTTATCTCTCCTACACCAGATCTATCATCGTTGTCCCTCTGCTTATTTTTCTGCTGACCCCTTCCTATCATCAATCTCTCTACTTTCTCATGCCTGTGTCTCCCCTTCCCCTCCTCTAATCTCTCTGCCAGCTGTTTCCTTCCTTTTTTCATTCTCCCTTCCCTCCTCCTCCTGTCCAGCAGTAACTCTCTTCCCTTCCTCCCCTCCCAGCAGCATCTCTCCTTCTCCCTCTCCAGTAGCAGCTGTCCCTTTTTTTTCCTTGCCCAGCAGCTTCCCAGATTCCTTTCCCTCCTCCCCTCCCAGAAGCATCTCTCCTTCTCCTTCTCCCTCTCCAGTAGCAGCTGTCCCATTTTTTTTCCTGGCCCAGCAGCTTCCCAGATTCCTTTCCCTCCTCCCCTCCCTGAAGCATCTCTCCTTCTTCTCCCTCTCCAGTAGCAGCTGTCCCTTTTTTTTCCTGGCCCAGCAGCTTCCCAGATTCCTTTCCCTCCTCCCCTCCCAGAAGCATCTCTCCTTATTCTTCTCCCTCTCCAGTAGCAGCTGTCCCTTTTTTTTCCTTGCCCAGCAGCTTCCCAGATTCCTTTCCCTCCTCCCCTCCCAGAAGCATCTCTCCTTCTCCTTCTCCCTCTCCATTAGTAGCTGTCCCTTTTTTTCCCTTGCCCAGCAGCTTCTGATAGTGGCTTTCTCCCCTGCCAGCAGCTCTTCTTACTTCCCAGCGCAGCGATTCACGAAGGCAGCCTCGGGTCCTTTGTTGGGTCGCACCGCCTCTGAGGAAAGAGGAAGTTGCATCATCAGAGGCAGCCGCGACTCAGCAAAAGCTCCGAGGCTGCCTTCGTAAATTGCTGCACTGGGAAGTAAAGGAGAGCTGCAGAGAGGGGAGAAAGGCACTGTCGGAGGCTCTCCAAGATCTCTCCGGCTCAGCGCACGCTTCAGATGCTGATCTTGCTGGCCCTGCGCGGACCGGCAGGAAGTTGAAATGAGTCAATCTTGCTGGCCCTGCGCGGACCGGCAAAAATTTCCTGCGGACCGGCACTGGTCTGCGGACCGGCGGTTGAAGAACTGTGATCTAGACCAAGGATCTCAAAGTCCCTCCTTGAGGGCCGCAATCCAGTTGGGTTTTCAGGTTTTCCCCAATGAATATGCATTGAAAGCAGTGCATGCACATAGATCTCATGCATATTCATTGGTGGAATCCTGAAAACCCAACTGGATTGCGGCCCTCAAGGAGGGACATTGAGACCCCGATCTAGACCATCATAATTCCGTTATTTTCTTTTCTTTAGATCTGTCAGCAGCATTTGACACCATTGATCATGTCTTACTTCTTGAAAGGCTTTCATCTATAGGTGTCTGTGATCAAATATTAGAATGGTTCAGATCTTTTCTCACCAACCGCTCATCTAAGGTTATCTTTAATGACACCATCTCCAAACCCTATGCTCTTAAATATGGAATTCCCCAAGGATCTATCTTGTCTCCATTACTGTTTAACATCTTTCTGTCACCCCTCTTAGACTTTTGTCAGTCCATTGGCTTTACCACCTTTACTTATGCTGATGATATCTAACTTTTGTACCCCTTAAATCTGGAAAATAAAGAAGAAATACTCGAAATCAATAACAAACTTGAGTGTGTCAGACAGTGGCTAAATTCCAATATGTTAGCCTTAAACATACAGAAAACAAAAGCCCTACTCCTCCCATGGAGGAAGGGAATAAATTTAAGTGACCCTTTTATTCTTAATAACATTCATCTTGAATTAGTAACTTCATTAAAAATTCTCAGTCATCATTGATGATAAACTTTCATACCACGAGTACATAAGTAGTATAGTTAAATCCTGTTTCTATAGGCTGTGAATGATTCACTCAATTTCTAAATTTCTGGAGCCAAAATCATTAAATATTTTAATACACTCATTAATCATCGCAAAACTCAATTACTGTAATTCCCTACTAATAGGCATCACAGAAAAAGAAAAAAAGCACCGAAACAGGGAGATCCAAGATGGCTGCTGCCTGAGTGACCGGGTTAATGCTCCAACCGAAGCGCTCCTAAGTACCTGTTTTTTTTGCTCGTGACAGTTTCAGCCGGGTTTCATTTTTTCCTGATACGATGCCGAAGAGGAGAGGCAGGAGCGCTGCTGGTGCCTCGCGGCGCTCCAAGGGCCCTCCCCTCAGCAATATTGAGGAGCTGCTAAGGAGGATGCAGGGAGCTGTGTCAGTGAGTCTGGTCGCTAGCCCGCTGAGGATACCGCGAGTAAGCGAGACCAACGGGACACCTCTTGGACCAGATATCACACTGAGCCCAGATGTTAGAGCACTGCCTCTTCCACCACAGTTGGCTAGGTCTCCCAGGGGTCAGGAAACACCGGAAGAAGGAGTGATACTCTCCCCAGAGGCAGGAGATTCAACATCGGAGAGCTTGAAAACGGAGATCCCGGTCCAGATAATCTCCGGAGAAGACTCTGTGGGAATCTTAACAGCTGGAGGAGGATTGAACCAGAAGGAACAGAAATCAGAATATTCTAAGGAAGGTAAGAGACTGTGCACTTCCATACAAGCTTCTTTATGGGACAGGCCTGCTAAGGTGACTCTAGAAGCCCTTTGGGACCTGGTAGCAAATTTTGGGAAAGTAATTACTCCTAATTTCCAAAAGATTGAAAATAAACTTATTTGCCATTCAGAAGAATTGAAAAAATTAAAATTGGACATGATTTCTTCTAAAAATGTACTTCAAAAGACTCAGCAGGATATGGTTTCAGTAAAACAACTCCAGGAAATTATAATTAAAGATAATTTAAATCTTAGAAGAAAAGTGGAGTTATTAGAGAATCAGGCGCGTAGCAACAACTTGCGACTGATAAACTTTCCAAGAATAATTATGATTACACCTAGAGATTTGCTCAGGAGATATTTAATTGAAATACTGGGAGTTCCGGAAGATAATCTTCCACCATTTTCCCAAGTTTATTATCTCTCCAGTAAAACATCGCATCAACAGCAACCTGCTCCTACTGAAGAACAAGCATTGAATATTACTGAGATCTTGGAGAAGGCAGATAAAGAAGTGGTAACACCTGCAACATTAGTAGCTACTTTAGCTCTTTCTATAAATAAATCTTGTCACTGAGACTATTTCTTAAGAATAAACAGAAAGAATTTCTTGGTTGTAAAATTCAAATGTTCCCTGACATTTCAAGGGAAACTCAAAAACGTAGACGTGACTTTCTTCTTTTGAAACCAGGTGTCACCTCATTGGGGGCTACTTTTTATCTAAGACATCCTTGTAAGTGCATTGTCCGTTATCATTCCATTAAATATGTATTCTTTGAGCCCCAACATTTGATTAATTTTCTGGCTATGTCCTTTTTGGACAAGGAGAAAATTCAAACTTGAGCTCTAAAAGAAAATAGTAACTCCTTACCTGATCTATAGGCATACTATTACTTTTGTTGGTTGTTTCTCTTGTTTTTTCTCGCAAATTAATTCTTGGATCTAAAGAGGACTTGAGCTAATTTCACCATAATAGTTTTTCTTGTAAACTACTTAATTTGTTAAGAGTGGATTTATATGGTTGTAATATGTTTGATTAAATTTGCTTTCTGTACAAGTTTTAGTTGATGTTATATTGAAATCAATAAAAATACTTGAAAAAAAGAAAAAAAAGCGCCTTCAGATAATTCAGAACACTGCTGTCAAACTGATCCATAATGGTAAAAAATATGACCATGTAACACCCTTTCTAGTTAAATCTCACTGGCTTCCAATTAACCATCGAATCACTTTCAAAATTTTACTTTTATCATTTAAAACCCTCTCTACAAATGAACCACAATTCATTGGTAAGTTACTCATCCTTTACAGTAGTTCACGTTCACTTCGGTCTATAAATCAAAAGCTCTTAACAGTCCCCTCTTTGAAAATTATTGGGACACGACAATATGATATATTTTCTTTGGTGGTGCCGCAACATCTAACAGAGGAAATCAATTTGGCCCATTTTCAAAGTAATTTAAAAAGCTTCCTTTTTAAAGATGCTTTTTTTTTTTTTTTTTGTGTCAAGGTTTATTTATTAAAGTTTTCAATTTACAAGACACGGATAAAAACAGGCATAAGTAACAAGTAGAGAAAGATATGCACAAAATCTAGCAAAATATCTTTAAAGATATATATCTAATCGATGGTTATGCAGTTACATAACAGTAACAGTAATATAAACATATCCTTTATATAACAAGAAGATATCCCAACTAAACAAGCAAGCATGAATATATTCATCCAAAAGAATGAAGGAAAGTAAGGGGGAAGGAGTGAGTGACTCATGTAGAAATAGATTGTAAATAAGATTTCAATAAGGACCATTTCTTCTGAAAGAGAGTGAATCTGTTAGTAGATTTAGCTAAATAAGCTTCAGTTCTAAAGGTGAGACAAACTAAATTCCACCATTGTGAATGAGAAGCTTTCGCTAGATCCTTCCAGTGAGAAAGGAGAACCTTTAGGGCCAAAGAGAGGAGAATGTCAAAAAGAAAATGGTCCGCTTTAGAGATTTTGGAGGAGAGAGCAAATGACTTCAACAGTAGCATTTGAAACGTTAAAGGAATATTAATGTGAAAGAGGGCACTAATGGTTTCCCAAACCGAGGTCCAATATGTGCTAATTGAGGGACAGGCAAATATGAGATGTTTCAATGAGCCAATTTGCGTTAAGCAGGTCCAGTAAGTTGGAGTAAGTTGGATTAATTTTATGAGATTTTAGAGGAGTCCATGTCACTCTGTGGAGTAGGAAGACCATAGATTGGAGATTCGATGCTGATCTTGATGTATGGAAGGTGGAGTGAAAAATATGGGACCAAGCCTCTTCCGGGATCGACATCTCAAGGTCTGTTTCCCACTTAGTTAGTAATGGAGTCATAGAAGAGGGAAGAATCGATTTGAGAAGTTTGTAAAAATGGGAAGCGGTATGCCCCAAAGCTAAAAATTGTCGGGAGAAGGTATATAAGGAAGGAGGAGAATTGGAGACACTTGAAAGGAGGCTAGATTTTTTGAGCGAGGATCTAAGTTGCAGCCATCTGTAAAACTGAGAAGACTCCAGCGAGAAGGAATCCATCAGTTCATTGAAGGTAAGAAGGAACCCATCTGGATGTTTGAGGGAGCCTATATCCCAAATATCATGAGAAAACCAAGAGGGCCAAGTGAGGGATTTTTTATCAATCAGGAGGGATTTGTTGAACCATAAAAGACTTAATATGGATTTATTCCAAGGAATATCAAGTTGTGTGTCTAATTCGGAGAGGATTTTATGAGTGGTGGACATAATGGGATTTTTGGCGAGATTAGGAAAGTTCTTCGTGCCCATCAATCTGATTAAGGGAAATGGACTCATAAGAGACGTTTCCAGTCGTAACCAATTAGGCATATCTGACGAGGGAGAAGAAGAGAACCATTCCACACCTTGCCTCAGTATAAAGGCTCGGTGATAAAGTTTAAGGTCAGGGAAATTAACACCGCCTAGTTCAGTGGGAGTTTTCAGTTTTGGGAGGGAAATCCTATGGGGTTTGTTATTCCAGAGAAAGCGAAGCATTTTCGACTCCAAAACTTTGTATAAGGAAGGAGGAAAAAGAAGGGGAAACATGTTGAAAATGTAAGTGAGTTTAGGAACCACCATCATCTTGATGGTGTCTAAGCGACCCCACCAAGAGAGATGTAGAGGGGACCATGATGCTAAGGCAGATGAAATCTGAGTTAGAAGCTTGGAAGATATCAGTTGAATGGTTGAACGGAGGTCTCTGTCAAATTGTAATCCTAAATATTTTATACTATTCTTAACCCAAGTAAAAGGCTGAGAAGAAATGCTGAATGGAAGACAGGAGTCATTAAGAGGCATGAACTCGGTTTTGTCCCAGTTGATTTTATATCCAGAAAGAGAGGAGAAGGAAGAGATTAGTTGCATTAATGAAGACACTGACATTTTTGGATCTGAGAGATACAGCAACACGTCATCCGCATAGGCGGAGATTTTAAATTCAATGCCAGCAACGGTTATGCCCCTGATGTCTGGTGACTGTCTAATAGCTACCAGGAGAGGCTCAAGAGCCAGGTTAAACAATAATGGGGACATGGGACAACCTTGGCGAGTACCTCTATGCAGTGTGAATGATGAAGAGGCCTCATCATTAACTATAAGTTTAGCTAAGGGGGCCCTGTATAGAAGGGAAATCATGTGAATGAACATAGGCGGAAAGCCAAATCTAGCTAGGACATCAAAGAGATATCTCCACTCCACCCTATCAAACGCCTTCTCGGCACCTAAGGATACAAGAACAGCGGGGTTAGCATCCGACAGAGTGGAGTGGAGAACATGACATAAAAGTCTGGTGTTGTCGGCTCCATAGCGACCTTTCATGAAACCAACTTGGTCTCTATGGATCAGACAAGATATAACCTTTTCCAAACGGAACACCAAAATTTTTGCAAAGATTTTATAATCCATGTTTAGTAGGGAAATAGGACGATAGTTTTGAACTAGTTGAGGGTCTCTGTTCGGTTTTGGGAGGACGACGATGTTCGCTTCAAGGAAACGGCGTGGTCCACTTGGATATGACAATAAACCTTGAAAATATGATGTTAGATGAGGTGCCAGATCAGACGAAAATGATTTGAAGAATTCAGATGATAATCCATCAGGCCCAGGTGCTTTAGCAGATGGTAGAGAGGAAATGGCTTGAAGAACCTCAACTGAAGTAATTGGTTGTTGCAAGGAATGTTGTTGTGACACTGTAAGGAGGGGTAGATCGATTGATTGAAGAAAGTCCATGGTGGAACCAGTGGATGAGGAGGTTTCTGAAGAGTAAAGATTATTGTAAAAAGAACGGAAGTCCTCTAGTATATCTTTAGTTGTGGTGTGGAGTTGACCAGTAGAGGATTTAATATGTGTGATCCGATTTTTGGAGCGTTTGCCTTTGAGATAAGTAGCAAGCAAATGACCAGATTTGTTGGCGGAAGAATAGTAGATAGCAGAACTACGAAATATGGAAGCATAGGCAAGTGAACTGAAGATTTCATTGTATTGGAATTTCAGACATTGTAGTTTCTTGTATAGGAGAGGGTCAGGGCGAAGATATAGTTGCGATTCATATATATGTATGTCTGATTCAAGCTGATGTAAAGTGGATTTCCTTTTTTTAAGTTGAAAAGCAGAGTAACTAATTACCTCACCTCTGAGCCAGGCTTTGTAGGATTCCCACACAATAGAGAAGTCTGAAACTGAAGTGATGTTGTTGGTAAAGAAGGCTTGTGATTCCGATTTAATATGAGAAACAAAAGCTTCATCATGAAGAAGAAAGTTGTTCATTCGCCACTGTCGTGAAGAGGAGGAAGAAGACCAGTTGAATGTACAGGAGACAGCCGCATGGTCTGATATAGTAATGTCATGAATTCTTGAAGAGGAGACAAGATTTACCATGTCTTTAGAGCCTAAGATATAGTCAATCCTGGAGTATGATTGGTGGGGGGCCGAGTAAAATGTGTAGTCTTTAGTGGTGGGGTGCAGGATCCTCCAAAGATCAGACCATCCATAGAGATCCATCATTTTAACAACTGTGGAGCGAACTCCAAGTTTGGCTGGTCGGCAGGTGGAAGATCGATCTATAAAAGGATCAATTGGGAAATTTAAGTCCCCTGCAAAGATGGTATTCGACATTAATGAGGATTTGCAAACTGTCTGCAAGGACTGGAAGAAAGATGGATCATCCTTATTGGGTGCGTAGATATTGAAAAGAGTCAAAGGTTGGCCTGCAATTGAACCTTCAATGAGGGACCAGCGACCTCGAGGGTCAAAAATGTGAGAGGTGAGCTGAAAGTTGAGTGACTTCTTCACTAAAGTGATGACCCCGTTTTTCTTATTGTGTGCAGGGGCAGCAAAACAGTGTTGGACCCAGCCACCATTTAGCTTCTGTGCTTCTTCCGAAGACAGGTGGGTTTCTTGTAGCAAGCAGATGTCGGCTTCTAGGTGCTTGAAGTAGTGCAGAATCTTTTTCCTCTTGATTGGGTTGTTAATTCCTTTAACGTTAAGTGAGACAAGATGTATTTTAACCATGAGAGGGATCAAGACGTGATGAAAACCAGATGAATGCAAAAGTTATGAGGTGCATCAAAAAAGGTACAAAAAGTGAACAATCACTCCATTGATTCAAAATGAGAAGTAAACGAAAAGAAAAAATAACGGATTCATACTTGCAACAGTCTGGATTAGTAAGAGAAGTAAAGAACCGAAGATGGGATCGCATGTTGGCAAGAGGAGCTCAGCAAAATTCTCCACCGCTCATCTCGCTATTAACAAGAAGGTAGAAAGTCAGTTACAGCCCTCTGGAATAGTGGAAAAATGAGAGATAGTGACAATAACTCAGGTCATTACTCCCACATGCTCATCCAGGTATTTTTGGAGATCTTCTGGGCTGTCAAAATTTTTGGTTACATTATGATAAGTAACTCTCATGCGGGCCGGATAAAATAACCCGTATTGTGCCCCAATACTTTTGAGCTGAGGGCGCATAGACAGGAAGGCCTTCCGTTTCTGCGCTGTGAGTTTAGATACATCAGGAGCAAAGAAAATACGTTTGCCATCAATAGAGAGACCGGAGGCAGATTTCGCTGCTTGTAGTATTTGAATAGTTTGTGGATAGCGCAGAAGTTTCATAACTATGGGCCTTGGAGGCTTAGAGGGTGAAGGAGGGCCCGAGGGGACCCTGTGGGCCCGTTCTATCTCAAGTGGGGGAGTGAATTGAAGATGCAGTTTTTCAGGAATAAAAGCATGCAGGAATGTTATCATGTCTTTCCCTTCCAAAGATTCAGGTAAACCAATTAGGCGTATGTTAGAGCGGCGCATCCGGTTGGAAATATCTTCCAGATCATTTTGCAGGGTACTTAATTTTTTGAGATCTCGCTGAACCGCCAAGAATTGAGAGTCATGTGCTGACAGGCGCTCCTCAGCAAGATCAATCCGGGCATTATGCTGTTTTAGTTGTATTAGAATAGTGCCCATTTCATTTTTGATATCAGCTGTAGCAGCAAGATTTTCTTGCATTAGGTCACGCAGTACCTGTAGATCCTGTGATATAGAGGAATTTGTCTCCGTGTCGCCAGCGTGGGAGGCCTTGGCGGGTGATGGCGGCTCATGCTTGGATCTTTTTGAAGCCGAGTGCGACGCGGCAGAGCCCGCAGAAGAAGCGGCGTCTTGCTTGTTGTTGGCTTTCGCGGACATTCCGGCGGCTGCGAGAGCTGGTTGGGGAGTTGAGAGCGTGTGCGGGAGGGCTGTAAATATGTTCGGCGAGCGAGGCTGCAACGGAGAAAAGTCGCTAAGCGGCCATCTTGAAAGCAGGCACGCGACGCCCCCCCCCCCCCAAGATGCTTTTAACCTTTAAAACACGTTCGGTTCTTATACAAAATTCCTTTTCTAATTGCACCCTTTTTTTTATTTTCTTTTTCCTCTTCTTTCTCATTTTAGATTCCCCGTTCTATTATTCTTTCCTTATATGTCTCTCCTCTGAACCTTAAAAATACTTAATTGTAGTTCTATCCCCTCTTCCCTTTTGATTTGGTTGGTCTGTATGTCCAATTATTTACCCCATTATTTAAAATTGAGTGTAAAAATATATATTTATATTTTATTAATTTTTGTACCTCGCTTAGTAAAACTAAATAAGTGATTCATCAAAGCGATTCATAAAACTTGAAACTTGAAAAATTAAAAAGGTTAGGGCTCTTCAGCTTGGAAAAGAGATGGCTGAGGGGAGATATGATTGAAGTCTACAAAATCCTGAGTGGAGTAGAACGAGTACAAGTGAACCGATTTTTCACTCCGTCAAAAATTACAAAGACTAAGGGACACTCAATGAAATTACAGGGAAATATTTTTTAAACCAATAGGAGGAAATTTTTTTAACTCAGAGAATAGTTAAGCTCTGGAATGTATTGCCAGAGGTTGTAGTAAGAGCGGATAGCCACCGTGAGAACGGGCTACTGGGCTTGATGGACCATTGGTTGGACCCAGTAAGTCTATTCTTAGGTTGTTATAGATAATCTAACAAGGAAAAAACTTAAGTCAGGGTTTGCACATCTAGAGTTATCAAACAAAACTCTAGCTGCTTAAAAACTTTAAAAGTCCCAAAGAAATAAACATGATGGAAAAGAAAATCAATTGTGAATCTGTCTCAAATAAAAGTCAAAAGTTTGGGAGCCAAATACATTGTCCACGATATATAGTCACTGACAGTCATGCTAAACTTATATACATACACAAGGACCAAAGTCATGTATATTAATGAAGTACTTTGAGATTTAAAAAAGGTAAACCCTAAAAGAACTTTAAAATAGGGGGCTATAACTCTTTAAAAAAACATGTTAAAAAACATAAAAGGAAGATTCAAACATCTTAAAAATCATTAAAAAGCTGATTGCTGAGAACTTTATGTAGAAAATCAAATGCTGGAAGTCTGTTTTAAATAGCTCAAAAAATTCCAGAAAATTATTCTTAGATGTTTAGGTATCCATAATTATCTAAAACACTGAAAAAATACCATAAAAATACCTAAAACAAGCATTAAAACACATTGTGATGGAACGCTTGGATCTCAAAGAGATGTGTTCTAGTGGTGTCTAGTGTTTTCCAACCTCGAAAGAAATCTCAGGGATGAAAAAATATTCTCAAAAATATTGAAGAGCACTTAAAACATCTCAAAAATGGCCAAAAACATCTCAAACACCAAACACATAGGCCCCCTTTTATTAAACCGCGATAGCGTTTTTTAGCGCAGGGAGCTGCGCTGAATGCCTTGCACTGCTCTTAACGCTCATAGGAAATCTATGAGCATCAGGAGCAGCGCGGGGCATTCAGCGTGGCTTCCTATGCTAAAAAACACTATCACGGATATTGTATGGATGCTGGAAGGCCATAATTTACAAAACTTAAATCCAGATAGGTAAAAGCAGGAAAGCCATCTAAACCAAATAAACATACTTTTCCCAAACTTCTAAAAACCTTATGAGCGTGAATAAAACCCAAAACTCAAATTACAAATTTCATCTATAAATACATAAAAACTAAAACATAATAATGAATAATTGCTGGATAAAATCAAATGAATACGAGGCGTATAACTTTCTTTATCGTCTTCTCTCTGTTTTTCGGTTAATTCTCTTCTTGGTTCTTGGAATTCAAACCCAATTGTTGTTCAGTTAATTCTTGCAGGAAGAATATTTCTTCTTAATCTGTTGCCTGACAGTTCATACTATTACATCAAACATCCATTGTAATGAGGGAGGAAGGACTTCAGACTGTTTTTTTCTAATGCATACAGATCAACTGAAACAGCTGTTCAGCTGAATGAAAACGTAATGTAATCATTGGTTCTCCTCCTCCTAAATGATTCAGTTGTGCAAAATTTAATAATAATGTGCAAAATTCTAATGTGCAAATTCAGCAATCTTAAATTTTTTTTATAAATTATTGATTATGTATCAAAATTTGATTTATAGGCCACTTATTTGAATCTTTTATTGATTCTTGATTCTGACAGGCCCATTTCGCCCTTTTGCTTCTTCAGAGAATCATTTCAAAAATCAGGACTGAACTTCACACAGTAATACAGCTATTTTAAATAACATCCATTTTAAAGTCTCAGTGAGCACTTGTTTTTCTTAGCTGTGACTGCCATACCGCAAATAATGGCGTCAATAA
This sequence comes from Geotrypetes seraphini, assembly GCF_902459505.1. Taxonomy (NCBI): domain Eukaryota; kingdom Metazoa; phylum Chordata; class Amphibia; order Gymnophiona; family Dermophiidae; genus Geotrypetes; species Geotrypetes seraphini. Next base: position 399,592,596 of record NC_047084.1, on the reverse strand, counting down.
AAATACCAAAGTGAGAAAGAGATAATGGTTACTGTGGATGGGCAGACTAGATGGGAGGAGGTTGTGGCGGAGACTACGGTACTGGGATTCAAGCGCAAGTTGGATGCACACCTTCTTGCATATCATATTGAGGGATACGGTAAAGTCGGGTCTCCAAAAAGGAGTACCTAATTGGGCCGCCGCGTGTGCGGAGCACCGGACTAGATGGACCTCGGTCTGATCCGGTGAGGGCGTTTCTTATGTTCTTATTTGGCCTTTATCTGCCGTCATTTTTCTGTGTTTCTATAAGGTTTCAGGCAGCTAGGAGTTTCCTCTTGCCTTGAGGATTGCTCCTATGTTGCCAACAGCAAATGTGTCCTGTACTGGATCTGGCTTGAGCTCTCTCTAATGCTCTCTCCAGTCTCTCCTCCCTGTGTGTTAATCAGCTCTGTGTTTAACCTGGTGAGCTGAGCAGCTCAGCTCTCTGATTGGGTGCTCAATCAATTGTTCAATCAGCTCCGGTGTTACCCTCTGTGATTGCACCCCTCCCTCTCTGCCTTCTGCAGTTTTAGAAGTTGGTGTAAAACCTTTCCTTGCCTGTTGCACTTTGCCCTGCCTGTTCAAAACCAAATAAATCCTTGTTCCTGCTCTCTCTGAGTTTACTGGAACATGCCTTTGTATGGCTAAGGTTTGCAATGCTGGTATTGCAACCAGTGGTAGGGACTGTCATTGACTGACATATTGTATGTCTTAGGGCTTGGCCCCTTTTCCCTGCCACAATATACAGTATAATCGTGTTATAACAGACTCGCTGTATAACGGAACCTCACCTATAGCGGACGAGGTCCGCTGGGTCCCGGCCATGCGCCTATATAAACATACAGAAAATCATCGCATATAGCAGACTTGCATATAATGGACTTTTGGATATAACGGACAACCAATTTGGTCCCCAGCCGTATTTTAGCTATAGTTTGTTCGGTTATAACAGACAGGCTCTGCCTACAAGGTGCGTGGCGTGCTGGTGATACAGTCAAATGGCTGAGAGGTCTGCCTTGAAGCGTCATTCTGTAATCCTAATCAAACCGTATTTTTGCAATTCGGGACATGTCTTCTAATATGTCTCCCTGAAATCTCTTAAAACTATTTTCAATGTATTTTTTGTTAATTCGCGACCTTTTTCCTACAGGGTCCTCTCGAAAATGTCTTAGTGCACTGTACACTATATTCTGTATACTTCACACTCTTAAAGTTTGATGTACTCTGTATCTCCTCGGACTATATGCATATTGTAATTCGCTGAATGTCCAGCTGTCTTGAATGTAAAACCGCGTAGAAGTCGCAAGATTGTGGCGGTATAGAAAAATAAAGTTATTATTATTATTATTATTATTATTATAAAACACGAAATTGTTCTTTTAATCGAAACTAAAAAGAAAACGCAGTCGGATATTGTAAGTGACTATGGTATAAACAAATCTATGGTTAGTGACATTTGGAGTAACCGTGAGAAGTACAAGACTTCTTTGCAGTTTGCAGATGGCAGTAAGAAAATGCGCAAATCCACTTATAATGATGTTGAAGATGCGCTTTTTCTTTGGTTGAAGCAAGCACGCTCACTTGGTACGCCAGTCTCCGGTCCAATTCTGAAAGCGAAAGCAGTCAGTCTTGCTGTTCAACTTGGTCACGATAACTTTAAATGTAATGATGGATGGCTGGATTGGTTCAAGAAGGGCAGAGCTGTTATCTTTCGTGTCCTGAGTGGTGAATCAGAGTCTGTTAATCAAAAAATCAAAAAGAGAAACGATTAACTAAAACTCATATAAGATCCACAAAGAAGTTAATCAAAGAGAGCAATGTGTAAGGTGAAATTTAGTCAAAACAATAGCCAAAATTCTTAATTGGGTGAAGGAAAAGATCTCAGAGTTGCCACTCCTAGGATCATAATAATATCATCCAAAGTGGAAAGGTGGCGTGGGTTTCTTTCATAGATCATAAAAACCTTCACCAATATTATGTAATGGATTGACTAAAAAATACTAACATGTGAAATGTAAAAACTCTCTACATGTTGAAACTCTCTACAAATGATTGAATCAAGGTGACTAGTGCATAGAAATATTATCTAGAGCTGCAACTAACTCTCTACATGTTGAAACTCTCTACAAATGAAAGTGACTAGTGCATAGAAATATTATCTAGAGCTGCAACTGACTGAAATAGAGTGTCGAGTGCTATAAGTAACCTAAATAAAGTGGCTCATGCTGTGTATTAAAACATGTGCAAAAAATTAGCTTAAAATACACCTATTAGCAAACTCTACAGTTTAAAGAATAGCTCATGCTGAAACGGGCTAAAGTTTCAAAAATTTTTTAAATCGTTGATTGACTGCCAGTAACTGAATTGGGCAGAACTAAAGTTAGCTATACAACCAACAAAAAAACTGTAAATTATGAACGCTAAAAAAAGCTGACCGAAAACTGTAGAGAAAAATATACAATCAGAAAGCTGATATAATAGTCAGCCTGATAATCTAAGCCAAGAACAGGCACTTAGCTTTTTGAGGGTGAAAATACGGCAACATTATTACTATGCCGTTGTAACACTGTGTATCATCAATATCCGACGGACCCCGTTTCGCCGCAAATTGTGCGGCTCATCAGGGTTTTGGTTGGATACACTATAGATAAGGATGAGATACAAAGAATACATTATAATCTCTACCATAAGATGTTAATTTATCTAAACAATAAAGCACTGCAACTTACTTCAATGTAGGCAATTCAGAACGTTCTTACACGGTCTTACTGAATGAAAAATGGCGCTTTATACTTTTAAGACGCCAGCGGCATGCGTGATAGAAGAACCTAATAAGATCATCTGATTGGACAGAAAGTTCTTCAAGTCGTTTATTTCGAATGAATGATAATGTCCGAGCAACAAAATTAAATTAAAAAAACACTGACCAATCAACAGTTGTGTTTAGACCAAAGGGATGTATGCTGTTAAGATTGTGTATCCATCTTAATTCCCTTTGCTTGAGTCTTTTTATCCTGTCGCCTCCTCTTTGTATTGGGGGCTCATGGTCGACAGCTAGACACCGGAGATCATCAAACCTTGTGATTTAAAACAGTACAATGTTCAACGATAACTTCAGAGCATTTATTTCGCTTGAGATTGGACTTGTGTTCGGAAATCCTTGTTTTTAAATCTCTTGTGGTCATGCCTACATACAATAAATCACACGGACAGATGATCACATATACAATGAAAGTGGATCTACAATTAGTAAAATGTTTAGTACATATGATTTTCTATCCTGGGGATTAGTAAAGATTTTTGTTTGTAACGTAATGTCACAGGTGTATACATGAGAGGCACTTGAAATGACCTTTGATGTTATGAGTTGTTGTATTAATTTTCTTAGTAGACGAACACAGAATTTCTTTAAGATTGAGATTTCTAGAAAAAGCAATCCTGAGATTTTTGTTTTCAAAAATTGGATGTAACTTCATAATATCCCAGCTACCTTATTGCTGTTGGAAAAAATCTTAAAACACAAGTCTCAGCATCATCTTCCAAGATATTCTTCTTCCCTGTCTGTAATAAAGGTCTCTGTTGATGTATTTGGCACGTCGTCTAGCCTGCTTTAATACTTGAGGTTGATATCCGCGTGAGGAAAATTTTTCTTGTAGAGTCTTTGATTGTTTGTTGTATTCACAAGCTGTGTGCAATTTTTTCGAATTCTGAGCATTTGGGAGAAAGGTAAGCTTTCTTTTAACTTCCTGGGATGGCAGCTGTCAAACTTTAAAAAAAGTGTTTTTATCTGTTGGTTGATGTAGACCTTTGTCACAAATGAGTTGTTAATTTGACGTATATCAACATCTAAAAAATGTATATGAATCTGAGGATGATTCAATAGAAAAAGATATTATTACTATCGCAATTGTTTAACCATGTGTGGAATGAGTTAACTCTTTAAAATTGCCCTTCACAATAGAAAAAACATCATCGATATATCTGTGCCATGAATAGATCTATCTTCAAATGGAGAATTTTTAATCCATGTATGTTCGATAATCGATCATATACAAATTAGCAATAGATGGCGCAAATGCTGCCCCCATAGCTACTCCAGAAAGCTGCAAATACATCTCTTTATCAAATACAAAAAAATTCTCTTTTAGGGCAAGTCTCGTTAGTTGTACCAAAAATTCTGGAGGGATCAAAAAAGGCCTGGGAGAAGAAAAAAGAGCTTCTTTAACAATCTGAACTGCTGAATCTTGGGTATAACAGTGTATAGGGAATTAACGTCCAAAGTTACCATCAAAAAATGGAAATTCATCAGATGGAATAGATGAAATGATATTCAAAAAATGGGCAGTGTCTTTAATAAATGTATCACTTGCGCTTGCCAAATCTTTGAGAAAAAAATCAACAAATTTGCTGAGTGGACTCGAGCAGAGAATTACGGAAGATATAATAGGGCGTCCAGGAGGATGTTCCAAACTTTTGTGTACTTTAGGCAAAAAATATAGAACTGGTATAGTAGGATTAGCTGTAAACAAAAACCTAGCATCCTTTGATGTCAAAAAACCTGATTCTGATCCTTCTTTAATCAGTTTCTTGATTTTACTTTGTAAACGCTTAGTTGGATCCAGTTTAATCATTTTATACACTATACACTGTTATACCCCAAGATTCAGCAGTTCAGATTGTTAAAGAAGCTCTTTTTTCTTCTCCCAGGCCTTTTTTGATCCCTCCAGAATTTTTGGTACAACTAACGAGACTTGCCCTAAAAGAGAATTTTTTTGTATTTGATAAAGAGATGTATTTGCAGCTTTCTGGAGTAGCTATGGGGGCAGCATTTGCGCCATCTATTGCTAATTTGTATATGATCGATTTCGAACATACATGGATTAAAAAATTCTCCATTTGAAGATAAGATCTATTCATGGCACAGATATATCGATGATGTTTTTCTATTGTGGAAGGGGCAATTTTAAAGAGTTAACATCATTCCACACATGGTTAAACAATTGCGATAGTAATATATCTTTTTCTATTGAATCATCCTCAGATCATATACATTTTTTAGATGTTGATATACGTCAAATTAACAACTCATTTGTGACAAAGGTCTACATCAAACCAACAGATAAAAACACTTTTTTAAAGTTTGACAGCTGCCATCCCAGGAAGTTAAAAGAAAGCTTACCTTTCTCCCAAATGCTCAGAATTCAAAAAAATTGCACACAGCTTGATGAATACAACAAACAATCAAAGACTCTACAAGAAAAATTTTCCTCACGCGGATATCCACCTCAAGTATTAAAGCAGGCTAGACGACGTGCCAAATACATCAACAGAGACCTTTTATTACAGACAGGGAAGAAGAATATCTTGGAAGATGATGCTGAGACTTGTGTTTTAAGATTTTTTTCCAACAGCAATAAGGTAGCGCAGATCATTAAGAATAACTGGGATATTATGAAGTTACATCCAATTTTTGAAAACAAAAATCTCAGGATTGCTTTTTCTAGAAATCTCAATCTTAAAGAAATTCTGTGTTCGTCTACTAAGAAAATTAATACAACAACTCATAACATCAAAGGTCATTTCAAGTGCCTCTCATGTAACACCTGTGACATTACGTTACAAACAAAAATCTTTACTAATCCCCAGGATAGAAAATCATATGTACTAAAACATTTTACTAATTGTAGATCCACTTTCATTGTATATGTGATCATCTGTCCGTGTGATTTATTGTATGTAGGCATGACCACAAGAGATTTAAAAACAAGGATTTCCGAACACAAGTCCAATCTCAAGCGAAATAAATGCTCTGAAGTTATCGTTGAACATTGTACTGTTTTAAATCACAAGTTTGATGATCTCCGGTGTCTAGCTATCGACCATGAGCCCCCAATACAAAGAGGAGGCGACAGGATAAAAAGACTCAAGCAAAGGGAATTAAGATGGATACACAATCTTAACAGCATACATCCCTTTGGTCTAAACACAACTGTTGATTGGTCAGTGTTTTTTTAATTTAATTTTGTTGCTCGACATTATCATTCATTCGAATAAACGACTTGAAGAACTTTCTGTCCAATCAGATGATCTTATTAGGTTCTTCTATCACGCATGCGCTGGCGTCTTAAAAGTATAAAGCGCCATTTTTCATTCAGTAAGACCGTGTAAGAACGTTCTGAATTGCCTACATTGAAGTAAGTTGCAGTGCTTATTGTTTAGATAAATTAACATCTTATGGTAGAGATTATAATGTATTCTTTGTATCTCATCCTTTCTATAGTGTATCCACCAAAACCCTGAGAAGCCGGCACATTTGTCGGCGAAACGGGGTCCCGTCGGATATTGATGATACACAGTGTTACAACGCATAGTAATATGTTGCCGTCTTTTCTACCCTCAAAAAAGCTAAGTGCCTGTTCTTGGCTAGATATCAGGCTGACTATTATATCAGCTTTCTGATTGTATATTTTTCTCTACAGTTTTCGGTCAGCTTTTTTAGCGTTCATAATTTACAGTTTTTTTGTTGGTTGTATAGCTAACTTTAGTTCTGCCCAATTCAGTTCTGGCAGTCAATCAACGATTTAAAAATTTTTTGAAACATTTAGCCCGTTTCAGCATGAGCTATTCTTTAACTGTAGAGTTTGCTAATAGGTGTATTTTAAGCTAATTTTTTGCACATGTTTAATACACAGCATGAGCCACTTTATTTAGGTTACTTATAGCTACTCGACACTCTATTTCAGTCAGTTGCAGCTCTAGATATATTTCTATGCACTAGTCACTTTCATTTGTAGAGAGTTTCAACATGTAGAGAGTTAGTTGCAGCTCTAGATAATATTTACTATGCACTAGTCACCTTGATTCAATCATTTGTAGAGAGTTTCTAACATGTAGAGAGTTTTTACATTTCACATGTAGTATTTTTTAGTCAATTCCATTACATAATAGTGGTGAAGGTTTTTATGATCTATGAAAGAAACCCACGCCACCTTTCCACTTTGGATGATATTATTATGATCCTAGGAGTGGCAACTCTGAGATCTTTTCCTTCACCCAATTAAGAATTTTGGCTATTGTTTTGACTAAATTTCACCTTACACATTGCTCTCTTTGATTAACTTCTTTGTGGATCTTGAATCAGAGTCTGTACCACAAGAATTTTTTGCAGACTGGCTACAGACCAAACTGCCATAGCTGCTGGACCAATATGACGAATGCAACGTTTTCAATGCTGACGAGACTGGGTTATTTTTTTAGGTTGTTGCTGGATCGCACAATGATGTTCAAAGGAGAGAGCTGCCACAGTTGCAAGAGAAGTAAGGAGTGCCTTACATTATTGTTTGCTGCCAATATGGATGGTTCTGAAAAGCTACCGCTACTAGCTGTTGGAAAGTCTGCCAATACACGTTGTTTCAAAGTTACAAAGTTGCTGCCAGTTGTGTACAAAAGCAATCGTAAAGCATGGATGACAGCCAGTCTGTTCAGTGAATGGTTGACAGATCTTGACAGAAAATTTGTGAAGGAAAAGCGTCATATTCTGATGATCGTTGATAACTGCAGCGCACATGACTCAGCTGTAGCTGAACAGCTTAAAGCAATACAGCGGAGTTTTTCCCACCAAATTGTACTAGTCAACTTCAGCCATGTGACAGGGGCATCATACAGAACTTCAAAGTTCTGACAGAAAATGACTTATAATAATAATATAATTTTATTTCTTATATACCGCTGTACCGTGAAGTTCCTAAGCGGTTTACAGTAGAAACAGAAGAAATGCAATAAGTAAGATTAATTAAGATGAAGAGAGAGTACTTAGAGTTCCCTGACTGTCCCAAAGGCTCACATTCTTGCTAAAGTACTTGAGAAAAATAAATTAGTTAGGTTATAAACATAGAGTAGAAGAAAGTAGGAAAACAGTTCATAGGAAAATTAATTTTGAATACATTATACATTATATATTTGTTCAAGGCGAAATACAAATTATAGGAGATTTGGACATTACCAAAAGAATTGCGTAATAAAGATTATCTAGATAAATTACATAACAGTGATTCATGTACATTACATGGTGTGGTAGAGGATTCAATTATGAAAATTACATATCAGGGAATCAAGTGATAAGAGAATATAGTGGAGAATATCAGTATATACGGTTTACAGATTGGAAGTTGCCTAATAATGACATAAGAAGTTTATTGGATAGTGTGAAAATGTTTATATAGGAATCAGAGTATGTATGATAGGAAAGGTTCTAAGAATTGATTAATGTGTTATTCTATAGAGGGAGAGCTTGTGCATAAAGGGAGGATATTAGTTGGTAATGACGTGTTTTCTGAATAGAAATGTTTTGATTTCTTTTCGAAATACTTTTGATGTCTGTTGTATTGATTATTAGTTTGGTGATTGTGTGGGTCAATTTTTGCTGCCTGTGTCGCTAGAAGGCTGTCGTATAGTTTCTTAAGACGGGTTCCATTATTAGGTGGGAAGGTGAATAGGTTTTGAGTTCTCCATTGATCTGGATGAGAGGTAGCGGTTTAGGCGGTTGTTTAGGTCAGTGTTTTTCAACCTTTTTTGGGCAAAGGCACACTTGTTTCATGAAAAAAATCACGAGGCACACCACCATTAGAAAATGTTAAAAAATTTAACTCTGTGCCTATATTGACTATATATAAAAGTAATTCTCTTGAATAGGAATCAAATAAACACAAAGAAAGTATTTTATAATTACTTTATTATGAAATATAAGTAAACAGAATAGTGAAAAATTATAAAATACTTTATTCAGTGGGAAACCTGGGCCTGTTTGGCTGAACACAAAGCTGATATTCTGGCTGGAATCGAAGAAAGACACACACGTAGCTCTTCGTCAACAGCTCTCAGTCTCTCTCTGTATTTGGTTTTTATAGCATACAAAAATAGACAAATATACCCTCCATCCTTTTTATTAAACCACAATAGCAGTTTTTAGCGCAGGGAGCTGCGCTGAATGCCCAGCGCTGCTCTTGACGCTCATAGGCTCCCTGCGCTAAAAACCACTATTGCGGTTTAGTAAAAGGTGACCATATTGTAAAATATAGACAGCAGATATAAATTCAGAACTGTGCATAGTAAGTGAAGGGAAGTTTTCATCTCTGGGAATTTACCCAGTTAACTATTAAGTTATTTGGGCAAATTCCTTTGAAAACTGTGGTAATACTGCCTCCACTTTGCTAAATTTAAAATCAAATCATTTTTCCTACCTTGTCTGGTGATTTCTGGTTGCACTTTCTTCTTCTTACTGTGCATCCAATCTTTCTTCCCTTCTATCAGCCTGTATGCTTTCTCTCCTCCACACCTCATTCCCTCCCCCAACTTTTTCTTCCTCTCTCCTGACCTTTCTTTCTTTTTTTCTGTTTCTCTTCTTTCCTTCTGTTTCCCTGCCTGCCCCCTTTCTTTCTTTCTCCCTGCCGTTCCCCAAGCCACTGCCACTGCTGCTGCCATCGGGGAACAGGACCAACCAATGGATAACAGGCCCCAAAGCCGACGCCGACGCATGCTCTCCCTGATGTCAATTCTGCAATCGGAGAGGAAGTTCCGCCCAGCCAGGCAGCGATTGGCTGGCCCGAACTTCCTCTCCGACTGCAGAATTGACGTCGGGGAGAAGAAGACTTATCGGCTCGATAGATTAGATTGCCAAGACAAAGTGAGTCCTGGGTGATCGACTCACTTTGCCTTGGCGAGCTACTGGCGCCCCTGCCTCGGGCCCCCTGTCAGCTCCGGGCCCCTGAATGCAGGACTGGTAGTACTGCCCTGAGGGCGGCCCTGCGGCACATCAGGCAACATCTCGCGGCACACTAGTGTGCCGCGGAACAGCGGTTGAAAAACACTGGTTTAGGTAACAGGGGGCAGTTCCATGGGTTATCTTAAACAGCAGACAATAGAACTTGAATTGAGTTCTTGCTTTTATCGGAAGCCAGTGAGAGTCTATATAGGCGGGAGTGATGTGGTCAAATTTGCTGAGACAGTAGATGAGTCTGATGGCAGTGTTCTGAACTGTCTGTAGTTGTTTTATCATATTGTTAGGACATGTTAGGTAGAGGCTGTTGCAGTAATCCAAGTTAATGAGTGTGAGGTTCTGTGTTCTCAGTGGAAAGGATCACAACATAAGCATCGAAGATAAAACAAATTATAGACCAATTGCTAATATCCCATTCCTCACAAAAATAATAGAGAAAATTGTTTTTACTCAAATATCAAATTATATAGAGCAAACAAACATTTTACACCCTAATCAAACCGGTTTCAGGCAAAATCATTCCACCGAACATTCCCTGATAGGTATGACATCCTCAATACTCTATCATTTGGACCACCACTCTTCTGTACTTTTGATTTCATTAGACCTCTCGGCAGCATTTGATACAATCGATCATAACCTATTATTAAATAGATTAGAGTCTATAGGTATTTCCGAGCAAGTTCTTCAATGGTTTAGATCGTACTTGGACAATCGAACTTCTATAGTTTCTTTCAACGATACTGTTTTCTGCAAGTTTTTCTAATCCTTACGGTATTCCCCAGGGTTCTATTTTATCCCCTCTTCTCTTCAATATTTTTCTTTTGACTCTTTGTCAATCTATCGGTTTTACAGTATTCGCATATGCTGACGATGTCCAACTTTTACATCCCATCGACCCCAATAATCAATCCGAAATCGTTAATATTAATGACAAACTCAAACAGATTCATTTATGGTTGGACAACAATAGACTGTCCTTAAACATTAATAAAACCAACACGTTACTTTTCCCTTGGAAAGAAAATCATAAAATATCTGTTCCTATTAAAATCCAAGGAGTAACGCTCAAACAAATTAACAAAATTCGGATCTTAGGTGTCATCCTTGACGAAAACTTAACTTATCATGACCACATTAGTTATGTAGTCAAAGCCTCTTTTTACAGACTACGTCAAATCCGTTCTATTTCAAAATTTCTCTGTGCCAAATCTTTAAATATACTAATTCATTCATTAATTATTGCAAAAATCGATTATTGTAATGCTTTATTCAAAGGAATGGCCCAAAAAGAAATCAGAAAATTACAGATCATACAAAATACATCTATTAAATGAATTACTGGGGCCAAAAAATTTGACCATGTAACCCCTTTATTACAAAAAGCACATTGGCTCCCAGTGGGACATCGAATTTTATACAAGCTATCTTTACTCACCTTTAAATCTTTATCATCCAAAACTCCATCATTCATTTATAAAGTTCTAATTCCATACACTTCTCAAAAAACTTTACGATCCAATCAGCAACTTTTATTAGTTATCCCCTCTCTCAAAATCATAAATACCAGAAGACAGTATATTTTCTCAGTCACAGCACCGCAAACATGGAATTCTCTCCCACTTTATTTAAGGGAGGAGAAAAACCTCGACAAATTCAAAAGCCAACTTAAGAGTTTTCTTTTTATAGACGCTTTTAATCCTTAATTGAATTGCCAATTACTCTTTACAACTCCCTTTCACTTCAGTCAGCTATATATATATTTTGTTTTCCCATCCATTCTGTGTATTTACCCTTATTGATCCCTCCTTTCCTATTATAAATTGTATTTCTTCCCCCTCTTTCCCAATGTTTCCTGTCCAAATTTGTCTAGTTTGTTTTAAATTGATTTTTTGATTTTATTATATTATTGTTAATTTTTATTATGTATTATCTGTAAATGTAAATCGCTTAGTAGTTACGATAGGCGATTAATCAAATATTGAATTAAACTTGAAACTTGTGAGGAACTTTATCAAAAGCTTTCTGAAAATCTAGATACACTATATCAACCGGCTTTATCCACATGTTTATTCACATTGGTAGGGCAGTTGAGAAAATGCACTGATAGAGGAACTTTTAGGAAGCTCCTTAAAACACAATTGTTCGTCATTGCTTTTTTTTAGGGTCCAATTTGTCCAGTTTAAGGAGTTACTATGTATTTAAATTTAAGATGTTTTGTTAGATGTTAGGTTCCTATTATTTTAGATGTAGATGTTTTGTTCTTATTACGGTAGCTATTATGTATGTGCACATTTTAAAATCGCCTAGGAATTAGACGGTATAGGAACTTTAAAAATAAATAAATATTGCGAGCCGTTTAGCGGGACCGGACCAAAGGAAAGATGCTCACAATCTGGATGCACCACTGACTTCCCCCTTCTCCCGGTGACTGACAAAGATAACAGGATTTTCTAAACTCAGAGCACCACTTTCCACTGAGAACACAGAATTAACAAAACCTCATTTGAGCAGAGCAGAAACTCCCCACCCCCAATTTTAAGTCCCAAGCTTTTCTTTCTCTATTGCAGTGCCCAGATTTTAGACCTGAAGCTTGCTATAAGGCCATACTTTACAGCACAGGTGTAAAACATTTGCTGTTGTGCTCTCACAGCCCAACATGTCTTCCCTCCTGCGCCAGTCCAATGTCACGTCACATTGAAAAATTTGCTGGCTTCAGCAGCGATTCAGCAATGTCATCCATGGCTCTCCTTCCTGCTTTTATTTATTTATTTATTTTTTCCTCGGCCCCAGCACAGTGGAGAGGAGCTGGGGAGCACTGCTCCACCCCCCTCCCTAACCAGCAGGAGAGCCCGATCTTAAAACCACTCACACCAACGACGTGCTGCGAAGCGTCTGCATGAGGCGTCGGCGTGGAAGCGTTAGGCTCTGGACCAGATCTCTGAAAACCACTCCCAGATCCTTTGACCTCAGCGACAGCGGCCAACTTCCATAGTAAGACCTAACCCCACAGACCAGACCAGACTCAGACTGGATACCTCCAGGAGATAACTCTACGTCAGTACCAGACCAGATTTGTCTTACTCTGGTCACCCTGCGCTGCAAAACCGCACCCAAAAGGCCAGTTGAATAAGTATCACTAACTTTGTCAAATAGTCTGTGTAGTCTTCCATAGCACAAATATTACAAAGCCAGACAAGTATCGCATAGCCAGAATTGTACAGCCAGATAGGTCTAAATAGCCGGTCTGATAAATAACCTGTATTGTCTTCCAAAGCACAAGTACTATTATATAGCCAGACAAGTATTGTATAGCCAGAATTGTACAGCCAGATAGGTCTAATAGCCGGTATTGTCTTCCAAAGCACTAGTACTATTACATAGCTCTGTTGGCATGTCGATGTGGCCAGTCCATTAGAATGGTGGCCCCTTACATGTCTAAATGGAGCTGATTTGGACATTTCTAACTTCGACATTTTGTGGTTGAAAATAGAACATTTTGGCCCCGATTCTGTAAACTGTGTCCCAATTGTAGGTAGCTGTAGGTGTCCTACAGCTGTCTAACTAGCCAATCAGGATGCACGTTAAAAAAAAAAATGCTCTCCAGGCAGGCTGCCTATATTGAAGGCACCTCCGAAGCCTAGGGAGGCCCGCAAAACTGCCTAAGGCTAAGCATAGCCTTAGGTGAACCTAGGTGGCCATAGGTGTCTCCCTAGGCCAGCGGGAGATGCATACAATGTAGGACAGCATTCGTGGCAAGGGATCTCCCTGCCACGATAAGTATAGTGGCCACCGCTGCCAGTCTCCCCACCCTCCCTGAACGATCTTGGCAGGCCAACCCCTCCTGTCCAAAGACTGCCCACTCCCCCCACGTACATCGCAGCGATCTTTGTGTGGGGGTGGGCGGTCTTCGGGCAGGAGGGGTTGGGCTCCCTCCTGTCACGATCGTTCGGGGGGACTGGCAACCGCTTTACTTATTGTGGCAGGGAGATCCCTTGATGCGATAAGTATAGTGGCCGTGTCTACAGTAACCTGGTTCTATAACCGGCGTCTGTAACATGGATGTCGGTTACAGAATCGGGTTTATTTTGGGTGATTGTAGGCCCGATTCTGTACAGGATGCCCAAGTAAATGATTTTTTTAAAAATCTGTGCTTCCAAATTTGGATGTTTAGGAAAGCCAGTTTCATATTTATACTAGTATTTTAGCCCGTTACATTAACGGGTGCTAGAATATATGTCTGTCTGTCTTTCTTTCTGTGTCTCTCTCTCCCTGGCCCCCTTTGTCTGTCTGTCTTTCTGTGTCTCTCTCTGCCCCTGTGCCTTTCTTCTTTTCTTTCTGTCTGCCTTCCTCTCGCTGTCTGGCTTTCTTTCTATCCATCTGTCTCTCTCCCCCCCACACTTCCCAGTGCAGCAGCCACAGCAGCATTCCCTCCCCCTCCATGTCTCTGTGCAGTAGCATTCCCTCCCCGCCACTACTTCCCTGTACAGCAGCCACAGCAGCACCAGCATTCCCTCCCACCCCACACCACTTCCCTGTACAGCAGCAGCGTTTCCCTTACCCCCCCTTTCCCATCCCTCGGTCTTGACTGCTCCCTTAGTCCCTTGCCGCCCCCACCCTTCCTTTCCTGCGGTCCGACCATCTGCCGATTCCAGCAGCGTGTACAGCACTCTACACATGCTGCTTCGGGGCCTTTTACTGCCTTGATTTACTCTGGCACGTCCCTGATGACATCATCAGAGATGCGGCAGAGCAAATCAGGGCAGTAAAAGGCCCCGAAGCAGCGTGTGTAGAGTGCTGCACACACTGCTAGAATCAGCTGGTTTTGAGTCGGGACCGCGGCAAGCCTTCGCGGCTGGAGTGTTTTGGGCTTCCCTTCCCGCCCCGCGAGGTGTCACCATGGCTCCTCTCGATCCCGCCAGCGTCGGAAGCCTTCTCAGACGCTGGTGCGGCTGGTGAGAGGAGCCGACACGGAGAGCAGGAAGTCCAGCGCTGGCAGCGAGTGGTAGGTGCTGGAAAGTAAGGCTGGGGACTCGCGCATGCGCACTCCTGCAAGGCCACGGACCTACATCTCACAGATCAGGGAAAACGGAAGCACGCCGTTGAGTGCGCATGCGCGGCTAGCGTTTTATTATATAGGATGACGAAAGTATTAGTCTAAAGTAGGTGAAATAGGAAAAGTCATAGACTTATCAGCACCCCCTTGTAAATGGCAAGTTACAAGAGGTACTGAAGCCAATACAATTTTTTATTTTTTTTTATATATAGAAAGCAAGTTTAAATGAAAACATGAAATGGTATAAGCAGTGGCAAACAGTAATAAAGGAAGGCCAAAAGAGAATTTGAAAAGAAGCTTAAAAGTTAGCATTAAAATATTGTTCATAATCATAAGAAAAAGCTAGCAAATACTTACAGGTCTAGTTATTGATATGGGCTGCCATTAAGTCATGTTATTTTACCACAAATTCGCACTATTTTAACATATGTTCCATTTTACGCAACGAGACCTTGTTACTAATAATCTTAAAAGTAGCCCATATTGATAGCTTCCTTCCTTAAGTGTTTCTAGTTCCTGTTTCTGAGAGTGAGCAACATCAAATGGCTTTCCCATGTTTCCCGAAAATAAGACAAGCACTAGGTCTTATTTTTGGGGAAGGTCTTATTTTTTTCATGTACAATGATCATCTCTCCCTTCCTCTCCTCTACCCCAATTCTTCCTATTTCCTTTCTCTCCCCCACATGTGCAGTATCTTTCCTCCCCTCTCTTCCATCCCTTGTGCAGCAGAACCCTTGCAGCTTCTCTCCCTCCCATCCCTCTCCCACCCCCTTGAACCTTCCATCTCTCCCCCACCAACTGCGAGACCGAAATACCTTGTAACAAACAGCAACGTTGGCAGCAATCTAGACAGGCTGCTTCACGGCTTTCTCCCGCCCAGGCATTCCTCTGTCGCATCACTGATAATGTCATCAGCAATGCGGCATATGGAATGTCCCCGAGAGAAGGCCCTGAAGCTGCCTGTCTAGATTGCTGGTGACGTTACCATTTGTTACAAATTATTTTGGTCTCGCGGTTGGCGGGAGAGAGATGGAAGGGTCAGCGGCCGGGGGTGTGTGTGTGTGTGTGTAAGGCCGGGGGTGTGTGTGGAGGAGTTGGGACGGGGAGGGGCGGGGGAAGTGCTGCTGCGACTAGGGCTTATTTCCAGAAGTAGGGCTCATATTTAAGACCTTATATTTAAGACCTACCCTGAAAACCATGCTAGGGCTTATTTTCGGGGAAACAAAAGCCTACTACTTATTTCTATAGCACTGCCAAGCATACACAGTGCAGTACACTAAACATGGAAGAGACAGTCCCTGCTTGAAAGAGCTTACAATCTAGTTATGACAGACAAACTGAATAAAAAAGTGCATCTATACACAGTGCTCAGGTGGGGAATTATGGAGGGAATGATAAGATGGACAAGGGTGCTTAGCAGATGGGTTGGAGTTAGGAATTGAAAGCAGCTTTAAAGAAGTGGGCTTTGAGCATTGATTTGAATACTGCCAGAGATGGAGCTTGAAATCTGATAGGTGCTTTATATCAGCGTTTCTCAACCTGTGGTACGCATATCCTAGGGGGTACACCTAGCCTGTTGGGGGTATGCAGGCTGGCTGCCACCTGGGATCTCTCCCTGCTTGACCATGCTGAAGCCGCTGCTTATTCCTCCCTGCCATCCAATATGCTACATCCACCCCCTCCGGTCCACCGTCGCCCCCCAACATGCTCCATCCAATCATCCCCCACCGTCGCTGCAACTCTGGGCATGGAGGGGCCAGGCGCATGCAGCAATTGCACGCTGCCGACCCACAAGCCTCCCCCCCAGACATCAATTCTGATGTCGGAAAGAAGGTTCTGGACCAGCCAAGCAAAGATTGGCTGGCCTGGAACCTTCTCTCCGACAGTGATGTGCAATCATTGCATGTGTTTAGCCCTTCCTTGCCTGCAGTTGCTGTGGCGGCAGGGGATGATTGGATGGAGTGTGTCGAGTGGCAGCGGTGGACCGGGGTGGTGGTGGATGTAGCGTGTCGGGTGGCAGGGAGGAATCGGCGGCGGCTTCAGAGGGGACAGGCAAGCTTCGGTGCAGGTCGACTTCATGGGAGGGAGGAAGCCTGCATCCATTTTGAAGCAGATCATATTATGATCACTGGTTCCCAGCGTCCCCTCCACTTCTACATCTTACACCTGTCCTCATAGTCCATTTAGAATTAAGTCCAGAATTGCATTTCCTCTCATGTTTTCCTTGACAAGTTGTTCCAGGAAGCAATCGCCTACAGCATCCAGGAACTTGGTCTCCCTACCGCAGCTGGAGGTTCCTAGGTTCCAGTCTATCCCCGGATAGTTGAAGTCACCCATGGTAACTGCATTGCCTCCCATGTAGTTGTGTTTAATCTCATCCACTATTTCTCCATCAATTATTTCGGACTGCCCTGGGGGGTCGATAGTAGATGCCAATCTTCATTTCCAATCCATTGGCTCCTGGAATTTTGACTCATAGAGTCTCTAACTTATTCATTATTTCAGGCATGTTCTCTCCAGCAGATTCGATTCCCTCTTTGACATATAGGGCAATGCCCCCACTTTTCTGACCCACTCTGTCTCTGCAGTATAGTTTGTATCCCGGTAGCACAGTGACCCAGACATTTTCTTCGGTCCACCAGGTTTCCTTGATGCCGATGATGTCAAAGTTATCCTTTTGTGTCATAGCTTCTAAGTCACCCATCTTGTTCCTTAGGCTCCTTGCATTCGTGTACATACACTTGAGTTTATGGCCTGTTCCTTTCTTGTATTTCCTTCCTTCTTGTGTCCCTTTAGATCTGTCTTGCCTGAGATTTGGTGAGTCTTCCCCGGTATCTTCCTGCACGGTATCCTCTGGGTATACCGGTTCCCAAATCATCGACTGTCGGCTTTCCCCTTCTTCCTAGTTTAAAAACTTCTCAATTTCTCTCGTGATGTTGCTTGCAAGTAGCCTCGTTCCGTCTCTGCTGAGGTGGAGTCCATCCTTCCTGAATAGCTTGCACATTGTCCAGTTGCACGTGGAATCCTTCTTCCTCACACCAGCGCCTCATCTACATGTTGACTGCTTGCAGCTCCATCTGCCTCTTCTCATCAGCCCTGGGTACCAGCAGGATCTCCAAGAACACTACCCTCGGTGTTCTGGTCTTCCTTCCTTCCTAGCATCCGGAACTGATCCTTCAGTACTTCCCTGCTGTAATTCCTGTTGCTCACGTTATGTCTTCTATCTTGGCTCCTGGTAGGCAGGTCACCAGTCGATCCTGTCTTCCTCCTGCTATGTGACTGTTGACTTGCCTGATGATGGAGTCCCCCACGATGATCGCTGTCCTCTCTATCTTCTCTTGCCTCTCTAGCCTCAGGTCTGTGTCCCTGGTATATGTCCATCCCTCCAGCTGTAGGTCGGTGTCCTCCGTGTACTTCCATCTTCCCTCAACCTGGTGATGGCTTGCACCAGTCTGGAACAAGAAAGAATGCCTACCCCTTCATAATGATATTGATCCCCAAGATTTGGTCTCTCTTTAGTTTAAAACTAAGCTCTCTCATATTAAGTGTCTTGGAATACATTTGGGCCACTCTATTCATGAAACCTTTAATAAAAATATTGAACTTATTCTTCAATGGTCACCAAGTATTTAAGCTGGTGGGGAAGACTAGAAACCATATAAAATGTTTCTAGCCCCCAAGATAAAATATATATTAAGCATGGATCTAGAAGCTGTGATGGAAGAAGAGGGGTATGTCTCTATGTTACAAGTTAATCTTCCTAATTCATGCTTCAAATAGGTTGATAAATTATTATTACAATTCTTCTGGAATTCCACACCTCCTCATATAGCAGCAAAAATACTTAAAACTACCCAAATGTTCTAGAAGACTGAATTTTCCAGTTTGTGTAAATTACCATAATTAATTTGTTCTATGCCAAGGTTACCACTGGTTTCAATATAGCTCATCTAATATACCCCCCTTAATGTCTACCTGGAAAAGAAAATTAGGTTCTTACCTCAGTAATCTTTCTGGTAACATAGGATATGAGTTCTGGCAAACCTTCCCTACCTGCAAGCTATGCATAAGGAATCAAACACTTTTTCCTCAGCATCCTTAGTGGGCTTTACTGCCTCACTTCAGTGTGTATCAAAGCATTCAATAACCACCTACAATAGGAAACATAAGGAGGGGTATGGGGAACTTCCCTGACAAGACACTTCTGCTCTGTAACAAGTATAATGAACAATGTTGATCAAAACATAGCATATAAATCAAAATGGAACAAGTGCAAACAGAAGAGCAAAATATAACTATTGCCTATTCTTTATCCAGCCTAGCTGGCACAGAAATCATTACAAACTTAAACAATGTTCTAACCTTTGTGTCCGTAGTTTAAATTCAGTTCTCTATCTCTGCTTAATCTTAGTTTTCTCCCTGTCCTCTAGTTTCCTCTTTTAAGAATTTTCTTCTAGTTTTCCTTTCATGTCCTCATCATTTCACTTTCCTTTGTCTCTCCATGGTTTGTCTCATCTCACTTTCTTCTAGTCTTACTCCCCCTCCTCTACTTCTCATCCTTTTTTTCACCTTCGGATCTTTTTCTATTTTTTATCTCGATGTATTTTTTTGCCACCTTTTGTACCTTCTGTCCCTGTGTTGTCAGTCTTATGTCATGTTACTTCCCCCCCTCACTGAAATATGTGATGGGTTTTAACATTTGTTTTAAATGTATTTTATTGACTGTAAACTGTCTAGATATGTCTTGATGGACGATATATCAAGAAAATAATAAACTTGGAAACTTCCACCATGACCCCCTATCCCTCAGCCCCTCTTTTCCCAGTGCCACACAGCTACTCTACATATCTTTCAGCTTCTTTTCTGAATGCAGTTTGCATCTCCTCTGTCTGTTGTTCTTCCTCTCTCCCAGATCATGTCTCCTTCTGCTAACAGCCTTCCACCACACAGCCCATATTCTCCCTGAATTCTTCTTACCCTCACAGCCTGCTTCTACTCCTCCCCCACAGTTCCATAAGGTTACCAGACATCTGGATTTACCCAGCCATGTCCTCTTTTTAGAGGACTGTCCAGGTATCTGGATAGCTTTCACTCTTGTCCGGTTTCTTTGGGCCGGCCAGCTACAGTAACAAGGTGAGCCTGCCCCGTCCTGCCTATCCGGGAACAGGAAGATGCTCTAGAGAGGCGACTTCCAGGACAGGCCAACGGCAGCTGGCCAGCCAGAAAATTATATTTCAGTGGAGCCAAAGATAGGGGAAAGAGAGAGAAGCACCCATGGGAGGGGGTGGGAGTGAAGGAAAGAGAAGCATGAAATCACTGATCATTTTTCTACAGTACAAGTCTTATATTGAAGAAGAATCTTTCTATATTCCTTTTCATACTACAATTTTTATCTTTGTTGTATGCTTATTTACAAAATTTCATTAAAATAATTTAACTTAAGAAAATGGGAAGGGTGACTAAGAAATGGATGAAAGGTGGGGTAGAGCAAGGGCGAGACTGGTGAAAGGTGGGGAGTTGGGCTAGGGTGGGTGGGAGCAAGACTGGTGTGAAGTGGACCCAGGGTGAGACCAGGACAGGGTCAGGGGTGGGACCAGGGCAGAGTCATATGTCCTCTTTCTTGACTTCACAAATATGGTAACCCTACGTCCCTATCACCCTCTCTTCTCTTTATAGCTCCTTTCTGCCTTTCAGAGCAGCATTGTCTCTCCTAACCAGTGATCCCTTTCCATTCCCTTCACCCCTTTCTTGAGGCCCCCTTTATTCCTCTACCACTTTCTTTCTTTCTATCTGATTGTTCCTTTTGTGAGCGTCAGTGTATTGCACTTGCCTTCCCCATTGGCAGCTGCTAATCTACAGCAACTCATTCCTCCCCTGTATTCTACTGGACAGACTTAAGGGGGAGGCGGGAGCAGCACTTCCTTCCTGAGGGTTTTGGGGTTTGTTTTTTGCTTTTTTTTAAATATATAGCTCTGGAGCATGGAGTTTTCTGCCACAGATCTCCAGATCTGTGGGAAAAATATTGGGGGTACTCAAGCACACAAAGCGCTGTCACTTATGTGTATGAGTATACTAATGTACAAATTTTCTGGACTGACATGTGAAGAAATTGTAAAGATACTATCATTAGAATAAATTATCTGGTAATCTATTTCATTGTCATCTACTTTGTCAGATGAAGATAAATCTTTGATTTTTTTTATTAATATGGTTTTGAAGTTAAGTTCTAATCATTAAAAGGACAATACCTTTCCATTTATACTTAGTAGCACTGGGTTTTACTTTATAAAAAGTATGAACATGCTTGTGGAAAACATTGGACTCCTGCCTATCTAAACCAATTAATCTGATAATGTATAACTTACAAGTTCAACTGTACTGTTTATTTATTTGGTTGTTGTTAATGTCTACATGTTTATATAAAATTCAATAAAATACACATGAAAAATGTTAGTAGTTAGGGGCTAGATTCTCAAAAGTTCATATTAAACGATGGGCCGCTATCGCAGCCATTATTGTAGCGATTTCAAAAAGGTGAGTAATTCTACAAAAACGCGCATGCAAATGAGGTTGGCGAAGAGTCGCTAAATTTGCATGTGCCCATCACTAGCGATAGTGATCAGCAAATATGCAGAATAAACGCAACCCCCCCCCCCCAAATCGAAGATCGGTAGGAGGGATGCCCACTCCCTCCCGCTGCCAATATCAAGCAACACCCCCCCAATAGGAGGGGCCTTAAATAACCTGGGCGAATCAGAGCCCTTAGGCCCCTCCCCGGTGCATCTCAGTATGCACAGGGGAGGGGAAGACCTGCTATTTTGAAGAGGTGGGCCTGCTGGTTGAAGGGAATAGGCATCCCTCTGGCCAGCCATCCTAAATAAGGTAAGGGGGAGGGGGCAGGGGATCATCAAAGGGTGGTTGCGTGGCAGCGGGAGTGGGCATTTCTCCCACTGCCTGGGGAGGGAAATGGTAGGTTTACGCTGTCAAAACCTTACTTTCCTATCAGATCAGAAAATAAGCCAACCACAGCTAAGGACTGCAAATTATGGCCACAAATGTGGCACAAGGTTAGAGAATCACTCGGTGATTAAAGAGAATTACTTGGAATGATCATTTTAACATTAATGACTTTGTTGTACTACATTTGTATGGCAGTATCAGAGACTGCTAGAAAACTCGGAAAAGACCAAGGTAAGCTGTTTTAATAATCCGTAGCTAAAATACATGCACGCTAAACCAGCTGGAACTGGTTTAGCGAGCACATTAAAGGCAGATTTTAGGTATGAGAATCTGTCCCTCAGTCCTCAAACAACATGCTAAAAGAGAAGACTTGCTGTAAGGATTCCTAGACCTCTCGGTGGCCTTTAACCTAGTCCAACACACATTGCTAAATTGAGAGGCAGAGAATTAGACCTCAAAAGAAAAGTCATGCAATGGATTGACTCCTCTCTATCCAAAAGACTAACGAGAGTAGAATGGCAGGGGACTACAAGCAACTGGAAGGAAGCAGGGTGTACTATAGGGATCAGCCATGTCACCCATGCTGTTCAACATTTTCCTCCAACTGCTGGGGAAATTCATCAAAAAACAAGGATGGGAATGCTGCATCTATTCGGCTGATGTCCAACTGGCCATCCCACTGAAGAAACGGGACGTGAAGACCAAGCGGAAGATCAAGATGGGCCTAGCAAAAAATCTTCGGTTGGTTCCAAACGAATGGACTAGTAGCCAACAAGAAAAAAACAGAACTACTTCTAATCAACAAATGGGGTGGAAACATCTCAAGTTATCAACTAACTCTGAACGGTAACACCATAAAATCGTCCATGGAAGGAGTGAGAAACCTAGACATGATGATGCACATCCAGCGCATCGTGAAAAATGCTTATGGAAAACTCTACTAGGTCAGAGGGCTAAAACTCTACCTAACCCATCAAGCAATCCAACATAGTAATTTTTTTTATTTTATTTATTTATTTAGTCATTTATTTAGCCCATCCTCCCAAAGCAGCCCAGAAGGGGTTACAGGAGTACATTCATATTAAGGGTAGGAAAAATTTTAGTGAGACATAGACTTTACAGTCTGGACACGGGTTTAAATTATAGCAATTCCAGTATAGATATAACATTTAGACTTATAAATACAGACTTAGTGGACATAGGGTGATTTAAATTGCAGCATTTTCAGTGTAGATATACTAGGAAGTGAAGTAGCTTTTCTTTGCAGGTGGGTGCATCTTTGTTAGAGAATGTGGTAGTAATTAATGTTATATTTGCGGTGGCATGAGAATTTTAGCGAGCTTCCATTTGGTATATTAGGTGGTGTCTTTGGGATTTCATCCATCCGAGTGTAGACGTGGGTCTTCAAGGAGCTGGGTTTGTAAAGATGAAGGTTTTCATGGCTTTTCTGAAGTTCCAAAGACTGTCTAATGATCTTATGGACGTGCCACATTCTGGTATGTAATGAAAATATGAACGTCTTCGGACTGTCACAAATGTGAGTGAGTGGCCTCAGGATCAGCTGTTTTTCTGTTTGGGATCTCAGTGATTGGTTGGGGATGTAATTTTGAAGTTTTGATGCTATGTAGTTTGGTGTCATTTTGTGGAAAGTCTTGAAATGGCGCATCGTTTTTGGATAGGTAGCCAGTTCATGGCTGTTAGTGCAGGGATAATATGATTGTGGAAGCCCAAATTTTTTAGGAGTTGGATTGCGGCATTTTGCACACCTTGTAGACGGGAGAGTGTTTTTGCTGGTAAGCTGACTAGTAGAGCGTTGCAGTAATCTAAGCGGGATAGTACAAATGCATATAGTAGCTGGGCGAAATCGTTTTCTGAACAGTAAGCACAGATGCATTTTAGTTGGCGGAAGTAGTAGAAGGATGAAGATACTAAATTTGATAAAAGGTCTGAGAGCGACAGGTTTGAGTCGAGAGTCACTCCTATGCTGCGGACTTTGTCTTTGGCTGTAAGGGTGTCATTTCCCCAGGAAAGAGATGGGCGGGGGTATGCGCAGGAGTTTTTATGTATCCAGAGAAGTTCTGTTTTTGACATGTTGAGCTGTAGTTTATTTGCAGTCATCCAGTTTTTTATTTTTTGTTAGGCAGCAGTGCAGTTTTTCCATTTGTATATCTCGGTGTTGACCTAGGGGAAGGTAGAGCTGTATGCTGTTTGCGAACAAGTGTATTTTGATTTGGTGTTTTTCTGCAATGTCGAGTACTGGTTTGACGTATATGTTAAAGAGGAGTGGGGATAGTAGTGCACCCTGAGGCACTCCAAAGTCGAGAGATTTTGGCTCCGATAAGGAGGGTTCCAATAATACTTTCTGAGATCTTTCATGTAAGAAGGAGGAGAACTATGCCAGTGCGACATCATGGATTTCAATGGAGTGTAATCTGGATAGGAAGAATGAGTGATCGATGGTATCTCAGGTCTAATAGGACCAGCAGAGCATCTTTCCCCTCGTCAAGGATTTTCCAACCATCATCTACAATATCTAGAAGCGTTTCTGTGCTATGGTGTTTCCTGAATCCTGATTGGAAGTTGGAGAGGGTGGTGTTTGTTTCCATGAAGTCTCATAGTTGTGTGAGTACAATCTTTTCTAGTATTTTTGAGATGAATGGGAGATTTGAGACTGGCCTATAGCTGCTTGGATTGTCTGGGTCCATGGTGGTTTTTTTAAGGAGTGGTCTTACTACAGCAGATTTCCAGTTCTGTGGTATTATGCCAGATTGTAGGGACTTGTTAATTAGAGGTAAGATGGAGTTCAGGAAGGATTTGCTGGTAGCTAGAAGTGTGGTGGATGGGCAAGGATTGATGTGGGGTGTAGGAAGACTATTGTGCTTTTTAGGTCGTCAATGGAAACTGGTATGAAGCTGTCTAAGAGAGTCTATCTTGTGTAGGTTGTTATTTTGTATAGTATTTGGGATGCTTGGCAGAGCTTTGGCTTCTAAGTCTAAGGATTCTCGTATCATTGATATCTTGTCATGGAAGAAATTTGCAAGGGATTCACTGTCTAAGTTTGATTGTTGGATGTGGTGTGGTCCTTTGGAGGAGGTGAAAAGGTTTTTCAACAGTGAGAATATGGCCTTTGATCTGTTGGGGATTTTGGATATTAGGTTTGTGAAATATGCCTTTTTTGTTTCAAGTGTTGCTAGTTTATAATCTTTCAAGAGGCTTTTCCAGTTGGATTTGTCCTCGGCGTTGTGTATTTTGCACCAGGTTTTTTCCACTTTCCTGACTTTCCTTTTCTGTTCTCTCAGGCTTTCTGTGAACCAGGTGATGAGAAAGATCTTGTGTATGTTTTGACTTTTCTGACTCTTGCTAATTTCTCGAACAGTGACTTTACGCCAGCATGCCATGCCTGTGCCTTTTCCTCTAGTGAGTTGGCTGTGGTACTTGTGAGTAGGTCTATTTTGGAGATGCCAATGGAAAAATCGTGAAGGTTGACCGACTTTGGATCGAGTGTGATTGCTTTTTGTGATTCTGGATTTTCTATGGGCCCCTTGGTCTTGATGTGTAGGTTGAATGAGATAACATGGTGGTCAGACCTGAGTGATTGTTAGCAGGGTTGGTTTATTGTTGAATGGCGGGCCTTTGGAGATAAAGATCAGATCTAGAGTGTTCCCGGAGGAGGAGTCGGTGGGGGAGTGGACTTGCTGGATGAAAACTAGGTCAGATAGTGTTTTTGTGAATTCCCTTAGTGCACCGGTGGTGTCTGGGTATTCAGAAAAGTTAAAGTTTCCTAAGATGATAATTTGTTTGTGGTTGACTGACAGAGAGGAGGAGGGGGCTTTGTACTTTCAATCTTTGACTAGTATAAAATGCTGCAGCTAGATATCTGCTTGGAAAAATCGAAACAGACAAGTGTCACCCTGCTACTGAAAAAGTTACACTGGCTCCCAATTGAAAGCAGGGTGAAATTCAAGATCATGTTGCTGACATACAAAATCATTCATCTTTCACAACTGCAATACCTAGCAAACAGAATCAACAACCATAAACCAACTCATGGCCCTACATGGCCCTACACTTGAGCTTAGAATATCTACTGGAAATACATCAAATACAAAAGCATTAAGAAAATAATTTCTTGGTGATGGTCCCAATATGATGGAACTCCCTTCTGATAAAGACACCAAAAAGTTCAAGAAAGGAATAAAGACGATACTCTTCACAGAACACTTTAGCAAATAAAGAAACAATTGGGGGAAATAGCAACATGGAGGAAACAGCAGGTTACTACCCACTTGGAACATGAAAGGGTGAACTCACAAATAATACAAAGAAAGATGAATATATGACATACAAAGACTATAATACTACATGTACAAAAATGGAATATATAGGTAAGATATACATATTTAACTCACTGAAGAAACTGCCCTGAATTGACTCTCCTGTCATTAGCAGTATAGGAGCTTTAAATAAAACAAATATTGGCACCACCTCATTATGATGAAATACAGTATAATCTCATTATAACGGACTTTAAGGGACTTGTAAAAACAGTCAGTTATATCCAGAGTTGCATTTTTAAAAAAACTTTATTTAGGTCAACTAAAACAACATACAATCAATGAACAACAGTCGGAGTCTGTTATATCCAGAGTTGCATTTTTAAAAAACTTTATTTAGGTCAACTAAAACAACGTACACAGTCACTGCACAAGCATATCAGCAACATCAATAATAAAACTCAGCAAAACATTGGTATGGCATGAAATGATTGCAAAACCAGAACATTAAAAGATGTTCTAAAGTCTAAACAATTATGTCCCACTGTCCTGGAAAGAAAAATAATCTGTCATTTTCTTCTGGGATGCATTTCTTTCATATGTTTTAGTAATGTACGTATCAAGTTTTCCAACGCAATACATCAGTACGTCTGCTTCAACAGCATCATTAGCCATGCTTGCTTCACGTGTAGATAGTGGAAGCTCAGCTGGAGCCTCCTCATCACTGGATTTGTCACCAGTTTGTGCATTATTGACACTGCCAGATTTTGCCTTGACTTCTGCTAAAATCTCCTGATCGGTGAACACAACAGATGTCTGCACCTGCTCATCAATGGCACAGTCATGAGCAGACAATGTTGTCGATGGGATTGTCTCTGTCTCCGCAGAAATGTCAGAAACAATGTTCTTGACAACTTAAGCCTTCCTAAAACAATTGTTGATTGTTGTCGCTGTGATTTTGTTCTCCCAGACTGACCGAACCCATCGCAGACACTGCAGTATGTCGACGGCAAAGTTGTCCATGTCACTGTTCTCAATGGCTATGATAAGTTTATGCCAAACGGTTACAAACTAGAGCTAGTTTGCAGAGTAAACAGAAGAGGTGGAGGTCTAGCAATCATTGTAAAAAATAACCTCAATATTAAAGTCCTTACCAAGCACTCCACCCCTCACCTAGACCTTCTTGCTTGCCAACTCTCGGACAAGTCTCTCACAGGAACTCTGAACTGCCTTCTATGCTATGTCACTCCAGGAAAATGGAACACTTCTAAACAAGAACTAGAAGAATTTATCTTCCAGAATTCCTTATCTTCCACACATAACCTGATCCTAGGAGACATCAACCTCCACTTAGAAGACCACACCTCCAATCAAGTAGCAGACATTCTTTCATTCCTCAACACCCTATCTTACCAATTACTCAATCCTGAACCCACACATGAAAAGGGTCATCAACTTGACATT
Organism: Geotrypetes seraphini; assembly: GCF_902459505.1. NCBI lineage: Eukaryota > Metazoa > Chordata > Amphibia > Gymnophiona > Dermophiidae > Geotrypetes > Geotrypetes seraphini. The sequence continues at coordinate 399,565,049 of NC_047084.1, read as the reverse complement.
GCCGCTTACACATCTCCCAACCTCAACACACAAAACATCCACATCACCAACGGCTCTTGGAATCCAACCTTATGGTCCGACCACTACAAGTACACCTTCACCATCAATTGGATGTATAATAAAATCAAACCTATTCCAATCACAACCAGCTTCAAATCCAGACAGAAAATCGAACCCATTACTTTCTGGGACACAGTAGACCCATTACTAGACTTAAACAACCACAAGGAGTTCATAAACACATGGCGTTACATTAGTGAAACCACTTTGAACAAACTAGCACCACTAAAAACAAAAAACAAAATAAGCAGACCTTCAGACAAATGGTATGACACTGAACTCATACAACTAAAGAGGCAATGCAGACAACTAGAAAGATCATGGAAAAAACAGAAACAAGACCACATTAAAACAGAATGGAGATCCCAAATCAAACAATATAAAATCAAACTGAAGGAAAAATGTAAAGACTATTACTCCAAACTCATTGGCACTGAAAAACTAGACACCAAAAAACTTTTCAGCATTGTAAAAAACCTCACAGATACCAAACCCTTCCTCGCCACCCAAGGAACCCAGACTCCAACAGCTTCACAATTATCGGACTACTTCAAAAATAAAATCACCACAATCAGATCTACATTCAACAATTCCCAAAATATCATTGAAGAGATACCAATAAAACCCACAAATGATGAAGCCATCTCAGCAGATAGGACCTGGACCAACTTCCCAACGACACAATGGTCAGACCTGAACCTGCTGTACAAAAAATACAGCAAATCCTCCTGTGATTTGAACAACTGTCCTCCTTACCTATTAGCAACAGCATCTACCAAATTCATTACTTGTCTCACGCTATGGTTGCAAACCACTCTCAAGGAAGGCCAATTCCCTCCGGAACTTGGAGAAATAATAATCACCCCCATACTAAAAGATCTCAAAGGCCCAATAGACAACCCAACAAATTATAGACCAATTGCTTCTATCCCACTATACATCAAAATCATCGAGGGTCTAGTTGCACAATATCTATCCAATTACTTTGAAGACCACAACATTCTACATCCATCTCAATCTGGTTTCAGAGCCAATCACAGCACAGAAACATTACTGGTATCTTTACTTGATATAGCCCGACAGCACCTCAGCAAAGGAAACAAGTTACTAATCATTCAACTCGACCTTTCAGCAGCATTTGACTTAGAAGATCATCTAATACTTCTTCAGACACTAGATGCCATAGGAATAACTGGTAAAGTTCACAACTGGTTCCAAGGCTTCCTTCAAACAAGATCATATAGAGTTAAGTCAAAAGATATTTTATCTGACCCCTGGACAAACCCCTGCGGAGTACCACAAGGATCCCCACTATCGCCCATACTATTCAACCTCTTCATAGCTTCCTTAGGCACTGCCCTAGACGCCCTAAATATAACTTCTTTCAGTTACGCAGATGACATAACCATCATTCTCCCATTTGACATACAAGACCCCAGCTCCAATGAACGCCTGATAACAACACTGGAAACTGTAGAAAAATGGATGAAGAACCATAAACTGAAACTGAATGCAGAGAAAACCAAATTCCTACTACTAGAGAAGGAACAAAAGCAATCTATAACAGAACTGGAAGTAAGTACAATCAAATATCCCATACAGAGCACTCTAAAAATTCTAGGAATACAATTAGATAGACGCTGCACTATGCAGACACAGATACACAAAGTCATACAGAAGGCATTCTTCACCATGCGAAACCTAAGAAAAATAAGAAATTTCTTTACCAAAGAACACTACAAGATCATTGTACTTGTACAAAATAATAGAGGTTTTCCAGGCCAATGGCATAGTGTTATGTTGTAGACTTTCCTTGATCATAAAAAGTATTAATGGTCCGAAAAAATCGAAGTGTTGTTTAAGAAAAAAAGGAGGAATAAGGCTCATGAGAAAATTAAAGTGTCATGGGATACGTGGCAAAGTTCAGTTGTGAATTAGGAATTGGTTATTGGATAGAAAACAGAGAGTAGGGTTTAATGATCATTTTTCTCAATGGAGGAGAGTAAACAATGGAGTGGCACAGGGATCTGCACTGGGTCCGGTGCTATTTAACTTATTTATAAATGATATGGAAATTGGAATGACAAGTGAGATGATTAAATTTACAGAGGACGCTAAACTGTTCAAAGTTGTTAAAACACATGCGGATTGTGAAAAATTGCAGGCGGACCTTAGGAAATTGGCAATCCAAATGGCAGATGAAATTTAATGTGGACAAATGCAAAGTGATACACGTTGAGAAGAATAACCTGAATCACAGTTACCGGATGCTAGGGTCCACCTTGGGGATTAGCGCCCAAGAAAAGGATCTGGGTATCATCGTAGACAATACGATGAAACATACTGCCCAATGTGTGGCGGCGGCCAAAAAAGCAAACAGGATGCTGGGAATTATTTAAAAAGGGATGGTTAACAAGATTAAGAATGTTATAATGTCCCTGTATTGCTCTATGGTGTGACCTCATCTGGAGTATTGCGTTCAATTCTGGTCTCCTTATCTCAAGAAAGATATAGTGGCACTAGAAAAGGTTCAAAGAAGAGCGACCAAGATGGTAGAGGGGCCAGAACTCTTCTCATATGAGGAAAGACTAAAATGGTTAGGGCTCTTCAGCTTGGAAAAGAGACGTCTGAGGGGAGATATGATTGAAGTCTACAAATCCTGAGTGGAGTAGAGCAGGTACAAGTAGATCAATTTTTCACTCCATCAAAAATTACAACAGCCAGGGGACACTCTATGAAGTTACAGGGAAATACTTTAAAAACCAATAGGAGGCAATTTTTTTTCCATTCAGAAAATAGTTAATCTGTGGAAAGCATTGCCAGAGGATATGGTAAGAGTGGATAGCATAGCTGTTTTTAAGAAAGGTTTGGAGGAAAAGTCCATAGTCTGTTATTGAGAAAGACATGTGGGAAGCCACTGCTTGTTGTATTGCTACTTGTTGGATTTTAGTGACCTGAATTGGCTACCATGAGAACGGGTTACTGGTCTTGATGGACCATTGGTCTGACTCAGTAAGGCTATTCTTATGTTCTTATGTTCAGCACAACAGAAGATAATTGCACAAGTTTTGACATAGTTTGGATTAACATTAACAAAGCAGAATTTTCACACCCCTCTGAAGTTGCTTCCTGAATTAGAGGGGCAGTTTCAAGACCAACAGATCCTATAGCAATTTAGCAAGAGGGAAGGCCCTCACAGCATCTTGCTTTGGTATTGCCAGCCAGTTTAGCGGGACCGGGACAGGACCAAAGGCAGGGTTGCTCACAATCCGGAGGCGCTGCTGTCTCCTCACTCCCCCCTCCCTGCAAACAGCATTGAGGAACACTGTGGCCACTGCCTGAAGGAATCGGCTGCCTGCCTCATATGTTGGACCTGCTCCTGACCCGCGACTCTGTTGGAAGATGCAAATGGTAAAAGGTAATGAGGAGAAATCTTGGATGTAGGTGAAGGGAGAGAAAGAGAGAGAGGTTCCAAGTTTATTATAGGATTTGATTAATCGCCTATTCCAGGTTCTAGGCGATGTACATCATAAATTACAGAGTTAGGGTAAAAATACATATTTAGAACAACTTAAAACAAATCAAAATAACCTAAAACACATAACATGACTAAACATATACAATAGAACAATAAACTTACGTGATGACAATAGGTAAGGTAATGGGAAGAAATATAATTCAATATAAAAGAAACATTTAAGGATTTAAAAACAGTAGGGAGAGGTGCAGAAATTTGATATGGACTGTAAAAAAGATTCAATATAAAATGTAAAAAAAAATCAATTAATCACTAAAAGCATCTTTAAAAAGAAATCCCTTAAGAAGGGAGAGGATATGCTGGATGGAGGGGGCAAGACAGTAGATTATCCCAGGACAAGCAGGCAGCAAATTCTCACATATGGGTGACGTCATCCATAGAGCCCCGGTACGGACAGCTGCAAAAGTGCATCGGCACTTTAAGAACTTTAGAAAGTTTGCAACTGACTGCACCGCGCAACTGCCTTCCCTCCCTCATCTCTCTTCCTGTTGCTCCCAGGAAATTGGACTCTCTACATAAGATTATCTCCAGTCCAGGCTTTGACAAACCTCAACTGTCCCATCTATCTTTAGTGGTGGAATCCACTTTGAAGAAGTCCACTCCTTCCAAAGTCTACGCCTCGGTCCCACCGGGTAGAGAGGGACAGATTTGGCCGATGGCTTTACAAAAACTCCATGTTGGAAAGTCATCAATTATAACTTCGATTTTGCTTTGTTACATGAAACATGCTGAGGTGGGGGAGGGAATGCGTTTTTGGACACAAGGCATAAACTTGGGAGAGAGGAAGGGAGGGAAAAAGATGGTTGTGTACACGGGGAATGGAAGAAAGGAGAATTTTTGGTCATAGGGAGGGAGTGAGGTACAGATGAGAGGGAGAAATATTGTGGTGGAACGGACATATTGAAATGGATGCAAGAGGGAGGAATGTTGGACATAGTGGTGAAGGGAATGGAGGGAGAGATATGCATGGTGCTGGAGAGGGGTGATAGAAGGAGAAATGTTGGGCTTGAGACTGGTGGGCAGGGGCAAAAGATGAGAAAGAGATAAATGCTGGACCATGGTAGGAGGAACCAATGGACAAGAACAGAAGAATTTACAGAAGATGGGAAAGCGGAAAAAAGAAACTGGGACCAACTTTATGGAAAAATAAGTCTCCAGACAACAAAGGTAAAAAACGGAATTTATTGACTAAAATATGTTAGCTTTGGGAAATGTATATAGCAGATGTCTTTGTATTGTGTTCAAAAGAAAAGGAAATGCATTTCTGGTTTTATTTCTACAGTACTTGCTGACCCTTGCAGTGACTGGTGGGGATCTCCAAACACCGCCAGCAGAGGACCTCCTCTAGAGATGGCCAGAACTCCCCTCCACCAAGCACAGCAGTCACTGGCAACATCCATGAGCCAATGAGGTGCCAGCATCTGTGATTCAGGGATGCTACTGCTGCCTGCCGAGCTTGGCAAAAGGGACCCTCAGCCAACTGCAAAGGAAGTCCTCAGCTGACAGCTTGGGGATTCTCATCAGCTGAGTATTTATATTTTATATTTACATTAGAGGCTCTGGTAGAAACCCGTTTAAAAAGTATGTATTCTTCCCAATTAATATTTCCAAATTAATAGTGTCTTTGCTTATTTGTAAATGGGTCTCTAGTACCAATGTTCCCTCTAAGGATTGATGATGTGTGTGCAAAAAAAAATATGCATGAGCGACAAGTTACATATTCCACAAATTTATGAGCAGGCACGGAGGACGCATTTTTAAACAAATGTAGTTTATCCTTGTACTCCTTATGTATTTTTAATCATCTATGGATATGTTTGTATGTTTATTGTTCAAATGGTTTTATTTATTTCCCAAAATTTATTTTTGTTATACACATTGAAAATATTTGATATTGCGTTTAAATCAAAATCTCAATAAATTTGAAACTTGAAACGAGTGCCCATGAGATTGTGGGAGGGTTAAATACTCAAAACTTAGAAGAATAACAATTTACTTAAAGTTTTTGCTTCGCCAGCTTTCTGGTATCTTTACATACAGTGGCGTACCTAGCATATGTAACACCCGGGGCCCATCATTTTTTGGCACCCCCCCCCATCTGTACGAAAAACATGATTTTTAGTAACAAGCCACACGTCACACACGAGTACCTAGGAAAAGGCAGCATCTTACATATTGCAGTGAACAGTACATCAATACACCCATTGTAAAACTAAACAAGCCAGACCAGCACAGAGCAATCCTACACCGTCAATCCTAACAGAAAACTATGTCTTTCGAACACACAGAACACACCTTCGCCTAGTATGGAATATGTAATCACAAACTAACCCCTCCCTCTTTTACAAAACTGTAGTGTGGATTTTAGCTACGGAGGTAACAGCTCTGATGGTGCTAAAAAACGCTTCACAGTTTTGTAAAAGGGGGATGAAATAAAAATACATAGACAAAGGTTAAATTGAACCAGCAAGAAGCTGGACTCTGCATACAATGCTTCACAGAAACAGTGACACATGTCTCCTAAAGCAATAAATAAATAGAAATTTTTTTCTACCTTTGTCTTCTGTGGTTTCTGCTTTCCTCATCTTCTTGTAACTCTCTTCCTTCCATCCACTGTCTGCCGTCTCTCTTCCCCTATATGGCATCTTCGCTCCTTCTATGCCCCTTCCAGAAACTGTATGCCTCTCCCTTCCATCTCTCCTTTCACCCCCATTGGTCTGGCATCTCTCTCCTCTCCTTCCCTCTCCCACACCTCTCCTCTGCAATCCCTTTCCCTTTTTTCCCTCATTTCCCTTTTCAATTTATTTTCTGCATCTGTCTAGATTATGTTCTTACTACCCTCTCATCATTGTCCTTTTTTACTGTCTACCTAAAGCTTGCCACCTCTTTCCCTTACCCCTCCAGTGTTTCCCTAACTCAATCCTTTTCTCCCCATCATGTGTCCTCCTTTTATTTATCTCCTCCTTCCATCATGTACCCTCTTTCTCCAACCCATCCATCTAGTACCTTCTCCTCTCTCTGTCCACTTATCATCCAGCATCTGCTCCCCTCTTTCTCTCCTCCCATTTCCTTCTGGCATTTGCTCCCTTATCTCTCCCATCTGCACTTCCATCCAGCATAGGCTCCCCACTACCATCCAATGTCTGCCCTTTCTCCCTCCATCCACCCCTCTTCAATCAGCATCTTCCCCCTTTCTTTCCCTCCAATTTCCTTCCCCCTTATGTCTTTCCCCTTTCTCTGTACATCAATTCCATCAGCACCACCCTTCCATACCACCCTGCCCCCTTTCTTTCCCTCCACCACTCTTCCATTCCAGCAGTTCTGCTCCTTTCTCTCCCTTCATGCAGCAAGGTCCCGCGATGATTGCAGCTGCCTGCTGCCAATCCACCCCACTCTGACGTACTTGTTCTAGAGCGGACTCAACAGCCGCATGCTGGAAGGGCCCGCGATGACTCGTCTGCTGGCTCTGCTCTGGAGTTACGTTGGAGGGGGTGGACCCGGCAGACGTAGGGAGTTGCGGCAAAGTCCCGCAATGACTACGTCTGCCGGGTCCACCCCCTCCGACGTAACTTACTTCTTCCAGAACAGAGCCAGCAGACGAGTCATCGCGGGACCTTCCTGCACCTCAGCGCGGATGCTGACTCTGCTGAAGAGAAAGTAAGTCAGTGGTAACGTGACCATTTATTTTTTTCATCAAAAGGGGACATCTATTAATTGACTGTGTATCCTTTCTTTCTTTCTGCACTCAGGCCCAACAATTGTCCCTTTCTATTCCCTCCCTCCTTCCTTCCCATGTCCTTAGTGCCCCCAGTGCCTCCTTCCCATGTCCTTAGTGCCCCCAGTGCCGCCTCCTTATGTCCCCCCACTGTCTTCCAGATTTTGCCCACCCCCAAAGCCAGCCAGCTCTGCCACCTCTCCATTATTTTCTCTCTATCACCACCGCATCCCCTATGCTCTGGCATCTCTCTCTTCTCCTTTCTTTCCTTCGCACCCCATAGTCTGGTATCTTCCCTTCCCTGATTCTCTGGCATCTTTCTCCTTTCCTTTTCTTCCATCTTTCCCTCCCCCTCCATGCTCTCACATCTCCCCTTCCTTTTCCCTTAGTCTGGCATACCTTCCTCCTTCCCTCCAAGCCCTGGCATCTCCTTTCATTCCCTCCCTCATCTTCCTTCTCCCTCCAGCTGGTACTGCAACACTCTCCCCTGCAGCTCTGGACTTCCCCACACCTGCTCCCCCAAAATTGCCATGCTTCGGTTCCTCTTCTTCCTTCCTCCCTCCCCCCGCGGGACCCTGCGGCACCATCAACTCTTACTCCTTCTAACGCCGGCCCTGCAGCTCCGGACTTCCCCGCACCTTCTCCCCCCCCCCCCGGATCGCTATTATTTTAAATGTTATAGCCGCGGGGCTGTATCCATCAGTGGAGACGTCTAACCTCGGCCTGCCCCAGAACTCTTACTGCAGCAGCCGCCCGTCTAGGCAGGAACAGGAAGTCACTGTTGCAGTAAGAGTTCCGGGGCAGGCCGAGGTTAGACGTCTCCACTGATGGATACAGCGCCGCCGCTATAACATTTAAAATAATAGCGATCCGAAGGGGGGGGGCAGAGGTGGGGAAGTCCGGAGCTGCAGGGCCGGCATTACACCAATGAGAACAAGGGGCGGACCGCCCCCCACTTAATACGCCACTGATTGCGGGGATCATGAAAGGAGCCGCCGCTGCTGCTGCATCTTAGGCGAGCAGGGCAGACCGCCACCGCCGCCGCTTCCTCTCACCTCCGCTCGAGTGAGCGACACCAGAAGAAACATGAGCGACACCACTGAAAATAGTGAGCGATCGCTCATGCGCTCACCTTAGAGGGAACACTGGTTACCAGAGCCTTTAATTCAGTAGCATAATTAAATGAAATAACTATTTCTGAAGTTTGTAGAGACGGGTGGAGACGAAGGGGATTCCTCGTGGGGTCAGGTGGGGACAGAGGGGATTCCTCACGGGGACGGGTGGGGACGGAGGGATTCCTCACGGGGACAGGTGGGACTTCTGTCCCTGTGCAACTCTCTTGTGCACAGCCGGCCATCCTCCCTAATCTGCCGCTGCTGCTTTCCTTAACTAGTAGCAGCGGCAGTAAAGAGGGGTGTCCGCGGGTGGTCACTGGCATTGCTCATCTTCTGGCCGGCTCCCCTGCTGAAAGCTGCGGTCATCCGCTCCTCGCACAATCCGCAACTGCATCAGAACCTTTCTCTCTGACGTCACGACATCAGAGAGAAGGCTTCCGACACAGCCACGGATTGCGCGAGGAGCGGACGCCCGCGGCTTTCAGCAGGGGAGCCGGCCAGACATGCTGGGAAGGGGGGGAGGGTAGACATGCTGCACAGGCAAGGGGGGAGGGTAGAAATACTGCACAGGCAAGGGGGGAGAAATGCTGCAAAGGCAAGGGAGGAGACATGCTGCTGCTGCAGCACCCAGTTGGGGAGAGAGAGGGAAGGAGGGATAAGGGGGAGGAACCAGAGATTCCAAGTCCATGGGAGGGAGGGAAAGGAAAAAAGGAAAGGAGATACCAGACCATGGAGGGGGAGGAAGAGATGCCATGGCATGAGGGAAGGGAAGGAGATAGAGATACCACACCATGGTGTAGAGTGGGAAGGAAGGAAGGAAAGGAGAAGAGAAAGAGAGAGATGCCAAAGCATAGGGGAGGAGGTGGAGACAGAAAAATGGAGAGGAGTGAAGCTGAAATAAATCATGTGCAAAGGAGAGAAGGGACCCCCAGATATACAGTTTATTGAAGGGACATAGAAAAAGGGAAGATGCCATATGGAAGAGAGAGATAGTATGGGCAGTAGATGGAAGTGGTAGAGAGAGAGGGCAGAAGCTGGGTGGAAGGGGCAAAGAGAGGGCAAATGTAGCATGGAAGGGAGAGAGGACAAATGCTGTATAGAAAGAAGTGAGCAAAGAAGATGATTAAAGCAGAAATGACAAAAGGTAGAAAAATTTTTTGTTGCTTTACTTAGAATCAAGTAGTATTGTAACTGTATTGATAAAAGTTTATAAATAGGAAATGGAAATAAGGCACTTTTGCAGCTGTCCGTACCGGGGCTCCATGGATAACGTCACCCATATGTGAGAATATCTGCCTGCTGTCCCTGGATAACACCTGTTATGGTAAGTAACTGTGCTTACTAGTTAGAAGAGTGGAAATAAAGGAAGAAAGAGAAGATGCGGGAAGGAGGGAGAGAGGGAAGAGTTAGCAAAAAAAACCTGAAGAAATAGAAACAGATGGAGATGCAGAAAAATAAATGGAGGAAAACTGAAAGGAAAAGGTTAAAATCAGAGATGGATGTTGGAGAGGAAGACAGGAATGAGACAAGAGATAATTAGACTTCAGACCCCGGAAAGAAAAGTAAGAAAAGACAGAAGAAAGCAAAAACTGGGATAAACATGAATAAAATGGCCAGACAACAAAGGTAGAAAAAAATATATATATAGTTTTTAATTTAATGAGCAGCATTGCTTTCTTTTTATATTCCAAAGGGTAGAGTGCTGTTTCTCTTTCTTTGGTGTGAACTGCATATGTCTTCTTGAGATTTAAGTTTGATTTTTGTCTACATGTATTGAAGCTTGTGGTTGTTTGTAGCTGTGTTTTCCTTCTGTAGAGGCCTTGTTATGAATTTTTTTGCTTTGGGATATATACATCACAACTGTTTGTATTATGTTTAGTGACTTACTAAATAGCTGATGGGGATGGAGGGTGAGCAGACTTTATAGATTGGCTCACCATGATAACCCAAATTTCTAACCTCGGTTTATATTCAAGTCAATCTTTTTTCCCCTTTTTGAGGTAAAAAAGGATACCTTGGTTTATATTTGAATCGGTTTATATTCAACTAGTATTTTAGCCCGTTACATTAACGGGTGCTAGAATATATGTCTGTCTGTCTTTCTTTCTGTGTCTCTCTCCCTCCCGCTGTTTTTCTTTTTGTCTGTCTCTCTCCCTGGCCCCCCTTTGTCTGTCTGTCTTTCTGTGTCTCTCTCTGCCCCTGTGCCTTTCTTCTTTTCTTTCTGTCTGCCTTCCTCTCGCATCTGGCTTTCTTTCTATCCATCTGTCTCTCTCCCCCCCACACTTCCCTGTGCAGCAGCCACAGCAACATTCCCTCCCCCTCCATGTCTCTGTGCAGTAGCATTCCCTCCCCGCCACTACTTCCCTGTCCCCACAGAATGCTGGTGCAGCAGCCACAGCAGCACCAGCATTCCCTCCCACCCCACACCACTTCCCTGTACAGCAGCAGCGTTTCCCTTACCCCCCCTTTCCCATCCCTCGGTCTTGACAGCTCCCTTAGTTCCTTGCCGCCCCCACCCTTCCCTTCCCGCGATCCGACCATCTGCCGATTCCAGCAGCGTGTACAGCACTCTACACACGCTGCTTCGGGGCCTTTTACTGCCTTGATTTACTCTGGCACGTCCCTGATGACTTCATCAGAGACGCGGCAGAGCAAATCAGGGCAGTAAAAGGCCCCGAAGCAGAATGTGTAGAGTGCTGCACACACTGCTGGAAACAGCTGGTTTTGAGTCGGGACCGCGGCATCCCTTCGCGGCTGGAGTGTTATGGGCTTCTCTTCCCGCGAGGTGTCACCACGGCTCCTCTCGATCCCGCCAGCGTCGGAAGCCTTCTCAGACGCTGGTGCGGCTGGTGAGAGGAGCCGACATGGAGAGCAGGAAGTCCAGCGCTGGCGGCGAGTGGTAGGTGCTGGAAAGTAAGGCTGGGGACTCGCGCATGCGCACTCCTGCAAGGCCACAGACCTACATCTCACAGATCAGGGAAAACGGAAGCACGCAGTTGAGTGCGCATGCGCGGCTTGCGTTTTATTATATACGGTATTTGTTTCTAGTTTACAAACTTTTTTATTTTATTTTTATCTAGTGATACCTGTGTTTTCCTTCGGTAGCAGAGATGAGGGATTGTGTTGACAGGTATCATATAGGTATCTGTAGCAGTCCATCTTTTCCAGCTGGGTAAGAGCCTCCACATACCCCTAACCTTAATAAAAGATCTCCAGAACTAAGTGCTTGCCAGAGAACTAAGTGCTTGCCAGAGGAATGGGGGTGATAGGGACTTAATCGTTCCAGTTGCTAAGTTTCTGTTTTGGGTCCTGTACAGAATTTTGCCCTAGAAGCAAGGAATTCTGTAACTTAGAACAGCTCCTGTGAACCGTTCAAACATCCCTGCACTTCCACCCACCTCCCCGGGTTTAAAATCTTGATTTATCTCTTCCCTTCCTACCTCTAACCCCTCCTGCCTTCCATATTGGTCTTAGAGAGCAGCAGCCATAACAACAACTATAAGTTAACTGCATCAGAGGAGGATGAGCTGGATTAGAGGGAGCCTCTGGATCAGGAAGCAGGCAGTATGTAGATATTGATCCACTGCCACTTCTCTCTAAGCAACTTGAAAGGTAAGGGGAAGCCGGCAAGGGAGATAAATGCAGAGTGGAGATGATTTAATTTTATTAGTCATAATTAATATTTTAAGCACAATTAATAAATAATATGGGGCTCATAATCGAAACAGAAATATGTCTAAAAACCTGTCTAAATCAGCATTTGGATGATCAAAAAGACAGGTCATCCAAGTATTGATAATCGAAATGGGTTTTAGACGTATCTAAAAGCAGCTTAGGCCTTTTCATTGCCACTGTGTACCCAGAGCGAAAAGGGGCTTTTTGGAGGAGTGATTAGGGTAGGAGGTAGATGGGATGTGGGCCGACCTAGACTTAGTCGTCCTGCAGCGATAATCGAAAGTTTAACGAGGCTGCCTAGATGGAACTTATACAGTACATTGTGACTTAGGCAAACTAAAAACAGGTATAAGTGCCCAGAAGGTATCCAAAATGACCAGATAATGATATAGGCCGCTGTCCAGGCCTACCTCGGTAATGAGACCTCGAACGCTATATACTGGTTTCAATAAGTATATATTTATTTAGTCAATCAATAACAGCTTACAAGAATAGATCATATAGTATATAGCGTAACAGAAGGTGATACAGAAGGTGACCTCTAGGCCTAGAGGTCCTCTGATGTCTGTTCTGACCTCTCCCTTCTAAGGCCTGGTTTTTATACATTTCTTAGTGGCCAACACCACGTTGGTCTATATCACATGATACATCCTTATTGGCTATTTACTTATGCATTACTGCCTAACTACATTCATCTATTGGCTATTCTCATCTACGTCATGTTATATGTCTACTCTGTTTTCCGTAAAGCCTACCTTTTCCCCGAAATGCCTGTTTCCCCACCATATTAGTATTTCCGAGCACAAGCCCCCCTCCCAACTTTAAACATCTCCGATACTTTCTATTAGATGATATTTCTTATGAATTCTTTCTTCTGAGAATTCTGTCTTCTGACCACGGTCTGTTTATCTCTTTATGGTATCTGGCTGGGTGGGCCTTGGTGTGAAACCACAGCTAGCCCACAGCCTCAGGACCTGTTGCTTTTTCTCTAGTTTTAGTAGCTAATTGAACTCATTAAACAGTGTATTTCTCCATCTTTGCATGCTCTTCAGTTAATGGTGAAATATCTTTCCATAGTTAATCTATTGTTTCTATCATCTGCAGAGATAGATAAGGTAGATGTCAGTTGCAGGGGGTGAGGGCAGGTTTTTCTGTAAAGAGAAAAGTGATCTTTGTCCTTATCCCATCTCCCTTCACCTGGCCAATGTCAGGACTTTCCGGGATGTATCCCACTTCACCTGGCTAATGTCAGGACTTACAGGGATGTATCCATGCTTTATTCTCTCTCAATAACCACTGCAGATACAAAGTACTACAAATCCCCACATACTCCCCCAGTGATCCCCCAGCCATAAAAATCAGAATAAAAAAGTATATACCTGTCTCCAGAGCATCAGCACCTGGCAAAGAAAAGCCCAGTAGAGCTGCACAGTAGTCTGGGGGGTGGGCTAGTGAACCATAGAGAGGAAGACCCAAGCATAAGCCACTGCATTCATGGTGAAAAATGTGAGTCCACCAAACCCCCCCCAAACAAACCCTACTGTACTGCCATATAGGTGGCACTTGCAGCCATAAGGGCTTTTAGGGTGGTTGACAGGTGGGTATTGTATGTTTTGGGAGGCTTACCATGACTTGCAATGGAGTTGTGGTGAGATGTTTGTGGCACCCTTTATATGACGTTCATAGCAGTGCAATGTATGGTGTCCCCCTAATGTGTTGCCATGTCTGGGTGGCCAGTCCTTCACTTTGCTGGTCCCTCCCACTCTAAAAGGTCTTATTCTAGGCATTTAGGTCTTGGACAATTTTTTGGGACGAGAATGCGGTATAAAGATGGGCTTACTAGTGGTCCGAACGATCAAACGGCTGGACATTTAATAATTAGACGATTCTTGGAAAAATATTATTTTGGACGTATTTTTCGAGAATGCTGACTTTGGACGACTACCGACTTAGGCCCAAAACAGACATAACATAACAACAACAGATTTCTAGACCGCATAGCCATAAGTTCAATGTGGTTAACAAAAAATTATGCTATGAAAAATACAGAAAATGTTATGAAGACTACAAAGAGATCTAATGGGTCAGAAATTTTGACGAGAGGTTTTCAGCAGTAGCAATGATTGGAAATCTTTATCATAGTAAGCTACTTGATATGAGAGAGTGTGCTCGTAATATTGCTTACTTTTGCAGCCCTTAACTGACGGAAACTTAAAAAGGGCATGTGATTTTCTATTTTTAAGTGACACTATGAGGAACCTGTCGGCAAGATATAATGGAGCTGCTCCAAAGGCAGCTTTATAACATAAGCATCCCAACTTAAAGATCACCTGGGCCTCAACAGTTAGCCAGTGCAACTCAAGATAAAAAGGTGTCACATGGTCGTATTTCTTCAGACCATAAATCAATCTCACTGCCGTGTTCTGAACCAAAGTCAATCTAGACATGTTTTTCTTAGTACTCATCAAGCAAACAATATTACAGTAGTCCAATAAACTCGAGTAATGACTGAACTAAGATTTTGAAAGCAGCAGCTTCAAAATAGGATCTAATGGTATGCAATTTCCATAAGGTATAGTATTCCTTTCGAACCACTGCATCAATCTGGTTCTTCATGGTCAGGCACTGGTCAAGAACAACTCTCAATATTTTAATTGTTGGACTTATTGTATATGATATTGAATTAATCTTAATTGTTGGTTCATAGAGGATCTTTTGTGAGGAAACAAAGAAAAATTTAGTTTTGTCTTGATTCAATTTCAATTAAAATTCCTGCATCCAAGACTCCAGATTCAATAGGGAATCAATATGTTGAACACTTTTGGATAAAGCTTCACAACATGGGATGACTATTGTAAATATCATCAGCGTAGCTAAACAGCTTTAAAGTTACTCAACAAATGGCCCAGTGAGGAGAGATACACATTGAAAAGTGTGGGGGAAAGTGGGGAGCCCTGTTGAGTTTTTCCAAGTAGCAGAAAATGTATCATTAAATCTGACCTGAAATAGTCTTGATTCAAGAAACCCTTTGAACCATGAAAGGACATTGCCTTGGATTCCTAAGGCATCCAAGGATTCCAACAATTTAAGATGGTGAGGGTTTTTTTTTATTATTATGCTACTCCATGTTTATTGCACTTAATGGTCAACCCTAATAAATACTTGTATATATGGTTTATATTTTTTCATGATTTTATCATAAATGTGTTTTGCTCCTGTCAATTTGCTGCTTTCTGTCATTCCCTTATTTCCCTGATTGTAGTTCGGAAGAGGAGTGGAAGGAGAGGATTGGGGTCTAGGCAGGGACACTATAGGGCACCATCTCATCCCCTCAGCAAATTTCCTTGAGCTGGCCCTTATAGAATACATTTTATACCCTACAGAATCTTTATCCTACTTGACTATACACCTACTTTCATAAAGTAATGTTACTCTACCAAATGCAATTTTTTCTTCATCCTGTTCATTTTTTTAATTCTATGAATGTTAGAACATATTTTTAAGTTGCATGCATGATTTATTTGTTAGATGTTGAAAAAACTAGATTTTCACTTTTACTGAAAATCGGATTCATGAATAATTTAACAATTTTTTTTGTTTTTGCTTCCTAGAAATCACCTCTGTTGCTGCATTACAGACCCAAAATGGACTTGCTTTAAGAAAACTATATTGACATTTTGGACCAAGTTTTTTTTGCAGAGACTATCAGGCACATTATAAGTGCAACATTTCACTCATACGTGACATGATAAATCAGCAGCATAATCATGCTGGAAAATTTCTGGGTAACTTCTGGATAACATGAAATATGAGCTTGCTGGACAAGATATATTTATACATTTTTGTTACAAAAAATAAATAAAATTCACTACTTGGCAAGACACTACCAGCATAGCATTCACAGATTTAAGAAAACACATATACACACACACTTCCCATTTCTGTATTACTGAGCAGCATTCATCTCTTTTGTATACTTGGGGACCCTTTTACTAAAGTGCACTGAAGTCTGGTCTTAATGTGTTCTAATGCTGGACGTTCCCGAATGCTAAGCCTAGATTTAACACAGCATTTTTTTTTTAACTTCATAATGTGTTTTCTGCATATCATGCACTAATGTTCCAAATTAATCAGTTTAGGAGGCACTAAGTACTCCCACGTTAACTCCACATTAACCAGTTAGTGTGTGCTAATCATAATGTGCTAGCTGATTGACACTTCCATGCCCATTCTCTACCGCCTCCCCCAAAAAATATTTTGTAAAAATACAAAATGTGTGAAAAGTACACACAAGCAAGCAAACTAATGCAAAACACTATAAAGTGTTTTGTGTTGGCATGTTTTCCTATGCTAATGCCACATTATCCCAGGACAAGCAGGCAGCCTATTCTCATATATGGGTGATGTCATCCACGGAGCCCGGATGCGGATAGCCTCGCAAGCAGACTTGCTTGTAGAAACTTAGAAGTTTTGAGTCAGCCGCACTGCACATGCGCGAGTGCTTTCCCGCCCTGTGCAGGGTGAGTCTCCTCAGTTCTCAATTTTCTGCGAAGCCGAGAAGTCCGTCTTTGACTCTCTGCGTTTATCTTTGTTACTGCGTGCCTTCTCTCACCGCGGTTTGTGTTTATTTTCTTCGCGAATCTCTGTGTAGAATCTTCGTGAATCTCTGTAAAGAAAGAAAATCTTCTTTCTTTACAGTTTTGGAAAAAAAAACCCAAAAACTTTTATTTTATTTTCCTACGACTGACAGGTCAAGCCGCTCGGCCGCAGCCTGCGGGCTTCAACTTCGCTGCGGCTATTTTTCCTCCTATGTCCCTGCTAGCAACGGGCTTCAAGAAGCGTAGCCAGTGCCAGCGTGCGATTTCCCTCACAGACCCACACCATTGGTGTTTCAAGTGCCTTGGGCCGGACCATCAACCAAAGTCGTGCGAGCGCTGTGTTATTCTTCAACCTTGAGCCTATAAACGTCGTCGGATTTTAGTGGAGAAGCTTTTCTGGATGGACTCTTTAGTCATGCCCTCGACTTCGAAAGCGGCCTCAGTTCCATCTTCTACAGAGGGTCCTCGTGCTTCCACAACTCCGACCTTAAGCCTCATCAGACCTTCCTCATTTGGGACGTCTCTCAGCTCGAGTACATCTGCTTTGTCTTCCCCTGAATCCTCAGGTCAGGTAGCTCAGCAGAAAGTTCTAGCAGTGGTCCTCAAGCTTTCTAAGACTTCTAAGTTGAAGCACATTTCTACTGCCACTT
This sequence comes from Geotrypetes seraphini, assembly GCF_902459505.1. Classification (NCBI taxonomy): domain Eukaryota; kingdom Metazoa; phylum Chordata; class Amphibia; order Gymnophiona; family Dermophiidae; genus Geotrypetes; species Geotrypetes seraphini. The sequence continues at coordinate 399,547,698 of NC_047084.1, read as the reverse complement.
TGGAGCCTATAGCCATAGCAGGTGGTCCGGTTTCAGACGCGGATCCATCCTTGCTGTCTTCCTTCCAGACCATGTTAAAGCAGCAATTTGTTCAGTTCCTAACCAAAATGGGACCGAAGCTGTCTTCTCTAATCCAGCCTGGGCAATCTGCGAGGTCGAACTTCTTTCTATGCCTCGAGCTGAAACTTCACACTCTATGCAGGGAGCAGAGTCTTTGCGAGTGTCTGGTCTGGCATCTAAGTGAGTGCCTCAACAGGAATCCTCACACTCCATACAAGAAGCAGTCTTTGGGAGTGCCTCGAGATTCCTCCATCAAGCCTCCTGAGCTTCGATCTACAGCTTCTGCCCTATCCATTCACTGGTAGCAATGTCTGCTTCCATTTCTGGGACGAAGTCTCCTCGACCATCGAGACCTTCTTCTTTTTTTGAAAATATGTTTATTAAAGGATCAAAGCATACGAGAATGTACAGAACATGACCATATGAGCCCTCCACTGTTGCACTGTTGGTCGCGTTGTACCAATCCAATGGCGAAGAATCAATTTCTTTGTGATTCCTAAGGCCACTAAAAGAAAGCGCCGTCCAGGGTCGCTAACACCCGCTTCCACCAGGGGACCTGTGACACCCAACAGCAACATCTTGTAAGACCAGTCTATAGATAGTCCTATAACGTCTTCCAGCTCCCGAAGTACTGAAATCCACAGGGGCCCTACATATGAGCATTCCAAAAAGTGATGTACCAAGGTGTCCCGACGAGCCGGACATCTGGGGCAACAATCATCAGACCATAGCCCCATCTTTCGTCCCTTACATCTCGTTAAATAAGATTGGTGCAGAATCTGCAGATGTACTTCCCTCAAACTCACATTAGGGGAGGCTGAGGCGCATTCCTGGAAACACCGAACCAAGTCGTCAGCAGTGACCTGCTCTCCCAATGCTGAAGTCCAATCCGTTGCCATGGCATCGATGAACCTATCAGACCGTCTTTCCCTCCCCACTTTATACCACTCCGAGAGCATGTTAAGGTCAGCTGGGGCGGACAAAAACAGGTGGTCCAAGGGCGTGAAAGTGGGCAAGCCGCCCCCCCGACGAACGGAGCGCCAAGCAATAACTACGCATCTGCAGGTATGCTAACATAGACCCTGCGGTCCAACCCCAGCGGTCCCGACATGCCAAAAAAGATGGAACCGATCCTGGCCCCACAAAGAGACACCCAGACACCCGCACTAAGGCAAAAAATGCATGCAACGAACCAGCTGGAAACTTAGGATTACCCACCAGCTCTGTAAAAGGTGAAGGACCCACCGCGCCCCCCAAGGAAGACCGCCACCAGCTCCAGGCCATACGTAAGGGTCTAAGCATAGAAGGGCAGGGTCCCGCCCCATGCCACAGGAGATTAAAAACTGACACCGGAGCTGACAAAATGTACCAGAATCCAGCCGGGGCGAACCTGGCAACTCCCGTATATAATTCATGCACCCATCTCAACAAAGCAGCCACATTGTAAAGACGCAAGTCGGGCAAGTTCACACCACCATGCTCTCGCCCCCTAATCAATTTGTGATAGCCAATTTTCACCCGACGGGAGCGCCATACAAAGGACGATACAACCCCCCTATAAGTCTGCACATCTTTTTGTTTAACCCAAAGGGGCACCATTTGCAGGGGATACAGGAGCTTCGGCAAGAGGACCATTTTAATAAGGGCAACACGTCTCAGAGGCGAGAGGGGAAACTCCATCCATCTCCTACAGAGAGCTCGGGCTGCATCTAATTTATCAAGTACAATTCCAGATCATCCATTAAGTAAAGATCAGTCGGGTCTTCAGAAGAGGCCTACTGGGCGGGGAGGCTCTCGATGAAGCGCTTGAGTTCCTCCGCCTGGGACACAGTGAAGGTGCGATTTTCATGGGTCAGACGCACCTTAGCAGGATATAAAAAAGCAAATTTGATTCCCCTTGCGACCAGCTGCGAACAGTATGGTGTGAAGGTTCTGCGCTGTTCAGCCACCTTAATAGAGAAATCTTGAAAAATCAAAATCTTGGCACCCTCATATTCCAGACGCCGGGACTTCTTAAATAGCTCAAGCAGACGGGCTTTGATAGCATAATTATGAAAGCGGGCCAGCACAGCTCTTGGTCTACCAGCGCTCTCGTGCTCCTGTCGCTGTCCCACCGGGTGAGCTCGTTCCACCACCACTGGGCCCACATGCTCCGGGAGGCCCAACTCCTTCGGCAGCCACTTCTCCACAATATGGAGGAGCTCAAGATCCTTAACAGACTCAGGAATTCCGATGAGCCGGAGATTTTTCCATCGGGCTCTATTTTCCTGATCTTCAACTTTCTCCATGAGCTGACCAACTTGGGTTTCCAGCAGATCTAGCCTCCCGTCTGCTACCCCAGCATGATCCTCCTGGGCCGACATCCTCTGCTCCACGTGCTGTAGCTGAGCAGCTTGTCCCGCCAAGGTGTCCTTCAACTCATCCATGGAGGCATGCAGTTTAGCTAGTTTGTCATCTAGCAACTGCGACAAATGCCTCATGGACACCTGCAGCACATCGTCGGATCAGTCCGCCGGGACGTCGGTTTGCGTGCCGGCCATCTTACACGCTGGGCTCCCACACTGCTTCGCCGGCCGAGAAACTTTCGGCGGCATGCCCCGCGGCCAAAACTGCGTTCTGCGTCTCCCCGGACCTCCACACAGTGCCCCTGTACTAGCGCCTGCACTGGCGTTTAAAATTTGAAATGTTCACCCGGCATGGGCGGCGATTAGGGGGGAGAAACCGGGAAGTTGGAGCGGAGCTCTGCGCACGGACGTCCGCTCAGGAACCCGCCATCACGTGACCCCCCTCGAGACCTTCTTCTAAGCACCACTCTCATCGTCGATCGAGGCCTTCCTCGAGGCATACCTCCAGACATCCACACCAACTCCTCGATCGAGGTCTCCGCTTCCAGACCTTGAGGACTCAGCTGCCTCCATTGCCTCACCCAAGTCTCCAAATTCTTTTGAGGATTATTTCCCCGGTGAGGCTTCACCTCCAACCCAGGCCGCCTCGAGGTCCTCGAGACCCTCTCGAGGCAAGGCATTGGTGGATCAGCTGTCTTTCTCTTCTTTTCTTCGCCAGATGGCTGATGACCTGGAACTTCAATTAGATGCTGGTTCTAAATACTCCAAGGAGTATCTCGAGGTCATGCATCTTTCTCAACCTCCTGCAGAGTCACTTAAGCTTCCTCTTCACAAACTTCTGTCTCAGACTTTCACACGATGCCTGGAGACGCCTTATGCAATTCCTGCTATTCCAGGCAAATTGGACTTCAGCTATAGAACTCTGCATTGCAAAAGATTTGAGAATTCGCAGTTGTCTCACCAATCCCTGCTTGTGGAGTCCTCCTTAAAAAGATCCCATCTTTCCAGAGTTTATGCTACCGTTCCTCCTGAAAGGATAAGGGAAAACTATGGACAAGTTTGGACATCGCCTTTACCAAAATGCTATGATTAGAGAATGACACGGTGAAAAAATTGGTCCCCGTCACCATCTCACCATCCCCGTCACCGCCCCGTCCCCGTCTCACCATCCCCGTCACCGCCCCGTCCCCGTCTCACCATCCTCTTCACCGCCCCGTCACCGCCACTGCCACCCCATTCACCGCCCCGTCACCGCCACTGCAATCCCATTCACTTTTCTTTATTTACGTATAAAGGAAACATTCTTTAAAACTTTAAAACTTTAAAACTTAGTTAAATATTAGTTAATAACTATACAAAAACAAAACACGCAGAGAAAAAATTAATTAATATAAATTCTCAAAACTGACACATTTTGATCACTAAATTTAAAATAGTTATTTTTCATACAGTTTTTCAATCACTAATCTTCCACCACCCCTGGGGCTAGCAATGCAAAAACAAACACGACATGTACTTTAAATGCTGCCGTGATTAGCATAGTGACCGCGGCTACGGCTGCAAGTCTCCCCTCCCCCCAGCGATCACGGCAGGAGGGCACCCAACCCCTCCTGTAGACCCCCCCAACGGCCCTCCCGACAATCGCAGCAGAAGGGTACCCAACCCCTCTTGCCGGTCCTCCCAATGGCCTCCCCTAAGATCGCTGGCAGGAGGGTACCCAACCCCTCCTGCTGGACCCCCCCCCAACGAACCCTCCCACCCCGCGGGGACAAACCTGTTCACCGTTTCCGCGGTCGGTGAATGGCCTTGTCCCCGTCACCGCAGCGACTGCTAGTTTTCTTCCCCGTTTTCGGCGGTGACCCGCGGCTTAAATGCGGTGGCCGCGGGTAAACCGTCACCGTGTCATTCTCCTAGCTATGATGTCCTCCAAAGTCCTCAATTATAATTTTCATTTTGTAACTTATCTCAAGTTCCTCATTGATTTTCTTCCTAAATTTCTCAGCTATTTCTCAGCTACTTTGAATTCCAAGAAATCATCGCTACTCTGTCACAACTCAATTACATCTTCTCCAGTCTTCTTATGATGTCTTTGAGTTGTCAGCCAGGGCAACTGCTTGTTCTGTAGCAATGAGCAGCCTGGCCTGGCTTCGCACCATTGGCATGGACCCTAATCTTCAGGACCGCTTGGCTAACATTCCTTGTGCAGGCAATGACCTCTTCGATGAATCTATTGAGGCATCCACAAAGAAATTGTCTGAAAATGAAAAATCTTTTGCTTCCATTGTCAGACCAAAGCCTAAGCCAGCTCCTGTCAAGCCTTCACGACCTCGCCAATTTTCCAGAGGCATTATGCTCCGAGAGCGGCTCCTTACAATTATCTGCCTCCCAAGAAACAGCAGCATCAGAAGCAACAGAAACCTCAACCTTCTGCTGCACCTAAGGCTGCGCAGCCTTTTTGACTGTTTAAAACAGAGCATAACCTCTCTGTCCTCTCTTCCCCTATAGGAGGTCATCTCCATCATTTTTATCACCGATGGGAGACAATTACTTCCAACAAGATATAGAAGTAGAAGGGACGCTGGGAAGTAGCGATCACAATATGATCCACTTTGATCTGGACACAGGGGAGAAACATCGTTCCAAAATGACAGCCACGGCACTGAACTTCCGAAAAGGGAATTACAAAGGGATGAGACTCATGGTAGGGAAGAGGATAAACACTGTAAAAACGCTAGAGCAAGCTTGGTCCCTGTTTAAGGACACAGTCACTGAGGCGCAAAATCTATATATACCGTGTATCAACAAGGCTTCCAAGAGGAAAAAGAACAAAGAATTGGCGTGGCTCACTGTAGAGGTGAAGGAAGCGATCAGAGACAAGAAAACTTCATTTAAGGAATGGAAAAAGTCAAAAATGGACGAAAACTAGAACAAGCACAAACAACATCAACGAAGGTGCCATAAGGCGGTAAAAGGGGCCAAATGAGACTATGAGGAAAAAATAGCTTGGGAGGCGAAGAACTTCAAGTCGTTCTTTCGATATAGTAAGGGGAAACGACCCGCGAAGGAAGCGGTGGGAACATTGGATGACCATGGAATAAAGGGAGCGCTAAAAGAGGACAAAGCAATTGCTGACAAACTGAGCACATTTTTTGCGTCTGTATTTACCAAAGAAGATGTACACAGCATACCGGAACTCATCAGGCTATATGCTGGAAATGAAGACAGAAAGCTGACAGGATTGACAGTCAGTCTAGAGGATGTGTATAGGCAGATTGATAGGCTTAAGAGTGATAAATCCCCGGGACCAGATGGCATCCATCCGAGGGTCATCATGGAACTGAAAGGGACCATAGCAGAACTGCTTCAATCTGTCGATCAAATCGGGAAAGATTCAGGAAGACTGGAAGGTGTCAAATGTTACGCCGATCTTCAAGAAAGGTTCGAGGGGAGATCCGAAAAACTACAGACCTGTGAGTCTGACCTCAGTACCGAGAAAGATGTCACTGATAAAGTCACTGATAAAGGACAGCATCATTCATCACCTTGACAGACACGAGCTGATGAGGACCAGTCAAAGGCAAAGGCAGATTGTGTTTGACGAACTTGCTGCACTTCTTTGAGGGAGATAGACAAGGGCGAACCGGTCGACATTGTATAAGTGAATTTTCAGAAAGCATTTGACAAGGTTCTGCATGAACGACTACTTCGGAAAATTGCGAGCCATGGAATCGAGGGTGAAATACTCACGTGGATTAAAAACTGTCTGGAGCATAGGAAACAGAGAGTAGGGGTAAATAAACAATACTCGGATTGTAAGAGCATCACCAGTGGGGTGCCGCAGGGCTCGGTGCTTGGACCCATACTCTTTAACATCTTTATAAACGATCTGGATATAGGTACGATGAGCGAGATGATTAAATTTGCGGACGATATGAAGATATTCAGAGTGGTGAAGACACAGGGGGATTGGAAAGATATGCAATGCAGGCTCAAGGAATGGGCATCGACATTGCAGATGAGGTTCAACGTGGATAAGAGTAAAATGATGTATGTCGGTAATAAAAATCTAATGCACAAATACAGGATTTCCAGGGCGGTACTTGGAGAGACCTCCCAGGAAAGGGACTTGGGACTTCTGATCGACAAGTCGATGAAGCCATACACGCAAAGTACAGCGGCTGCAAAAAGGGTAAACAGAATGCTAGGTACTACTCGAAAGGGTCCAGAGAAGAGCAACTAAGATGGTTAAGGGGTTGGAGGATCTGCCGTACAGCAAAAGATTAGAGAAACTGGGCCTCTTCTCCCTTGAACAGAGGAGATTGAGGGGATGAAACATTCAAGGTACTGAAGGGGATAGACTTAGTAGATAGAACAGGTTGTTCACCCTCTCCAAGGTAGGGAGAACAAGAGGGCACTCTCTAAAGTTGAAAGGGGATAGATTCTGTACAAACGTAAGGAAGTTCTTCTTCACCCAGAGAGTGGTGGAAAGCTGGAACGCTCTCCCGGAGGCTGTTATATGGGAAAACACCCTCCAGTGATTCAAGACAGTTAGACAAGTTCCTGCTGAACAAGAACGGGTGCTGGTAGGGCTAGTCTCTGTTAGGGTGCTGGTCTTTGGCCAGAGGGCCGCCGCGTGAGCAGACTGCTGGGCATGATGGACTGCAGCAATTCTTATGTTCTTATGACCTCTGGGTGCTGTCAGTCATCAGGGAAGGATACTCTCTTCATTTCACTAAGGTTACACCAGAGCTTCCTCCAAGAGAGTATCCTTCCAGTCCATCCCAGATCGCCCTTCTTCAGGAAGCTCAAGCTCTGCTTCGTCTCCATGCCATCGAACCAGTTCCTTTGGAACAGAACAGGGGGGTTTACTCCTATTACTTCTTCGTTCCGAAGAAGATGGGCGATCTGCGACCCATTCTGGATCTCAGGGCTCTTAACAAATTTTTAGTCAAAGAAAAATTTCACATGTTGTCCCTGGCGTCCCTTCTAGATCAGAACGACTGCTTATGCTCTCTTGATCTCAAGGAGGCTTATACTCATATTCCCATTTATGCGCCTCCCTCAATACCTCAGATTTTGGGTGGGGAATCTGCATTACCAATACCTTTTTGGCCTGGCTTCATCTCCCAGAGTGTTCACCAAGTGCCTAGTGGTGGTAGCAGCAGCCCTAAGGAACCATGGTCTTCAGGTGTTTCCCTGCCTAGATCATCAAGGATTCCACATCTCAGGGGGGTTATTGTAGCGACCCAACGGACTACGTGGTTCCTACTAAGTTTGGGAATCAAAATCAACTTTCCCAAATCCCAACTTCAGCCCTCTCAGAATCTACAATTCATCTGGACACTATCCAACTCAGAGGATTCCTTCCGCAACAACGTCTGGAAGCTCTCATTCAACTTTGTCATGCAGTGTCTTCCTGCTCTTCAATCTCAGCGAGACACATGATGGTACTGCTAGGTCACATGGCCTCCTTTTGCCAGACTTCACCTCAGAATTCCTCAGTGGACCCTGGCATCTCAGTGGATGCAGGCTTGCAATCCACTCTCTCGACACATTGCAGTTACTCCTTCCTTGAGACAGTCTCTTCGCTGGTGGATGCTCTCTTCAAATCTCTTCAGAGGCTTGCTGTTTCAAACGCCCCCCCCATCAGAAGGTCCTCAAAACAGGTTCCTTAACCTACGCTTGGGGCACTCATCTTGATAGTCTCTGTACTCAAGGCCACTGGACCAGTACGAATCGTCAGTGTCACATCAATCTGTTGTAACTCAGAATGATCTTCAACGCTCTCAAAGTTTTTCAACATCTTCACGACAAGGTAGTCCTCATGTGTCAACAAACAGGGGGGAATGGGATCTCCCTCCCTTTGTCAAGAAGCTCTGAAGGTTTGGAACTGGGCAATCTTCCACAATACCTTCCTCAAAGCTGTCTACATTCAAGGGACGAAAAGTTGTTTGGCAGACAAATTGAGTCGTCTTTTGCAACCTCACGAATGGATGCTCAATTCCATCATCACAATGGATGCTCAATTCCATCATCACATTTTTTCTCAGTGGGGAACACCTTAGATAGATCTCTTTGCAGCTCCCCACAACCACAAACTGCCCCAGTTCTGCTCCAGGATATATTCTCCTCATCGCCTTGAGGCAGATGCTTTCCTACTGGAATGGACAAATCTCTTCCTGTAAGCATTCCCTCTCATTCTCAAGACTTGTCAAGTTGAAGAACAATCATGCCACCATGATTCTAATAGCTCCTTGGTGGCTGAGACAACCTTGGTATTCCCTTCTACTTCAACTCAGCAGCAGGGAGCCATACCTTCTACCAGTTTTTCTATCTCTGCTTACACAGAGTCAAGGATCTCTGCTTCATCCCAACCTGCAGTCTACATCTGACAGCTTGGTACCTCTCAACATAACTCCTCTTCAGTTTTCTTAACCTGTAAGAGACATTTTAGAGGCTCTAGGAAGCCTGCCACTAGGCAATGCTACCACCAAAAATGGACTAGATTTTCTACGTGGTGCATCTCTCGTGATTAGGAGCCTCAAGATTCCTTCTTCTAGATTATCTTTTGCACTTATCCCCTCTTGCCTCAAGTCTACATCCATCCGAGTCCATCTCAATGCAATTGCTGCTTTCTATCAGCCTGTTGAAGGGAAACTCCTCTCTGTTCATCCGGTGGTTTCCAGATTCATGAAAGGACTTTTCAATGTCAAACCTCTCAAACCACCTCCAGTGATTTGGGATTTCAATGTTGTTCTTGCTCAATTGATGAAGCCTCCATTTGAACCAATGTCTTCGGCTCATCTGAAGTATCTCACTTGGAAAGTGGTGTTTCTCATTGCCCTCACATCTGCTCGAACAGTCAGTGAACTGCAAGCTTATGTTCCATCATTAAGGATAAGGTGGTCCTTTATACTCATCTTAAATTCCTACCTAAAGTGATTTCATCTCAACCAATCCATTATTCTTCCGGTGTTCTTTCCAAAGTCTCATTCTCATCCTGGAGAATCAGCTCTTCATACTTTGGACTGTAAACATGCTTTGGCCTTCAATTTGGACTGCACCAAACCACACAGAACTGCTCCTCAACTTTTTGTCTCCTTCGATCCAAACAAGTTGGGACATCCTATCTCTAAGCTATCCTATCTCATCCTATCTCCAACTGGATGGCTGCTTGTAACTCATTCTGCTATGCCCAGGCTGGATTACAACTACAGAATCGAGTCACAGCCCAGAAAGTCAGAGCAATGGCAGCTTCAGTAGCTTTCCTCAGATCTATTGAGGAAATTTGGTCCTCTCACTATTGTCTGGATGTTGTCTCCAGACGGGATGGCCATTTTGGCCAGAGAGTATTACAAAATTTATTCTCCTAAATTGCCAACGCTCCCACCATCCCATTCTGGTTAGCTTGGAGGTCACCCATATGTGAGAATAGGCTGCCTGCTTGTCCTGGGATAAAGCACAGTTACTTACTGCAGGCAGCTATTCTCACAACCCACCCACCTCCCCTGGTTGGCTTCTCTGCTAGCTATCTGAACTGAGGAGAATCACCCTGTGCTGGGCGGGAAGGCACTCGCGCATGCGCGGTGCATCTGACTTGAAACTTCTAAGTTTCTACAAGCAAGTCTGCTTGCAAGGCTGTCCACATCTGGGCTTCGTGGATGATGTCACCCATATGTGAGAATAGCTGCCTGCTGTCCCTGGATAACAACTGTTACAGTAAGTAACTGTGCTTTAAGGGCCTCAAACCCTTTAGTAAGAGGTCCCTATAGGCCCCAAATGTAATATTGCAATGTTAAGATTGCTCATAACACCAAATTACTTTGAGTTTGTTTCCATGTGTGTGTATGTACAGTAAGTTTCAGCTTTATTTTTTTCAGTCCATTGCTGAACTCTTGAGCAGAAACAAAAAATATCTAATTATTATATTTATGCTATATTAAATACAAACTAAGCAACTTGGGATCTGAAAAGATCTAAAGGTTTTATTATGGAAAATCTATTCCTGGAAGACCTCATTTATATTTGCATTCTAATAAGGTACCACAAACGTATTTTTTTAGTGTGGGGAATTCAATATGTCTAAAAGAGAGCTATTTTTTAACAATAATACATTAAAGAGTTCCTATATATTGCTATAGCAGCATTTGCCCCAGATTCTCTTTTATGTAAACAAGCATTCTTGCTAGGTGCTAAATGCATACCGTAAATTTGATTTTAGGTTGACAAGTCTCTCAGGGGCAATTTCTCCAGTGGGTTAGTTTTGCACATACAATGATAGTAATGAGCCTCACTCCTAAGCCAAGGTATATGGAATATGATCTCAGTCTCTCAAATGTATTGCTCCTGTATGTATAAGTGATGTTATTTCCCCTGATTTCCCCTATTGTTGCATATATATTATACTGAACAGTTTCTGATTGTTTAACAAAATATAATATTAAAGGGAACTTGACTAAACACATGAGTTCTTAAATTATTACTTCATTTATTTAAGGAGCATGGTTATCCAATACCCATGTGAAAAAATAACTGCCCCCATGGTTAATCAACCAATTGACCAAATTTAATTGATAATTAGATTTCTACTGCAATGTCTTGTGGTCCTGAATGCTAGGGTTTTGCATCTGGGTCCCAGGCTGGACCCGATTCAAACCCCGCCTCCGCAAGGGAAATTCAAGGTGGCTGAAAAAAAAATAATCGCCTCCGAGACTCGGCAATGATAAAGTGTGCTGAATGTACTAGCTCTACAGGGACCCCTTTGGTGGCTGAACAGTCAGAGCACTCGACCTGTAGTCCCCAGGGACCCACGCTGGACCCGGTTCAAACCCCACCTCAGCAAGGGAAATTCAAAGTGGCTGAAAAAAAAATAATCGCCTCCGAGCCTCGGCAATGATAAAGTCTGCTGAATGTACTAGCTCTACAGGGACACCTGTCCTTACTCAACAGTCAGAGCACTGTCCCAGGCTGGTCCCGGTTCAAGCCCCACCTCCACAAGGTGGCAGAAAAAAAAACAGTCGCCTCCGAGCCTCGACAATAATACTCAGAATCGGTTTTTGGTTGTTCAATGTTGTTTTCCAGAGCAGTAAACATAGTATGAATGAGTTCCAAGCAGATTAGAAGATATTTTAAAATAAGAATCAGTTTTTAGGTAGTTCAATATTGTTGTTGTTTAGAGCAATAGAGCACAGAGTGTGCTCAAAATCAATTTTTAGGTAGATAAATCTTGTTGTTTTTGAGCAATAGTGATATTGCTCTAAATAACAAGATTTATCTACCTAAAAATTCAGGCAAACCAGAAGAGAGTAAGTTTGAGCACAATTTTCTTTTCTGATGAGTTTCAGTCAGAATTGGTTTTTAGTTAGTTCAATGTTGTTTTACAGCACATCAGAAAAGATAATTGTTTTAAAATAAAATCGTTCAATGTTTTTTTCAATGAAACAACTGAGTATCTGTTGTTTAGAGCAATATCACAGTTTCAGAAAGATTGGAAGAGACTCAGTTTGTAGGTAGTTCAATATTGTTGTTGTTTAAAAGCAATAACACAGTCTGGGTGAGATCATTAGAGATTTTAGTTTTAAAATAAAATGTGCTCAAAATCAATTGTTGTTTAGAGCAATATCAGTTTCAGGAAGATCAGAAGAGAGTCAGTTTGAGCACAATTTTCTTTTCTGAGGAGTTTCAGCAGATGAGAAGAGCTTATACTTTTAAAATAAAATGTACTCAGAATCGGTTTTAGGTAGTTCAATGTTCAGTGTAACTGTGCTCTAAACAACAATATTTATCTACCAAAAAATTGATTTTGAACATTTTATTTTTAAAATTTTATTTGAAAATTTTAAAAATTTTTAAAATAAAATGTGTTCAAAATCAATTTTTAGGTAGATAAATATTGTTGTTTAGAGCACAGTTACACTGAACATTGAACTACCTAAAACCGATTCTGAGTACATTTTATTTTAAAAGTATAAGCTCTTCTCATCTGCTGAAACTCCTCAGAAGAGAAAATTGTGCTCAAACTGACTCTCTTCTGATCTTCCTGAAACAGATATTGCTCTAAACAACAATTGATTTTGAGCACATTTTATTTTAAAACTAAAATCTCTAATGATCTCACCCAGACTGTGTTATTGCTTTTAAACAACAACAATATTGAACTACCTACAAACTGAGTCTCTTCCAATCTTTCTGAAACTGTGATATTGCTCTAAACAACAGATACTCAGTTGTTTCATTGAAAAAAACATTGAACGATTTTATTTTAAAACAATTATCTTTTCTGACGCAAATCAGAAGAGAGTAAGTTTGAGCACAATTTTCTTTTCTGATGAGTTTCAGCAAATGAGAATAGCTTGTTGTTTAACATTGTTGTAGTTCAATATTGTTGTTGTTTAAAAGTAATAACACAGTCTGGGTGAGATCATTAAGATTTTAGTTTTAAAATAAAATATGCTCAAAATCAATTGTTGTTTAGAGCAATATCAGTTTCAGGCAGATTAGAAGAGAGTCAGTTTGAGCACAATTTTCTTTTCTGATGAGTTTCAGCAGATGAGAAGAGCTTATACTTTTAAAATAAAATGTATTCAGAATCGGTTTTAGGTAGTTCAATGTTTTTTTCAAATAAAATTTTTAAAATTTTCAAATAAAATTTTTAAAATTTTCAAATAAAATTTTAAAAATTTTTAAAATTTTATTTGAAAATTTTTAAAATTTTATTTGAAAAAAACATTGAACTACCTAAAACCGATTCTGAGTACATTTTATTTTAAAACAATTATCTTTTCTAAACTACCTAAAAACCAATTCTGACTATATTTTATTTTAAAACTTAAAGCTCTTCTCATCTGCTGAAACTCATCAGAAAAGAAAATTGTGCTCAAACTTACTCTCCTCTGATTTGCGTGTAACTGATATTGCTCTAAACAACAATTGATTTTGAGCACATTTTATTTTAAAACTAAAATCTTAATGATCTCACCCAGACTGTGTTATTACTTTTAAACAACAACAATATTGAACTACAACAATGTTAAACAACAAGCTATTCTCATTTGCTGAAACTCATCAGAAAAGAAAATTGTGCTCAAACTTACTCTCTTCTGATTTGCGTCAGAAAAGATAATTGTTTTAAAATAAAATCGTTCAATGTTTTTTTCAATGAAACAACTGAAAATAAAATTGTGCTCAAACTTACTCTCTTCTGATTTGCGTGTAACTGTGCTCTAAACAACAATATTTATCTACCTAAAAATTGATTTTGAACACATTTTATTTTAAAAATTTTTAAAATTTTTAAAATTTTATTTGAAAATTTTAAAAATTTTTAAAATTTTATTTGAAAATTTTAAAAATTTTTAAAATTTTATTTGAAAATTTTAAAAATTTTATTTGAAAAAAACATTGAACTACCTAAAACCGATTCTGAGTACATTTTATTTTAAAACAATTATCTTTTCTAAACTACCTAAAAACCAATTCTGACTATATTTTATTTTAAAACTTAAAGCTCTTCTCATCTGCTGAAACTCATCAGAAAAGAAAATTGTGCTCAAACTTACTCTCCTCTGATTTGCGTGTAACTGATATTGCTCTAAACAACAATTGATTTTGAGCACATTTTATTTTAAAACTAAAATCTTAATGATCTCACCCAGACTGTGTTATTACTTTTAAACAACAACAATATTGAACTACAACAATGTTAAACAACAAGCTATTCTCATTTGCTGAAACTCATCAGAAAATAAAATTGTGCTCAAACTTACTCTCTTCTGATTTGCGTGTAACTGTGCTCTAAACAACAATATTTATCTACCTAAAAATTGATTTTGAACACATTTTATTTTAAAAATTTTTAAAATTTTAAAAATTTTATTTGAAAATTTTAAAAATTTTTAAAATTTTATTTGAAAATTTTAAAAATTTTTAAAATTTTATTTGAAAATTTTAAAAATTTTATTTGAAAAAAACATTGAACTACCTAAAACCGATTCTGAGTACATTTTATTTTAAAACAATTATCTTTTCTAAAGTACCTAAAAATCAATTCTGACTATATTTTATTTTAAAACATAAAGCTCTTCTCATTTGCTGAAACTCATCAGAAAAGAAAATTGTGCTCAAACTCACTCTCCTCTGATTTGCGTGTAACTGTGCTCTAAACAACAATATTTATCTACCAAAAAATTGATTTTGAACACATTTTATTTTAAAAATTTTAAAAATTTTATTTGAAAAAAACATTGAACTACCTAAAACCGATTCTGAGTACATTTTATTTTAAAAGTATAAGCTCTTCTCATCTGCTGAAACTCATCAGAAAAGAAAATTGTGCTCAAACTGACTCTCTTCTGATTTGCCTGTACCTGTGCTCTAAACAACAATATTTATCTACCTAAAAATTTTGAGCCCATTTTATTTTAAAACTAAAATCTCTTCTAATCTCACCCAGACTGTGTTATTACTTTTAAACAACAACAATATTGAACTACCTACAAACTGAGTCTCTTCCAATCTTTCTGAAAAAAACATTGAACGATTTTATTTTAAAACAATTATCTTTTCTGATCTGCTGGAAAACAACATTGAACTAACTAAAAACCAATTCTGACTATATTTTATTTTAAAACTATAAGCTATTCTCATTTGCTGAAACTCATCAGAAAAGAAAATTGTGCTCAAACTTACTCTCTTCTGATTTGCGTGTAACTGTGCTCTAAACAACAATATTTATCTACCTAAAAATTGATTTTGAACACATTTTATTTTAAAAATTTTTAAAATTTTCAAATAAAATTTTAAAAATAAAATGTTCAAAATCAATTTTTTGGTAGATAAATATTGTTGTTTAGAGCACAGTTACACTAAAATCAGAAGAGAGTAAGTTTGAGCACAATTTTCTTTTCTGATGAGTTTCAGCAGATGAGAATAGCTTGTTGTAGCATTGTTGTAGTTCAATATTATTGTTGTTTAAAAGTAATAACACAGTCTGGGTGAGATCATTAAGATTTTAGTTTTAAAATAAAATGTGCTCAAAATCAATTGTTGTTTAGAGCAATATCAGTTTCAGGCAAATCAGAAGAGAGTAAGTTTGAGCACAATTTTCTTTTCTGATGAGTTTCAGCAGAATAGCTGCTACCTACAAACTACCTATAAAATGAGTCTCTTCCAATCTTTCTGAAACTACTCTAAACAACAGATATTCAGTTGTTTCATTGAAAAAAACATTGAACGATTTTATTTTAAAACAATTATCTTTTCTGATCTGCTGGAAAACAACATTGAACTAACTAAAAACCAATTCAGAAAAGAAAATTGTGCTCAAACTTACTCTCTTCTGATTTGCCTGTAACTGTGCTCAAAACAATAATATTTATCTACCTAAAAATTGATTTTGAACATATTTTATTTTAAAAAAATTGTGCTCAAACTGACTCTCTTCTGATCAGCCTGAAACTGATATTGCTCTAAACAATTGATTTTGAGCACATTTTATTTTAAAACTAAAATCTTAATGATCTCACCCAGACTGTGAGATCATTGAAAATTGATTTGAAAAAAACATTGAACTACCTAAAACCGATTCTGACTATATTTTATTTTAAAAATTTTAAAAATTTTAAAAATTTTATTTGAAAATTTTAAAAATTTTTAAAATTTTATTTGAAAATTTTAAAAATTTTAAAAATTTTATTTGAAAATTTTAAAAATTTTAAAAATTTTATTTGAAAATTTTAAAAATTTTATTTGAAAAAAACATTGAACTACCTAAAACCGATTCTGAGTACATTTTATTTTAAAAGTATAAGCTCTTCTCATCTGCTGAAACTCATCAGAAAAGAAAATTGTGCTCAAACTGACTCTCTTCTGATTTGCGTGTAACTGTGCTCTAAACAACAATATTTATCTACCTAAAAATTGATTTTGAACACATTTTATTTTAAAAATTTTTAAAATTTTCAAATAAAATTTTAAAAATAAAATGTTCAAAATCAATTTTTTGGTAGATAAATATTGTTGTTTAGAGCACAGTTACACGCAAATCAGAAGAGAGTAAGTTTGAGCACAATTTTCTTTTCTGATGAGTTTCAGCAAATGAGAATAGCTTGTTGTAGCATTGTTGTAGTTCAATATTATTGTTGTTTAAAAGTAATAACACAGTCTGGGTGAGATCATTAAGATTTTAGTTTTAAAATAAAATGTGCTCAAAATCAATTGTTGTTTAGAGCAATATCAGTTTCAGGCAAATCAGAAGAGAGTAAGTTTGAGCACAATTTTCTTTTCTGATGAGTTTCAGCAGAATAGCTGCTACCTACAAACTACCTATAAAATGAGTCTCTTCCAATCTTTCTGAAACTACTCTAAACAACAGATATTCAGTTGTTTCATTGAAAAAAACATTGAACGATTTTATTTTAAAACAATTATCTTTTCTGATCTGCTGGAAAACAACATTGAACTAACTAAAAACCAATTCTGACTATATTTTATTTTAAAACTATAAGCTATTCTCATTTGCTGAAACTCATCAGAAAAGAAAATTGTGCTCAAACTTACTCTCTTCTGATTTGCCTGTAACTGTGCTCAAAACAATAATATTTATCTACCTAAAAATTGATTTTGAACATATTTTATTTTAAAAAAATTGTGCTCAAACTGACTCTCTTCTGATCAGCCTGAAACTGATATTGCTCTAAACAATTGATTTTGAGCACATTTTATTTTAAAACTAAAATCTTAATGATCTCACCCAGACTGTGAGATCATTGAAAATTGATTTGAAAAAAACATTGAACTACCTAAAACCGATTCTGACTATATTTTATTTTAAAACTATAAGCTATTCTCATTTGCTGAAACTCATCAGAAAAGGAAATTGTGCTCAAACTTACTCTCTTCTGATTTGCCTGAAACTAAAATCTTAATGATCTCACCCAGACTGTGTTATTACTTTTAAACAACAACAATATTGAACTACAACAATGTTAAACAACAAGCTATTCTCATTTGCTGAAACTCATCAGAAAATAAAATTGTGCTCAAACTTACTCTCTTCTGATTTGCGTGTAACTGTGCTCTAAACAACAATATTTATCTACCTAAAAATTGATTTTGAACACATTTTATTTTAAAAATTTTAAAAATTTTAAAAATTTTATTTGAAAATTTTAAAAATTTTATTTGAAAAAAACATTGAACTACCTAAAACCGATTCTGAGTACATTTTATTTTAAAAGTATAAGCTCTTCTCATCTGCTGAAACTCATCAGAAAAGAAAATTGTGCTCAAACTGACTCTCTTCTGATTTGCGTGTAACTGTACTCTAAACAACAATATTTATCTACCTAAAAATTTTGAGCACATTTTATTTTAAAACTAAAATCTCTTCTGATCTCTCCCAGTCTGTGTTATTGCTCTAAACAACAAGAT
Source organism: Geotrypetes seraphini (assembly GCF_902459505.1). Classification (NCBI taxonomy): domain Eukaryota; kingdom Metazoa; phylum Chordata; class Amphibia; order Gymnophiona; family Dermophiidae; genus Geotrypetes; species Geotrypetes seraphini. Next base: position 399,529,864 of record NC_047084.1, on the reverse strand, counting down.
TGAACTACCTAAAAACCGAGTCTTATATTTTATTTTAAAATCTGCTTGGAACTCATCCATGCTATGTTTACTGCTCTGGAAAACAACATTGAACAACCGATTCTGAGTATATTTTAAAATCTCATCTAATCTGCAAGAAACTCATCCAAGCTCTTTACTGCTCTGGAAAACAACATTGAACTACCTAAAAACCAATTTTATTTAAAAACTATAAGCTCTTCTCATCTGCTGAAACTCCTCAGAAAAGAAAATTGTGCTCAAACTTACTCTCTTCTGATTTGCCTGTAAGTGTGATATTGCTCTAAACAACAATATTTATCTACCTAAAAATTGATTTTGAGCACATTTTATTTTAAAACTAAAATCTCTTCTGATCTCTCCCAGACTGTGTTATTGCTCTAAACAACAAGATTGAACTACCTAAAAACCGATTCTTATATTTTATTTTAAAATCTGCTTGGAACTATGATTACTGCTCTGGAAAACAACTAAAAACCGATTTATATATTTTAAAACTATAATCTCTTCTCATCTGCTGAAACTCCTCAGAAAAGAAAATTGTGCTCAAACTGACTCTCTTCTAATCTGCCTGAAACTGATATTGCTCTAAACAACAATTGATTTTGAGCACATTTTATTTTAAAACTAAAATCTTAATGATCTCACCCAGACTGTGTTATTACTTTTAAACAACAACAATATTGAACTACCTACAAACTGAGTCTCTTCCAATCTTTCTGAAAAAAACATTGAACGATTTTATTTTAAAACAATTATCTTTTCTGATCTGCTGGAAAACAACATTGAACTAACTAAAAACCAATTCTGACTATATTTCATTTTAAACTCATCTCATTTGCTGAAACTCATCAGAAAAGAAAATTGTGCTCAAACTTACTCTCTTCTGATTTGCGTGTAACTGTGCTCTAAACAACAATATTTATCTACCTAAAAATTGATTTTGAACACATTTTATTTTAAAAATTTTTAAAATTTTCAAATAAAATTTTAAAAATAAAATGTTCAAAATCAATTTTTTGGTAGATAAATATTGCCTGAAACTGATATTGCTCTAAACAATTGATTTTGAGCACATTTTATTTTAAAACTAAAATCTTAATGATCTCACCCAGACTGTGAGATCATTGAAAATTGATTTGAAAAAAACATTGAACTACCTAAAACCGATTCTGACTATATTTTATTTTAAAACTATAAGCTATTCTCATTTGCTGAAACTCATCAGAAAAGGAAATTGTGCTCAAACTTACTCTCTTCTGATTTGCCTGAAACTAAAATCTTAATGATCTCACCCAGACTGTGTTATTACTTTTAAACAACAACAATATTGAACTACAACAATGTTAAACAACAAGCTATTCTCATTTGCTGAAACTCATCAGAAAATAAAATTGTGCTCAAACTTACTCTCTTCTGATTTGCGTGTAACTGTGCTCTAAACAACAATATTTATCTACCTAAAAATTGATTTTGAACACATTTTATTTTAAAAATTTTAAAAATTTTTAAAATTTTATTTGAAAATTTTAAAAATTTTTAAAATTTTATTTGAAAATTTTAAAAATTTTTAAAATTTTATTTGAAAATTTTAAAAATTTTATTTGAAAAAAACATTGAACTACCTAAAACCGATTCTGAGTACATTTTATTTTAAAAGTATAAGCTCTTCTCATCTGCTGAAACTCATCAGAAAAGAAAATTGTGCTCAAACTGACTCTCTTCTGATTTGCGTGTAACTGTACTCTAAACAACAATATTTATCTACCTAAAAATTTTGAGCACATTTTATTTTAAAACTAAAATCTCTTCTGATCTCTCCCAGACTGTGTTATTGCTCTAAACAACAAGATTGAACTACCTAAAAACCGATTCTTATATTTTATTTTAAAATCTGCTTGGAACTGTGATTACTGCTCTGGAAAACAACTAAAAACCGATTTATATATTTTAAAACTATAATCTCTTCTCATCTGCTGAAACTCCTCAGAAAAGAAAATTGTGCTCAAACTGACTCTCTTCTAATCTGCCTGAAACTGATATTGCTCTAAACAACAATTGATTTTGAGCACATTTTATTTTAAAACTAAAATCTTAATGATCTCACCCAGACTGTGTTATTACTTTTAAACAACAACAATATTGAACTACCTACAAACTGAGTCTCTTCCAATCTTTCTGAAAAAAAACATTGAACGATTTTATTTTAAAAACAATTATCTTTTCTGATCTGCTGGAAAACAACATTGAACTAACTAAAAACCAATTCTGACTATATTTCATTTTAAACTCATCTCATTTGCTGAAACTCATCAGAAAAGAAAATTGTGCTCAAACTTACTCTCTTCTGATTTGCGTGTAACTGTGCTCTAAACAACAATATTTATCTACCTAAAAATTGATTTTGAACACATTTTATTTTAAAAATTTTTAAAATTTTCAAATAAAATTTTAAAAATAAAATGTTCAAAATCAATTTTTTGGTAGATAAATATTGTTGTTTAGAGCACAGTTACACGCAAATCAGAAGAGAGTAAGTTTGAGCACAATTTTCTTTTCTGATGAGTTTCAGCAGATGAGAATAGCTTGTTGTAGCATTGTTGTAGTTCAATATTATTGTTGTTTAAAAGTAATAACACAGTCTGGGTGAGATCATTAAGATTTTAGTTTTAAAATAAAATGTGCTCAAAATCAATTGTTGTTTAGAGCAATATCAGTTTCAGGCAAATCAGAAGAGAGTAAGTTTGAGCACAATTTTCTTTTCTGATGAGTTTCAGCAGAATAGCTGCTACCTACAAACTACCTATAAAATGAGTCTCTTCCAATCTTTCTGAAACTACTCTAAACAACAGATATTCAGTTGTTTCATTGAAAAAAACATTGAACGATTTTATTTTAAAACAATTATCTTTTCTGATCTGCTGGAAAACAACATTGAACTAACTAAAAACCAATTCTGACTATATTTTATTTTAAAACTATAAGCTATTCTCATTTGCTGAAACTCATCAGAAAAGGAAATTGTGCTCAAACTTACTCTCTTCTGATTTGCCTGAAACTGATATTGCTCTAAACAACAATTGATTTTGAGCACATTTTATTTTAAAACTAAAATCTTAATGATCTCACCCAGACTGTGTTATTACTTTTAAACAACAACAATATTGAACTACAACAATGTTAAACAACAAGCTATTCTCATTTGCTGAAACTCATCAGAAAATAAAATTGTGCTCAAACTTACTCTCTTCTGATTTGCCTGTAACTGTGCTCAAAACAATAATATTTATCTACCTAAAAATTGATTTTGAACATATTTTATTTTAAAAAAATTGTGCTCAAACTGACTCTCTTCTGATCAGCCTGAAACTGATATTGCTCTAAACAATTGATTTTGAGCACATTTTATTTTAAAACTAAAATCTTAATGATCTCACCCAGACTGTGAGATCATTGAAAATTGATTTGAAAAAAACATTGAACTACCTAAAACCGATTCTGACTATATTTTATTTTAAAACTATAAGCTATTCTCATTTGCTGAAACTCATCAGAAAAGGAAATTGTGCTCAAACTTACTCTCTTCTGATATGCCTGAAACTGATATTGCTCTAAACAACAATTGATTTTGAGCACATTTTATTTTAAAACTAAAATCTTAATGATCTCACCCAGACTGTGTTATTACTTTTAAACAACAACAATATTGAACTACAACAATGTTAAACAACAAGCTATTCTCATTTGCTGAAACTCATCAGAAAATAAAATTGTGCTCAAACTTACTCTCTTCTGATTTGCGTGTAACTGTGCTCTAAACAACAATATTTATCTACCTAAAAATTGATTTTGAACACATTTTATTTTAAAAATTTTAAAAATTTTAAAAATTTTATTTGAAAATTTTAAAAATTTTTAAAATTTTATTTGAAAATTTTAAAAATTTTTAAAATTTTATTTGAAAATTTTAAAAATTTTATTTGAAAAAAACATTGAACTACCTAAAACCGATTCTGAGTACATTTTATTTTAAAAGTATAAGCTCTTCTCATCTGCTGAAACTCATCAGAAAAGAAAATTGTGCTCAAACTGACTCTCTTCTGATTTGCGTGTAACTGTACTCTAAACAACAATATTTATCTACCTAAAAATTTTGAGCACATTTTATTTTAAAACTAAAATCTCTTCTGATCTCTCCCAGTCTGTGTTATTGCTCTAAACAACAAGATTGAACTACCTAAAAACCGAGTCTTATATTTTATTTTAAAATCTGCTTGGAACTATGATTACTGCTCTGGAAAACAACTAAAAACCGATTTATATATTTTAAAACTATAATCTCTTCTCATCTGCTGAAACTCCTCAGAAAAGAAAATTGTGCTCAAACTGACTCTTCTAATCTGCCTGAAACTGATATTGCTCTAAACAACAATTGATTTTGAGCACATTTTATTTTAAAACTAAAATCTTAATGATCTCACCCAGACTGTGTTATTACTTTTAAACAACAACAATATTGAACTACCTACAAACTGAGTCTCTTCCAATCTTTCTGAAAAAAACATTGAACGATTTTATTTTAAAACAATTATCTTTTCTGATCTGCTGGAAAACAACATTGAAGTAACTAAAAACCAATTCTGACTATATTTCATTTTAAACTCATCTCATTTGCTGAAACTCATCAGAAAAGAAAATTGTGCTCAAACTTACTCTCTTCTGATTTGCGTGTAACTGTGCTCTAAACAACAATATTTATCTACCTAAAAATTGATTTTGAACACATTTTATTTTAAAAATTTTTAAAATTTTCAAATAAAATTTTTAAAATTTTAAAAATTTTATTTGAAAATTTTAAAAATTTTATTTGAAAAAACCGTTTATGAGTATATTTTATTTTAAAACTATTGTTTAAAAGCAATAACAGTCTGGGTGAGATCATTAAGATTTTAGTTTTAAAATAAAATGTACTCAGAATCGGTTTTAGGTAGTTCAATGTTTTTTTCAAATAAAATTTTTAAAATTTTCAAATAAAATTTTTAAAATTTTTAAAATAAAATGTGTTCAAAATCAATTTTTAGGTAGATAAATATTGTTGTTTAGAGCACAGTTACAGGCAAATCAGAAGAGAGTAAGTTTGAGCACAATTTTCTTTTCTGATGAGTTTCAGCAAATGATAATAGCTTATAGTTTTAAAATAAAATATAGTCAGAATTGGTTTTTAGTTAGTTCAATGTTGTTTTCCAGCAGATCAGAAAAGATAATTGTTTTAAAATAAAATCGTTCAATGTTTTTTTTCAATGAAACAACTGAATATCTGTTGTTTAGAGTAGTTTCAGAAAGATTGGAAGAGGTAGTTTGTAGGTAGCAGCTATTCTGCTGAAACTCATCAGAAAAGAAAATTGTGCTCAAACTTACTCTCTTCTGATTTGCCTGTAACTGTGCTCAAAACAATAATATTTATCTACCTAAAAATTGATTTTGAACATATTTTATTTTAAAAATTTTAAAAATTTTATTTGAAAATTTTAAAAATTTTATTTGAAAAAAACATTGAACTACCGATTCTGAGTACATTTTATTTTAAAACTATAAGCTCTTCTCATCTGCTGAAACTCATCAAAAAAGAAAATTGTGCTCAAAATCAATTGTCAAAAGCAATATCAGTTTCAGGCAGATCAGAAGAGAGTCAGTTTGAGCACAATTTTCTTTTCTGATGAGTTTCAGCAGATGAGATGAGCTTATACTTTTAAAATAAAATGTATTCAGAATAGGTTTTAGGTAGTTCAATGTTTTTGACTGTTATTACTTTTAAACAACAACAATATTGAACTACCTACAAACTGAGTCTCTTCCAATCTTTCTGAAAAAAACATTGAAAGATTTTATTTTAAAACAATTATCTTTTCTGATCTGCTGGAAAACAACATTGAAGTAACTAAAAACCAATACTGACTATATTTTATTTTAAAACTATAACTGTGCTCTAAACAACAATATTTATCTACAAAAAAATTGATTTTGAACACATTTTATTTTGAAAATTTTAAAAATTTTATTTGAAAAAAAACATTGAACTACCTAAAACCGATTCTGAGTACATTTTATTTTAAAACTATAAGCTCTTCTCATCTGCTGAAACTCATCAAAAAAGAAAATTGTGCTCAAACTGACTCTCTTCTGATCTGCCTGAAACTGATATTGCTCTAAACAACAATTGATTTTGAGCACATTTTATTTTAAAACTAAAATCTTAATGAAAATTTGAAAATTATAAAAATTTTATTTGAAAAAAACATTGAACTACCTAAAACCGATTCTGAGTATTTTATTTTAAAACTCATCTCATCTCAACTCATCTCATCTGCTGAAACTCATCAGAAAAGAAAATTGTGCTCAAACTTACTCTCTTCTGATTTGCCTGTAACTGTGCTCTAAACAACAATATTTATCTACCTAAAAATTGATTTTGACACATTTTATTTTAAAAATTTTTAAAATTTTCAAATAAAATTTTTAAAATTTTAAAAATTTTATTTGAAAATTTTTAAAATTTTATTTGAAAAAACCGTTTATGAGTATATTTTATTTTAAAACTATTGTTTAAAAGCAATAACAGTCTGGGTGAGATCATTAAGATTTTAGTTTTAAAATAAAATGTACTCAGAATCGGTTTTAGGTAGTTCAATGTTTTTTTCAAATAAAATTTTAAAAATTTTCAAATAAAATTTTTAAAATTTTAAAAATTTAAAAAATTTAATTGAAAATTTTAAAAATTTTTAAAATAAAATGTGTTCAAAATCAATTTTTAGGTAGATAAATATTGTTGTTTAGAGCACAGTTACAGGCAAATCAGAAGAGAGTAAGTTTGAGCACAATTTTCATTTCTGATGAGTTTCAGCAAATGAGAATAGCTTTAAAATAAAATATAGTCAGAATTGGTTTTTAGTTAGTTCAATGTTGTTTTCCAGCAGATCAGAAAAGATAATTGTTTTAAAATAAAATCGTTCAATGTTTTTTTCAATGAAACAACTGAATATCTGTTGTTTAGAGTAGTTTCAGAAAGATTGGAAGAGGTAGTTTGTAGGTAGCAGCTATTCTGCTGAAACTCATCAGAAAAGAAAATTGTGCTCAAACTTACTCTCTTCTGATTTGCCTGTAACTGTGCTCAAAACAATAATATTTATCTACCTAAAAAATTGATTTTGAACATATTTTATTTTAAAAATTTTTAAAATTTTATTTGAAAATTTTAAAAATTTTATTTGAAAAAAACATTGAACTACCGATTCTGAGTACATTTTATTTTAAAACTATAAGCTCGTCTCATCTGCTGAAACTCATCAGAAAAGAAAATTGTGCTCAAACTTACTCTCTTCTGATCTGCCTGAAACTGATATTGCTCTAAACAACAATTTATTTTGAGCACATTTTATTTTAAAACTAAATTCTTAATGATCTCACCCAGACTGTTATTACTTTTAAACAACAACAATATTGAACTACCTACAAACTGAGTCTCTTCCAAGCTTTCTGAAAAAACATTGAAAGATTTTATTTTAAAACAATTATCTTTTCTGATCTGCTGGAAAACAACATTGAAGTAACTAAAAACCAATATTCTCATTTGCTGAAACTCATCAGAAAAGAAAATTGTGCTCAAAGTTACTCTCTTCTGATTTGCCTGAAACTGATATTGCTCTAAACAACAATTGATTTTGAGCACATTTTATTTTAAAACTAAAATCTTAATGAAAATTTTAAAATTTTAAAAATTTTATTTGAAAAAAACATTGACCTACCTAAAACCGATTCTGAGTATTTTATTTTAAAACTCATCTCATCTCAACTCATCTCATCTGCTGAAACTCATTAGAAAAGAAAATTGTGCTCAAACTTACTCTCTTCTGATTTGCCTGATTTGCATGTATCTTCCTATAAATTGATTTTGAACACATTTTATTTTAAAAATTTTAAAAATTTTATTTGAAAATTTTAAAAATTTTAAAAATTTTATTTGAAAAAAACATTGAACTACCTAAAACCGATTCTGAGTATTTTATTTTAAAACTATAAGCTCTGTTCATCTGCTGAAACTCATCAAAAAAGAAAATTGTGCTCAAACTGACTCTCTTCTGATCTACCTGAAACTGATATTGCTCTAAACAATTGATATTGAGCACATTTTATTTTAAAACTAAAATCTTAATGATCTCACCCAGACTGTGTTATTGCTTTTAATCAACAACAATATTGATTCTGAGTCTACAAACTGAGTCTACAAACTGAGTCTACAAACTGAGTCTCTTCCAATCTTTCTGAAACTGTGATAATGCTCTAAACAACAGATATTCAGTTGTTTCATTGAAAAAAAATTGAACGATTTTATTTTAAAACAATTATCTTTTCTGATCTGCTGGAACACAACATTGAACTAACTAAAAACCAATTCTGACTATATTTTATTTTAAAACTATAAGCTATTCTGCTGAAACTCATCAGAAAAGAAAATTGTGCTCAAACTTACTCTCTTCTGATTTGCCTGTAACTGTGCTCTAAACAACAATATTTATCTACCTAAAAATTGATTTTGACACATTTTATTTTAAAAATTTTTAAAATTTTCAAATAAAATTTTAAAAATTTTAAAAATTTTATTTGAAAATTTTTAAAATATTATTTGAAAAAACCGTTTATGAGTATATTTTATTTTAAAACTATTGTTTTAAAAGCAATAACAGTCTGGGTGAGATCATTAAGATTTTAGTTTTAAAATAAAATGTGTTCAAAATCAATTTTTAGGTAGATAAATATTGTTGTTTAGAGCACAGTTACAGGCAAATTAGAAGAGAGTAAGTTTGAGCACAATTTTCATTTCTGATGAGTTTCAGCAGATGAGAATAGCTTTAAAATAAAATATAGTCAGAATTGGTTTTTAGTTAGTTCAATGTTGTTTTCCAGCAGATCAGAAAAGATAATTGTTTTAAAATAAAATCGTTCAATGTTTTTTTCAATGAAACAACTGAATATCTGTTGTTTAGAGTAGTTTCAGAAAGATTGGAAGAGGTAGTTTGTAGGTAGCAGCTATTCTGCTGAAACTTATCAGAAAAGAAAATTGTGCTCAAACTTACTCTCTTCTGATTTGCCTGTAACTGTGCTCAAAACAACAATATTTATCTACCTAAAAATTGATTTTGAACATATTTTATTTTAAAAATTTTAAAAATTTTATTTGAAAAAAACATTGAACTACCTAAAACCGATTCTGAGTACATTTTATTTTAAAACTATAAGCTCTTCTCATCTGCTGAAACTCATCAAAAAAGAAAATTGTGCTCAAACTGACTCTTTTCTGATCTGCCTGAAACTGATATTGCTCTAAACAACAATTGATTTTGAGCACATTTTATTTTAAAACTAAAATCTTAATGAAAATTTGAAAATTATAAAAATTTTATTTGAAAAAAACATTGAACTACCTAAAACCGATTCTGAGTATTTTATTTTAAAACTCATCTCATCTCAACTCATCTCATCTGCTGAAACTCATCAGAAAAGAAAATTGTGCTCAAACTTACTCTCTTCTGATTTGCCTGAAACTGATATTGCTCTAAACAACAATATTTATCTACCTAAAAATTGATTTTGACACATTTTATTTTAAAAATTTTTAAAATTTTCAAATAAAATTTTTAAAATTTTAAAAATTTTATTTGAAAATTTTTAAAATTTTATTTGAAAAAACCGTTTATGAGTATATTTTATTTTAAAACTATTGTTTAAAAGCAATAACAGTCTGGGTGAGATCATTAAGATTTTAGTTTTAAAATAAAATGTACTCAGAATCGGTTTTAGGTAGTTCAATGTTTTTTTCAAATAAAATTTTAAAAATTTTCAAATAAAATTTTTAAAATTTTAAAAATTTAAAAAATTTAATTGAAAATTTTAAAAATTTTTAAAATAAAATGTGTTCAAAATCAATTTTTAGGTAGATAAATATTGTTGTTTAGAGCACAGTTACAGGCAAATCAGAAGAGAGTAAGTTTGAGCACAATTTTCATTTCTGATGAGTTTCAGCAAATGAGAATAGCTTTAAAATAAAATATAGTCAGAATTGGTTTTTAGTTAGTTCAATGTTGTTTTCCAGCAGATCAGAAAAGATAATTGTTTTAAAATAAAATCGTTCAATGTTTTTTTCAATGAAACAACTGAATATCTGTTGTTTAGAGTAGTTTCAGAAAGATTGGAAGAGGTAGTTTGTAGGTAGCAGCTATTCTGCTGAAACTCATCAGAAAAGAAAATTGTGCTCAAACTTACTCTCTTCTGATTTGCCTGTAACTGTGCTCAAAACAATAATATTTATCTACCTAAAAAATTGATTTTGAACATATTTTATTTTAAAAATTTTTAAAATTTTATTTGAAAATTTTAAAAATTTTATTTGAAAAAAACATTGAACTACCGATTCTGAGTACATTTTATTTTAAAACTAAAATCTTAATGATCTCACCCAGACTGTGAGATCATTGAAAATTGATTTGAAAAAAACATTGAACTACCTAAAACCGATTCTGACTATATTTTATTTAAAACTATAAGCTATTCTCATTTGCTGAAACTCATCAGAAAAGGAAATTGTGCTCAAACTTACTCTCTTCTGATTTGCCTGAAACTAAAATCTTAATGATCTCACCCAGACTGTGTTATTACTTTTAAACAACAACAATATTGAACTACAACAATGTTAAACAACAAGCTATTCTCATTTGCTGAAACTCATCAGAAAATAAAATTGTGCTCAAACTTACTCTCTTCTGATTTGCGTGTAACTGTGCTCTAAACAACAATATTTATCTACCTAAAAATTGATTTTGAACACATTTTATTTTAAAAATTTTAAAAATTTTAAAAATTTTATTTGAAAATTTTAAAAATTTTATTTGAAAAAAACATTGAACTACCTAAAACCGATTCTGAGTACATTTTATTTTAAAAGTATAAGCTCTTCTCATCTGCTGAAACTCATCAGAAAAGAAAATTGTGCTCAAACTGACTCTCTTCTGATTTGCGTGTAACTGTACTCTAAACAACAATATTTATCTACCTAAAAATTTTGAGCACATTTTATTTTAAAACTAAAATCTCTTCTGATCTCTCCCAGTCTGTGTTATTGCTCTAAACAACAAGATTGAACTACCTAAAAACCGAGTCTTATATTTTATTTTAAAATCTGCTTGGAACTCATCCATGCTATGTTTACTGCTCTGGAAAACAACATTGAACAACCGATTCTGAGTATATTTTAAAATCTCATCTAATCTGCAAGAAACTCATCCAAGCTCTTTACTGCTCTGGAAAACAACATTGAACTACCTAAAAACCAATTTTATTTAAAAACTATAAGCTCTTCTCATCTGCTGAAACTCCTCAGAAAAGAAAATTGTGCTCAAACTTACTCTCTTCTGATTTGCCTGTAAGTGTGATATTGCTCTAAACAACAATATTTATCTACCTAAAAATTGATTTTGAGCACATTTTATTTTAAAACTAAAATCTCTTCTGATCTCTCCCAGACTGTGTTATTGCTCTAAACAACAAGATTGAACTACCTAAAAACCGATTCTTATATTTTATTTTAAAATCTGCTTGGAACTATGATTACTGCTCTGGAAAACAACTAAAAACCGATTTATATATTTTAAAACTATAATCTCTTCTCATCTGCTGAAACTCCTCAGAAAAGAAAATTGTGCTCAAACTGACTCTCTTCTAATCTGCCTGAAACTGATATTGCTCTAAACAACAATTGATTTTGAGCACATTTTATTTTAAAACTAAAATCTTAATGATCTCACCCAGACTGTGTTATTACTTTTAAACAACAACAATATTGAACTACCTACAAACTGAGTCTCTTCCAATCTTTCTGAAAAAAACATTGAACGATTTTATTTTAAAACAATTATCTTTTCTGATCTGCTGGAAAACAACATTGAACTAACTAAAAACCAATTCTGACTATATTTCATTTTAAACTCATCTCATTTGCTGAAACTCATCAGAAAAGAAAATTGTGCTCAAACTTACTCTCTTCTGATTTGCGTGTAACTGTGCTCTAAATAACAATATTTATCTACCTAAAAATTGATTTTGAACACATTTTATTTTAAAAATTTTTAAAATTTTCAAATAAAATTTTAAAAATAAAATGTTCAAAATCAATTTTTTGGTAGATAAATATTGTTGTTTAGAGCACAGTTACACGCAAATCAGAAGAGAGTAAGTTTGAGCACAATTTTCTTTTCTGATGAGTTTCAGCAAATGAGAATAGCTTGTTGTAGCATTGTTGTAGTTCAATATTATTGTTGTTTAAAAGTAATAACACAGTCTGGGTGAGATCATTAAGATTTTAGTTTTAAAATAAAATGTGCTCAAAATCAATTGTTGTTTAGAGCAATATCAGTTTCAGGCAAATCAGAAGAGAGTAAGTTTGAGCACAATTTTCTTTTCTGATGAGTTTCAGCAGAATAGCTGCTACCTACAAACTACCTATAAAATGAGTCTCTTCCAATCTTTCTGAAACTACTCTAAACAACAGATATTCAGTTGTTTCATTGAAAAAAACATTGAACGATTTTATATTAAAACAATTATCTTTTCTGATCTGCTGGAAAACAACATTGAACTAACTAAAAACCAATTCTGACTATATTTTATTTTAAAACTATAAGCTATTCTCATTTGCTGAAACTCATCAGAAAAGAAAATTGTGCTCAAACTTACTCTCTTCTGATTTGCCTGTAACTGTGCTCAAAACAATAATATTTATCTACCTAAAAATTGATTTTGAACATATTTTATTTTAAAAAAATTGTGCTCAAACTGACTCTCTTCTGATCAGCCTGAAACTGATATTGCTCTAAACAATTGATTTTGAGCACATTTTATTTTAAAACTAAAATCTTAATGATCTCACCCAGACTGTGAGATCATTGAAAATTGATTTGAAAAAAAACATTGAACTACCTAAAACCGATTCTGACTATATTTTATTTTAAAACTATAAGCTATTCTCATTTGCTGAAACTCATCAGAAAAGGAAATTGTGCTCAAACTTACTCTCTTCTGATTTGCCTGAAACTAAAATCTTAATGATCTCACCCAGACTGTGTTATTACTTTTAAACAACAACAATATTGAACTACAACAATGTTAAACAACAAGCTATTCTCATTTGCTGAAACTCATCAGAAAATAAAATTGTGCTCAAACTTACTCTCTTCTGATTTGCGTGTAACTGTGCTCTAAACAACAATATTTATCTACCTAAAAATTGATTTTGAACACATTTTATTTTAAAAATTTTAAAAATTTTTAAAATTTTATTTGAAAATTTTAAAAATTTTATTTGAAAAAAACATTGAACTACCTAAAACCGATTCTGAGTACATTTTATTTTAAAAGTATAAGCTCTTCTCATCTGCTGAAACTCATCAGAAAAGAAAATTGTGCTCAAACTGACTCTCTTCTGATTTGCGTGTAACTGTACTCTAAACAACAATATTTATCTACCTAAAAATTTTGAGCACATTTTATTTTAAAACTAAAATCTCTTCTGATCTCTCCCAGTCTGTGTTATTGCTCTAAACAACAAGATTGAACTACCTAAAAACCGAGTCTTATATTTTATTTTAAAATCTGCTTGGAACTCATCCATGCTATGTTTACTGCTCTGGAAAACAACATTGAACAACCGATTCTGAGTATATTTTAAAATCTCATCTAATCTGCAAGAAACTCATCCAAGCTCTTTACTGCTCTGGAAAACAACATTGAACTACCTAAAAACCAATTTTATTTAAAAACTATAAGCTCTTCTCATCTGCTGAAACTCCTCAGAAAAGAAAATTGTGCTCAAACTTACTCTCTTCTGATTTGCCTGTAAGTGTGATATTGCTCTAAACAACAATATTTATCTACCTAAAAATTGATTTTGAGCACATTTTATTTTAAAACTAAAATCTCTTCTGATCTCTCCCAGACTGTGTTATTGCTCTAAACAACAAGATTGAACTACCTAAAAACCGATTCTTATATTTTATTTTAAAATCTGCTTGGAACTGTGATTACTGCTCTGGAAAACAACTAAAAACCGATTTATATATTTTAAAACTATAATCTCTTCTCATCTGCTGAAACTCCTCAGAAAAAGAAAATTGTGCTCAAACTGACTCTCTTCTAATCTGCCTGAAACTGATATTGCTCTAAACAACAATTGATTTTGAGCACATTTTATTTTAAAACTAAAATCTTAATGATCTCACCCAGACTGTGTTATTACTTTTAAACAACAACAATATTGAACTACCTACAAACTGAGTCTCTTCCAATCTTTCTGAAAAAAACATTGAACGATTTTATTTTAAAACAATTATCTTTTCTGATCTGCTGGAAAACAACATTGAACTAACTAAAAACCAATTCTGACTATATTTCATTTTAAACTCATCTCATTTGCTGAAACTCATCAGAAAAGAAAATTGTGCTCAAACTTACTCTCTTCTGATTTGCGTGTAACTGTGCTCTAAACAACAATATTTATCTACCTAAAAATTGATTTTGAACACATTTTATTTTAAAAATTTTTAAAATTTTCAAATAAAATTTTAAAAATAAAATGTTCAAAATCAATTTTTTGGTAGATAAATATTGTTGTTTAGAGCACAGTTACACGCAAATCAGAAGAGAGTAAGTTTGAGCACAATTTTCTTTTCTGATGAGTTTCAGCAGATGAGAATAGCTTGTTGTAGCATTGTTGTAGTTCAATATTATTGTTGTTTAAAAGTAATAACACAGTCTGGGTGAGATCATTAAGATTTTAGTTTTAAAATAAAATGTGCTCAAAATCAATTGTTGTTTAGAGCAATATCAGTTTCAGGCAAATCAGAAGAGAGTAAGTTTGAGCACAATTTTCTTTTCTGATGAGTTTCAGCAGAATAGCTGCTACCTACAAACTACCTATAAAATGAGTCTCTTCCAATCTTTCTGAAACTACTCTAAACAACAGATATTCAGTTGTTTCATTGAAAAAAACATTGAACGATTTTATTTTAAAACAATTATCTTTTCTGATCTGCTGGAAAACAACATTGAACTAACTAAAAACCAATTCTGACTATATTTTATTTTAAAACTATAAGCTATTCTCATTTGCTGAAACTCATCAGAAAAGGAAATTGTGCTCAAACTTACTCTCTTCTGATTTGCCTGAAACTGATA
Organism: Geotrypetes seraphini; assembly: GCF_902459505.1. Classification (NCBI taxonomy): domain Eukaryota; kingdom Metazoa; phylum Chordata; class Amphibia; order Gymnophiona; family Dermophiidae; genus Geotrypetes; species Geotrypetes seraphini. The sequence continues at coordinate 399,514,567 of NC_047084.1, read as the reverse complement.
TTGCTCTAAACAACAATTGATTTTGAGCACATTTTATTTTAAAACTAAAATCTTAATGATCTCACCCAGACTGTGTTATTACTTTTAAACAACAACAATATTGAACTACAACAATGTTAAACAACAAGCTATTCTCATTTGCTGAAACTCATCAGAAAATAAAATTGTGCTCAAACTTACTCTCTTCTGATTTGCCTGTAACTGTGCTCAAAACAATAATATTTATCTACCTAAAAATTGATTTTGAACATATTTTATTTTAAAAAAATTGTGCTCAAACTGACTCTCTTCTGATCAGCCTGAAACTGATATTGCTCTAAACAATTGATTTTGAGCACATTTTATTTTAAAACTAAAATCTTAATGATCTCACCCAGACTGTGAGATCATTGAAAATTGATTTGAAAAAAACATTGAACTACCTAAAACCGATTCTGACTATATTTTATTTTAAAACTATAAGCTATTCTCATTTGCTGAAACTCATCAGAAAAGGAAATTGTGCTCAAACTTACTCTCTTCTGATTTGCCTGAAACTGATATTGCTCTAAACAACAATTGATTTTGAGCACATTTTATTTTAAAACTAAAATCTTAATGATCTCACCCAGACTGTGTTATTACTTTTAAACAACAACAATATTGAACTACAACAATGTTAAACAACAAGCTATTCTCATTTGCTGAAACTCATCAGAAAATAAAATTGTGCTCAAACTTACTCTCTTCTGATTTGCGTGTAACTGTGCTCTAAACAACAATATTTATCTACCTAAAAATTGATTTTGAACACATTTTATTTTAAAAATTTTAAAAATTTTAAAAATTTTATTTGAAAATTTTAAAAATTTTTAAAATTTTATTTGAAAATTTTAAAAATTTTTAAAATTTTATTTGAAAATTTTAAAAATTTTATTTGAAAAAAACATTGAACTACCTAAAACCGATTCTGAGTACATTTTATTTTAAAAGTATAAGCTCTTCTCATCTGCTGAAACTCATCAGAAAAGAAAATTGTGCTCAAACTGACTCTCTTCTGATTTGCGTGTAACTGTACTCTAAACAACAATATTTATCTACCTAAAAATTTTGAGCACATTTTATTTTAAAACTAAAATCTCTTCTGATCTCTCCCAGTCTGTGTTATTGCTCTAAACAACAAGATTGAACTACCTAAAAACCGAGTCTTATATTTTATTTTAAAATCTGCTTGGAACTATGATTACTGCTCTGGAAAACAACTAAAAACCGATTTATATATTTTAAAACTATAATCTCTTCTCATCTGCTGAAACTCCTCAGAAAAGAAAATTGTGCTCAAACTGACTCTTCTAATCTGCCTGAAACTGATATTGCTCTAAACAACAATTGATTTTGAGCACATTTTATTTTAAAACTAAAATCTTAATGATCTCACCCAGACTGTGTTATTACTTTTAAACAACAACAATATTGAACTACCTACAAACTGAGTCTCTTCCAATCTTTCTGAAAAAAACATTGAACGATTTTATTTTAAAACAATTATCTTTTCTGATCTGCTGGAAAACAACATTGAAGTAACTAAAAACCAATTCTGACTATATTTCATTTTAAACTCATCTCATTTGCTGAAACTCATCAGAAAAGAAAATTGTGCTCAAACTTACTCTCTTCTGATTTGCGTGTAACTGTGCTCTAAACAACAATATTTATCTACCTAAAAATTGATTTTGAACACATTTTATTTTAAAAATTTTTAAAATTTTCAAATAAAATTTTTAAAATTTTAAAAATTTTATTTGAAAATTTTAAAAATTTTATTTGAAAAAACCGTTTATGAGTATATTTTATTTTAAAACTATTGTTTAAAAGCAATAACAGTCTGGGTGAGATCATTAAGATTTTAGTTTTAAAATAAAATGTACTCAGAATCGGTTTTAGGTAGTTCAATGTTTTTTTCAAATAAAATTTTTAAAATTTTCAAATAAAATTTTTAAAATTTTTAAAATAAAATGTGTTCAAAATCAATTTTTAGGTAGATAAATATTGTTGTTTAGAGCACAGTTACAGGCAAATCAGAAGAGAGTAAGTTTGAGCACAATTTTCTTTTCTGATGAGTTTCAGCAAATGATAATAGCTTATAGTTTTAAAATAAAATATAGTCAGAATTGGTTTTTAGTTAGTTCAATGTTGTTTTCCAGCAGATCAGAAAAGATAATTGTTTTAAAATAAAATCGTTCAATGTTTTTTTTCAATGAAACAACTGAATATCTGTTGTTTAGAGTAGTTTCAGAAAGATTGGAAGAGGTAGTTTGTAGGTAGCAGCTATTCTGCTGAAACTCATCAGAAAAGAAAATTGTGCTCAAACTTACTCTCTTCTGATTTGCCTGTAACTGTGCTCAAAACAATAATATTTATCTACCTAAAAATTGATTTTGAACATATTTTATTTTAAAAATTTTAAAAATTTTATTTGAAAATTTTAAAAATTTTATTTGAAAAAAACATTGAACTACCGATTCTGAGTACATTTTATTTTAAAACTATAAGCTCTTCTCATCTGCTGAAACTCATCAAAAAAGAAAATTGTGCTCAAAATCAATTGTCAAAAGCAATATCAGTTTCAGGCAGATCAGAAGAGAGTCAGTTTGAGCACAATTTTCTTTTCTGATGAGTTTCAGCAGATGAGATGAGCTTATACTTTTAAAATAAAATGTATTCAGAATAGGTTTTAGGTAGTTCAATGTTTTTGACTGTTATTACTTTTAAACAACAACAATATTGAACTACCTACAAACTGAGTCTCTTCCAATCTTTCTGAAAAAAACATTGAAAGATTTTATTTTAAAACAATTATCTTTTCTGATCTGCTGGAAAACAACATTGAAGTAACTAAAAACCAATACTGACTATATTTTATTTTAAAACTATAACTGTGCTCTAAACAACAATATTTATCTACAAAAAAATTGATTTTGAACACATTTTATTTTGAAAATTTTAAAAATTTTATTTGAAAAAAAACATTGAACTACCTAAAACCGATTCTGAGTACATTTTATTTTAAAACTATAAGCTCTTCTCATCTGCTGAAACTCATCAAAAAAGAAAATTGTGCTCAAACTGACTCTCTTCTGATCTGCCTGAAACTGATATTGCTCTAAACAACAATTGATTTTGAGCACATTTTATTTTAAAACTAAAATCTTAATGAAAATTTGAAAATTATAAAAATTTTATTTGAAAAAAACATTGAACTACCTAAAACCGATTCTGAGTATTTTATTTTAAAACTCATCTCATCTCAACTCATCTCATCTGCTGAAACTCATCAGAAAAGAAAATTGTGCTCAAACTTACTCTCTTCTGATTTGCCTGTAACTGTGCTCTAAACAACAATATTTATCTACCTAAAAATTGATTTTGACACATTTTATTTTAAAAATTTTTAAAATTTTCAAATAAAATTTTTAAAATTTTAAAAATTTTATTTGAAAATTTTTAAAATTTTATTTGAAAAAAACCGTTTATGAGTATATTTTATTTTAAAACTATTGTTTAAAAGCAATAACAGTCTGGGTGAGATCATTAAGATTTTAGTTTTAAAATAAAATGTACTCAGAATCGGTTTTAGGTAGTTCAATGTTTTTTTCAAATAAAATTTTAAAAATTTTCAAATAAAATTTTTAAAATTTTAAAAATTTAAAAAATTTAATTGAAAATTTTAAAAATTTTTAAAATAAAATGTGTTCAAAATCAATTTTTAGGTAGATAAATATTGTTGTTTAGAGCACAGTTACAGGCAAATCAGAAGAGAGTAAGTTTGAGCACAATTTTCATTTCTGATGAGTTTCAGCAAATGAGAATAGCTTTAAAATAAAATATAGTCAGAATTGGTTTTTAGTTAGTTCAATGTTGTTTTCCAGCAGATCAGAAAAGATAATTGTTTTAAAATAAAATCGTTCAATGTTTTTTTCAATGAAACAACTGAATATCTGTTGTTTAGAGTAGTTTCAGAAAGATTGGAAGAGGTAGTTTGTAGGTAGCAGCTATTCTGCTGAAACTCATCAGAAAAGAAAATTGTGCTCAAACTTACTCTCTTCTGATTTGCCTGTAACTGTGCTCAAAACAATAATATTTATCTACCTAAAAAATTGATTTTGAACATATTTTATTTTAAAAATTTTTAAAATTTTATTTGAAAATTTTAAAAATTTTATTTGAAAAAAACATTGAACTACCGATTCTGAGTACATTTTATTTTAAAACTATAAGCTCGTCTCATCTGCTGAAACTCATCAGAAAAGAAAATTGTGCTCAAACTTACTCTCTTCTGATCTGCCTGAAACTGATATTGCTCTAAACAACAATTTATTTTGAGCACATTTTATTTTAAAACTAAATTCTTAATGATCTCACCCAGACTGTTATTACTTTTAAACAACAACAATATTGAACTACCTACAAACTGAGTCTCTTCCAAGCTTTCTGAAAAAACATTGAAAGATTTTATTTTAAAACAATTATCTTTTCTGATCTGCTGGAAAACAACATTGAAGTAACTAAAAACCAATATTCTCATTTGCTGAAACTCATCAGAAAAGAAAATTGTGCTCAAAGTTACTCTCTTCTGATTTGCCTGAAACTGATATTGCTCTAAACAACAATTGATTTTGAGCACATTTTATTTTAAAACTAAAATCTTAATGAAAATTTGAAAATTTTAAAAATTTTATTTGAAAAAAACATTGACCTACCTAAAACCGATTCTGAGTATTTTATTTTAAAACTCATCTCATCTCAACTCATCTCATCTGCTGAAACTCATTAGAAAAGAAAATTGTGTTCAAACTTACTCTCTTCTGATTTGCCTGAAACTGATATTGCTCTAAACAACAATTGATTTTGAGCACATTTTATTTTAAAACTAAAATCTTAATGAAAATTTTAAAATTTTAAAAATTTTATTTGAAAAAAACATTGACCTACCTAAAACCGATTCTGAGTATTTTATTTTAAAACTCATCTCATCTCAACTCATCTCATCTGCTGAAACTCATTAGAAAAGAAAATTGTGCTCAAACTTACTCTCTTCTGATTTGCCTGATTTGCATGTATCTTCCTATAAATTGATTTTGAACACATTTTATTTTAAAAATTTTAAAAATTTTATTTGAAAATTTTAAAAATTTTAAAAATTTTATTTGAAAAAAACATTGAACTACCTAAAACCGATTCTGAGTATTTTATTTTAAAACTATAAGCTCTGTTCATCTGCTGAAACTCATCAAAAAAGAAAATTGTGCTCAAACTGACTCTCTTCTGATCTACCTGAAACTGATATTGCTCTAAACAATTGATATTGAGCACATTTTATTTTAAAACTAAAATCTTAATGATCTCACCCAGACTGTGTTATTGCTTTTAATCAACAACAATATTGATTCTGAGTCTACAAACTGAGTCTACAAACTGAGTCTACAAACTGAGTCTCTTCCAATCTTTCTGAAACTGTGATAATGCTCTAAACAACAGATATTCAGTTGTTTCATTGAAAAAAAATTGAACGATTTTATTTTAAAACAATTATCTTTTCTGATCTGCTGGAACACAACATTGAACTAACTAAAAACCAATTCTGACTATATTTTATTTTAAAACTATAAGCTATTCTGCTGAAACTCATCAGAAAAGAAAATTGTGCTCAAACTTACTCTCTTCTGATTTGCCTGTAACTGTGCTCTAAACAACAATATTTATCTACCTAAAAATTGATTTTGACACATTTTATTTTAAAAATTTTTAAAATTTTCAAATAAAATTTTAAAAATTTTAAAAATTTTATTTGAAAATTTTTAAAATATTATTTGAAAAAACCGTTTATGAGTATATTTTATTTTAAAACTATTGTTTTAAAAGCAATAACAGTCTGGGTGAGATCATTAAGATTTTAGTTTTAAAATAAAATGTGTTCAAAATCAATTTTTAGGTAGATAAATATTGTTGTTTAGAGCACAGTTACAGGCAAATTAGAAGAGAGTAAGTTTGAGCACAATTTTCATTTCTGATGAGTTTCAGCAGATGAGAATAGCTTTAAAATAAAATATAGTCAGAATTGGTTTTTAGTTAGTTCAATGTTGTTTTCCAGCAGATCAGAAAAGATAATTGTTTTAAAATAAAATCGTTCAATGTTTTTTTCAATGAAACAACTGAATATCTGTTGTTTAGAGTAGTTTCAGAAAGATTGGAAGAGGTAGTTTGTAGGTAGCAGCTATTCTGCTGAAACTTATCAGAAAAGAAAATTGTGCTCAAACTTACTCTCTTCTGATTTGCCTGTAACTGTGCTCAAAACAACAATATTTATCTACCTAAAAATTGATTTTGAACATATTTTATTTTAAAAATTTTAAAAATTTTATTTGAAAAAAACATTGAACTACCTAAAACCGATTCTGAGTACATTTTATTTTAAAACTATAAGCTCTTCTCATCTGCTGAAACTCATCAAAAAAGAAAATTGTGCTCAAACTGACTCTTTTCTGATCTGCCTGAAACTGATATTGCTCTAAACAACAATTGATTTTGAGCACATTTTATTTTAAAACTAAAATCTTAATGAAAATTTGAAAATTATAAAAATTTTATTTGAAAAAAACATTGAACTACCTAAAACCGATTCTGAGTATTTTATTTTAAAACTCATCTCATCTCAACTCATCTCATCTGCTGAAACTCATCAGAAAAGAAAATTGTGCTCAAACTTACTCTCTTCTGATTTGCCTGAAACTGATATTGCTCTAAACAACAATATTTATCTACCTAAAAATTGATTTTGACACATTTTATTTTAAAAATTTTTAAAATTTTCAAATAAAATTTTTAAAATTTTAAAAATTTTATTTGAAAATTTTTAAAATTTTATTTGAAAAAAACCGTTTATGAGTATATTTTATTTTAAAACTATTGTTTAAAAGCAATAACAGTCTGGGTGAGATCATTAAGATTTTAGTTTTAAAATAAAATGTACTCAGAATCGGTTTTAGGTAGTTCAATGTTTTTTTCAAATAAAATTTTAAAAATTTTCAAATAAAATTTTTAAAATTTTAAAAATTTAAAAAATTTAATTGAAAATTTTAAAAATTTTTAAAATAAAATGTGTTCAAAATCAATTTTTAGGTAGATAAATATTGTTGTTTAGAGCACAGTTACAGGCAAATCAGAAGAGAGTAAGTTTGAGCACAATTTTCATTTCTGATGAGTTTCAGCAAATGAGAATAGCTTTAAAATAAAATATAGTCAGAATTGGTTTTTAGTTAGTTCAATGTTGTTTTCCAGCAGATCAGAAAAGATAATTGTTTTAAAATAAAATCGTTCAATGTTTTTTTCAATGAAACAACTGAATATCTGTTGTTTAGAGTAGTTTCTGAAAGATTGGAAGAGGTAGTTTGTAGGTAGCAGCTATTCTGCTGAAACTCATCAGAAAAGAAAATTGTGCTCAAACTTACTCTCTTCTGATTTGCCTGTAACTGTGCTCAAAACAATAATATTTATCTACCTAAAAAATTGATTTTGAACATATTTTATTTTAAAAATTTTTAAAATTTTCAAATAAAATTTTAAAAATTTTTATTTGAAAAAAACATTGAACTACCGATTCTGAGTACATTTTATTTTAAAACTAAAATCTTAATGATCTCACCCAGACTGTGAGATCATTGAAAATTGATTTGAAAAAAAACATTGAACTACCTAAAACCGATTCTGACTATATTTTATTTTAAAACTATAAGCTATTCTCATTTGCTGAAACTCATCAGAAAAGGAAATTGTGCTCAAACTTACTCTCTTCTGATTTGCCTGAAACTAAAATCTTAATGATCTCACCCAGACTGTGTTATTACTTTTAAACAACAACAATATTGAACTACAACAATGTTAAACAACAAGCTATTCTCATTTGCTGAAACTCATCAGAAAATAAAATTGTGCTCAAACTTACTCTCTTCTGATTTGCGTGTAACTGTGCTCTAAACAACAATATTTATCTACCTAAAAATTGATTTTGAACACATTTTATTTTAAAAATTTTAAAAATTTTAAAAATTTTATTTGAAAATTTTAAAAATTTTATTTGAAAAAAACATTGAACTACCTAAAACCGATTCTGAGTACATTTTATTTTAAAAGTATAAGCTCTTCTCATCTGCTGAAACTCATCAGAAAAGAAAATTGTGCTCAAACTGACTCTCTTCTGATTTGCGTGTAACTGTACTCTAAACAACAATATTTATCTACCTAAAAATTTTGAGCACATTTTATTTTAAAACTAAAATCTCTTCTGATCTCTCCCAGTCTGTGTTATTGCTCTAAACAACAAGATTGAACTACCTAAAAACCGAGTCTTATATTTTATTTTAAAATCTGCTTGGAACTCATCCATGCTATGTTTACTGCTCTGGAAAACAACATTGAACAACCGATTCTGAGTATATTTTAAAATCTCATCTAATCTGCAAGAAACTCATCCAAGCTCTTTACTGCTCTGGAAAACAACATTGAACTACCTAAAAACCAATTTTATTTAAAAACTATAAGCTCTTCTCATCTGCTGAAACTCCTCAGAAAAGAAAATTGTGCTCAAACTTACTCTCTTCTGATTTGCCTGTAAGTGTGATATTGCTCTAAACAACAATATTTATCTACCTAAAAATTGATTTTGAGCACATTTTATTTTAAAACTAAAATCTCTTCTGATCTCTCCCAGACTGTGTTATTGCTCTAAACAACAAGATTGAACTACCTAAAAACCGATTCTTATATTTTATTTTAAAATCTGCTTGGAACTATGATTACTGCTCTGGAAAACAACTAAAAACCGATTTATATATTTTAAAACTATAATCTCTTCTCATCTGCTGAAACTCCTCAGAAAAGAAAATTGTGCTCAAACTGACTCTCTTCTAATCTGCCTGAAACTGATATTGCTCTAAACAACAATTGATTTTGAGCACATTTTATTTTAAAACTAAAATCTTAATGATCTCACCCAGACTGTGTTATTACTTTTAAACAACAACAATATTGAACTACCTACAAACTGAGTCTCTTCCAATCTTTCTGAAAAAAACATTGAACGATTTTATTTTAAAACAATTATCTTTTCTGATCTGCTGGAAAACAACATTGAACTAACTAAAAACCAATTCTGACTATATTTCATTTTAAACTCATCTCATTTGCTGAAACTCATCAGAAAAGAAAATTGTGCTCAAACTTACTCTCTTCTGATTTGCGTGTAACTGTGCTCTAAACAACAATATTTATCTACCTAAAAATTGATTTTGAACACATTTTATTTTAAAAATTTTTAAAATTTTCAAATAAAATTTTAAAAATAAAATGTTCAAAATCAATTTTTTGGTAGATAAATATTGTTGTTTAGAGCACAGTTACACGCAAATCAGAAGAGAGTAAGTTTGAGCACAATTTTCTTTTCTGATGAGTTTCAGCAAATGAGAATAGCTTGTTGTAGCATTGTTGTAGTTCAATATTATTGTTGTTTAAAAGTAATAACACAGTCTGGGTGAGATCATTAAGATTTTAGTTTTAAAATAAAATGTGCTCAAAATCAATTGTTGTTTAGAGCAATATCAGTTTCAGGCAAATCAGAAGAGAGTAAGTTTGAGCACAATTTTCTTTTCTGATGAGTTTCAGCAGAATAGCTGCTACCTACAAACTACCTATAAAATGAGTCTCTTCCAATCTTTCTGAAACTACTCTAAACAACAGATATTCAGTTGTTTCATTGAAAAAAACATTGAACGATTTTATTTTAAAACAATTATCTTTTCTGATCTGCTGGAAAACAACATTGAACTAACTAAAAACCAATTCTGACTATATTTTATTTTAAAACTATAAGCTATTCTCATTTGCTGAAACTCATCAGAAAAGAAAATTGTGCTCAAACTTACTCTCTTCTGATTTGCCTGTAACTGTGCTCAAAACAATAATATTTATCTACCTAAAAATTGATTTTGAACATATTTTATTTTAAAAAAATTGTGCTCAAACTGACTCTCTTCTGATCAGCCTGAAACTGATATTGCTCTAAACAATTGATTTTGAGCACATTTTATTTTAAAACTAAAATCTTAATGATCTCACCCAGACTGTGAGATCATTGAAAATTGATTTGAAAAAAACATTGAACTACCTAAAACCGATTCTGACTATATTTTATTTTAAAACTATAAGCTATTCTCATTTGCTGAAACTCATCAGAAAAGGAAATTGTGCTCAAACTTACTCTCTTCTGATTTGCCTGAAACTAAAATCTTAATGATCTCACCCAGACTGTGTTATTACTTTTAAACAACAACAATATTGAACTACAACAATGTTAAACAACAAGCTATTCTTATTTGCTGAAACTCATCAGAAAAGAAAATTTTGCTCAAACTGACTCTCTTCTGATCTGCCTGTAACTGTGCTCTAAACAACAATATTTATCTACCTTGATTTTGAACACATTTTATTTTTAAAATTTTAAAAGTTTTATTTGAAAATTTTTAAAATTTTATTTGAAAATTTTAAAAATTTTATTTGAAAAAAACATTGAACTATCTAAAACCGATTCTGAGTAAATTTTATTTTAAAAGTATAAGCTCTTCTCATCTGCTGAAACTCATCAGAAAAGAAAATTGTGCTCAAACTGACTCTCTTCTGATTTGCGTGTAACTGTACTCTAAACAACAATATTTATCTACCTAAAAATTTTGAGCACATTTTATTTTAAAACTAAAATCTCTTCTGATCTCTCCCAGTCTGTGTTATTGCTCTAAACAACAAGATTGAACTACCTAAAAACCGAGTCTTATATTTTATTTTAAAATCTGCTTGGAACTCATCCATGCTATGTTTACTGCTCTGGAAAACAACATTGAACAACCGATTCTGAGTATATTTTAAAATCTCATCTAATCTGCAAGAAACTCATCCAAGCTCTTTACTGCTCTGGAAAACAACATTGAACTACCTAAAAACCAATTTTATTTAAAAACTATAAGCTCTTCTCATCTGCTGAAACTCCTCAGAAAAGAAAATTGTGCTCAAACTTACTCTCTTCTGATTTGCCTGTAAGTGTGATATTGCTCTAAACAACAATATTTATCTACCTAAAAATTGATTTTGAGCACATTTTATTTTAAAACTAAAATCTCTTCTGATCTCTCCCAGACTGTGTTATTGCTCTAAACAACAAGATTGAACTACCTAAAAACCGATTCTTATATTTTATTTTAAAATCTGCTTGGAACTGTGATTACTGCTCTGGAAAACAACTAAAAACCGATTTATATATTTTAAAACTATAATCTCTTCTCATCTGCTGAAACTCCTCAGAAAAGAAAATTGTGCTCAAACTGACTCTCTTCTAATCTGCCTGAAACTGATATTGCTCTAAACAACAATTGATTTTGAGCACATTTTATTTTAAAACTAAAATCTTAATGATCTCACCCAGACTGTGTTATTACTTTTAAACAACAACAATATTGAACTACCTACAAACTGAGTCTCTTCCAATCTTTCTGAAAAAAACATTGAACGATTTTATTTTAAAACAATTATCTTTTCTGATCTGCTGGAAAACAACATTGAACTAACTAAAAACCAATTCTGACTATATTTCATTTTAAACTCATCTCATTTGCTGAAACTCATCAGAAAAGAAAATTGTGCTCAAACTTACTCTCTTCTGATTTGCGTGTAACTGTGCTCTAAACAACAATATTTATCTACCTAAAAATTGATTTTGAACACATTTTATTTTAAAAATTTTTAAAATTTTCAAATAAAATTTTAAAAATAAAATGTTCAAAATCAATTTTTTGGTAGATAAATATTGTTGTTTAGAGCACAGTTACACGCAAATCAGAAGAGAGTAAGTTTGAGCACAATTTTCTTTTCTGATGAGTTTCAGCAGATGAGAATAGCTTGTTGTAGCATTGTTGTAGTTCAATATTATTGTTGTTTAAAAGTAATAACACAGTCTGGGTGAGATCATTAAGATTTTAGTTTTAAAATAAAATGTGCTCAAAATCAATTGTTGTTTAGAGCAATATCAGTTTCAGGCAAATCAGAAGAGAGTAAGTTTGAGCACAATTTTCTTTTCTGATGAGTTTCAGCAGAATAGCTGCTACCTACAAACTACCTATAAAATGAGTCTCTTTCATTCTTTCTGAAACTACTCTAAACAACAGATATTCAGTTGTTTCATTGAAAAAAACATTGAACGATTTTATATTAAAACAATTATCTTTTCTGATCTGCTGGAAAACAACATTGAACTAACTAAAAACCAATTCTGACTATATTTTATTTTAAAACTATAAGCTATTCTCATTTGCTGAAACTCATCAGAAAAGAAAATTGTGCTCAAACTTACTCTCTTCTGATTTGCCTGAAACTGATATTGCTCTAAACAACAATTGATTTTGAGCACATTTTATTTTAAAACTAAAATCTTAATGATCTCACCCAGACTGTGTTATTACTTTTAAACAACAACAATATTGAACTACAACAATGTTAAACAACAAGCTATTCTCATTTGCTGAAACTCATCAGAAAATAAAATTGTGCTCAAACTTACTCTCTTCTGATTTGCCTGTAACTGTGCTCAAAACAATAATATTTATCTACCTAAAAATTGATTTTGAACATATTTTATTTTAAAAAAATTGTGCTCAAACTGACTCTCTTCTGATCAGCCTGAAACTGATATTGCTCTAAACAATTGATTTTGAGCACATTTTATTTTAAAACTAAAATCTTAATGATCTCACCCAGACTGTGAGATCATTGAAAATTGATTTGAAAAAAACATTGAACTACCTAAAACCGATTCTGACTATATTTTATTTTAAAACTATAAGCTATTCTCATTTGCTGAAACTCATCAGAAAAGGAAATTGTGCTCAAACTTACTCTCTTCTGATTTGCCTGAAACTGATATTGCTCTAAACAACAATTGATTTTGAGCACATTTTATTTTAAAACTAAAATCTTAATGATCTCACCCAGACTGTGTTATTACTTTTAAACAACAACAATATTGAACTACAACAATGTTAAACAACAAGCTATTCTCATTTGCTGAAACTCATCAGAAAATAAAATTGTGCTCAAACTTACTCTCTTCTGATTTGCGTGTAACTGTGCTCTAAACAACAATATTTATCTACCTAAAAATTGATTTTGAACACATTTTATTTTAAAAATTTTAAAAATTTTAAAAATTTTATTTGAAAATTTTAAAAATTTTTAAAATTTTATTTGAAAATTTTAAAAATTTTTAAAATTTTATTTGAAAATTTTAAAAATTTTATTTGAAAAAAACATTGAACTACCTAAAACCGATTCTGAGTACATTTTATTTTAAAAGTATAAGCTCTTCTCATCTGCTGAAACTCATCAGAAAAGAAAATTGTGCTCAAACTGACTCTCTTCTGATTTGCGTGTAACTGTACTCTAAACAACAATATTTATCTACCTAAAAATTTTGAGCACATTTTATTTTAAAACTAAAATCTCTTCTGATCTCTCCCAGTCTGTGTTATTGCTCTAAACAACAAGATTGAACTACCTAAAAACCGAGTCTTATATTTTATTTTAAAATCTGCTTGGAACTATGATTACTGCTCTGGAAAACAACTAAAAACCGATTTATATATTTTAAAACTATAATCTCTTCTCATCTGCTGAAACTCCTCAGAAAAGAAAATTGTGCTCAAACTGACTCTTCTAATCTGCCTGAAACTGATATTGCTCTAAACAACAATTGATTTTGAGCACATTTTATTTTAAAACTAAAATCTTAATGATCTCACCCAGACTGTGTTATTACTTTTAAACAACAACAATATTGAACTACCTACAAACTGAGTCTCTTCCAATCTTTCTGAAAAAAACATTGAACGATTTTATTTTAAAACAATTATCTTTTCTGATCTGCTGGAAAACAACATTGAAGTAACTAAAAACCAATTCTGACTATATTTCATTTTAAACTCATCTCATTTGCTGAAACTCATCAGAAAAGAAAATTGTGCTCAAACTTACTCTCTTCTGATTTGCGTGTAACTGTGCTCTAAACAACAATATTTATCTACCTAAAAATTGATTTTGAACACATTTTATTTTAAAAATTTTTAAAATTTTCAAATAAAATTTTTAAAATTTTAAAAATTTTATTTGAAAATTTTAAAAATTTTATTTGAAAAAACCGTTTATGAGTATATTTTATTTTAAAACTATTGTTTAAAAGCAATAACAGTCTGGGTGAGATCATTAAGATTTTAGTTTTAAAATAAAATGTACTCAGAATCGGTTTTAGGTAGTTCAATGTTTTTTTCAAATAAAATTTTTAAAATTTTCAAATAAAATTTTTAAAATTTTAAAAATAAAATGTGTTCAAAATCAATTTTTAGGTAGATAAATATTGTTGTTTAGAGCACAGTTACAGGCAAATCAGAAGAGAGTAAGTTTGAGCACAATTTTCTTTTCTGATGAGTTTCAGCAAATGAGAATAGCTTATAGTTTTAAAATAAAATATAGTCAGAATTGGTTTTTAGTTAGTTCAATGTTGTTTTCCAGCAGATCAGAAAAGATAATTGTTTTAAAATAAAATCGTTCAATGTTTTTTTTCAATGAAACAACTGAATATCTGTTGTTTAGAGTAGTTTCAGAAAGATTGGAAGAGGTAGTTTGTAGGTAGCAGCTATTCTGCTGAAACTCATCAGAAAAGAAAATTGTGCTCAAACTTACTCTCTTCTGATTTGCCTGTAACTGTGCTCAAAACAATAATATTTATCTACCTAAAAATTGATTTTGAACATATTTTATTTTAAAAATTTTAAAAATTTTATTTGAAAATTTTAAAAATTTTATTTGAAAAAAACATTGAACTACCGATTCTGAGTACATTTTATTTTAAAACTATAAGCTCTTCTCATCTGCTGAAACTCATCAAAAAAGAAAATTGTGCTCAAAATCAATTGTCAAAAGCAATATCAGTTTCAGGCAGATCAGAAGAGAGTCAGTTTGAGCACAATTTTCTTTTCTGATGAGTTTCAGCAGATGAGATGAGCTTATACTTTTAAAATAAAATGTATTCAGAATAGGTTTTAGGTAGTTCAATGTTTTTGACTGTTATTACTTTTAAACAACAACAATATTGAACTACCTACAAACTGAGTCTCTTCCAATCTTTCTGAAAAAAACATTGAAAGATTTTATTTTAAAACAATTATCTTTTCTGATCTGCTGGAAAACAACATTGAAGTAACTAAAAACCAATACTGACTATATTTTATTTTAAAACTATAACTGTGCTCTAAACAACAATATTTATCTACAAAAAAATTGATTTTGAACACATTTTATTTTGAAAATTTTAAAAATTTTATTTGAAAAAAAACATTGAACTACCTAAAACCGATTCTGAGTACATTTTATTTTAAAACTATAAGCTCTTCTCATCTGCTGAAACTCATCAAAAAAGAAAATTGTGCTCAAACTGACTCTCTTCTGATCTGCCTGAAACTGATATTGCTCTAAACAACAATTGATTTTGAGCACATTTTATTTTAAAACTAAAATCTTAATGAAAATTTGAAAATTATAAAAATTTTATTTGAAAAAAACATTGAACTACCTAAAACCGATTCTGAGTATTTTATTTTAAAACTCATCTCATCTCAACTCATCTCATCTGCTGAAACTCATCAGAAAAGAAAATTGTGCTCAAACTTACTCTCTTCTGATTTGCCTGTAACTGTGCTCTAAACAACAATATTTATCTACCTAAAAATTGATTTTGACACATTTTATTTTAAAAATTTTAAAAATTTTCAAATAAAATTTTTAAAATTTTAAAAATTTTATTTGAAAATTTTTAAAATTTTATTTGAAAAAAACCATTTATGAGTATATTTTATTTTAAAACTATTGTTTAAAAGCAATAACAGTCTGGGTGAGATCATTAAGATTTTAGTTTTAAAATAAAATGTACTCAGAATCGGTTTTAGGTAGTTCAATGTTTTTTTCAAATAAAATTTTAAAAATTTTCAAATAAAATTTTTAAAAATTTTAAAAATTTAAAAAATTTAATTGAAAATTTTTAAAATTTTTAAAATAAAATGTGTTCAAAATCAATTTTTAGGTAGATAAATATTGTTGTTTAGAGCACAGTTACAGGCAAATCAGAAGAGAGTAAGTTTGAGCACAATTTTCATTTCTGATGAGTTTCAGCAAATGAGAATAGCTTTAAAATAAAATATAGTCAGAATTGGTTTTTAGTTAGTTCAATGTTGTTTTCCAGCAGATCAGAAAAGATAATTGTTTTAAAATAAAATCGTTCAATGTTTTTTTCAATGAAACAACTGAATATCTGTTGTTTAGAGTAGTTTCAGAAAGATTGGAAGAGGTAGTTTGTAGGTAGCAGCTATTCTGCTGAAACTCATCAGAAAAGAAAATTGTGCTCAAACTTACTCTCTTCTGATTTGCCTGTAACTGTGCTCAAAACAATAATATTTATCTACCTAAAAAATTGATTTTGAACATATTTTATTTTAAAAATTTTTAAAATTTTATTTGAAAATTTTAAAAATTTTATTTGAAAAAAACATTGAACTACCGATTCTGAGTATTTTATTTTAAAACTCATCTCATCTCAACTCATCTCATCTGCTGAAACTCATCAGAAAAGAAAATTGTGCTCAAACTTACTCTCTTCTGATTTGCCTGTAACTGTGCTCTAAACAACAATATTTATCTACCTAAAAATTGATTTTGACACATTTTATTTTAAAAATTTTTAAAATTTTCAAATAAAATTTTTAAAATTTTAAAAATTTTATTTGAAAATTTTTAAAATTTTATTTGAAAAAACCGTTTATGAGTATATTTTATTTTAAAACTATTGTTTAAAAGCAATAACAGTCTGGGTGAGATCATTAAGATTTTAGTTTTAAAATAAAATGTACTCAGAATCGGTTTTAGGTAGTTCAATGTTTTTTTCAAATAAAATTTTAAAAATTTTCAAATAAAATTTTTAAAATTTTAAAAATTTAAAAAATTTAATTGAAAATTTTTAAAATTTTTAAAATAAAATGTGTTCAAAATCAATTTTTAGGTAGATAAATATTGTTGTTTAGAGCACAGTTACAGGCAAATCAGAAGAGAGTAAGTTTGAGCACAATTTTCATTTCTGATGAGTTTCAGCAAATGAGAATAGCTTTAAAATAAAATATAGTCAGAATTGGTTTTTAGTTAGTTCAATGTTGTTTTCCAGCAGATCAGAAAAGATAATTGTTTTAAAATAAAATCGTTCAATGTTTTTTTCAATGAAACAACTGAATATCTGTTGTTTAGAGTAGTTTCAGAAAGATTGGAAGAGGTAGTTTGTAGGTAGCAGCTATTCTGCTGAAACTCATCAGAAAAGAAAATTGTGCTCAAACTTACTCTCTTCTGATTTGCCTGTAACTGTGCTCAAAACAATAATATTTATCTACCTAAAAAATTGATTTTGAACATATTTTATTTTAAAAATTTTTAAAATTTTATTTGAAAATTTTAAAAATTTTATTTGAAAAAAACATTGAACTACCGATTCTGAGTACATTTTATTTTAAAACTATAAGCTCGTCTCATCTGCTGAAACTCATCAGAAAAGAAAATTGTGCTCAAACTTACTCTCTTCTGATCTGCCTGAAACTGATATTGCTCTAAACAACAATTTATTTTGAGCACATTTTATTTTAAAACTAAATTCTTAATGATCTCACCCAGACTGTTATTACTTTTAAACAACAACAATATTGAACTACCTACAAACTGAGTCTCTTCCAAGCTTTCTGAAAAAACATTGAAAGATTTTATTTTAAAACAATTATCTTTTCTGATCTGCTGGAAAACAACATTGAAGTAACTAAAAACCAATATTCTCATTTGCTGAAACTCATCAGAAAAGAAAATTGTGCTCAAAGTTACTCTCTTCTGATTTGCCTGAAACTGATATTGCTCTAAACAACAATTGATTTTGAGCACATTTTATTTTAAAACTAAAATCTTAATGAAAATTTGAAAATTTTAAAAATTTTATTTGAAAAAAACATTGACCTACCTAAAACCGATTCTGAGTATTTTATTTTAAAACTCATCTCATCTCAACTCATCTCATCTGCTGAAACTCATTAGAAAAGAAAATTGTGTTCAAACTTACTCTCTTCTGATTTGCCTGAAACTGATATTGCTCTAAACAACAATTGATTTTGAGCACATTTTATTTTAAAAATTTTAAAAATTTTATTTGAAAATTTTAAAAATTTTAAAAATTTTATTTGAAAAAAACATTGAACTACCTAAAACCGATTCTGAGTATTTTATTTTAAAACTATAAGCTCTGTTCATCTGCTGAAACTCATCAAAAAAGAAAATTGTGCTCAAACTGACTCTCTTCTGATCTACCTGAAACTGATATTGCTCTAAACAATTGATATTGAGCACATTTTATTTTAAAACTAAAATCTTAATGATCTCACCCAGACTGTGTTATTGCTTTTAATCAACAACAATATTGATTCTGAGTCTACAAACTGAGTCTACAAACTGAGTCTACAAACTGAGTCTCTTCCAATCTTTCTGAAACTGTGATAATGCTCTAAACAACAGATATTCAGTTGTTTCATTGAAAAAAAATTGAACGATTTTATTTTAAAACAATTATCTTTTCTGATCTGCTGGAACACAACATTGAACTAACTAAAAACCAATTCTGACTATATTTTATTTTAAAACTATAAGCTATTCTGCTGAAACTCATCAGAAAAGAAAATTGTGCTCAAACTTACTCTCTTCTGATTTGCCTGTAACTGTGCTCTAAACAACAATATTTATCTACCTAAAAATTGATTTTGACACATTTTATTTTAAAAATTTTAAAAATTTTATTTGAAAATTTTTAAAATATTATTTGAAAAAACCGTTTATGAGTATATTTTATTTTAAAACTATTGTTTTAAAAGCAATAACAGTCTGGGTGAGATCATTAAGATTTTAGTTTTAAAATAAAATGTACTCAGAATCGGTTTTAGGTAGTTCAATGTTTTTTTCAAATAAAATTTTAAAAATTTTCAAATAAAATTTTTAAAATTTTAAAAATTTAATTGAAAATTTTAAAAATTTTTAAAATAAAATGTGTTCAAAATCAATTTTTAGGTAGATAAATATTGTTGTTTAGAGCACAGTTACAGGCAAATTAGAAGAGAGTAAGTTTGAGCACAATTTTCATTTCTGATGAGTTTCAGCAGATGAGAATAGCTTTAAAATAAAATATAGTCAGAATTGGTTTTTAGTTAGTTCAATGTTGTTTTCCAGCAGATCAGAAAAGATAATTGTTTTAAAATAAAATCGTTCAATGTTTTTTTCAATGAAACAACTGAATATCTGTTGTTTAGAGTAGTTTCAGAAAGATTGGAAGAGGTAGTTTGTAGGTAGCAGCTATTCTGCTGAAACTCATCAGAAAAGAAAATTGTGCTCAAACTTACTCTCTTCTGATTTGCCTGTAACTGTGCTCAAAACAACAATATTTATCTACCTAAAAATTGATTTTGAACATATTTTATTTTAAAAATTTTAAAAATTTTATTTGAAAAAAACATTGAACTACCTAAAACCGATTCTGAGTACATTTTATTTTAAAACTATAAGCTCTTCTCATCTGCTGAAACTCATCAAAAAAGAAAATTGTGCTCAAACTGACTCTTTTCTGATCTGCCTGAAACTGATATTGCTCTAAACAACAATTGATTTTGAGCACATTTTATTTTAAAACTAAAATCTTAATGAAAATTTGAAAATTATAAAAATTTTATTTGAAAAAAACATTGAACTACCTAAAACCGATTCTGAGTATTTTATTTTAAAACTCATCTCATCTCAACTCATCTCATCTGCTGAAACTCATCAGAAAAGAAAATTGTGCTCAAACTTACTCTCTTCTGATTTGCCTGTAACTGTGCTCTAAACAACAATATTTATCTACCTAAAAATTGATTTTGACACATTTTATTTTTAAAATTTTAAAAATTTTATTTGAAAATTTTTAAAATTTTAAAAATTTTATTTGAAAATTTTTAAAATTTTATTTGAAAAAACCGTTTATGAGTATATTTTATTTTAAAACTATTGTTTAAAAGCAATAACAGTCTGGGTGAGATCATTAAGATTTTAGTTTTAAAATAAAATGTACTCAGAATCGGTTTTAGGTAGTTCAATGTTTTTTTCAAATAAAATTTTAAAAATTTTCAAATAAAATTTTTAAAATTTTAAAAATTTAAAAAATTTAATTGAAAATTTTAAAAATTTTTAAAATAAAATGTGTTCAAAATCAATTTTTAGGTAGATAAATATTGTTGTTTAGAGCACAGTTACAGGCAAATCAGAAGAGAGTAAGTTTGAGCACAATTTTCATTTCTGATGAGTTTCAGCAAATGAGAATAGCTTTAAAATAAAATATAGTCAGAATTGGTTTTTAGTTAGTTCAATGTTGTTTTCCAGCAGATCAGAAAAGATAATTGTTTTAAAATAAAATCGTTCAATGTTTTTTTCAATGAAACAACTGAATATCTGTTGTTTAGAGTAGTTTCAGAAAGATTGGTAGTTTGTAGGTAGCAGCTATTCTGCTGAAACTCATCAGAAAAGAAAATTGTGCTCAAACTTACACTCTTCTGATTTGCCTGTAACTGTGCTCAAAACAATAATATTTATCTACCTAAAAAATTGATTTTGAACATATTTTATTTTAAAAATTTTTTAAATTTTATTTGAAAATTTTAAAAATTTTATTTGAAAAAAACATTGAACTACCGATTCTGAGTACATTTTATTTTAAAACTATAAGCTCGTCTCATCTGCTGAAACTCATCAGAAAAGAAAATTGTGCTCAAACTTACTCTCTTCTGATCTGCCTGAAACTGATATTGCTCTAAACAACAATTGATTTTGAGCACATTTTATTTTAAAACTAAAATCTTAATGAAAATTTGAAAATTTTAAAAATTTTATTTGAAAAAAACATTGACCTACCTAAAACCGATTCTGAGTATTTTATTTTAAAACTCATCTCATCTCAACTCATCTCATCTGCTGAAACTCATTAGAAAAGAAAATTGTGCTCAAACTTACTCTCTTCTGATTTGCCTGTAACTGTGCTCTAAACAACAATATTTATCTTCCTATAAATTGATTTTGAACACATTTTATTTTAAAAATTTTAAAAATTTTATTTGAAAATTTTAAAAATTTTAAAAATTTTATTTGAAAAAAACATTGAACTACTTAAAACCGATTCTGAGTATTTTATTTTAAAACTCATCTCATCTCAACTCATCTCATCTGCTGAAACTCATTAGAAAAGAAAATTGTGCTCAAACTTACTCTCTTCTGATTTGCCTGTAACTGTGCTCAAAACAACAATATTTATCTACCTAAAAATTGATTTTGAACATATTTTATTTTAAAAATTTTAAAAATTTTATTTGAAAAAAACATTGAACTACCTAAAACCGATTCTGAGTACATTTTATTTTAAAACAATTATCTTTTCTAAACTACCTAAAAACCAATTCTGACTATATTTTATTTTAAAACTTAAAGCTCTTCTCATCTGCTGAAACTCATCAGAAAAGAAAATTGTGCTCAAACTTACTCTCTTCTGGTTTGCCTGATATTGCTCTAAACAACAAGATTTATCTACCTAAAAATTGATTTTAACCGGGTCAAGCCTTGGACTTTGGGGACTACAGAGCGAGCGCTCTGACTGTTGAGCCATGAAAGTAGAGCTAGTAGAGCTTGGAGGCGACTGTTTGTTTTTTTTCCAACCACCTTGAATTTCCCTTGCGGAGGCGGGGTTTGAACCGTGTCCAGCCTGGGACCCTGGGGACTACAGGGCGAGTGCTCTGACTGTTGAGCCACGACAGGGGTCCCTGTAGAGCTTGTATATTCAGCAGACTTTATCATTGCCGAGGCTCGGAGGCGACTGTTTGTTTTTTTTTCCAACCACCTTGAATTTCCCTTGCGGAGGCGGGGTTTGAACCGTGTCCAGCCTGGGACCCTGGGGACTACAGGGCGAGTGCTCTGACTGTTGAGCCACGACAGGGGTCCCTGTAAAGCTTGTATATTCAGCAGACTTTATCATTGCCGAGGCTCGGAGGCGACTGTTTTTTTTTTCATCCAGCTTGAATTTCCCTAGCGGAGGCGGGGTTTGAACCGAGTCCAGCCTGGGACCCTGGGGACTACAGGGCGAGTGCTCTGACTGTTGAGCCACGAAAGGGGTCCCTGTAGAGCTAGTACATTCACAACACTTTCTCATTGTCGAGGCTCGGAGGCGACTGTTTTTTTTTCAAACACCTTGAATTTTCCTTGCAGAGGCGGGGTTTGAACCGGGTCCATCCTGGGACCCTGGGGATTACAGGGCGAGTGCTATGACTGTTGAGCCACGACAGGGGTCCCTGTAGAGCTAGTATATTCAGCAGACCTTATCATTGCCGAGGCTCGGAGGCGACTGTTTTTTTTTTTTCATCCAGCTTGAATTTCCCTAGCGGAGGCGGGGTTTGAACCGGGTCCAGCCTGGGACCCTGGGGACTACAGGGCGAGTGCTCTGACTGTTGAGCCACGACAGGGGTCCCTGTAGAGCTTGTATATTCAGCAGACTTTATCATTGCCGAGGCTCGGAGGCGACTGTTTTTTTTTTTTCATCCAGCTTGAATTTCCCTAGCGGAGGCGGGGTTTTAACCGGGTCAAGCCTGGGAGCCTGGGGACTACAGGGCGAGTGCTCTGACTGTTGAGCCACGATAGGGGTCCCTGTAGAGCTAGTATATTCAGCAGACTTTATCATTGCCGAGGCTCAGAGGCGACTGTTTTTTTTTTTCATCCAGCTTGAATTTCCCTAGGGGTTGCTGGGTTTGAACCGGGTCCAGCCTGGGACCCTGGGGACTACAGGTCGAGCGCTCTGACTGTTGAGCCACGAAAGGGGTCCCTGTAGAGCTTGTACATTCACGACACTTTCTCATTGTCGAGGCTCGGAGGCAACTGTTTTTTTTTCAAACACCTTGAATTTTCCTTGCAGAGGTGGGGTTTGAACCGGGTCCATCCTGGGACTCTGGGGATTACAGGGCGAGTGCTCTGACTGTTGAGCCACGAGAGGGGTACCTGTAGAGCTAGTATATTCAGCAGACTTTATCATTGCCGAGGCTCGGAGGCGACTGTTTTTTTTTTTTCATCCAGCTTGAATTTCCCTAGCGGAGGCGGGGTTTGAACCGGGTCCAGCCTGGGACCCTGGGGACTACAGGGCGAGTGCTCTGACTGTTGAGCCACGACAGGGGTCCCTGTAGAGCTAGTATATTCAGCACACTTTATCATTGCTGAGTCTCAGAGGCGATTATTTTTTTTTCAGCCTCCTTGAATTTCCCTTGCGGAGGCGGGGTTTGAACCGGGTCCAGCCTTTGACCCTGATGACTACAGAGCGAGCGCTCTGACTGTTGAGCCATGAAAGGGGTCCCTGTAGAGCTAGTACATTCAGCACACTTTATCATTGCCGAGGTTCGGAGCCAACTGTTTTTTTTTCAGCCACTTTGAATTTTCCTTGCGGAGGCGGGGTTTGAACCGGGTCCAGCCTGGGACGCTGGGGACTACAGGGTGAGTGCTCTGACTGTTGAGCCACGACAGGGGTCCCTGTAGAGCTAGTATATTCAGCAGAATTTATCATTGCCGAGGCTCGGAGGCGACTGTTTGTTTTTTTTCCAACCACCTTGAATTTCCCTTGCGGAGGCGGGGTTTAAACCGTGTCCAGCATGGGACCCTGGGGACTACAGGGCGAGTGCTCTGACTGTTGAGCCACGACAGGGGTCCCTGTAAAGCTTGTATATTCAGCAGACTTTATCATTGCCGAGGCTCGGAGGCGACTGTTTTTTTTTTTTCATTCAGCTTGAATTTCCCTAACGGAGGCGGGGTTTGAACCGGGTCCAGCCTGGGACCCTGGGGACTACAGGGCGAGTGCTCTGACTGTTGAGCCACGAGAGGGGTACCTGTAGAGCTAGTATATTCAGCAGACTTTATCATTGCCGAGGCTCGGAGGCGAGTGTTTTTTTTTTTTCATCCAGCTTGAATTTCCCTAGCGGAGGCGGGGTTTGAACCGGGTCCAGCCTGGGACCCTGGGGACTACAGGGCGAGTGCTCTGACTGTTGAGCCACGACAGGGGTCCCTGTAGAGCTAGTGAATTCAGCAGACCTTATCATTGCCGAGGCTCGGAGGCGACTGTTTTTTTTTTTCATCCAGCTTGAATTTCCCTAGCGGAGGCGGGGTTTGAACCGGGTCCAGCCTGGGACCCTGGGGACTACAGGGCGAGTGCTCTGACTGTTGAGCCACGATAGGGGTCCCTGTAGAGCTAGTATATTCAGCAGACTTTATCATTGCCGAGGCTCAGAGGCGATTGTTTTTTTTTTCATCCAGCTTGAATTTCCCTAGCGGAGGCGGGGTTTTAACCGGGTCAAGCCTGGGAGCCTGGGGACTACAGGGCGAGTGCTCTGACTGTTGAGCCACGAGAGGGGTACCTGTAGAGCTAGTATATTCAGCAGACTTTATCATTGCCGAGGCTCGGAGGCGACTGTTTTTTTTTTTCATCCAGCTTGAATTTCCCTAGCGGAGGCGGGGTTTGAACCGGGTCCAGCCTGGGACCCTGGGGACTACAGGGCGAGTGCTCTGACTGTTGAGCCACGAGAGGGGTCCCTGTAGAGCTAGTATATTCAGCAGACTTTATCATTGCCGAGGCTCGGAGGCGACTGTTTTTTTTTTTCATCCAGCTTGAATTTCCCTAGCGGAGGCGGGGTTTGAACCGGGTCCAGCCTGGGACCCTGGGTACTACAGGGCGAGCGCTCTGACTGTTGAGCCACGAAAGGGGTCCCTGTAGAGCTAGTACATTCACAACACTTTCAAATTGTCGAGGCTCGGAGGCGACTGTTTTTTTTTCAAACACCTTGAATTTTCCTTGCAGAGGCGGGGTTTGAACCGGGTCCATCCTGGGACCCTGGGGATTACAGGGCGAGTGCTATGACTGTTCAGCCACGAAAGGGGTCCCTGTAGAGCTAGTACATTCAGCACACTTTATCATTGCTGAGTCTCGGAGGCGATTATTTTTTTTTTCAACCACCTTGAATTTCCCTTGCGGAGGCGGGGTTTGAACCGGGTCCAGCCTTTGACCCTGATGACTACAGAGCGAGCGCTCTGACTGTTGAGCCACGACAGGGGTCCCTGTAGAGCTAGTATATTCAGCAGAATTTATCATTGCCGAGGCTCGGAGGCGACTGTTTGTTTTTTTTCCAACCACCTTGAATTTCCCTTGCGGAGGCGGGGTTTGAACCGTGTCCAGCCTGGGACCCTGGGGACTACAGGGCGAGTGCTCTGACTGTTGAGCCTCGACAGGGGTCCCTGTAGAGCTTGTATATTCAGCAGACTTTATCATTGCCGAGGCTCGGAGGCGACTGTTTTTTTTTTTTCATCCAGCTTGAATTTCCCTTGCGGAGGCGGGGTTTGAACCGTGTCCAGCATGGGACCCTGGGGACTACAGGGCGAGTGCTCTGACTGTTGAGCCACGACAGGGGTCCCTGTAAAGCTTGTATATTCAGCAGACTTTATCATTGCCGAGGCTTGGAGGCGACTGTTTTTTTTTTTTTCATCCAGCTTGAATTTCCCTAGCGGAGGCGGGGTTTGAACCGGGTCCAGCCTGGGAACCTGGGGACTACAGGGCGAGTGCTCTGACTGTTGAGCCACGACAGGGGTCCCTGTAGAGCTTGTATATTCAGCAGACCTTATCATTGCCGAGGCTCGGAGGCGACTGTTTTTTTTTTTCCATCCAGCTTGAATTTCCCTAGCGGAGGCGGGGTTTGAACCGGGTCCAGCCTGGGACTCTGGGGATTACAGGGCGAGTGCTCTGACTGTTGAGCCACGAGAGGGGTACCTGTAGAGCTAGTATATTCAGCAGACTTTATCATTGCCGAGGCTCGGAGGCGACTGTTTTTTTTTTTCATCCAGCTTGAATTTCCCTAGCGGAGGCGGGGTTTGAACCGGGTCCAGCCTGGGACCCTGGGGACTACAGGGCGAGTGCTCTGACTGTTGAGCCACGACAGGGGTCCCTGTAGAGCTAGTATATTCAGCAGAATTTATCATTGCCGAGGCTCGGAGGCGACTGTTTGTTTTTTTTCCAACCACCTTGAATTTCCCTAGCGGAGGCGGGGTTTGAACCGTGTCCAGCCTGGGACCCTGGGGACTACAGGGCGAGTGCTCTGACTGTTGAGCCACGACAGGGGTCCCTGTAGAGCTTGTATATTCAGCAGACTTTATCATTGCCGAGGCTCGGAGGCGACTGTTTTTTTTTTTCATCCAGCTTGAATTTCCCTAGCTGAGGCGGGGTTTTAACCGGGTCAAGCCTGGGAGCCTGGGGACTACAGGGCGAGTGCTCTGACTGTTGAGCCACGATAGGGGTCCCTGTAGAGCTAGTATATTCAGCAGACTTTATCATTGCCGAGGCTCAGAGGCGACTGTTTTTTTTTTCATCCAGCTTGAATTTCCCTAGGGGTTGCTGGGTTTGAACCGGGTCCAGCCTGGGACCCTGGGGACTACAGGTCGAGCGCTCTGACTGTTGAGCCACGAAAGGGGTCCCTGTAGAGCTAGTACATTCACCACACTTTCTCATTGTCGAGGCTCGGAGGCAACTGTTTTTTTTTTCAAACACCTTGAATTTTCCTTGCAGAGGTGGGGTTTGAACCGGGTCCATCCTGGGACTCTGGGGATTACAGGGCGAGTGCTCTGACTGTTGAGCCACGAGAGGGGTACCTGTAGAGCTAGTATATTCAGCAGACTTTATCATTGCCGAGGCTCGGAGGCGACTGTTTTTTTTTTTCATCCAGCTTGAATTTCCCTAGCGGAGGCGGGGTTTGAACCGGGTCCAGCCTGGGACCCTGGGGACTACAGGGCGAGTGCTCTGACTGTTGAGCCACGACAGGGGTCCCTGTAGAGCTAGTATATTCAGCAGAATTTATCATTGCCGAGGCTCGGAGGCGACTGTTTGTTTTTTTTCCAACCACCTTGAATTTCCCTTGCGGAGGCGGGGTTTGAACCGTGTCCAGCCTGGGACCCTGGGGACTACAGGGCGAGTGCTCTGACTGTTGAGCCACGACAGGGGTCCCTGTAGAGCTTGTATATTCAGCAGACTTTATCATTGCCGAGGCTCGGAGGCGACTGTTTTTTTTTTTCATCCAGCTTGAATTTCCCTAGCGGAGGCGGGGTTTGAACCGGGTCCAGCCTGGGAACCTGGGGACTACAGGGCGAGTGCTCTGACTGTTGAGCCACGATAGGGGTCCCTGTAGAGCTAGTGTATTCAGCAGACTTTATCATTGCCGAGGCTCGGAGGCGACTGTTTTTTTTTTTCATCCAGGTTAAATTTCCCTAGCGGAGGCGGGGTTTGAACTGGGTCCAGCCTGGGACCCTGGAGACTACAGGGCGAGTGCTCTGACTGTTGAGCCACGACAGGGGTCCCTGTAGAGCTAGTATATTCAGCACACTTTATCATTACCGAAGCTCGGTGGCGACTATTTTTTTTTTCATTCAGCTTGAATTTCCCTAGCGGAGGCGGGGATTAAACCGGGTCCAGACTGGGAGCCTGGGGACTACAGGGCGAGCGCTCTGACTGTTGAGCCACGAAAGGGGTCCCTGTAGAGCTAGTACATTCACCACACTTTCTCATTATCGAGGCTCGGAGGCAACTGTTTTTTTTTCAAACACCTTGAATTTTCCTTGCAGAGGCGGGGTTTGAACCGGGTCCATCCTGGGACCCTGGGGATTACAGGGCGAGTGCTATGACTGTTCAGCCACGAAAGGGGTCCCTGTAGAGCTAGTACATTCAGCACACTTTATCATTGCTGAGTCTCAGATGCGATTATTTTTTTTTTCAGCCTCCTTGAATTTCCCTTGCGGAGGCGGGGTTTGAACCGGGTCCAGCCTTTGACCCTGATGACTACAGAGCGAGCGCTCTGACTGTTGAGCCATGAAAGGGGTCCCTGTAGAGCTAGTACATTCAGCACACTTTATCATTGCCGAGGTTCGGAGCCAACTGTTTTTTTTCAGCCACTTTGAATTTTCCTTGCGGAGGCGGGGTTTGAACCGGGTCCAGCCTGGGACCCTGGGGACTACAGGGTGAGTGCTCTGACTGTTGAGCCACGACAGGGGTCCCTGTAGAGCTAGTATATTCAGCAGAATTTATCATTGCCGAGGCTCGGAGGCGACTGTTTGTTTTTTTTCCAACCACCTTGAATTTCCCTTGCGGAGGCGGGGTTTAAACCGTGTCCAGCATGGGACCCTGGGGACTACAGGGCGAGTGCTCTGACTGTTGAGCCACGACAGGGGTCCCTGTAAAGCTTGTATATTCAGCAGACTTTATCATTGCCGAGGCTCGGAGGCGACTGTTTTTTTTTTTTCATCCAGCTTGAATTTCCCTAGCGGAGGCGGGGTTTGAACCGGGTCCAGCCTGGGACCCTGGGGACTACAGGGCGAGTGCTCTGACTGTTGAGCCACGATAGGGGTCCCTGTAGAGCTAGTATATTCAGCAGACTTTATCATTGCCGAGGCTCAGAGGCGATTGTTTTTTTTTTCATCCAGCTAGAATTTCCCTAGCGGAGGCGGGGTTTTAACCGGGTCAAGCCTGGGAGCCTGGGGACTACAGGGCGAGTGCTCTGACTGTTGAGCCACGAAAGGGGTACCTGTAGAGCTAGTATATTCAGCAGACTTTATCATTGCCGAGGCTCGGAGGCGACTGTTTTTTTTTTTTCATCCAGCTTGAATTTCCCTAGCGGAGGCGGGGTTTGAACCGGGTCCAGCCTGGGACCCTGGGGACTACAGGGCGAGTGCTCTGACTGTTGAGCCACGACAGGGGTCCCTGTAGAGCTAGTATATTCAGCAGACCTTATCATTGCCGAGGCTCGGAGGCGACTGTTTTTTTTTTTCATCCA